>NC_040076.1:147249824-147855360 GCF_003369695.1 Bos indicus x Bos taurus
TCTGGTCTTATCTTAGCCTTCACTGGGTGCCAAGTATATGCACTTTTCAAGTTTTCATTTTCTGAAAATCTAGATGAACAATGTCAGTATCATCAGCTACCTAATTCTCCCTTAAGAAAAACCATATAGTAAAAATTTAGGACCTTCTAGGGATGACAGGTGAGGAAATGCATCTGGGTATTTTCAAGGATTAATTCCAGAAAACCTGAGACACACTATACATTCTTCTTATGAATGCCATTGTGGACATTTACATTCAAGTTCCTGCCTGGTTGTTTGAGACATAGATGTCTCAAACTGATAATGGGCAGAGCAAATCAGACTGGAAAGTATTTTTGCCCACATAAGCTAGTTTGTATTTTAAACTGATCTGGATCCAATACATAAAAATCTGATGACCTGCCAACAGAGATGATGTTGCGGTTGCTTGTGGAGCAGCTGGTGAGTCAGGATAACTCTTTCCAAACAACATACATTTTCCCAAGACTTGAGGACCCCAGCCTGCTTCTCTCAAACATAAAACCTGTGCAACACCCAAGGAGATTTGAATGGTCCACCTTCAATCGATAAACTTTTTGAAAGTCAGGAAAATTTTGATAAGAAATCAATCAATTTTTAGTCATGGTGTTTCAGTTTTCCAACACGCTTTTGTGAATCCTCTTCATGTCTTTATTCCAATCACATCCCTATCCACATCCAGTGACTATACCTCTTTACTTTTCCTAGTGATGAAACAGGGTTGGTTCATTTGCGTACCTGGCATCTGAAAGATACCTGGGATCTGATGAGCATCCATCCGGGGCATTAAATATTAACCTCTCACTTATGAGTCACGGGCCATAGGCTTGTGAACCAAACCAACTGTTGATCCATAAACGGTGTCCTCATCCTGAAGATTCTGCAGTGAGGGCAAGCACAAGAAACCAGCAGGATAATCACCTTCCGTTATTTACAAGTCTGTAACATAAAACACATAATGTTTTATGTCTTGGTCAACATGTCTAATATGTATAATCAGTAGAGGTTCCATTTTTATGAGCTCAAGACACTTCAATTCATAGGCTTTTTATTCATATCTAGAATATAGGTATTATATATTTCCAGATATAACGTTATCCGGCCTCTTCAGCTGTTAGTACTAATGATTTCAAAAATACTCAGGCAATAGGGTGGAACAGATTCCTCTAGAATGAAACAAACAAAAAAAATTAATAAAAGCAATCGTAAGACCAAAATGATACATTATCAGAGCTTCATCTGATGAGCTTATATAAAAAATAAGCCATCTATTAATGAGCATAATAATACTCATTATTTATGCATTCAATCATTCCCATCTCCAACTCATTGTTCTACTTTTTCCTTCAATATTTTTTCTATATGATGCCCTTTGACCCCTCAGTAGGTTTCATTGGGAAGGCATGCTTTTAGAAAAAACAAGGTCAATAAAGGTATCATTTTCAACTGTGCTATCCTTTTCACAGATCCAAGTTGAAATGAAATCAATTATGAGAACAAATAGCACTGTTTTATTACTAATGAATGAATTTAGCATTGTTTCCCATATTCCCACCACTTAAAATGGAAGAAATATAGTAAATGTGGTCCAGAGAAAGCTCACATAGTCCAGGCTAATGGTGGAAATACTTAAGCATCATCTGTATACAGCTAATATAAACCAAAGTGGCTTATTACCACTGTTTTGTGATTTATGACTCACAT
Organism: Bos indicus x Bos taurus; assembly: GCF_003369695.1. Lineage (NCBI taxonomy): Eukaryota > Metazoa > Chordata > Mammalia > Artiodactyla > Bovidae > Bos > Bos indicus x Bos taurus. The sequence goes on from NC_040076.1 coordinate 147,251,547, forward strand.
TATGACTTTATTTTGAAATGGTGGCATGAAATATTAATGTGTGGTAAAAGAACACACAACAAGGAGCAGGGATCATGTTCTATCAGATGTAAGGCTGTTCGGTGATTTATTCCTTGTAATACCCTGAACTCAAGTCTTAGTATCCTCTTTGCTCTCTTATTGTAATCAGTCCCTCACATTCAAACTTTTCAAGGTGAGGTAGCCCCACTTTTGTTCTTAGATTAGAGGTTGCGTACTGTTAATTTTTAAAAGGATGGAGTAGTTTATAACAAACATGAATAATTTATAGCAAATGTTCTCAGCATTGATTAGTGTTCTTTTGAAATAGACTATCTTCTTGATATGCATCACTCTTTTAATGCCTTATGAAAAGTCAGAAGACCTGTTACTGCACGGCTTAATGGACAAATCAACTTTAATTTTAGTCATATATAATATGAAAGATAAGTACCTATGTTTTTCCCTGTTTGGGATTTGCCAGGCATTAACACTGAATTAGCTCAAAGCAGTCCACAGAGGAGTTAACAATAGGACACAATTGCTCTCCCTTGGAATTTGCATTGGATCTGGCCTCTACAAGTTTGGGGGCTGATGGTTTCTGAAATCTTTCATTTTGCTGCATTTTAGGTCATTCTGCACATCACTTTGCAAAGCTCCAACCTGGGGACTTAAATAACAGATTCCACAACATCTTTTCTGCACTGTAAATTTATTTATATGGTTTCATTTTAATTTGATCAACTGTATCTGATGCATAAAAAACAGTATCTTTTTGAATCATCATGAAAGTTAATACAGTTTGATTTTTCTCATATTGAATTCACCAACTATGATTTTATCCTGCTGTTATATAATATATATTTAAATGTCAATTGATGCAAGTAAAGGAGGAGAAGGGGAGAACAGAGGATGAGATGCTTGGATGGCATCTCCAACTCAATGACATGATTTTGAGCAAACTCCAGGAAATAGTGATGGATAGGGAAGCCTGGCAAGCTGCAGTCCATGGCATCAAGAGTTGGACACAACTTAGTGAATGAACAACAACAAAGGAGATAACCTAAAATGATAATAGCTAACACTGTTCTTTCTATGCAAATGACTGTCCAAGAATTTTATATATAATAACTGACTTTATTCTCTCAGTAACCCGTAAAATTGTAAAACTGGGGCTTCCCAGGTGGCTCAGTGGTAAAGAATCCACCTACCAATGCTGGAGACACAGTCTGATCCCTTGCTCAGGAATATTCCCTGGAGAAGGAAATGGCAACCCACTCCAGAATTCTTGCCTGGAGAATCCCATGGACAGAGGAGCCTGGCGGGCTGCTGTCCATGGGGTCTCAAAGAGTCGGACACAACTGAGCGACTTTCACTTAAGCTCTTTAATCATCCCTCCCCCCTTTTTCATGCCATTCAAATTTATACTGAAACTCACTCTGTTAAATTCACATGCATTCATAACTTCAACAACCATTGAGAAAACCATATAAGAGACACTGAGACTTCAGAGAGAACCTGTGATGTCTTATAGGAACACATCTCCACTCAGGGAAAATCCTTTCTGGGAAGATGTCTTGGCTTCATCTCTATGGCTCAATTGGTAAATGTGTGACCATTCATATTCCTTGTTTGTAAATTCCTAGTCCTTTCCCAGCAAGATAAGGGCTTGAGAGAAGAACAAATAGGAGAAAAAGCAAAGAGAGAAGAATTCATATGATTTCAGTAGATAAGACAGATGGAAACCAAGAGAGAGAAGAAATGAAGGAAAAAGAGTCAGAGGGAATGTTTCTTCCAGTGACAAAGTAAATCAACAGTACACATTTCTGCAGGGAATAACTGTGGTAGAAATGGGATGCAAATTGAGTCAGGCTTGTTTATTGTTTTGTGCATCTAACTATAGAAAGTAGCATGAATAGCAAAGTGTTGTGCCACAAACACTGAATCCCTCCAAATGCAAAAGGGCAATTCTGCAGAGCTGAAGCATCGCGGTAGCCTTATTATACTGTTGTTATTGTTATTATGAAATAGCACATCACATGCCAAGGGCTGTTCAAGTTTGTAACTTACTTGCCCTAAGACAAGGGTAAAAGTTTCTCCCCCTGACTTCCACCCAGAAGTGGGTAGAAATATAACCATTTTGCCACCTGAGATACTATTCTCTAAGGTATGATTTTTAAAATTGCCTCTATCTCTTCAGACGGATGCATGAGGTGAGAAATGTCCTGCTTAGAGCATTTTTTTAAATGCTGCTTAATTTTTTAATTTATATTTACCATCTTTTTCTTTGGGCCCTTTTGTGTCTTAAGAATCATGGCCACTTTTTTAACATCTGCTACCGATTTTCTTTCATCTTTCTTTCCTAGTTTTAATTCTTCCCTGAGAGCAGATCACATCATGTAAGGATGTGAGAGCTAGACTATAAAGAAAGCTGAGCCCCGAAGAATTGATGCTTTTGAACTGTGGTGTTGGATAAGACTCTGGAGAGTCCCTTGGACTTCAAGGAGATCCAACCAGTCCATTCTAAAGGAAATCAGTCCTGAATATTCATTGGAAGGACTGATGTTGAAGCTGAAACTCCAATACTTTGGCCACCTGATGTGAAGAACTGACTCATTTGAAAAGACCCTGATGCTGGGAAAGATTGAAGGTGGGAAGAGAAGGGGATGACAGAGGATGAGATGGTTGGATGGCATCACTGACTCAATGGACATAAGTTTGGGTAAACTCTGGGAGTTGGTGATGGACAGGGAGGCCTGGCGTGCTGCAATTCGTGGGGTCGCAAAGAGTCGGACACGACTGAGCGACTGAACTGAACTGAGAGCAGATCAAAACCCCAGTCTTCAGTCTAGACTTCCCACAGCTCCCTCCCACCCCACACCACCATACACCTTGCACCCCCACAATGACCCAATGGCCTGAATGAGAAAAAGTGTCGTGGAAACGAGATTTATGTAAATAACTAGTAACCTATGTGCCATAAAGGGCTTCCCAGGTAGCGTTAGTGGTAAAGAATCTGCCTGCCAATGAGGAGACTCAGTAGACACTCAGAGACTCAGGATTTGATCCCTGGATTGGGAAGATCCCCTGGAGAAGGAAATGGCAGCCCACTCCAGTATTCTTGCCTGGAAAATTCCATAGACAGAGGAGCCTGGTGGGCTACAATCCATGAAGTCACAAATAGTCAGACATGACTAAGCCACTGAGCACACAGGCTCTGTGAGGGAACGTTCTAAAGCCAAAAAGACCACCTCATATGGACCACCGCAGCAATTAAGAGGAACATTCATTTCAAACACAATCACTCATGTATCATCTCAAACATCAATCCCCAGAGATGTTTCAGAGTGTCTGGGTCTAGTTTTATTGACCAGTCGGCCAGTAGACTGTTAGGTAAAACATGTTGTCCATGAATTACCTCCACATATTAAAAGGAAGAAGTTGGAAAATATATACAATATACTTGGCTTATTAAGGGTATTTTTAGACTATCATTTTTGGGGTTATTAAAAATAAAAATGGACTTGTGCAGAAGGGAAAAATTCTCTAGGGTACTTGGAATATCAGGCATTCTAGACACAGGGGAAAAAAAATGTAATTTCCACTTTCAACAAAAATTTTCTTACCTAAGTAGTAAGCTGGAGAAAAAAAGTAAAGAAGTTTATGTCATAACTCAGATCATTTTCCTCACTCAATGATAAAACAAGACCAAAAACAAAAACCCATCAGTTGTTAAACTTCATAGGAAGATAAAGAAATGTCATCCTCACATTTAGATTTCTTTGAGAGGTAGCTGGGTCTTATCTTCCCTCTAGATTTTTCATTAAAAGAAAATTTTCTTGAGGTCCTCTGAACACAGTTTTGAACCTTGCCCCCTGTGATATATAGGGGAGGAAAGACTGACCAAAGCTCTTGTAGCTCAAAATTACATCATATACCACCTTCAAAGAAGACTGCTTCCAGTTTGAAATACAGAAGCTCCACATAATACACTGAATTTAATGTGTGTAAATTCATTTTCTATCTAACCTCAAGATAGAAAATTAAGCAGGACCTTCCAGTCATCTTTCTGCTGGCTAACTTTTTATTCCCTAGAATTACAATTCCTCTTTTAAATCTTTTTTTTTTTTCCCTCTGACTCCTCCACCACTTTTCAAAGTGATCTGCATAATTATTCTTTCCTCAAGAAAAGAGTTCCTTTGCCTTGTCCTTCTCCACTGGTACTGATGGTTTTGAAAATAAACTGGTAGGAAAAAAAAGTGTACCTCCTAGAAGGAAGCCCTGCCCGCCATTTCCAGGTGCCAGTGGCTAAGCAGGTGTGCTGCAAACACAACTGTAACTTGTGCACACTGTGGGTCACTCTTAATCAGCCTCTTCCTACTAGAGCATTTTATTTTCCTTGTTCACCGTACAATCATGTACTACTCTTTAACAGAAATTACTTTTAAAGAAATCTGGAACTATCTTAAAAAAAAAAAAACTTTATTAATAATCATGTATTTTTACTGATCACATTTTGAAATGCCTAAAAGACTTTATTGTTCTAATTATCCAGATGTACCTTTGTAAAATAGCTCTTTTATGAATTAGCTGATAAGGCTGTATGTTTCTGGAACAAAATATTGGTCATCTAAAAACTCTGTTTTCTGGGGTCTGGGAAAATAGAAGAATGAGAGTTCAAATATTAAATATGCTTAAAGGAAAAAAAAAAAAAAGAAAAGAAAATTTTCAAAGACTTTTCATTCTGTGAGTAAAAAGTACATTTCCATTTATTCTGTGGCTTATTCAACAGATATTTTTGGAAGTCCTTCTATGGACCAGACACTGAGTCAAGCCCCAAAGATCCAGCAGGAAACATGAGACAATCCTGATCTCATGAAATTTACAAACTAATAAGGAAGGAAGAACATTTTAAAAATCATTTGCCATATATTTAAGTTTTATGCATTCTTGTATGTGTGATGTAGTCTTATTTTTAAATGAAGAAAATAAGTAAGCCACCAAGTAAATAAAGAGTTTTCTAAAAATTGCCATAGTGAGAACAGAAATTCAGAAGGCTACAGGAGGGATTTCCCTGGTGGTCCAGTGTCTTAGACTCCATGCTCCCAATGCAGAGGGCCTAGGTTCCATCCCTAGTCAAGGAACTATTGATGTAAAAGTAATTGCAGTTTTGCTTTATTGAACATTACCTTTTGATATTGAATGAGTTTTTAAATAAATGTAGTTATTATATATCATTTTAATGCACCTTTCTCACTTTATTTATTCTTTTTTTTTTTTTTTTACTTTTTTTGCTAAGGACTTATGACTTGCTGTGCATTTAATGTTTATTTTAGACTAGGGACAAAATATTGTCTATGTTAGACAAAAAGCAAACTCGAGCAATTTTTTTTATTTGAGTTTAAAGCTGGTCAAAAAGCAGAGGAGACAACTCGCAACATCCACACGCATTTGGCCCAGGAACTGCCACGGCACGTACAGTGCATGGTGCCTCAGGAAGTTTTGCAAAGATGAGAGCCTTGAAGATGGGGAGCTCAGTGGCCAGCCATCAGAAGTTGTCAACGACCAACTGAGCGCCATCCTCAAAACTGATCCTCTTACAACTACACGAGAAGTTGCCGAAGACTCAACTTTGGACCATTCTACAGTCATTTGTCAACTGAAGCAAATTGGGAAGGTAAAAGAGCTCGTAAGTGGGTGCCTCATGAGCTGATGGAAAAATCCAAACAGTCATCGTTTTGAAGTGTTGTCTTCTCTCATTCTATAAAGCAACAACAAACCATTTCTCGATCAGATGTGTGATGAAAAGTGGGTTTTGTACCACAGCCAGTGACAACTAGACCAGTGGTTGGACCGAGAAGAAGCTCCAAGGCACTTCCCAAAGCCAAACTTGCACCAACAAAAAGGTCATGTTCACTGTTTGGCAGGCTGCTGCCAGTTTGATCCACTACAGCTTTCTGAATTCCGGGAAGGCCATTGTATCTGAGAAGTATGCTCAGCAAATCGATGAGACGCATCGAAAACTGCAACACCTACAGCTGGCTTTCGTCAACAGAAAGGGCCGAATTCTTCTCCACATCGATGCCCAACTGTTGGGGGCCAAAGTGAGGTACTCCGCCCATGACAAAGGTCATGAGGAAGGAGGCTCGACATACGCAAAGGCGGGATCGAGCCTGAGGAGTCCCCCTGGAAATCCTCGAGCGTCTACCCCCATAACCAGAGCCTGCCTACTTTACTACTTTGTGCTCTTACCTACACCTCTGACTTTACGGGGGGCTGTCCCCCACCACTTCTTTCAGAGAAGGAGTTAACCTAGAGCTCCAGTCAATAAAAACTCTTGGGTGTGACAAGAGTGTTTTAACCTACAAACTCCTCTGAAGGTTCTCTAGCCTGCCTGACAGGCTCGTCCGGCCACATGTGATTGCTCACAGCCTCCCAACCGTGAGAGGCACAAGATGCTTTAAACCCTCTAAAAACGGGTTCCTTAGAAAAGTTAGAAAACTATTAGTATAAGTATAATGGGCTAATTAGAAATTGTGTTGGTGAAGGGTTTTTCATTTGCTGAGCCAATGTTTGTTGCTAAGTCTCCATATCCCCTGCCCTTACACACATTAATGAATATATAGAATTGACCTTTGATATTAATCACGTTAGACCTTAGGCTAAGTAAATTCTTTCCTTAAAACCCACTACACCCTCACCCTGTAGGAATGTAACTTTACTTGGGTGGCGTCTATTTTGAGAATAATCAGCCCTGGAGAAATAAGTGTCCTGATTGACTGACCGCTGTCACAAGGAGAGGGTCGTAAATTGTCAGCAGGCCCCCCTGGCCAGAAGATGATGTAACACCCCTAAGACCTCTGTATACATTTGTGTGAAGCACCTGACTTTAATAAAAGTCAGGACTGCTGTCCCCACGTGACTTTTGTATAACATCTTAGTGTATAAAAACAGACTCTGGAAAATAAAGAATGGGGATCAGTTTCTCAAAATACTGGTCTCCCCATGTCTCTCTCTCCCTCCGGCTGAGTCTCCATCTGGAGCGCGGAACCCACCAAGCTTACTAATTTTGCCTGGGCTTCTAAGATCCGACCGGGGAGGCCTCAGTGTCTCCTCTCCTTCGGGAGAACGGAAGGACGCCTGCGGCCTACGTAAGTGGTGCAAGCTTCTTGTCTTGAAGTTTTATTGGTCCCCCGCGTAAACCAAGCTACTCAGCCTCTTTTCTCCACTGAATTTTCCTACTGAGCTATCCTTATTCTATTACTCTTTATATCTCTAATTAATATCTAATTGAAACTATCGTATCCTGACCCTCGCCGACGCCGTCTCTCCTTCGAGTACCCTGGATCAGCCGGGGCTGGTCCCCGGCACCCAACCCTTCACACAACCAACACTTCAAAAGTTGAATGAATTAGACTGCGAAGTTTTGCCTCATCTGCCATATTCTCCTTTCACCGACTACCACTTCTTCAAGTAACTCAGTGACTTTTGGCAGGGGAAATGCTTCCACCACCAGCAGGAGGCAGAAAGTGCTTTCCAAGAGTTCACAAAATCCCAAGGCATGTATTTTTACACTTCAGAAATAAACAAGCTTATTTCTCATTGGCAAGAAAAAAATGTGTTGATTGTAATGGCTCCTATTTTGATTAATAAAGATGGCTTTGAGCCTAGTTATAATGATTTAAAATTCACAATCCAAAATGGCAATTACATTTGCACCAATCTAATAGATCTCACATGTTGGAACTAAGACCCCGTGCAGCCAAATAAATAAATAAATATCAAAAAGAAGGAAAGAGAGAAAGAAGACTACAGGAGCTACACTACGTAATTAGGCCACACAAATAAGCTCAGAGAACAGTATGGGCACGCACCTGCTTCTCCCAGGTGACCTGTGTAGACATCTTTTCTGGTTGCTCAGTTGCTCCTTCACCATCTCCTGAAGTCTGCTCAAACTCAAGTCCATTGAGTCCATGATGCCATCCACCCATCTCATCCTCTGTGGTCCCTTTTTACTCCTGCCCTCAATCTTTCCAACCATCGGGGTCTTTTCCAACATGTAGGCTCTTTGCATCAGGTGGCCAAAGCATTGGACCTTCAGTTTCAGCATCAGTCCTTCCAATGAATAATCAGGGCTGGTTTCCTTTAGGACGGACTGGTTTGATCTCCTTGCAGTCCAAGAGACTCTCAAGAGTCTTCTCCCATACCACAGTTCAAAAGCAAAAGTTCTTCAGTGCTCAGCCTTCTTTATGGTCCAGTTCTCACACCCGTACATGACTGCTAGACTATAGGCATTTTAACAGTAGTCTTTTCATAACAACAGCTCTCCTATTTTGTCTAACCTAAGGAGTGATTTTATGATAGAAATCTCACACCCAGAAGAGGAACAGTGGCAAAACCACAGGGGACATTGTTTTTGAAAGGCAGAGTTTTCAGAACTGATGCTGTTTTGTAAATAAGCAGATATTTTCCCCAATATAATAATCCAATGCCTCAATCTACCTCCTGCTAGAACCACCATCATCACCACCAAAGCTTGAGTATATGAAAAAATTTAGGACTTACTTTCAAAATCTTTCCCAGTATAGAGGAATTCAAAAAGAATGCATAAAATGCCACACAAGCCAAAGAAATCTAAGGGAACTGGCACTAAAGTTTTCAAAAGCATGGGGAACTGAGTTTTTTAAATGTCAGCCAAAGCAAAGTAGCTCATCAGGAATTCAAGAAAACAGAAAGACAAAATCATCATCATTGACATCTCACATGACTATTGGGAGGAAAAAAGCAAGAAAGTTCTATTTGTGGCCTTTAAAATGCCATTATTTGGACAAGAGCATTAACAGGAAAACACTGCTTATTCCAGTGAACTGTAAGTATCAAACCTAAAGCCCAAGATCTTAGAATTCAGGAATGTTCACCATTGACTGGTGTTGCCTGGTTAAGGGGGCTTCTGTGGCTGTGAAAGACTGTCTGATATATGTTGCTTCTTTCCTTTTCTCCCCTTGGCTATTCTGCATCTTTGTAAATTCTTTCTAACACTCTCTTCTCACTACTATTCAATTAGCTTTCAAATGAGTGAAGAGAACCCATGCACCACTTTACCAAGTATCATCGCAAGAATTCACAACCAGCTGCTTTAAAGTAATTGGCATCATAATGTGCAGAAAAATTACTTTTCTAATGGTTGCCTAAAAGATTTATATTCCTAAAATGTAATTAAAAAGTAGATTTAGAAATAGGCTCAGCGACCAAAAAGATTAAATATTAATGTGTAGTGTAATTAATAAATTATACATCTCTTGATTACTAATGGCTTATTGACTGTAAAAGCATAACATTATGGAATATTAGGGCAAACAAAGGCTTTTGGGGAATATTGTTCAGCTTCAAAGATGAAGCTGTTGCTCTTGAATTTTCAAAAGAAATCCTAATTTTGCAGATAAGATCAAAACTTGTTCAACTGTTCCCATTATCAGTCTTCATTCATTCTATATGTTACAAAGTCTGCTGTTCTCTATAAAATGAAAACTTTGTAGCTTCTTGAATCATTTTTCATTGCATGAAAGCAATTTCTATTGCTTATCCTCTGGGCTTCCCAGTTGAAATTTCAAATCTAGGAGGATTTCAGATCTCTCGTATGAAAATAAAAGGTCTAATGTCATTGCAAATGACCCTAGGGGAGAGAAACATCTGAAACGAGGTGAGCGTGTGATGGACAGCACTTGCAGAGCATTTCAAACTGAAGAGCAAGATGAAACTATGAACAGAAATAGTGGGCTTTCTAATGACTTCAACAGACAACGCTGAGCTCCAACAGAAAGTTCCAGAAAAACCTCCCAGCTGGCTCTCTGCTTGCCCTTGGCATTATAAACACTGTTCTTTTATTTCAACATTGAGTCTTTAATTTCACTGTGTCCAAAATGTTAGGGGGAAGGAGGAGGGCCTCCGTCACTAGGAGGGTGGCCACCATCAATATGGAAAACCGTGAGGGTGAGTGGTGACAACAGGCTCCAGAGCAGACCTTCCTCTCAAGTCCAAGTGGATTAAGTTGCAAAGCATCTCACACTAGAGGCGAAGCAACGCCACTTCTAGATGGAGCCGATGGTTCTCCTCCAGGGACAACTCAGAGAAGACAACTAAACCACAGCTCTGAAGAAGAAATAAAATCAAAGAGGAAAAAGCAAATACGCAATACTTTCCCAAGTTCTGTTCGAAATTCAAGCATTTATCAGAACCATCACTCTAGTCATTTCACATGAATTTAGTTAATACATTCCAGTTTGTAGAATCCTCCTTGCCTGCTTACGAAAGATGTCACTTATATATATAAGTCACTTATATATTCCTACAGAGTGAATTTTACATGTCACTCTGTAAAACTCCTTGGTTGAATTTTTTTAATTTCTACGTAAGTCCAAAGATGTTTCATTTGTTGACCAAAAAAAAAGAGAGAGGGGGAGAGACTGACATTTTGAGAGTGTGATATTACTTCCCTTGTTGAATAATCTCAGTTTACCTATAATTTTGTTGTATCTCTTCTGTCTCTATCAGTTCAGTAGCTGACAATAGCAAAGTGCTCAGAAAATATTCGGACAAATTAACATGGGCTCAAAACTCCAAAATACAAATTTACCAGCTTAGCTCTAATAGAAATTCAATAGCTGGGGATTATTTTTTTAAGTTACAAATAATAACACAATAAAAAAAAAGCCTAATGAGACTACATTTCTTCAAGCTGACAATGTTGTCACCAGAACACTATGTATATAGCAAAAAATTTTCTTCATTGTTTAATGGTGATCGGTGGTTTCGAAACCTAATCAAATGTCTGATTTTATAGAGGTGGAAATCAAGCTCTTGTGGGATTAAGTGACTTAGTTTAGGTTCCACAGTCATTTGCTAAAACAAACATATTACCTAAAGGGTATTTCTTTTAATGTTATTATTTTATTTTACACAAGTGTACTTGTCATGGCAGAAAAGCACTTGATCAAGATCTTGACAATTGTTTCACCTCCTACAACAGTGCTTAACCCACGTGGCAGGGTAACTAGATTCTATCATGTTCCCTGTATTTTGGGGATAATTGTATTATCCCAGGATAGCAGAGGAATACTGTGTTCAATTTTGCTTCAGAAACTGTTCTTCAAAATGACAGCTGTAAAGAAAGTAAAATAAATAGAAAAGCACATGTTATAATTTTAAATAAAAAAAGACAAAGACTAGTGTCCACATTGAGTAAATGACATGCACATGTAAGGTCTGGAGAAAAACATGACCAGATTTGCTCAGAGTATAGATTTTTTAAAATTCCTGCCAGTATATTACTTATTCAAATAAAAATTAAAATTTAACATCATTAAGTACACCTTCTAAAACAGCAAATGAAGGTTGATCGTTTCTTCCGGATGGAGATTCCAAATATTTCAGTGAAGTGAAAGTCAAGTCACTCAGTCGCGTCTGACTCTTTGCGACCCCATGGACTGTAGCCTACCACGCTCCTCCATCCATGGGATTTTCCAGGCAAGAGTCCTGGAGTGGGTTGCCATTTCCTTCTCCAGAGGATCTTCCTGACCCAGGGATCAAACCCAGGTCTCCCACATTGTAGGCAGACGCTTTACCATTTGAACCACCAGGGAAGTCAGTGGCATCTAAGAATACAGTCCTTCCCAGGACAAAATTGTGTGGCATTTTATCAAAGATGCTGTGGTTATTTGATCTGATGCTCTTTTAGAGTTTCTGTTGGCGACATGAACATTTTGGACCTTAATTAGCTCATCCACAATCCCTCATGACAATTTCAAGGTCCAAAAATTCCTGGAAACTGAAATTTTGTGCTAACTCATTTGGTGCAAAACCTGTCCTTAAGTGATGGGTCTCTACAAATAGTCCTTCTCCCATTGATGAGAATATGAGTATATTTGATTAAAGACATATTATTAACAGTTTAGATTATGGAATTATGCTACAAACCTCGCTAGGGCTCTCATATGATATGTGACATGCCTGTTATATTACAGTCCAAATTCTGAAACTTTCCAAGTTTCAAGACACATCTGACTCAAGGGCTCAAGAGATTGATAGTGAAGCTGTGTTCTGTCTTATTTTACTATCTAATGCAAAGGCACTCTAATGACAAAATCAAAACCCCTTCCCAGTCCCATACTGTGTGATCACAAACCACACACTGCCCAAGTCTGACCAGCTCTCAGTGTTAATCAGTTGACAACTTATTAGCAAAACCAGCGAAGGAAAATCATCGTTCATGGTTGTTGATGGTTTGTCAGAAATCCACAGAGAAACTCCAAACCTTAATCAACATAAGTGATGACAAGAGAAATCTTATTTATACCACTTTAAATACTCATCTGCCTAATATATTCTGGGATCTCCCAACAGTACATGACACTAATAACTCATAAATGTTTCCTATTTTAAAATAAAAAGTTTTCTTTGATTCTGTTTGGAAATAAAAGTATTTCCCAACAGCTTGAGCACCAAAAATGTCAAACAGCCTAATTTTTTAGGCTAAAGCTTAGGTGCTCTAGAAGTGGGGAGAGGAAAAACAATTAAGCTTGTCATATTTTTAACTGTTAACAATTTTTTATGACATACAACATCAGCACAAAAATGTAATTAAATTTTCCAACCCACATGGATCCACATGTGCCTCTCATGAACAGGCAACTTAGGATTCAAGTTGACTTTGAGCTGAAGTCAGGCGTATTTTTGAATATTTTATCACCAATTCTTATTCCACTTCTTCGGTTGCGAACTCATCAAATTTACAAAATGAATAGGCTTTGCAGAGACATTGAATTCTCAGTGAATAAAAAGTGAGGTGCTCCCTGGATAAGTCATGTATTTTGGGTAACATGTTAACTCTTTGGAAGCTTCTCAGGGGCCATTTAGCATATTTAAATAATAAGCAAGGAAATCAACATCAATTAATATTTTCTCTGTGCCCACAGGGTACTTGGCACCGGTCTGTTGGACTCAGTGGGAAACAGTCATTAACTGTCCCTGTTCTCAAAGGGCATTTTCCAAACAGACCATAACGCCAACCTCATTCTTCCACAAACCGCAGGGAACAAACAGAAGAATGTAATTTTAGCCAATTAAGAGACTTTGTTTTTAATGGATGCTTCGCTTCAGCTGGCTTACATCTTTGAGGTGATGGAGGAAGGATTGGGAAAATAGAGGGGTAAGACCAAGAAGTGATGATGAGAAGGAAGAAAGTAGAAGGTGCTGAGTAGACGTGATGTATTTCTTCGCTCTAAACTGCCAGTAAACCCAGCTCCCTCCTTCATCCACTCAATCTCTCAGCTTGGCCTCCTGAGAGCCTCTCTATGCAACCTTGTCCAGGACAAGGAGACAAAAGAGTGAATCATGGAGCCCTTGCCTCCAGCTGTTTAATGGGGACTACAGTGATCCCTATCTCACGGGGTTATCTACCGTGAAGACTGTTTGTTGTTGCTCTTTAGCCCCCCAGTCGTGTCCAACTCTGCGACCCCACAGACTGCAGCCTGCCGGGCTCCTCTGTCCATGGGATTTCCCAGGCAAGAATACTAGAGCACTTTGCCATTACTTTCTCCAGGGGATCTTCTCAACCCAGAGATCATCCTGCATCTCCTGCTTGGCAGGTGGGTTTTTTACCACTGAGCCACAGGGAAGCCCATTATGAGGATTAAGTGAGCTAATAGGTGTGACCCAGCTCAAATAATGCCTGACACAGCTGATCTATGGCCCAAATGCTCTAACATTTTGGGAAACAGGCGCACAGACAGACATTTTCAGTAGCAGCATGGTCAGGGAGAGTAGATGATGCTGCGGAAGGCTCTAAGGGTCGGGGGTGGGAGTCAGGGAGATTAGATGAGGGCTCCAGAGTCCTGTCTAGGTAGCAGTGCATTATCCAGAGGCTGCACCCATGCGACAGTGTAGGCAGAAACTCTGCCTGAGCATCCGCCCTATACCAGCTTCCCTGGCCTGAGGTTGTCCACACCAGAATTAAAGGGCATCCTCTCTCTCAGCAAGCACTGTGTCCTCCAGGAGGGAAACTTCTCAGTCTTTAAGTAACGGGTGGAACTCATCAGATCTGTATTTCCAGTCACTCAGGACGGCTCATCTCTGTTTATTCGGAGGATCGGGTGCTCTGTTGGGTGTAGGTACGTGTCAGGGCTCTGCCGTGGCATGTTCTTGTCTCTTTTCAGCACTGCCTCATGGACTAAGAGACAGACGCAACCTGCGGTAAACCCTGACCCTGCCTAGAAAGCCCCCTGGATGGGGCCCTCCAGGGGGAAGCTCTGACTGCCTGGTTCCCGGGATCCAGGTGTGAGCCACCTTGTGGCCAGGTGTCTTCAAAACAGAGAGGGAAACAAGAATCTAGACTCTTACTGGGCTTTCCTGGTGGCTCAGATGGTAAAGAATCTGCCTGTAATGCAGGAGACCCAAGGGTCAAGAAGGGTCAATCCATGGTTCAGGAAGATCCCCTGGAGAAGGGCATGGCAACCCACAACCCACGGAATTCTTGCCTGGAGAATTCCGTGGACAGAGGAACCTGGCCATCTATAGCCCATGGTGTTGCAGAGATTCGGACATGACCGAGTGACTAACATTCAGACTCTTACTACAGTGCTGAATTTCTTTCAAATTCTATTCATTCAAGTCTGGAGAGGAGAAGGGGAGAAGGGCAATCCAAAATGACTCACCTGGGGTTTGCCTTTGGGTGAGACATCAGCCATGCAGTGAGTTGTGGACCTCACTCCACAGTGGCATCTCCATCTGTTCGGTGAGTGTTGAGAGCCTACGGGGTGTCAACCCCTGAGCCAGGGCACTGAGAATCCAGTGAACAGAACACACATCCCGCCCTCCGGGGTGCATATTCAGCTGTGCCAGAGAGCTGCTCAAGGACTCACAGCAAACAGCTGTGGGGACAGCGCCATCAACATGCAAGAGCCCACGCAGGCCACAAAGAAGCGACCATAGTTGGCCTTAGCTCAGATGTTGCAGGTCTAGGATGCTGGAGGCAGATGGCTAAGAGAGGTGCTGGGTGAGGACCCAGGATCTGAGCGGGATGGGGAAGGAGGCTGTCACAGGAGTATGACTGTAGGGCAGGCCACTTCTTGGTAGAGTAGGACCCTCTAAACCGTTTGGGACGGCAGTGGGCATTGTATGCTGTCTACCAACACCACTTAAAAAGATTGACTGAGGTGGACTTCCCTGGTGGGCCAGTGGCTAAGAATCCACCTGTTGATGCAGCAGATACAGGTTCGATCCGGTCCGGGAAGATTCCACATGCCTTGGGGCTACAAAGCCTCTGTGCCACAGCTACTGAGCCTGCACTCTAGAGCCGGTGCTCAGCAACAAGCAAACCCACTGCAATGAGAAGCCCGCACACAGCAACTAAAGAGTAGCCCCCACTCCCAGCAACCAGAGAAAGCCAGCACACACCCACAAAGACCCAGTGCAGCCAATAAATAAATTTTTTTTGTAAAAAAAGAGTGATCTCAGGACTTCCCTGGTGGTCCAGTGGTTAAGACTCTGTGCTTCCACTGCAGGGAGGGTTGGTTTGATCCCTGGTCAGGGAACTAAGACCTAGCATGCCTTGCAGCACGGTCAATTAAAAAAAAAAAAGAGTGATCATATTTGTAGAGGACCGGCCTTGGATGATGGAAGAAGTGTGTTTAGACCTGAGTCTCAGAAGCCTTCTCTGATTGGACTCTTGAGAAGCAGGAGATGTGTGTTCACCCAGGTTCCCAACAGCCTGCCCTAAAATTATACTTAGAAGATTTTAGAGGAAGGCAACGCAAAACAAAAACCAGGGCTTAGTTCCTCTTCCATTTATTAATTGTAAAAATAAACATTCACTTGATTCACAAAGATGGTGTAAATTAACCTTTGGTTTTTAACTTTCAGGCTGCAGAAGTTTCCTACATTGGGGAGATCATCCCAATGGTGGTTATCCTCAAGTTGAAAGTCTTGAGGGTAATCTTTTGCCCTATAAACTGGGGGCCCATACAAAAAGAATGGGTCTTGTTCCTCCCTTTCTGTAAATGAGCAAAATGAAGCCTCACAGAGGTTAAGTGATATAGCCAAATTTAACTATTTAGTGGGCTTCCTGGATAGCTAAGCTAGTAAAGAATCCACCTGCAATGCAAGAGACCCTGGTTTGATTCCTGGGTCAGAAAGTTCTGCTGGAGAAGGGATAGGCTACCCACTCCAGTAATCTTGGGCTTCCCTGGTGGCTCAGATGGTAAAGAAGTCTCCTACAATGCAGGAGATCTGGGTTTGATCCTTGGGTTGGGAAGATCCCCTGGAGGAGGGCGTGGCAATCCACTCCAGTATTCTTGCCTGGAGAATCCCCATGAACAGAGGAGCCTGCTGCTGCTGCTGCTGCTAAGTCGCTTCAGTCATGTCCGACTCTGTGCGACCTCATAGATGGACGCCCACCAGGCTCCTCCGTCCCTGGGATTCTCCAGGCAAGAACACTGGAGTGAGTTGCCATTTCCTTCTCCAATGCATGAAAGTGAAAAGTGAAAGGGAAGTCGCTCAGTCGTGTCCAACTCTTCGCAACCCCATGGACTGCAGCCTACCAGGCTCTTCCATCCATGGGATTTTCCAGGCAAGAGTACTGGAGTGGGGTGCCATTGCCTTCTCTGGAGGAGCCTAGTGGGCTACAATCTATGGGGTCGCAAAGAGTCAGACACAACTGAGCGACCCAGCACAGCACAGCACCTATTTAGTGGGCTTCCCTGGTGGCTCAGTGGTAAAGACTCCACCTGCCAATGCTGGAGACTTCAGGTTCAGTCCCTGGATCAGGAAAATTCCCTGGAGAAGGAAACAGCAACCTACTCCAGTGTTCTTGCCTGGGAAATCCCATGGACAGAGAAGCCTGGCAGGCTACAGTCCATGGGGTTGCAAAAGAGTGGGGCACAACACAGCAACTAAAACAACAAAACGATGTCTATTTAGTACTTTGAGTTTGAATTAGAAATCTGACCTGTGGGCCCCTAATATCCTCAGGAGACAGTGGCTTAATTATTATGAACCAGGGACGTCTTTATTTTTCTTTCATGTTTCTATAAACTCATAATTTTTCTCTATTATGTAGAACCAGAGAATGAAAATGAACTCCACCTCCATTACAGTACTACCCAGGCTCCCAATTTATAAGGCACAAGATTATCCAGAATTAAGGCTCAAAAGCTTGTGAAGACAGCATCCTAGGGCTTGGGAAGATTCCAGCGTTAATCCCTTGCCTGCGGTTTACTCCTGTGGTTTACTCTTCCCTTCAGAGATCCCAGCTTTCAAGGCCAGACCATCACCACTTTTATGGAAACATTCAGAGAGCAGCACAGAGCCGGCAGATAAGGGTGGACCCATCCGGGTTCATCAGGGAGGGGAAGGGAGGAATGCCCTTTCCCCACATGACCTCCACCAACTTCACATAAGTGTCAGGGAACGAACCTGATGCCCAACAGGGCTCTACGTAGAATTCATCAAATACCAAATATGGACTTGCTCGAACGCCATTTATGGCTCACAGCAACCCTATGAGGACTTCAAATGCACATTCTCTAGGCCTCTACAGGGAATGACTACAGAAATGTGCAAACTGACTTACTGATATGAGCCATGGCTTCAGTCAAATCTTCTCTTTCTGAGAGTCATGATACCTATTATTTATTAAGCAAAGATCATGTGTGCCAGATACCATGCCAAGTGCTTTCCACATATCATTTTCTGGTATTCCTCACCAACTTCTATATGTCAGGGATCATTATTATTCCCATTTTACAGATAAGAAAACTGAGTCTCAGGAAAGTAGGCCCTTGCTCAAAGACACAGAGTGTGAGTGATTTAAGCCAGAACTTACCTTTTCCTCTGATCTACCATTTCTCAGAAGAAAAGGTCTGTACTCTAAGCATTGATGGGGCAGGGTTTTATTGAAAGAACCTATAATTGATCTACCCAGACACTGGAAATGCCCCAGGGAGCCACTTCCTAGCCTACAGACCCTGATTTTGTTCAGGCAGCAATATGTCACTCTGGTTGATTTAGTTGGTGTAACTGAATGGTGACAATTCCAATCGATTTAACTGGTGATTGGTGGTTGCCACTTGACTTTGTTTTGACCAAAGAGATATCAGGATTTCCAGAAAAGATTTTTCTTTCCTCCCTGACAAATAAGACATGCAAAGGAGAAAGCCCTTTTGCGCCAGCTCCTCCTGCTGGCTGAACACTGTTGATGTGTGAGGACCCAATGGTTGGAGCAGGGGCAGCCCTCTTGTGAGCAAGAGTGAAAGGTGGGGGCTTTGCTCACACTCTAATGGTGTCAGAATGAAAAATAAAAAAGTTTAGAATTTGGAGTTGTCATTTTGCCAGAAAACCTACCCTGAGACCTCCTACTCCTGGAGTTTTTGTAATGTGTTCTTATGAGAAATTCTGTTAGTAAATCTCCTATTGCTTCAAATGCATCCCAACTAATACTGTTATGAAGTCAAATCAAGATGTAATTTGTATTTATTCTGAAAATGAAAGGTGAACATGTTCAGGGACCAAATGAGTGGCCTATTTTATATACGGCCCCAATTCTCAAAGTACCTAGAAGAACAATTAGTAACTTGAAATTCTTTCTTTGCTTCTGTAGGGGAGGAAAAACTTTTCCTCTACCCGCTTAAGTTTTCTGACTGGACACGCACATTAAACTAACAGCAGACAGATTCACAAAAGCAAAGCATACAAAGTGTATATGATATTAACCTCTTTCTATGTGACACGAGGTCATCATAGCCAAGAAGAAAAAACTCTAAAGACCTGATTAGACTCAGGAGCTTATGAACAACCTAACCAAAGATGGTAAATTCGGGAAGTGCAAGGCAAAGGAAAGGAAGTGGGTTTTTATGAGTGATACACCGTGGGAACATGATCAGGAAATATATGAGGGAAACTAATGGAAGAGGAGGGTTGAGTACAGTTTGTACTTATGATGAGCCAACTCGTCTTGGCCTCAATGTCCTATCTCCCATGATAAGAACATTTTCTTCTTCCTGGTACCAGGAGGGTACCTTTCTCATGGGAAATTTCTGTCCTGCTTTTAGGCAGAAAAGGTGAGGGTGGAGAGCAGTTTCTCAGTTGCTTACAGCTCAAAAAAATCAATATGCCAATGCAACATATTTTTGGGTGCCGTGTTTTGATCCCCTCTACTTCCAAATAAATAATATGTCTATTATTATTATTTATATTTATATTTCATATTTAAATATATAAATATGAATATATATAAATAATTTATATTTTACATATAAATTTATAAATATAAAATAGTTAAAATGTTTAATTTTATAACATTACAACAAAGCTACTAACTTCAATCCCAAGGCTTGCTGCATTTTATATTTAAATTTTTAACATTAATCTGGAACTATAAAATTCACTATAGAAATGCAGAAAGCAAAAGTGAAACTTATCCCAGCCTTAAAATGTACTGAAACTTCTTTCAGTAATTAGAAAATTCATTGATGTTTGAGCTTCATCCATGTTATATGCAGCAATGGTTCTTTCATTTTTATTAATGAATGGTATTTCATTGTACAAATATACCATAGTTTGATTATTTATTTTCCTGTTGATGGACATTTAGAATGCTTCCAGTTTGGGTTGTTAACCCAGTTTGCTAACAGCATTCTTGGACAGCTTATTTTAGAGAACAAGCAAGATTAATTTACTGGTGTGGAAATCAGATCAGTACTCAGGGGTGGCACAAAGAAACTTTCCGAAGTTATGGATACATTCTGTATTATGACTGGTATGATAACTATGCAACTATATACATTTACTTTAATGTATATAAATTACACATCATTTATAAAAGTCATAAGAAAGAGAATCCAATATAGTATGAAATTGCAATGAATAGAGAGAATACATTACATCAGCATTCTTTACAGCCACTTTCTTTTTTATGCTTTGTAATATATTTTATAAGCAAGTACTTAATATGCACATATAGATACATATCTTCTAAAGTATATATTTTATTTTATCTTTTTAAATTTTTATTGACGCATAGTTGGATTCTTTTCCCATATAGGTCATTAGAAAGTGAAAGTGAACAGCGATGTCGCTAAGTCACGCCCAACTCTTTGCGACCACATGGACTGTAGCCTACCAGGCTTCTCTGTCCATGTACTTTTCCAGGCCAGAATACTGGAGTGGGTTGCCATTTCTTTCTCCAGGGGATCTTTCTGACCCAGGGATCAAACCAAGGTCTCCCACATTGCAGGCAGACACTTTTCCAACTGAGCCGCCTGGGAAGCCTCATATAGGCCATTACAAAGTATCAAGCAGAGTTCCCTGTGCTGTACAGCAGGTCCTTATCAGTTACCTATGATATATATAGTAGTGTGTCTAGGTCAGGGCCACTCTCCCAGTGTATCCCTGCCCCCCCTTCCCCTCAGGTAATCATAAGTTTGTTGTCTACATCTGTGACTCTATTTCCATTTTGTAGATGAGTTCATTTGTGCTGTTTTTTTCACATTCCACATATAAGCGATGTCATATAATTGTCTTTCTCTGTCCCACTTAACTTCACTCAGTATGATTTCCTTCCATGCATCCCTAAACTGCAGTCACTAAGGAAGCTAATAACCGTGATTCTCAGATTTCCTTGAATTAAGGACTCAAACTAATCTTCTTCAAATTAAAAGCACACTTGCAAGATTTGCAGAAAAGAGGGCACGCAAGGGTGAGGCGGGGGCCATCTTCCTGCTACTTGGGACGTTGCTGACGGCAGACGCGGTGATGACAGGTAAGAAAGGTGATCTCCCACAGCTCCAGCTCCAGCCCCACGGCCGGGGCAGGTGTGTCTGTGCGGGTGTCAGACTCACCCCTCCAGGGTCTAGTCACCAGCCTTAGCCGTCTAAAGGGCCAGTTAGAGTCGTAACAGATGCTACAAGTCTGAGGCTTTTTTTGTTCATTTGTTTCATTTTGTTTAATTATGAATTAAATCAAATGATAAATTTAATTTATAGTTTATAAATTTATAAATTATCTATAAATTTTATTTTGTTTAATTTACTTAATTATTTATTTTGTTTAATTAATTTAATCCTTTTCAAGGATGCATAAGAGTTGAAAGTATTGTAGAGTGAATATCCATATAGACACCACCCGATCTTCCCATTGCTAACATGTTACTTTTGGTTTATCACACGTCCACCATACACACAGGCATTACTCCGTATTTTTCTGATGCCCTGACAGTGCATATTTTAACTCAGCAGTTCAGCTGGTAGCCTCCTAGTCCCCTCCAGTCCCAGGTACTGGCTCCCCCAGAGGGCCAGTGCCCCAGTTTGCCCTTAGAGTCCTCCAGATGAC
Organism: Bos indicus x Bos taurus; assembly: GCF_003369695.1. Lineage (NCBI taxonomy): Eukaryota > Metazoa > Chordata > Mammalia > Artiodactyla > Bovidae > Bos > Bos indicus x Bos taurus. Next base: position 147,272,922 of record NC_040076.1, read on the forward strand.
CCCTCCTAGAGTGCCCTCCTCCAGCTCTCCTGCAATTCTATAGGCCCTTCACTCCAAGTACAGTCTATTCTGTCAGGAGGCATCTTTTTAAGGCTTCAAAATAGCTCACGTAGGATCGGGAGTCAGAGGATGATGTCACTGTAACACAATTGTCTTGATTCTTATAGTCTTTTCTGAGCAAAAGGAGGAGGAAAAGAAAAATCTTGACTCCATAATACAATGCTTCTCAGCTCTACCTCAACAAAATTAAAGGATTGCCTACCCTGGGCTCAAGAAGAGATGCGCCCCACCCTTGCAAAGTTGTGCACACAATAGTTTGCTCCTCCTTCCAGGTTTGGCGATTCTATTTGCATTTTCTCAGCCCAAAGCCAGGACTTCCCTGGTAGCTCAGCTGGTAAAGAATCCACCTGCAATGAGGGAGACCTGGGTTCAATCCCTGGGTTGGGAATGATCCCCTGGAGAAGGAAAAGGCTACCCACTCCAGTATTCTGACCTGGAGAATTCCATGGATTGGATAGTTCATGGAGTCGCAAAGACTCGGACATGACTGAGCGACTTTCACTTTCAGCCTAAAGCCACCATTTTCATTTATTTGTCTTTACTCATTTCAAACATCCCCAAGGCTAATTCCTGCCATGTTCAGTCACCTGTTCAAGTGACCCCTGAAGTTCTAATCATTTATTTGCTGGTGCCCTGGATGCAAAATTATGGAAGTTTAGAGTGATCTGCTCTGAACCTATATACTCTGTAATTACTAACTTTGAAGAACACAAAGTTTTGTGGTTTTTCTCCGAACATGAAGTTTTTTAAGGAGCACACATACTGGGTTATAAAAGAAATAACTATTTTTTTACCTTTCTATTTTTTAATCAAAATACAGTTGATTTACAATGTTGTGTTAGTTTCTGGTGTGTAGCAAAGAGATTTATTCTTTTTTATATTCTTTTCCATTATATTTGTCACAGGATACTGAATATAGTTCCCTGTGCTGTACGGAGAACCCTGTTGTATATCTGTTTTATATATACTGGTATGTATCTGCTAATCCCAAACTCTTAATTCAGTCCTCCCCTTCCCTCTTTCCCCTTTGGTAACCGTAAGTTTCTTCTCTGTGTCTTTGTGTTTCTATTTTGTAAAGAGGTTCATTTGTATCATATTTTAGACTTCACATATAAGTGATATCATATGGCTTTTGTCTTTCTCTGTTTGGCTTATTTCACTTAGTAAAATAATCTCTAGGCCCATCCATGTTACTGCAGATAGCATTATTTCATTCTTTCTAATGACCGAGTAATATTCCACTATATATAAGTACCATATCTTCTTTATCTAGTCCTCTGTTGATGGATATTTAGGTTGCTTCCATATCTCGGCTACTGTAAACAGTGCTGCAATGTACTTTGGAGTGCATGTATTTTTTCAGATCATGTTTTTCTCTGGATATATGCCCAGGAGTGGGATGGCAGGGTCATATGGTAATTCTGTTTTTCATTTTATAAGGAACCTCCATACTGTTCTCCATAATGGTTGTATCAATTTACCTTCCCACCAACAGTGTAGAAAGGTTCCCTTCTGTCTTAATTTTATGTGTCAACTTGACTGGGCTAAAGGATGCCCACATAGTTGACAAAACATTATTTCTGGGTGTATCTGCAAGGGTGTTTCTGGAAGACTTTAGCACTTGAACCAGTAGCCTGAGTAAAGATCACTGGTTGTCTTCTGATGGGCATCAGCCAATCCACTAAGGGCTTGAACAGAACAAGAAGCAGAAGAAGGGTGGATTTTTTCTCTGCTTGAACTGAGACATTTATCTTCTCTTTCCCTGGGCAGAACTTCTGGTTCTCAGGCCCTGAGTCCCCGAGACTTATACCATTGGATTTCCTGGTTCTCAGGAAAGAACTGCTTTAAGTTTGAAACCACAAGACCAGCTTTCCTGGGCCTCCAGCTTACAGACAGCAGATAGTGGGACTTCCCAGCCTCTATAACCATTTGACTGAATCTTTCACAACAAAAGTCTTTGTATATATCTATATATGTATATGTGTGTGTGTGTATATATATATGTGTGTGTATATGTGTGTATATATAGATATATACATACACACATATATAAATGAAAGTGAAATTGTGTCCAACTCTTTGAGACCCCATGGAGGGCTCCTCTGTCAGTGGAATTTTCCAGATAAGAATACCGGAGTGGGTAGCCATTCCCTTCTCTAGGAGATCTTCCTGATCTAGGGATCAAACCCAGGTCTCCTGCATTGCAGGCAGATTCTCCAGAATATTTATATATGTATATTATTTGTTCTGTTTCTCAGAACCCTGACTCATACAACATGCCATTTGGTTTTGGAATCAGTATCTGGCTATTTACTTAAAACATAGATAAGAGAGAAAAAAAATTCGCCTAATAGCTTCATATGTTAGAAAAATTTCATCAACCAGTTTAAGGGTAAATTAATATTTATTTTTGCAAGAGTAACTACTATAGAGATTAGTTATGATATTAAAAATGCATATTCTGTGTTAAAATAATTATTAAGAATATATTAATAGTTAATTGGGTTTCCCTGGTGGTTCAGATAGTAAAGAATCCACCTGCAATGTGAGAGACATGGGTTCAATCCCTGGGTTGGGAAGATCCCCTGGAGGAGGGCATGGCAACCCACTCCAGTATTCTTGCCTGAAGAATCCCCAGGGATGGAGGAGCCTGACAGGCTACAGTCCATGGGGTCACAAAGAGTTGGAAACAACTGAGTGACTAAGCAAAGCAAAACAATAGTTAATTAATGTGAAGAAGGCAAGGTTTCATGCTACAACTAATAAGAGAATACGTTAGATAACACTTAAAAACCAGAAACATTTCTAGAAATTCAATTCATAATATGAATTCAAATATAAAAATTAGATTTATTGCAATTATAAACTGAGTATAATTGTTTGGTATGCTAGCCTTCATAGCATTAAGTAAAATATCTATTAATGACTGTACTGAATTCTTTATTATTTAACTCTATTTAGCCCATGAATCTTTCACTGTCAATTTAGAAATTTTTAGTATCTAGTCAGAATGAAATGTATAATGTCAATCTTGCTGCCTCAGAATTCCATGATTAGAGAAAAGAAGCATGCACAGAATATTCATGAATAATTATCTGTGACTTAAAAATGATTTTAAGAATATTTTTTAGAAAGAAAACATATCACAAGAGAAAAATCTTGCTCCTCTCTGAACCTTAATTAAAAGTTAGCATCTGCTTTATTTGACAAATATGCCTTCTAGTGACAACAGGAACACCCAGCAGCTGACAGGGCCATGGACTCACTGTTGCTGCACTATGTCAGACTTTTAAAATGTGACTAAGACTTTTACATTTTTAAACTTCTTCATTTTGAAGAAATTTTCAGATGTAGATAAAAGTTTCAAGAATAGTACAGTAAGTACTGATATGACCTTCACTTATCAGCCCCTCATTCTCTCTCTCTCTCTTGGCCTCTCCCTCTGTCCCCCTATCCCATCCTCTTTTTTGCAGGGAATGGACCCAGCAGGGGAAAAGCACTAGACAAGGGGTAAGGAATTTAAGGATTCTTGTCTGGATCTGCCTGAAAAAAGTAGAAAACCTTGGATGACTCTCTTTACCACTACAGACCTCTATTTCTCCATCTTGACCATCAAGAGTTTGTACTCAAATGTCAAGTGCCACTTATCAACATTTGCTATGACCTGTAATGACTGTATAAATACAGTCACCCCTCAGTATTCACAGGGAATTGGTTCCGGGACCCCCAAGGATACCAAAATTCACAGATGTTTAATTCCTTTATATGAATTGGTGTAGTGCTTGCATATAACCTATGCATATCCTACCCATACTCTTTAAATCATTTCTGCTGCTGCTAAGTCACTTCAGTCATGTCCGACTCTGTGTGACCCTACAGACGGCAGCCCACCAGGCTCCTCCGTCCCTGGGATTCTCCAGGCAAGAACACTGGAGTGGGTTGCCATTTCCTTCTCCAATGCATGAAAGTGAAAAGTGAAAGTGAAGTCGCTCAGTCGTGTCTGACTCTTCACGACCCCATGGACTGCAGCCTACCAGGCTCCTCCATCCATGGGAGTTTCCAGGCAAGAGCACTGGAGTGGGGTGCCATTGCCTTCTCCTTAAATCATTTCTAGATTCCTATAATACCTAATACAAGGTAAATGCTATGTCAATGTAAATACCGTATGATTGCTAATTATAATAATAATTAAATAGCTACCAACAGGCAGAAAATTCAGATTTTGCTTTTGGGAATTGCCTGCAATTTTTTGGTAATATTTTTGACCTGTGGTTGATAAATCCATGGGTGCGGAATCCATGGGTATGGAGGGAAGTTCAGTTGTACTGGGAGAGAATAAGTGATGGAGCGGAAGACTTGGAACCCATCAGGAAAGTATGAAAAAAGGAGGCTGAAATTGGAAGGTGGTGGATGCTTAGACTAATAAGAAGCCATCTTTCTAGAATAGTGTTTTCTTGATCTTTGTGAAAGTTTAGAAAATAACTCTCTGCTTTCAAACACTAGCTTGGGAGGAACAAAGCCCTGACTGTCTGCTGGTGACTAAATATCAACACAAAGTGCAATAAACCTCATTAATTCTCCCTAATTGGATGGAAAGTTTTGAAAAAGTCTGAAGTAGAGAAGCATTTTCACACAACTCAGCTTAATTTCACATTCATATGGCAACTAAGATGACAAGACCCCAAGGAAAGACAAGAGCAGAATATTTTAGAGGATGTTTAAGTCTTAATAATAGATTTTTTAAAGAAGTATCAGGGATTAGAACATTCATTGATTCACAGAGGCATTTAAATACAAAGAAGGTTTACAAGTGTTTATAAACTTCATTTGTTGGCCCTCAACCTTATGAAGACTATACATTTCCCTTGTTTATACTTTAATTTACTTGGCAGACTTCCTCCACTTCCAGCCCTAATATATCAATGCTTTTCACCAGCATTTTAAATTTATCCCAGATTCTGAGTTAGTATATTTCTCATTGGCCAGGGTCATCCAGTTCTTTTTCAAAAATCCTCAATACTTTTAAGCTCCCAGGAAACACACCTGTCAACATGGCATGTGCGTTCTCTCATTTTCTTAAAAGCAGGAAGTAGGTTTCATTTTTCACCCTTGATTCTACAGCGGTTGGAGAGCTTGAAAGAGAAGGGGGCCGTCAACAGGGGAGCAAATAAATCTAATCGTGGTGAAAAGGTGATGAAAGACTTGTGCTTACATTTCCTCAATTTGTTCTTAAAATAATCCTTGACACACTCTTTGATTGAGGACCAACTCTTGCTTTTCCAAGGCTGGGGTCACAGAGATCAGAAACAAAAGACATAGTTATTTTAAAACACAAATTTGAGCAATTAGTTCCCACCTTTCCTCTCAATATTTCCAAAGACGTTAATAAGTAGCTAAACTGACCTCTTTGAATACAGCCTCTGTCCCTTTCCCCAGCCTACTCTTTAAGAGGTATGCTGTTGAGTAGTAAGCTGGTTAAGAGGAGTGGCTTGGGAAAAGTCTAACTTAAAATATCACCATCAGTCACTTAAGGCCAATGAGTGTTTCTGGGAGACCAAGAAACTGAGACCCAAGCTCAGCCATGGTTTGAAAGAGAAAATAATATATATGAGTAATACTTAGAGGAGGCAGGACTAAACCTGGGGAGTGTAACAGATGCTATCGATATCACACCGGAGTCCCCAGGCAATCTCTGTTTCTGACCTAGTCCATACCTGCAACTCACCCCTCCACCATGGATGTCTCTCTAGCAGTGTAAGGGAGACCAGAAGTGTTAGAGTTAACACACCCCAGCTCAGCTCTCAGCCCGTAACAAATGGGAATTAGAGGGTAAAACAGTCAACTTTCTGCCCTATAGGGTGGGACAGCTCTGAAAGCACATTATTCTAGTCTGTCTCCCAAAGACAAATTTTGCAAACAGGCACTGACCACTCTTTATTCTGGATGTTCTGCCTTGTCACAAATGTTTGTAGAGCAAAGAGTCTTGGAAGATACAAGTAATATCTCCTTCTGGGGCAAAGGGCAAGAATACTTACTGCTCATTATGTAAGACTTGGGTTCCCCAAGTACAAGGTTTCAACTCACTGATTGCATAGGCAAAATCTAGGCCCATCTGCACCATACCAGTGGGGCAAGGGGACAAGAAGAACCAACACAGCGGTGCTCACGCTGCCGTGCCATATGTAGTGAAATCCTTTGTCTCTGATGCAAGGCTCTCATACTTCTGCAAGCATCCATGAACCTGTGTCAGGATGAAATGCTAGCTTGAAAATATGGTTGAGAACTCAAGCCCCATTCTCATGTCACAGAACATGACCAACTGCAGGGCTGAATTTGAATTTGGCCTAAATTAGACTAATCATTTTCTGATAAAATGTAATTTTTTTAAAAATTTGCTATATTGTTCAGATAGGAGCCTAATAAAAATAGAATAAAATAGATCTCCAGAGTTTCTCTAGCCACAAAACTTGAAGGTCTAGTCACCCTAGCTCCTAGCTATTGACAGTATACTAGGGGCTAGAGTTGGTACACTCATTCTCTCAAATGGTTAAATTGTTCAAGGATCCAGGAGACAAGTACGGCTCCTTGTCCTGAGACTGAAGGCAGCTTAAAGGACAGGATATTGGGAATTCCAAATGTAACAACCAAACACAATGAATTCATCACTTCTGGGTCAAAATATATTTTGTTTTTGTTTGTTTACTTATTTGTTACACCATACAAAAGTCAAACTCATTGAGTGTATGCATTAAAAAGACAATGGAGAAAAAAGTATAATGGTGAAAAAAAGAAAACATTGAGACGTTCGCAAGTTGAGAGGGAAAGAAAAGCATTTGGCTAACACTGGGATTAGCAAAAAGTTCAAAGTCCAAAGGTTTTTCATGTTCACTCATAGGTGGACAAAGGGTATGAGTGTCCCCATGTACAAAAGGAACTGTTACAAAACTCATCAATTCTCTGCAGCTCCATGGAGAGCAGTAGCTTTATTTTACAGATCATGGAAAATGAATCAGGCCCTGTCATGGCTTAAGAAGCCTGGTTTGCTTTAACTAAATACATATATGTTGTATTATTATATATATATATAATAGCATTTATTGTTACATTCTTGTATGATGATATACATTAGCATTATGTTAGAGTGATTCAGACAGTAAAGGACCTGCTTGCAATGCAGGAGACATGGGTTTGATCCCTGGATTGGGAAGATCTCTTGGAGAAGGGAATGGTTACCCACTTTAGTATTCTTGCCTAGGAAATCCCATGGACAGAGGGGCCTGGCAGGCTGCAGTCCATGGATCCTCAAAGAGTTGGACACAGCTGAGTAACTAACACTTTCACTTCACTTTCACATATATTAATAACATATGAAGTTAACTTCAGTATAGTAATTTCAGAAAAAGTTCTTTCTAGACTACACATAAAAATAAAGACTTACTTTACTATTATTGGTTCTCTGTACTGTATTCAAACTTCTACAGCATGTATCAGCTATAAAACACAGTTAAGACAACATTGAAAAGATTATATTAGTAAACTGTACTATAAGCATGATAATCTTCCGTTCAAATCAGAGATCAGAAAGATCCAAAGCCAAGGAAATAATTTCACCCTTCCTTAATATGCCTTTCAGATTAATCTAAGAATGACACCAAAAGGCCAAGATAAGAAATGCAGGCAGTGAATACCAGCAAAATCCTTATTTTAAGAAGAATTTTAGTATTGGAAGCCAAAGTAACCATGTAAGTGATAAAAGAGTAGGAATTAACAATATCCTAAAAAACTTATTTCCCATCATCTTTTTAGTTTGAGAGATTTTAAGTTCAAGAAAAAATAAAATGAGGCCTCTTTCCTGAAAATACAATACTCGTTGTCTGGCTTGATGTTGACACTGATTTCATAAGTTATTTGGTCAAGAACAAACATCTTCAAACATACAGTTCCTTACTCAGCACCTGTGACACACCAGCTTTGTGCTCATGGGTGGATTCAAAGAAGAAAAATGCCTTTGAAAAGCTCAAATTCAGGTACAGATTTTTTTTTTTAAGATAAAAAATAAGCATGTGACTTAGTTTTTTTCTAAAGGGCCTTCAAATTGGAATTTATCCAAATTCCCTACAAAATGGGAACCCAGGGAGAAATTAAGACTAGGTTTTATCTGGTGTGTTATCTGCACATTCTAATTATGGTAGGAGCCTCTGTTTTCCCCACTAGCAAGGAGCAGCAAAGATACTAATAGTTTTTACTTGCTCATACTTCTCTTTGGGGTCTCTCCCCCTAATTTAGTTGCTTTATTTCTTGAAATTCCTGCTACTTTTTTAGTCCTGTGTGAAGAAAATGAAGGTCAAAGCCAAGAGTGCCTCCAGATAAGGTAAAAGGAAGGATTTGGACTCCACATAGCCCAGTCCAGAGCTTGAAGACAGAAAGCCGTCTACAGATTGAGGACAAAGGCTCAGCTAACAATGAAGTGGACCCTTTAGCCTGGAGGGTCCTTAATGCTAAAAACAGACTGTGAAGAGCTAGATGATTTTGCAGGTATATTCTACAAACTCTTTTATACAAATGATTCCAGGAAGGCTCCCACTTAAATTTATGAGGCTGGTATAACCTAAAACCGGCACCAAAACCGGACGGGATACTAAAAGAGAAAAAGGGCCATAGGCCCTGTCCATCTTATGATGACAAGTGCAAGAAACCTAAATCAAATATTGGTAATGCAAATCCATGCAGTTATTAAATAAATACACCCTGGCCATGTATGGCTTATCACTGGAATATAGATTAGATTAACATTAGAAAATCTATAAATATAATGTACAATTTATTAACAGGATAGAAGCTATGTGACTATTTCAATGTCCAGAAAGACACTAAAGTAAAATTCAATACCTTTCTGGATAGCACAACAAATACCCTAAACAAGTTTTGGATGGAACTCCGTCAACCTGATTAATGGAATCAACCTAAATCATACAAAATGGTAAAGAATTAATGGCAGTCCCTTAAAAGGAACAAAACTAATCAGAAACGAGAAACATATCTACTGATACTCCTTTTATTTAAAATTGTACCAATGATCCTAGCCAGCACAATAAGGCATGAAAAAGAAATAATTGATAAAAGCAACTGAAAAGTAGAATAAAAGTCATTATTTGTAGACTAAAGAATTATTTGCATAAACAAATCAAGAGAACCTATAACTTGTTAGAAAAACATATAGTCGTAGAAAAATAGACCAAATGAACAGGTTAGGGGAATTTACAACAGACCAACATATCCATGTGTACTTCATATATGAGAGAGGTGTTAATATAAACCAGAAAGAAAGAAAAAACTATTCAAAAAATGTTCCAGGCTGACTGATTATCCATTTGTAAAAACATCTTTGCTTCATGTCAGATACAAAAATAAATTCCAGATGGATTTAAAATCTAAAGGTTTTTTTTTACCTAACATTTATGAAAGAAAAAATAAAGAATACTTTTAGAATCTCAAGATAGAGAATCATTTTAAACCACGGCAAAAAATGATGAGAAAGGAAAGGATGATACATTTTTTGCTACATTAAAATTTAAAATCTCTGCATGAGACCATAAACAGAGTGAAATGTATAAGTAAAATACTGGAAAAAACAGTACAAACACCTGCAAACAACATTTTCCTTTAGATCTTATTGGTCAAAAACACATCAGATGCCCAGTCCTTGCTTATCTGTAGGAGTGTAAGGAAGCCCTGTCCTCCTTTCTTGGGACCTTGGTACCTCACATCTCAACCAAATCAGGACAGTTTTAACAAGAAAGAAAGGAGGGAAATATTGGGTGGGTAAGCAACCTATGGCATCTGTCAAAGACAGTTCACAAACAAGCAATTAACAGAAGAGTAAGCCAGAAGCATTAACAAACCAATGAAAAGTTCTGGGCTTCACTAGTAATCACAGCAGTACAATTTAATCATAGGGAGAGAAAGAGAGACAATATCATCAGATTTGAAAAAATTCTAAAACATGTATTAACCTTATTGGGCTTTGAAGAGGCCCATCAACATTGCAGGAGACCCTGGTTTGGTTCTGGGTCGGGAAGGTCCCCTGAAGAAGGGATAAGCTACCACTCTAGTATTCTCAGGCTTCCCTGGTGGCTCAGACCATAAAGAATCCACCTGCAATGTGGGCAGCTTGGGTTCAATTCCTGGGTTGGGAAGATCCCCTGCATGGCAACCCACTCCAATATTCTTGCCTGGAGAGTCCCCATGGCCTGAGGAGCCTGGCAGGCTACAGTGCGTGGGGTCTTAAAGAGTTGGACACAACTGAGTGACTAAGCACACAACACATCTCCATTTAGATGCCTTGTAAGCCTCTCAATTCAATGTATTCAAACCCAGACTGCTTCCTGCAAACCCTGCTTTCCAACCCAGTCAATGACACCAACATCAGCCTAAGGGAAAGACTTGAGTCACCCCTAATCATTGTCATAGCTTCACCACTCATATCCAGTCACCCTAATGTACCCGTGGGTCCTTCATTTCTGTTCCCACAGCTCTAGAGTCCATATCCACTGCCTTGGGATGTGCTCATCATTTCCTGCCTGAACAGCCTCTACAGCCTCCTCACCCATCCTTTTGCTTCCTATGTTAATGCCTTCCAACTTCTATTCAGCAGATAGTGGAGCTGTCTCTCCACGCTTAAATGCTTCCAATAGCCATTGTTATAAAGATCAAGTTGAAATCCCAAATGCAATGTCCCTTAAAGATCTGTCTATACCTCTCCCAACCTCATCCAAAGGTCTCTCTAGGATTCCACACCTTCCTATTGAGTTTGATTTTCTTCTCCTCAGGTATACTCTTTAAGAGTTTTTTTAATGATGATCTATGAGAAGTTAATTCATCTAGCATTTGTATGGAATTGTTTTTATTTGCTTTCATCCTTAAATTATTATTTATTCCATGTTTACAGTTATTATTCTTCAGCACTTTGAGAGCCAAAGAAAGCCTCTAATGATAGCACCCAGGACATAAGATACAGACCAATGGTGTGGAGTTCACACACACACACAAAATGACTTGCCTTCCTTCTAACTTCTATCTGACCAGCCTTACTTATAAGACAGAATATACTTCACAAGGAGATCACCATAAACTCGAACAGACATCTTTGCTTTGCTTATCTCTGACTACCCGATGTTCTTCAAAATAAACAAGCAAAAACAAACAAAAAACCCAGCAAGAGGAACACCCTTCTGTCTATTTCTGTAAGATAAGTTCAGAAATATTCTTGCACTTTGCCATACTTTAAAGGCTATGATGCCTAGCTTTCTAAGTGAAAGTCGCTCAGTCATGTTTGACTCTTTGAGACCCCATGGACTATACAGTCCATGGAATTCTCCAGGCCAGAATACTGGAGTGGGTAGCCTTTCCCTTCTTCAGGGGATCATCCCAACCCAGGGATCGAATCCATGTCTCCCACATTACAGGCAGATTCTTTACCAGCTGAGCCACAAGGGAAACCCAGAAAAAAGGAAGTAATTTACATTGCAGAAATAAGTTAGCCTAAGTATCCAGAGCTTCCAGAGTCACATTATATATATATTATATTATATACATACATATATATATATTATATATATAATGTGACTATAGTATATTATATATATATGTGTGTGTTAAATAAACATGTTAAGCTTTCTATTTTAATCCTGCATGTGATGTCCAGACATGAAACTCAATGCTCTAGATACAGTGGTGTGTCTGTGTATGTGTGTGCAAGCTCAGTCATGTCTGACTCTTTGCAACTCCACAGACTGTAGCCCACCAGGCTCCTCTGTCCATGGAATTTTCCAGGTAGAATACTGGAGTGGGTTGCCATTTCCTCCTCCAGGGAATCTTTTCAACCCATGTTTCCTGTGTCTCCTGCATTGGCACGCAGATTCTTTACCACTTGTGCCACCTGGGAAGCTCTGGATACTAAGACTAACTTATTTCTGCAATGTAAATTACTTCCTTTCAGCTGGTAAGCTTAGAGAAACATATGTTATTCATTAGATTACCAGTGCTCTCACATGAGAACTATTGGGTAATTCGTCTTCATCTCTAAAACACCAATATTGGTGGCTAATTTAATTGATTTATGCCACAGATGCAGGTAAAAATTGTTTTGCATTTTACTACAAGACTATTAGTGTTTTAGAGAGAAAGAAAAAATGTTTTGAAAAAATAAAAAGAGATACATGGACCTATTGGCAAAAAGAAAACATGCCAAGGAGAAGCAAACACATACAGGTTTCTGGGTGCAAATTTAAACCAAATTTTCTCCAGAGAGGCAGACATCACTTACATGTTACATAGGGTGTATTTGAAATAAACATGCATAGAACATAGATGATCTAACAAACTGAAAATATTAATTCATTTCCCCCTTAATTGGTGTTTCATTTGGCACACTTGTATGCAACCTGAAATCCACTGTAAAGCACTTGACGAACATACATACAGTCATATTTGACCTGTTGAAATGTGCATATATATAAGCTTTGTCTCAATGGAAATTGCCTATAAATTCTTTGCAGGTAAGGATCATGGTTTCTATTGTTATTCTTTCCTAATTATTAAAAATATCACAAAATACTCACTTTGGTATTGTGTTTGAAAGTGAAAATGCAAGTCACTCAGTCATGTCCCGACTCTTTGCAACCCCATTCCCTATGCAATCCATGGAATTCTCCAGGCCAGAATACTGGAGTAGGTTGCCATGCCCTTATCCAGGAGATCTTCCCAACCCAGGTCTCCCACATTGCAGGCAGATTCTTTACCAGTTGAGCCACCAGGGAAGCCCAAGAATACTGGAGTGGGTATACAATAGATTTGCTTTCCACAAATGCTTTGCTTCTTCTACTATTAGGAGTTTGCATGTGGTTTATTTGGAACATTCATCTCATCCTTCAAGAAAAAGACATTAAAAATATGTAAAAAGAGTCTATGAGAAACTTTATGATAGTAAACTTAACAGTTTATATGAAATGGACATAGTCCTTGACAATCACATATTACCAAAACTGACATGAGAAGAAAGAGAAAATACAAATAGTTCTATATTTATCATAGACATTGAATCTGTGAATAAAAATCTTTCTACAAAGAAAGATATAGGTCCAGATGGCGTCACCTGTGAGATTTTAAACATGTAAAGAAGAAATAACACCCATCATACACAAAACCCTTCAGAGAATAGAAAAAAGTCCAGCTTAACCATGGTATAAAAATCTGCAAGGGATTATAAAATAAGGAACTTATAGACCAAACTCTCTTATCAGGTACAAAATTCTGAACAAACTATTTACAAACTAAACCTGGTAACATGTAGAAAAGGAAAGTACATTATGATAAATTGTGATTTATCCTAGGAAGGCAAAGTTGGATTAATGTTAGAAAATCAATTCATATAATTAACTGCAATAACAGGTTACATGTGAAATCATCATATGATCCTTCTAATAGGTGCAGAAAAAATGATTAGACAAATTTCAGTGTTCATTTATGTGAAAAGAACTTTTAGTAAACTAGGACTATGAAGAGATTTTTATAATCTAAGAAGGGTATTTATAGCAAATATCACACTTTATGGGCTTCCCAAGTGACTCAGTAGTAAAGAATCTGTCTGCCAATGCAGGAGCTGCAGGAGATCCCCTGAAGGAGAAAAAGGCAACCTACTCAAGTATTCTTGCCAGGATAATCTTATGGACAGAGAAACTTGGTGGGCGACAGTCCCAGAGGTTGCAAAGAGTCAGACATGACTGAAGTGACTGAGCACACAGGCACACATACTTTATGATGAAATGCTGATGGTGAAATGTTGAAATCTCTCTTTGGAAGTCAGGAACAAGACTCAGATGCATGTTATAATTTCTATTGTCATTTCATTGAAAATTCTAGCAAGTGTAAGGAAACAGACTAATGCATAGAGATCATTTTGAAAGAAACAAAACTTTCATAATTCAAAAGTGGTATTTTAGGATTTTAGTATCAGTGTCCATGAGTACATTTGCACTGTCGTTTTTCTTTCTCATTCCTGTGACTTTCAGTCAAGCTTACGCTAGTTTCATAAACTTTTTCAATATTCTAGTATACTTTTTGCATATATTAGCCATGTCACTTATCTTCTGATGCTTCAACATTAGGGAGTCTTGCTGCCTCTAGAGGGACAGGGATGGACCTCTCAAGGTTAGTTAATTCCCATAGAGAGTAAACAACTCAACCCTGAGGGTTTCTATCACATGTAAACCAATCCAGAGCTCACAAGCCTCAGTTCAGTCTCTCAGTCGTGTCCAACTCTGTGCAACCCCATGGACTGCAGCATGCCAGGCTTCCCTGTCCATCACCAACTCCTGGAGCTTGCTCAAATTCATGTCCATCCAGTTGGTGATGACATCCAACCATCTCAACCTTTGTCATTCCCTTCTCCTCCCGCCTTCAATCTTTCCCAGCATCAGGGTCTTTTTCAATGAGTCAGTTCTTCACATCATGTGGCCAAAGTATTGGAGTATCAGCTTCAGCATCAGTCTCTCCAATGAATATTCAGGGCTGATCTCCTTTAGGATTGACTGGTTGGATCTCCTTGCAGTCCAAAGGACTCTCAAAAGTCTTCTCTACACCACAGTTCAAAAGCATCAATTCTTCAGTGCTCAGCTTTCTTTATAGTCCAACTCTCACATCCATACGTGACTACTGGAGAAATCATAGCTTTGACTATATGGACCTTTAACAGTACAGTAATGTCTCTGCTTTTTATTATGCTGTCTAGGTTGGTCATAACTTCTCTGTCAAGAAGCCAAGCATCTTTTAATTTCATGGCTACAGTCACCATCTGCAGTGATTTTGGAGCCCAAAAAGATAAAGTCTGTCACTGTTTCCATTCTTTCTCCATCCATTTGCTGTGAAGTAATGGGACTGGATGCCATGATCTTAGTTTTCTGAATGTTGAGTTTTAAGATAACTTTTTCACTCTCCTCTTTCACTTTCATCAAAAGGCTCTTTAATCCTTCTTTGCCTTCTTCCATAAGAGTGGTGTCATCTGCATATCTGAGGTTATTGATATTTCTGCCAGCAATTTTGATTCCAGCTTGTACTTTATCCAGCCTGGCATTTCGCATGATGTACTCTGCATATGAGTTAAACAAGCAGGGTGACAATATACAGCCTTGACGTACTGCTTTCCCAATTTGGACCCAGTCTGTTGTTCAATGTCCAGTTCTAACTGTTGCCTCTTGACCTGCATACAGATTTCTCAGGAGGCAGGTCAGGTGGTCTGGTATTCCCACCTCTTGAAGAATTTCCCACAATTTGTTCTGATCCACACAGCCAAAGGCTTTAGCGTACCTTCTTTATCAGGCTTTCACACTCCAGGCCACTATTCACCTGCCTCAATGACTTCAGGGTCAGATACCACACACCTAAGGACACTCCTGGCCTTCCCTCATAGCTCATCTGGTAAAGAATCTGCCTGCAATGTTGGAGACCCTGGTTAGATTCCTGGGTTGGGATGATCCCCTAGAGATGGGAAAGGCTGCTCACTCCAGTATTCTGGCCTGGAGAATTCCATGGACTTACAGTCCGTGGGGTCGCACAGAGTCAGACAAGACTGAACAACTTTCACTTTCATTCAAGGACACTCCTATGCCCCAGAGCCTCCTGAAATTACTCACACTAATCAATCTTAAACCTGTTCACCCTATTTCACCCAATCTGGTCCACTGTGGCAAGAAGCCATAGTAAAGGTTCTTGCCATGGTTTTTCCCTCTCCTCTGCCTGCTGACCAACTCTGGTGCTTCCTCGGGTATATGCTTTGTCTCTTCTGTTTGCAATCCATGAACACAACAAACTGTCTTTTTAATGGCAATTATCTCCTGATCGACTGACCTTGCCGTAACTAAGTGATAAAAAAAAAAACCATGTTTTGAAACATATGAAATTAGAATTATTTGTAAAACTTGCTAGTAAGCTCTACAAACAGACTGAATATTCTCTTCGTGGAAAGATTTTTAGCAATAACTTCTCTAATATTTAAGTTAATCAGGTTTTCTATTTCTCCTTGAGTCAATATTAAGTAATATCATTTCAGTAGTGTTCTGCCTTAGCTGCATTCCCCAGGCTTTATTATGGCATACTCTTATTTTCTAAATACTTTGTTTTTCTAATGTTTTGGTTTCTTAAAAAATTTTCCTCTACCATTGTTTTTCCTAAATATTTGCTTATTTCCATAATTATTTCGTCTACCCTGTTGCCCTAGGAAGTTTCATCTAATACTTTGATTTTTAACACCTCTTCTATGTTAATAATTTCAATTATGTATCCTAAGATATAAAGCTGTAAATTGAACATCCTACTGAATTCCAAGCAACAATCATAATTTCTACTCACGGCACGCTTTCCCTCAGACTCCTTATTTCCAATCACCCAGTTGTCAGAAATGTGGAGGTCTCACTGGTTCCTTCTTCCCTCCATTCTCACAACTAACCACCTACTGCTAAGTCACGTCAGTCGTGTCAGACCCTCAGTGACCCCATGGACTGCAGCCTTCCAGGCTCCTCCGTCCATGGGATTTTCCAGGCAAGAGTACTGGAGTCGGGTGCCAGTGCCTTCTCCTACAAGCCCCGTCAACCCTAATCTTGCCAGATCAATTTCCTTCCCCTCTTCTCAGCTTACACCTGCACCCTTCCTCACCGGGACTCCCGCCACACCTCCCAACTGGTTTCCCTGCTTCTCCTCCTTCTACCTCAACTCATTCTCCACAGAGAAGCCAGAATCCTGGCCAGGTCCCATTCCTCTGCTGTTTACAACCTCCAAGTGTCACCCATCACCCCCAGAATGAAATCCATGCTCCTCTTTACTGAGGCTGAAAGCTCCGCCTCTCTGTGCACCAGTGACGAATCGAATCTCGGAGAGAGAGTTTTGGGGGGAAGTAGAAAAGGACAGCTTTATTGCTTTGCCAGACAAAGGGGGTCACAGCAGGCTAATCCCCTCAAAACCATGTGTCCCAACTTGGGGAAAAGAGTGAGAAGTTTTATGGCAATTGTCCAAAGAGGCATGGACATTGTGGACATTCTGCTGATGTGTTGTAGTGAGTTAAGTAGGACTCAGCATCATTAAGCTTCAGGTCCAACTGGTCTGGGGTCTACATGATTGCCAGCCACTTATCACTAAATAAATTAACTTCTCCTACCTGGAACCAGAAACACTGAAGAAGCTGAAGTTGAACGGTTCTATGAAGACCTACAAGACCTTTTAGAACTAACACCCAAAAAAGATGTCCTTTTCATTATAGGGGACTGGAATGCAAAAGTAGGAAGTCAAGAAACACCTGGAGTAACAGGCAAATTTGGCCTTGGAATACGGAATGAAGCAGGGCAAAGGCTAATAGAGTTTTGCCAAGAAAATGCACTCATCATAACAAACACCCTCTTCCAACAACACAAGAGAAGACTCTACACATGGACATCACCAGATGGTCAACACCAAAATCAGATTGATTATAGTCTGCAGCCAAAGATGGAGAAGCTCTATACAGGTAGCAAAAACAAGACCGGGAGTTGACTGTGGCTCAGACCATGAACTCCTTATTGCCAAATTCAGACTTAAATTGAAGAAAGTGGGGAAAACCACTAGACCATTCAGGTATAACCTAAATCAAATCCTTTATGATTATACAGTGGAAGTGAGAAATAAATTTAAGGGACTAGATCTGATAGACAGAGTGCCTGATGAACTATGGACGGAGGTTCATGACATTGTACAGAAGACAGGAATCAAGACCATCCCCACGGAAAAGAAATGCAAAAAAGCAAAATGGCTGTCTGGGGAGGCCTTACAAATAGCTGTGAAAAGAAGAGAAGCAAAAAGCAAAGGAGAAAAGGAAAGATATAAGCATCTGAATGCAGAGTTCCAAAGAATAGCAAGGAGAGATAAGAAAGCCTTCCTCAGTGATCAATGCAAAGACACCGATCACTAAGCATCAATTTGGGCATTGTCTGAATTCTGACATCACAAGCGAAAACAATTTCAACTCCACTTAAAAAGATGTCAAATTCAGGCAGTTTTACAACAGGAAATGGGGAAAGGTTAAGGCCTTAACATGATTCAGGTGTCATTTGATATATATACATAGGAAATTAGGTCAGTTAAAATAATTTTTTTAATCAAGAAATTTACAGCTCAGAATAAAATAATGTTTCAATCCATTTTTAACCAGGGTTTCGACTCATTCTTGTTTCTTAACAGTTCTTACCCTATACTGACCATTGCAATGCTACAAACAATGAAAAGTTCAAAGAAGACTTCTGTGCTTATCTCACTAACATTTTAATGCTAGTAAAATTTTAACTATTGAAAGCATCTATCTTCATGACAAAAAAAAAAAAAAAATGGAGTCTGCCATTAAAATGTGGGCACTGGAATAACACAGGAAGGATTCATTAGCATCAAATTTCCTTGGTTCATGAAACAAATATGGTCAAGGGAAGAAGCCAGAATAGTATAGATAAACCTCAACTGTTTTGCTATTATAAATATTATAAATATCTTATAAATAAATATATTATAAATATCTATGCAAGTATTCAAGATCTAGCTCAAAAATCACTTCATTGCTTACTTACCATTACCTCTTCTGTTCTCCAGTGTATGAATCTCTATTTTTACACAATTTCCATAGATAATAGATGTCTCCTCCACTCAACTTTTGGCTTCATAAAAATATAAGTCCTCTTTGTCAATTTTGAAACCCCAGGCCCTGACACAGTGTCAAGCTTTCAAGAAAGATATTTTAACAGAATAAAAGAGTATTTTAATCAAGGACTTCCTGTATACATACCAAGTGCTGGTCATTATCAGTTTAATAGTAATTTTTAATATTTATTTATATTTATTTGGCTGCGTTGGGTTTTAGTTACAGCGCTGTGGCTCAGCAGCTGTGACTCATGGGCTCGTTTGCCCTTTAGTATGTGGGATCTTAGTTCCTAGCTACTGCTAAGTCACTTCAGTCGTGTCCGACTCTGTGCAACCCCATAGACGGCAGCCCACCAGGCTCCCCCGTCCCTGGGATTCTCCAGGCAAGAACACTAAAGTGGGTTGCCATTTCCTTCTCCAATGCATGAAAGTGAAAAGTGAAAGTGAAGTCGCTCAGTCGTGTCCGACTCTTAGCGACCCCATGGACTATAGCCTACCAGGCTCCTCCGTCCATGGGATTTTCCAGGCAAGAGGACTGGAGTGGGGTGCCATTGCCTTCTCTGTTAGTTCCCAGAGCAGGAATCAAAACTGTGTCCCCTACATTGCAAGGCAGTTTCTTAACCACTGGACCACCAGGGAAGTTCCTAATAGTAACTTTTTTTTAAAAAAATTTGATCTGCCCTCAAGTAATATGTTCTGATTGTGAGGTTTGAAGAGGCAGTGGGTTTGTTTACTAGTTTCCAATCTGTCTTCATCCACCTGGTTTTTCAGGAGCTTAAGGAGCTTAATAGCAACCTGCCTGTATTATTTTTTTCTGACACAAAGAGCTTATATTCCAAATATAACCATCATAATAAAAAATCAGGGAATTGGGTCCCATCATCTTAACACTATTTTTAATGTTCTCTTCAAAATTAGGGTAAAAGATCCATAACATTGCAAACTTTTTTTTAAAGAAATGCCCCAATGGAAGAAGTGTTTCAGACCATGCTTGCCAATTTTTTTAAAGAAGGGAAAATTTTAAATATAACATGTGCAAGTCACTATACCAATTTACTTATAAAATATATCCAGTAAAGAGCTGCTTCTAGGCATAACTTATACATTTAATATGTCCAGTGATTAATCAAAAGCACTCACTATAGGGTGTTTCTAGTGAAATTGTCCCCTCCTCATTAATTTTGCTGACTGGAATTTCAGTTGAAGATCAAGCAGTTAATTTTTCAAGTAGTAACACAAATTTTCTTTTCTTTTAATGGAATATGGCGAAAAAGGGTGCTCGCCACATGTCTGGCCTGTGAGTAGGGACAGAGCAGTTTTATTTTACTGGATTGCAAAGACAATGCTCCCGTTTATATAGGCTGGTTTTTTAAGTCACTTATACACATAGTGTAGAAGTTTGAGAATTTTTCTTTCAAGAGAATTATGTAGATTTTTTAAATGGGGAAAACCTGCTATCCTAGAGATATAAAAGTTATGTCATCCCAGTGTGTGGAATCTTTGTAATTTGAAATATTAGGGTTCATTATCCCATAAGAGGATGCACACGCACCACAGGTTGCATTTTGGTCTTTGATTGAATACTATGGACCCTGTAATGGTCCATTACACCCTGTGCCCCAGAATATCACACAAAAAATGTGTGCGGTAACTCAATATTTCCCATGGGAATTAGCCCTTTCTCCAACTCTGATTTTATAAGCAGGACACAGTGCTTTTTGGAAGAGCCACCTACTTCCCACCAGATGATCTTAAAATTTATTGTAAGTTTCTACACCATGTGAAGTTTCAGGGTAATACTGACAGATCTTTCCTAACCTCAGTAATCATCAACACTGTTTTAAATACTGTTTACCAAGCTATCAATCTCCTGTTTTTAACTTTTTATTTGATGTTGCAGTATAGCCGACTGACAGTGTGGTGATCGTTTCGGGTGGGCAGCAAAAGGGCTCAGCCGTATGTATACATGGATCCATTCTCCCCTAGACTCCCCTCCCATTCTGGCTGCCACATAACACTGAGCAGAGTTCCTTTATCTCCTATGTGTAACAACAATTTTTCTAAATTGTTTTCCTAAATCCTGGGAAAAGCACTCCAAGATGATTTCTTGTGGAAAGACAGCACAAAACTCTAGCACGCACAAGAAGCAAGTATTTGTATTCTACTTTCAATTTATTCAAAATATACTGTTCTCTCTCAGTTAAAGGAGAAAGTGATTACATATTCAGTTATCCTGAAATAATTAAAAGGTCATCAATTTCCTGTCATGGAAGTGATATGGTTTAATTACATTCTATAAATGTATTGACCAGGTCATGGGGGGGATAGTCCCACTGAGAGGTTATTATCTTAAGAACAAACTGACATCCACCGAGCATGATATAAGTGTGCATGTGGAATTTTGTATATATGTGTGGATTTTAAACGACTGTAGATTTGGGGTTAGCAGGTACAAACTACTATGTATATAGTAGGTAAACAGCAAGTTCCTACTGTACAGCTCAGGGAACTATATTCAAGATCCTGTAACAATCTGTAAGGGAAAAGAATATAAAAAAGAGTATTAATATAGGTATAACCAAATCACTTTTTTTAGTACCTGAAACTAACACAATATGGTAAATCAACTATACTTCAGTTTAAAAAAGAAATAAATATAGCATGATTTCATCTGAAGCAACAGTAAAAATAAAATTGCATGGCACCCCACTATAGTACTTTTGCCTGGAAAATCCCATGGATGGAGGAGCCTGGAAGGCTGCAGTCCATAGGGTCGCTGAGAGTCGGACACGACTGAGCGACTTCACTTTCACTTTTCACTTTCATGCATTGGAGAAGGAAATGGCAACCCACTCCAGTGTTCTTGCCTGGAGAATCCCAGGGATGGGGAAGCCTGGTGGGCTGCCGTCTATGGGGTCACACAGAGTCGGACATGACTGAAGTGACTTAGCAATAGCAATAGCAATAGCAATATTGAGATTAATTAAGGTTTGGTTTACTACCCAGAGTCCATGAATCAAATATCATCCAGACTGACAACTTAGAGTGAAAAGTAAAGATTCAAGAGTTCAAAATATAGGGAGGACTTCCCTGGTAGTCCAGTGGTTGGGAGTCCACCTGCCAGTGCAGGGGACACAGGATCAATCCCTAATCTAGGAAGATCCCACATGTCTCAGAGCAACTAAGCCCGTGTGCACAGCTGCTGAGCCCGTTGCTTTAGTGCCTGTGCTCTGCAACAAGAGAAACCACAGCACCAAGAAGCCCATGCAGCACAACTAGAGAAAAACCACACAGCAAAAAAGACCAAGCACAGCCAAAAATAAACAAATAAAATTCATATATATATATATATATATATATATATATAGGGAAGTCTGTTCAAAAAAGCAAGGAATTTAAATTAAAAATAAGATTACTAAACTGTAGAGTATCTGAATAGGAATGCTGGTTGGAACAAGATTTGCCTTTATTTTTCTAGGAGAAAATAAAATACATATCCATATAAATATAGTATCCACTTATATGTTGATCTATACAAACTTTCCCCTTGTAAGAACTTTCATCATGACCACAAGACTAACTATTGAAATTGGGCAATAAAAATGGCAACTAAATAGAACATCCCTCAAAGCAGTCATACTTTAATTTCCCCTAATCTATCCTAAAACAGTTAAAAGCAACAAGTCTCTGAGTGTATGGAAAGCTGAAGGAGTCATTCTGATATCACCCAGTCATGTGTCAACACCAGCTAGGAAAACTCTACCTAATAAATAGTATGGAAACACTCCACTGACTAGCTAGAATGTTAAAATGTATTATTTCTACCCAAAAGTTTTGTTACAAGTGATAGCATACAACAGTTTCCTACATAGAGATTTCTTGAAAGTGAGGTCAATTAGAGTCTCAACACACTATTATCAACACATGAGGGCTTCCCAGATGGTGGTAGTGGTAAAAAAAAAAAAAAAAAAAAAAAACCCGTCTGCCAATGCTGGAGACATAAGGGAGGCAGGTTCAGTCCTTGGGTCGGGAAGATGCCCTGGAGAAGGAAATGGCAATCCATTCCAAAATTTTTGCCTGGAGAATCCCATGGACAGACGAACCTGATTGGCTATAGCCCATAGGGTTGCAAAGAGTCAGAAAGGACTGAAGCGCGGCACGCACGCATTAACACATGGATTAGTAATTTATAAAACAGATTTTTCTCCTTTCTCTCCTCCACATCAATCCATGCCTGAAACTAACAGATGGCACAATTCCTTTACAAAGGTCATTCCTGCTTCGTTCATCTGAGCTTCTGCACTGATTATCCGTTTCCTGAATGTTAGGCTATGGTTTTTCCAGTGGTCAGGTATGGATGTGAGAGTTGGACTATAAAGAAAGCTGAGTGCTGAAGAATTGATGCTTCTGAACTGTGGTGTTGGAGAAGACTCTTGAGAGTCCCTTGGACTGCAGGGAGATCCAAGCAGTCCATCCTAAAGAAGATCAGTCTTGAGTGTTCCTTGGAAGGACGGATGTTGAAGCTGAAACTCCAATACTTTGGCCACCTGACACGAAGAGCTGACTCATTTGAACAGGCCCTGATGCTGGGAAAGATTGAAGGTGGGAGGAGAAGGGGACAACAGAGGATGAGATGGTTGGATGGCATCACTGACTCAATGGACATGAGTTTGGGTAAACTCTAGGAGATGGTGATGGACAGGGAGGCCTGGTGTGCTGCATGTAGTCTATGGGGCTGCAAAGAGTCAGACATGATTGAGCGACTGAACTGAACTGAACACTTCTTTCCTATCTCCACCTGAAAAACAGACTCAACTCAAAGATCAAAGTAAAACCTTCACAGCTGGGCATTTCTCCCAGTATTTATGGTTGCCTCAGTTATGCAAGGCAGCCCAGTAAATGCTGAAGCTGGCACTCCAATACTTTGACCATGTGATGCAAATGAACCAACTCACTGGAAAAGACCCTGATGTTGGGAAAGATGGAGGGCAGGAGGAGAAGGAGGTGACAGAGGATGAGATGTTTGGATGGCATCACCAACTCAATAGACATGAGTTTGAGCAAACTCTGGGAGATAGTGAAAGACTGAGAAGCCTGGTGTGCTGCAGTCCATGGGGTCACGAAGAGTCAGACACAACTTAGCAAATGAGCAACTACAAATCCCAGTAAATGGAAACAACACTGGCTCAGGAGTCAGCTCCCTATTCTGCCCCTTGACAGCTTTGTGATCCCAAGGAAAGTTCCCAACCACCCAATCACTGGGCTCCTTATGCATAAAATTGGAATAATGACACATAACTAAAAAGTCTTACAACAGCAAAGACAGAGTTGTGAAAAGCCCAGCACAATGTGTGGCACACAGAGTGAGTAAAAGTCGCTCAGTCGTGTCCGACTGTTTGCAACCCCATGGATCATACAATCCCTGGAATTCTCCAGGCCAGGATACTGGAGTGAGTAGCCTTTCCCTTCTCCAGGGGATCTTCCCAACCCAGGGATTGAACCCAGATCTCCCACGTTGCAGGTGGATTCTTTACCAGCTGAGTCACAAGGGAAAACCAAGAATACTGGAGTGGGTAGGCTATCCCTTCTCCAGCAGAGCTTCCTGACCCAGGAATCGAGCTGAGGTCTCCTGCATTGCAGGCACGTGCACACACACAGAGGCACTCAGTAAATGGTGCCCCTTCCCCATGCCTCCAGAAATCCTGTCCTGCTCCAGGGTTCCCGCCAATAACCCTGCAGCCCCGACAGTGGCGCCCCCAGGACGCCAGTCAGTGCCCTGCTTGCTGCTGCTTGAAGCCCTGTGTATATATGAAGCTTCTCCTGTTACAGCCTTCTCCTCTTCTTTTGTCTCCCTGGCTGATCCCAGCTTCCAACATAGAGATTGTGATTCACCTCACCGGGGGTGGCATCTGCAGTTGAGTATTTTTTAAATGTTTTATTCTTTAAATTTTTTTTTTTATTTTGTATTGGAGTATAGTTAATTTACAATGTTGTGTTAGTTTCAAGTGGACAGCAAAATGATTCAGTTATATATATATATATATATATATATTCTTTTTCAGATTCTTTTCCCATATAGGTTCTTATAGAATACTGAGTAGAATTCCCTGTGCTATACAGTAGATCCCTGTTGATAATCTATTTTAACTATAATAGTGGTATCTACTAATCCCAGTCTCCTCATTTATCACTCCCTTACACTTCTCCCCTTCAGGTAACCATAAATTTGTTTTCTATGTCTGTGAATCTGCTTCTGTTTTGTGTCTTAATTTTTTTTTTGGGGGGGATACTAATTCTTTTTTTTTAAATTTTATTTTATATTGGAATATGGTTGATTTGCAATGTTGTATTAGTTTCAAATGTACAGCAAAGCAATTCAGTTATACATATACATATATCTATTCTTCTTCAGATTCTTTGCCCATATGAGTTATTACAGAATATTGAGTAGAGTTCCCTGTGCTATACAGTAGGAACCTGTTAATTATCTATTTTATATACAGTAGCATGCATATGTTAATCCCAACCTCCAAAGTCCTACGTATACAGGAAGTTTCCTCCGTATTACAGCCTTCTCCTTGTCTTTCTCCCCAACAGATTCCACTTTCTGACACAGAGGTTGTGATTCACATCATCCACCCTAGGTGGGATCTGCAGTCCAATACTTTTTAAACTTCTAGGGATTACTGTGATGTGCAAACAGAATCAAAACCCTCCACATCCCTCCAAGATCCCTCCAACTAATGGAGTCCCTTTCCAAATGTCTTGTAATTGTTTGCTAAGTGGAGACATCCTTCAAGGCCAGCACTGTGCTTCACTCATCCTCAAGCCACTAGAAACTAAACACAGTCAAGCATTTTGCCAATTCACAAAATGCTAATAAATAAACAAGTAAAATGTTGGATTAAAGAGGACTTGCTAGTCCTCTTTTCTTTTTCTGGAGAATGTGTATAATACTTCTACTCAAAAAGATATTGGAAAAGTAAATCAGATTTTTTAAAAGGCATATGTTTAAATAAATATGTACTGTATAAAGCAATAGCATTGCTAAATTCCAATGATATATGTTTACATATATAAATGATACATGTTTACATATACAAAGTTGAAGTTTGTATGAAGTTCATACAAAAAGAAAGCTGAAGCTAGGAATGTTTCATGAAAACTGATCAACTTAGTCATTCAGACTTACCTTTTGAACTTATTTCTTTTTAATTTGCGACTTTCAGTAGTCATCCTGGAAATAACTTCTATAATGCAGAATTCATGGTGGCAGTGACTTTGAACTCAGCTCACAGAGACCACAAGATGCTGAGGTCAGTGACATCTCACTTGTGAACAAGACTGGAGTGTGAAGCTGCGGCCCAGGGGAAGGATCGCGTGTGCGGTAAGTGTGGACTCGGAGTTGGGTCAATTCAAAAAAGCAGAACGAGGCCAGAATCCATTCTCGAAGTCTTATTCCTCAAGCAAGACTTGGACAGCCCCAACTCTGTTCCCCGCTAAAGGGGTAATTCTTGGTACTTGGCTGGGGCTCTGAGTGAGTCTGTTATAGGCTTTAGGATGTGGGGAACAGCAGTGATTGTTTCCAACTGGGTTCTTGACAAATTACCACAAACTTAGAGGCTTGATAACCAGAAGTAAAAACACTCCATAGATTTATTCTCTAACAGTTCTGGAGGCCGGACGTCCAGATGAGTCTTGAGGAGCTGAAATCAAGGTGTCAGCAGGGCCTGTTCCTTCTGGAGGCTCCAGGAGGTAAGCTGATCCTCACCTCTTGCAGCTTCTGATGGCTCCTCTCTGCATTACTCCCATCCCTGCCTCTGGTCTCATCAGGCCCTCCTCCACTTCAGCCAAGTCTTCCTCTCCCTCTGCCTCCCTTTAGGTTTATATTTGGGGCCACCTGGGTGAGCCAGGATAACCTCTTGCACCTCCAGATCCTAAGCTTAATCATATCTGCCAAGTCCATCTTGCCAAGGAAGGTGATGTTCACCGGTTCTGGTGATGAGGACGTGGACATCTTTGGGGATCATTATTCAGCCTGTACAGATACAGAACTAGATGAAAGTGAGATCTGTCCACAAATAATTATAACTTGAGGCAGCAGGTAATGACACTCTGAGAGTAGTGCAGGTGAAGCTGTGCAGGAGTGAGAGAGGGGATAAGCTCTCTCCATTAAGGAAGGTCAGGAGAGGCTCTGTGGGCTGAAGAATCTGATCTGGTCGAGAAAGATGGGAAGACTCTGGAAAGACAAAAACACTAAACATGTCATAAAAAGGTCAGTAATCAACACTCACTCTTCTTGTGGTGCACATATACACTTACACACACTCAGTAAAATAATCCAAAACATCTTTTCAGAAAAGAATGATATTGGGAGTATTCTGGACCTGTCAGCCAATGGTATAAATTGATACCAATGGTATCAGTTGTAACCATGGTATAAATTGATATTACATAAAATATTGAAATTCTAGAATGAGGTTAAACTGAAACATAACAGTCACGGAACTGGCTATCATATATATATATATATATATATATATATATATATAGTAAAAGAAATACCTTATTTCATATATATATATATATATATATATGTAATATATGGTAAAAGAAATATTTTAAGTAAATGAAAACGGAGTAAGTCATCTCATAAATAAATTCCCCTGGAACAACTGATTATTTGATGAAAAAAGTCTATTTAGATTCTCACCTAAAATCATTCATCAAAGTAAATTCCAAAGGAATTTTAAAATTAAATATAAAATATCAGTACATAAGAAATCAAGAATTTTTTTAACTTACCATCATTGGTAAAGGTATGATTTATTAAAATAGGATGAAAACATTATTATACGTTATTACGTTTAAATATTAAGTCTCTCTTCAATCAAAATAAATAAGTAGACAAAAATTAGAAGGCAAACATCATATTTGAGAAAAAATAGTCACTGGAAATACTATATGGAAAGTGTACTGATATCTTTATATATAGAAAGGTTAATAAACTTGAATTTTAAAATACTGAAGCTTCAGTGGATAAACTGACAGAGGATGTGAATAGGCAATTTCCAAAAATGAAATATAACTAATCAACAAATGTGTGGAAAATGCTTTCCTTCACTAGTAATCAAGGAATGGTACATTAAAATAACAATGAAGTAACCTTTGACCCCTATCAAATTAGCAAAGATTTTTTTAAAATAATAATTTCCACTGCTGATAAGGGGACTGTGAAAAAGGTACTCTTGAATATTGCTGATATTTTAGTATAATCCTTTAGGAAAGCAATTTGGCAAAGAGCCTCATAATGTTTCTACTCTCTGACTCAGTAAGTCCACTTTTGAGAATGGAGCCTAAGGAAATAATTCAGAATACTGAGAAGCACTATTTATAAAAGCAAAAGGAAAATATCAGAAATAATCAAAATACAGATGCAAATATAATTGTTACATAAATTATGTATATTCACTTCATGAATTATAAGTTTTAAAAATATATTCCTAAAGAATATGTGATATATGGAAAACATAAGAATTATAATGTTAAATGAAAAGAAAGTAGGATAGAAATAGTATATACATGATCTTTCCATTAAAAAGAATAGAATAAAGATTAGTTATAAATACAAAAAGTATTAACAGTGCCTGTTTTTGGATACTGAAACCATGGATGAAATAGAAATATAGATAATCTGTTTTAATTCAAAGATCTTATTATAAGAAATCCTTTTGTTGTTGTCAAATTCTTACAGTTTGTCACATAAATCTTTATTAAAAACTAATTTTTAAGTGTCTCAAATAAAACTTTTTTTCCTACTGAAGATTTTCAAGAAGTAAATTTTTTCCATTTTTTAAAAAATAAAAACTGGCTTTTGTTTTTAGTTTTTTTGTTGTCGGTATGTAAATAACACAAGAAACAAGAATTATAGATTGAGAATTTCCCTCAAGAGAATACCCAGACCACTTTCCTTCTAAGACAATAGTTATCTGGTACAGCATTTTAAATCTCCATCGATTATACCATAACCCTCATAAAGTGTTTCTACTTGCTCATAATTTCCCCCATAAACTCTGAAATTCAAATAAGTGACGCAGTTTTCTAAAAAATTCTAACCTAGCTTTTGACATACATCTATCCAGAGGTAAGAGCTAAGTAGATTTCATGTTTAAAAAAAAACTCAAATATCATATGTGCTTATAATCTTATTAGCAATTAGTTTTCAACTCTCTGCCTATTGAAAGTAACATGTGCAAATCATTTTAAGAAATGATTTTTCAAACTATTTTAGGAAATTCATCAAATGACTCCCAGTTGTTGGATTTGGCAAAAATGGAGTTTGAGGCTGAGAGAAGGAAGGGATGTAGGTTCAAGAACCCAGACAATTTGGGAGCCAGAAACCAGGGGCCCAGCAAGATGCCTGGTCATGTCCAGAACCCAGGAGCCACTTGGCACTAGGGACCTAGGCAGCCTTCTGTCTTGGAAACCAGAGTGAGGATGCAGCCAAGAATGGGGCTTGCTTGGGGGACTTTTAGGAAAAGGAGCCTTCCTGCACCAGTCCTGAGCCCTCTCTTGCTGGAGTCCTCTCGTCCGCTGAGCAGAAGTCAGCCCTGCCGACCAGCAGCCAGGTCCTCCCGGCCTGTTAAGGAGCCCTGCTCCCGTGGACCAGGAAGAGAACCCTGGTCAAACACGACATTGCCTTTAGGACATGAGGAAGGCTTGAATATCTCCCTGAACTTCTCTTGCCTGGTTTGTGGCCGTGTTGGATCAGATCAGAGACTGTGACCTCCTGATACCCAGTGTCTAGACAGTATGACATTCCAAACCACATCAACAGGCCTCGTCTCATCACCAAAAATGTCAGCATTCTAGAATTGCACCATCCTGTATTATAGCCATGAGCCGCATACAACCATTTAACTTTATTAAAATTAAATGCATTTGCAAAAATGATTTCTCTGTTGCACAAACCATAGTTCAAGGTCAGCCACAGGTGGCTAGTGGCTCCCACCTTGGACAACACAGGTTTAAACCATTCCCATCGTCACAGAAAGGCCCACAGGGCAATGCAGTTCCAGAATATACTGGTTCTATTAGGGAGTCAATGGACCTACTTCCCCCATCTCTAAGATAGTAAAACTTAGATCTGACTTAAAAAAAAAAAAAAAGAGGTTTGAATGCTATTAACATTTAATTAATTAATTAAAATTTACCTTCACCTCCATCCATATAAAATAAACCCCTGACTGTGGTCAGCGGTTACATGCAGACTTTGTCATTTTGCTTACTGACCACACATTTTCATTGATCAATTCTAAATTGGATTATTGTTAGTTTTAAAAGCGCCTGAGCAGCAGAAAGTGGCTGTGGTGGCAGGCAAAGGGGAGATTGATAGCAGAATAAACAGGGAAAGTGACAAGATTCGAGGCTGAATTGATCACTGTCAGCGGGTCCGTGGTCAGCTGTCTGCCCTTTAGTGCCCAAAGTAAACATCAGAATAATGTTTAGACAAACACATTTGATTTTTGAGGTAATGGGTATGTCAACTAAATGACAAACCTTAGAAAGGTCAAAGGGATAGCCATTTTTCAGACTCGTTCAACCATTAATCGTTGATTCTGGTAACAGTGCATTTGTAGGCAGAACGGGGCGAGAATGCCAGCTTGTGTGCGCTGTGTGATGCTCCAGACAGACCTCCCCAGGATCCACCTGGTCATCAAAATAACATGTCCTTGTAAGCAAAGAGTCCATCCTTTAAAAATGGCACTCGGAATCTCAGTTGTCTAAAGACCATCCAAAATCCAGCAATCTTTTAATCCTTTGAAGGGACTCAGTCCATTAGTATCCACTACAATCATATTTATGTGGCCTGTTATCTATAAGAAAACAAAGCACCAGCAAATCCATTCCTAATCACCCATTAAACTTGGGGAAATTTATAACGTTGTTCCAAACACAGGAGATCACTGGCGAATCACAAGTATCTCTACAGCTTGGTACAACTCACCATTTGCTGGGTCTTTTTTTTTTTTTTAAACTGGGGTATAGTTGCCTTACACTTCCCTGTATGGCTCAGATGGTAAAGCATCTGCCTGCAATGCAGAAGACCCGGGTTCGATCCCAGGGTTGGGAAGATCCTCTGGAGCAGGAACTGGCAACCTACTCCAGGATTCTTGCCTGGAGAATTTCATGGACAGAGGAACCTGGCGGGTGACAGTCCATGGGGTCACAAAGAGTCGGACACGACTGAGCGACTAACACACACACAGCTGCCTTACAATGTTGTGCTAATTTCTGCTCTACAATGAAGCAAGTCAGCCAAGTGTATACATATATTTCCTCCCTCTTGGACTTCCCTCCGACCCCACCTTCATCACACCCCTCTAGGTACTGAGCTGGGCTCCCTCTGCTATACAGTAGGTTTCTATTAGCTACCTATTTTACACATGATGGTGCATATATGTTAATCCCAACCTCCCAACTCATAGCACCTGCCCCCTACCACATCCACAGGTCCAGTCTCTATGTCTGCCTCTCTATTTCTGCCCTGCAAATAGGTTCATCCGTACCATTTTTTCTAGATTCCACATATATGCGTTAATACGGGACTCTCGGAATAGTCTCTATCAATGGATGCTGGGTCATTTTTAATGTGAATTTTTTTTCCTTTGAAGTATCATACCTGAACTATGACTTCTGAGGCCAATCAGTGCTGATAGTGACTATTCTGAGACACCCAAATTCACCTGGTTTATCTGATCACACAAGAAATGTTTCTTTTGCCTGGAGAGAGGTGACAAATAAAACAAGATGGGAATGGAATATACATAGGAACATTCCTGCCTCCAGAAGGAGCTTAGCATGACTCTGCTTCTTACAGAAGAATATCATGGTGTGCTGGTGTGCTGGCTATTGCTGCTTGTGTATCATAATTTATCGATCTACTGAAATTATGTCACTTGCCAAAATGTTAGGGCTCTCTAAACTCACCAAGCACAGCAATGTACATAAGAAATCAGAGACACGTGACATGTATTTTTGAGTTCTACTTATAAACACACATACCATGGAAAGGAATGCATATCAGTCAGATTAAAGAGTGTAATGAGTTCAGTTAATTTCAGTTGCTCAGTCATGTCTGACTCATTGCGATCCCATGGACCACAGCACGCCAGGCTTCCCTGTCCATCACCAACTCTTGGAGTTTACTCAAACTCATGTCCCTCAAGTCCATGATGCCATCCAACCATTTCATCCTCTGTCATCCCCTTCTCCTTCCACCTTCAATCTTTCCCAGCATCAGGGTCTTTTCCAATGAGTTAGTTCTTTGCATCAGGTAGCCAAAGTAATGGCATTTCAGCTT
Organism: Bos indicus x Bos taurus; assembly: GCF_003369695.1. NCBI lineage: Eukaryota > Metazoa > Chordata > Mammalia > Artiodactyla > Bovidae > Bos > Bos indicus x Bos taurus. The sequence goes on from NC_040076.1 coordinate 147,305,053, forward strand.
CAGCATCAGTCCTTCCAATGAATATTCAGGACTGATTTCCTTTAGGATAGACTGATTGGATCTCCTTACAGTCCAAGGGACTCTCAAGAGTCTTCTCCAACACCACAGTTCAAAAGCATCAATTCTTTGGTGCTCAGCTTTCTTTATAGTCCAACTCTCACATCTGTACATGACTACTGGAAAAACCATAGCTTTGACTAGACAGACCTTTGTTGGCAAAGTAATGTTTGCTTTTTAATAGTGTAACTCAATGAAACTAAGCCATGCCCGTGGGGCAACCCACAATGGGCGGGTCATGGTGGAAAGATTTGACAGAATGTGGTCCACTGGAGAAGGGAATGGCAAACCACTTCAGTATTCTTGCCTTGAGAACCCCATGAACAGTATGAAAAGGCAAAATGATTGGATACTGAAAGAGAAACTCCCCAGGTCAGTAGGTGCCCAATATGCTACTGGAGATCAGTGGAGAAATAACTCCAGAAAGAATGAAGGCATGGAGCCAAAGCAAAAACAATACCCAGCTGTGGATGTGACTGGTGATAGAAGCAAGGTCCAATGCTATAAAGAGCAATATTGCATAGGAACCTGGAATGTCAGGTCCATAAATCAAGGCAAATTGGAAGTGGTCAAACAAGAGATGGCAAGAGTGAATGTTGACATTCTAGGAATCAGCGAACTCAAATGGACTGGAATGGGTGAATTTAACTCAGATGACCATTGTATCTACTACTGCGGGCAGGAATCCCTCAGAAGAAATGGAGTAGCCATCATGGTCAACAAAAGAGTCTGAAATGCAGTACTTGGATGCAATCTCAAAAACGACAGAATGGTCTCTGTTCGTTTCCAAGGCAAACCATTCAATATCACAGTAATCCAAGTCTATGCCCCAACCAGTAACGCTGAAGAAGCTGAAGTTGAACGGTTCTATGAAGACCTACAAGACCTTTTAGAACTAACACCCAAAAAAGATGTCCTTTTCATTATAGGGGACTGGAATGCAAAAGTAGGAAGTCAAGAAACACCTGGAGTAACAGGCAAATTTGGCCTTGGAATATGGAATGAAGCAGGGCAAAGACTAATAGGGTTTTGCCAAGAAAATGCACTGGTCATAACAAACACCCTCTTCCAACAACACAAGAGAAGACTCTATACATGGACATCACCAGATGGTCAACACCAAAATCAGATTGATTATATACTTTGCAGCCAAAGATGGAAAAGCTCTATACAGTCAACAAAAACAAGACCAGGAGCTGACTGTGGCTCAGACCATGAACTCCTTATTGCCAAATTCAGACTTAAATTGAAGAAAGTAGGGAAAACCACTAGACCATTCAGGTATGACCTAAATCAAATCCCTTATGATTATACAGTGGAAGTGAGAAATAGATTTAAGGGCCTGGATCTGATAGATAGAGTGCCTGATGAACTATGGAATGAGGTTCGTGACATTGTACAGGAGACAGGGATCAAGACCATTCCCATAGAAAAGAAATGCAAAAAAGCAAAAATGGCTGTCTGGGGAGGCCTTACAAATAGCTGTGAAAAGAAGAGAAGCGAAAAGCAAAGGAGAAAAGGAAAGATATAAACATCTGAATGCGGAGTTCCAAAGAATAGCAAGAAGAGATAAGAAAGCCTTCTTCAGTGATCAATGCAAAGAAATAGAGGAAAACAACAGAATGGGAAAGACTAGGGATCTCTTCAAGAAAATCAGAGATACTAAAGGAACATTTCATGCAAAGATGGGCTTGATAAAGGACAGAAATGGTATGGACCTAACAGAAGCAGAAGATATTAAGAAGAGATGGCAAGAATACACAGAAGAACTGTACAAAAAAGATCTTCACGACCCAGATAATCACGATGGTGTAATCACTGACCCAGGGCTAGACATCCTGGAATGTGAAGTCAAGCGGGCCTTAGAAAGCAGCACTACAAACAAAGCTAGTGGAGGTGATGGAATTCTAGTTGAGCTATTCCAAATCCTGAAAGATGATGCTGTGAAACTGCTGCACTCAATATGCCAGCAAATTTGGAAAACTCAGCAGTGGCCACAGGACTGGAAAAGGTCAGTTTTCATTCCAATCCCAAAGAAAGGCAATGCCAAAGAATGTTCAAACTACCGCACAATTGCACTCATCTTACACGCTAGTAAAGTAATGCTCAAAATTCTCCAAGCCAGGCTTCAGCAATATGTGAACCATGAACTTCCTGATGTTCAAGCTGGTTTTAGAAAAGGCAGAGGAACCAGAGATCAAATTGCCAACATCCGCTGGATCATGGAAAAGGCAAGAGAGTTCCAGAAAAACATCTATTTCTGCTTTATTGACTATGCCAAAGCCTTTGACTGTGTGGATCACAATAAACTGTGGAAAATTCTGAAAGAGATGGGAATACCAGACCACCTGATCTGCCTCTTGAGAAATTTGTATGCAGGTCAGGAAGCAACAGTTAGAACTGGACATGGAACAACAGACTGGTTCCAAATAGGAAAAGGAGTTCGTCAAGGCTGTATATTGTCACCCTGTTTATTTAACTTATATGCAGAGTACATCATGAGAAACGCTGGACTGGAAGAAACACAAGCTGGAATCAAGATTGCTGGGAGAAATATCAATAACCTCAGATATGCAGATGACACCACCCTTATGGCAGAAAGTGAAGAGGAACTCAAAAGCTTCTTGATGATAGTGAAAGTGGAGAGTGAAAAAGTTGGCTTAAAGCTCAACATTCAGAAAACGAAGATCATGACATCCGGTCCCACCACTTCATGGGAAATAGATGGGGAAACAGTGGAAACAGTGTCAGATTTTATTTTGGGGGGCTCCAAAATCACTGCAGATGGTGACTGCAACCATGAAATTAAAAGACACTCCTTGGAAGGAAAGTTATGACCAACCTAGATAGCATATTCAAAAGCAGAGACATTACTTTGCCAACAAAGGTCAGTCTAGTCAAGGCTATGGTTTTTCCTGTGGTCATGTATGGATGGGAGAGTTGGATTGTGAAGAAGGCTGAGCGCCGAAGAATTGATGCTTTTGAACTGTGGTGTTGGAGAAGACTCTTGAGAGTCCCTTGGACTGCAAGGAGATCCAACCAGTCCATTCTGAAGGAGATCAGCCCTGGGATTTCTTTGGAAGGAATGATGCTAAAGCTGAAACTCCAGTACTTTGGCCACCTCATGCGAAGAGTTGACTCATTGGAAAAGACTCTGATGCTGGGAGCGATTGGGGGCAAGAGGAGAAGGGAACAACAGAGGATGAGATGGCTGGATGGCATCACTGACTTGATGGATGTGAGTCTCAGTGAACTCCCGGAGTTGGTGATGGACAGGGAGGCCTGGTGTGCTGCGATTCATGGGGTTGCAAAGAGTTGGACACGACTGAGCGACTGATCTGATCTGATATGAGAAGGAAGCATAAAACATATGGGTGTCTATTTGCTTTGCTGTGGAAAATTCCAGCAAACTCACTGTGAAGGTTGGGTACATAGGAAGTAAGTCTTCAAATACATCTTCAGTGTGGGAGGTTTCTTAGCTTCAGAGCCATAACAAAATACCCAGAGTCAGTAGCTTGAACAACAACAATTTATTTTCTCACAACTCTTGAGTCTGTAAGTCTAAGATCAAGGAGCCAGCATGGTCCAGTGGGAGCTCTCTTCCTTGCTTGTAAGAAGCTACCTTCTTGCTGTGTCCTCACACAGCAGGGAGAGAGAGAGAGAAAGCTCTCTAGAATCTCTTTATAGGAGAACAAATCCCATCATGAAGGCCCCATCCTCATGACCTCATCTAAATTTGATGACCTCCCAAAGGTCCCACCTCCAAATACCATCATGTTGGAGGTCAGGTCTTCAACATATGAATGTGAGGGGCACTGAATCAGTCCATAGCAGGAGGCATGAGATTGTCAGCTTTCAGAGGCAGATGTTACTGACGTTCAGTTCAGTTCAATCGCTCAATTGTATCCAACTCTGCAACCCCATGGACTGCGGCATGCCAGGCTTCCCTGTCCATCACCAACTCCTGGAGTTTACTTAAACTCATGTCCATTGAGTCCATGATGCCATCCAACCATCTCATCCTCTGTCATCCCCTTCTCCTCCCGCCTTCAACCTTTCCCAGCATCAGGGTCTTTTCCAATGAGTCAGTTCTTAGCATCAGGTGGCCAAAGTATTGGAGTTTCAGCCTCAGCATCAGTCCTTCCGGTGAATACTCAGGACTGATTTCCTTTAGGATGGATTGGGTGTATCTCCTTGCAGTCCAAGGGTGACCTAGCGTTCACCAGTTTCTAATTCTTGTCAATTTCTAGTGATGTCTTCATTACAATCCCCCACATCTTTGAAATTAAGCTTGGACATGTGATTAGTCATGGCTAATGAAATATAAAGCATGTCACTTCCAGGCCAAAGCATGACCATGCTGTTTCTCAGCTCTCCTGTCATCTCTTACCCTATCAAGCGAAGCCCTGAGCTTCTTGTGATGGTGTTATAGGTGGTATTCTCGTTATCATTTCTGCAGAAAAATCAATGCTTAAAACAAAACTGACTGATGCTCATAGATGCTGTGGGTTAAGAATTTGAACAGGGTAGAAAGAGGATGACTTGTCAATGCTTCATAATATCTGAGGCTGGGAAGTCAATAGCTAAGGTCTAGAATCATCTGAAAGTTTGTTTACTCATATATCTGATGTTCAGGGCAAGATGGCCCAAAAGCTAAGACCACCACCTGGATTTCCCATGGTAGCCTCTCCAAAACGTGAGGACTTGCTCACAAATAGTCACATCAAAGCAGTCAGATTTCATAAATGGCAGCCCAGGGATCCAGCTAAGAAAGCAGAAACTACCTAGTCTTGTGGAGCCAGTTTGGAAGCCATACATATTACATCAATCATGCTACTAGTTGAAGTATCAATAAGCTGACTCAGATTCAAGGATCGGAGACACAGATACCATTTCTTTATCAGAGGAATATCAAAAAATGTGTGTGCCTGGCTAGAGTCGGTGGGGAGGGAACTTTTTAAAGTTACCATTTAGGGTGCAGAATACCTGTTTGGAGCAGAGCCCCACTGCCCTTCCACAAAACCATGTAGAATAATAATAAACTCTTACTGTGTTAAGCCACTGAAGTTTGGTGGCAACATCCATGCCCAACCCAAATAGAATGTCTCCTTAATACCTCAAAGAGTTGATGAGCTTCCTCCATAAATATCAAATTAACCAAAACAGGAAAGACTTTTACTTTCAGCGAGTGTAGCTCCAGTACTAAATGCATGCTTCAAAAGTAACCAAGTTATGCAACTTTAAACCAACATTTAGCCACCTGTGTTTAGAAGAACACAATATATATGGCCAATTTTTTATGAAGAGATTAGAGGTTCCTACTAAAGCCATGATGGCACATACCTGACCCAGGGGCCCCAGCTGCCTGCTAAGGGATCATTTCAAACGTCGCCAATCAGTCTCAACACTAACAGTCAAACAGTCCCCTCCTGAGCCTCCAAAACTACTTTCCGTAAGATTCTTTCTAGTCTAGTTCCTCTCCAAACCCACTTTCTGTTTGTGACTTTGTGTATTTACATTCCTGACTTTGGTCAAAATCAATGCAGAGGAGATAGTATGGAGTTGAATAACTGTTCAACTGTTCAATGTGAATAACTGTTCTACCAGTTATTTCACATGTGTGCTGTGCTTAGCTGCTCAGTTGTGTCTGACTTTTAGGGACCTCATGGACTGCAGCTCACCAGGCTCCTCTGTCCAGGGGGGTTCTCCAGGCAAGAATACTGGAGCAGGTTGCCATGCCCTCCTCCAGGGGATCTTCCCACCCAGATATCAAACCCAGGTTTCCACACTGCAGGCAGATAGATTCTGAGCCATGAGGGAAGCCCGTATTTCACATAAATATGCCAAAGTATAATTCTATGTGTGAAGTTGAACTAAAAACTGGATGTGGAAGTGGGGGATCTACTGAAGACTTACTAGCAAAGATGGAGATCTGAAGTAACATTTCATCTCCCTGAGGAGGCAAGATGGATACACAAAACTGTAATTAGTGGTATGATCATGGATGATAAGGACCTACAGGTAAAGCATAGAAAAGCACATTATCAGAGTCAGGAGAAAGGAGATGAGGCTTGGTCGAAGTAGAAGGAGATAGCTTTAGAGAGGGAACTGGGTTCAATTTGTCTTTGAAAGGAAGAAAGATGTGTACTGTAAGGAAGAATGTGCAGAATACATAGAGGTAAGAATGCTCAGGGGAGGATCTGGTATAAGGAAGAAGCTGGACAGGCTGGACCCTGGGAAGTGTTTTCATAAAGCATCAAATTATCAAAGTTAGTTCCAAAGCCATCATGATCCCATGAAGAACCTGATTCAGTCCAGCTCCTGTCTTCAGATCAGGAAAACTAGGTTTTCTTGTCTCTTATTCTATGACCTGGAACAACTTGAAAGAACCAGGGAAAGTAAGGGGCCTGGGAAAGAGTGAGCAGTGAAGCAGAGGGTCCTGGCCACAAATCAAACTCTGCTTCTCACTCACAGATGAGAATTTGACTCATCTGCCCCTCAGTTCCCCCTTTTGTCAAGTGAGTGTGAGATTCTGATTAGCACAATTTCTCTGAGAATTAGTTTGACCAGTGAACCAGTGAAGTTGCTCAGTCATGTCCGATTCTTTGCGATCCCATGGACTGTAGCCTACCAGTCTCCTCCATCCATGGAATTTTCCAGGCAAGAGTACTGGAGTGGATTGCCATTTCCTACTCCAGGGGATCTTCCCGACCCAGAGATGGAACCCAGGTCTCCCGCATTGCAGGCAGATGCCTTACCATCTGAGCTACCAGGGAAGCAATTTTCCAGCACTTTTTATGGTTACATGGTAGATATTCAAAAGAAGGTGTGTATTATTATCACCACCATCATCATCATTTCCATCATCTCATTAACAAAAGGAAATCTCCCAGGGATAAATTCCCAAACTATACTTTGGAAAGAAATGAACTAGAAAGGTAGACATCTGTAGAGAACACAGGGCTCATGAGTCTTGAGTCAGCAATAGAATGAACTTCAATTAAAAGATTAATTTAAGAATATTTTCTATCCTTGGTTGGTTGAATCTGCAGAAATGGAACTCATGGATATGGAGGGCTGACTGTACTAATGAAATAAGGAAAGCAGCATTATGAAATCCCAGCACAAGTTAGACTTCTCCGGAGGAAGGCAGTACACAAATGTCAATTAACATTATTGTCAATAGTGTAGTTGTTGGATTGTGCTGAGACTTTATGGCTGATATGTTAATAATATTAATAAGTGAATAAGTAAAATGGGAGAAGGAGAAGGCAATGGCACCCCACTCCAGTACTCTTGCCTGGAAAATCCCATGGACAGAGGAGCCTGGAAGGCTGCAGTCCATGGGGTCGCTAAGAGTCGGACATGACTGAACAACTTCACTTTCACTTTTCACTTTCATGCATTGGAGAAGGAAACGGCAACCCACTTCAATGTTCTTGCCTAGAGAATCCCAGGGATGGGGGAGCCTGGTGGGCTGCCGTCTATGGGGTCGCACAGAGTCAGACACGACTGAAGCAACTTAGCAGCAGAAGCAGCAAAATGGGAGAAAGCCAGGCATGAACCGATGAAGGTAGTTCAAATATCAAGTAAAATCAAATATTGCCCAGTTCCTGTACTTGGTTATGTGAGTGATGAGAAAATGTCCTCATGTAGGAGTCTTCCATCTTCTGAACACTGACGCAAAATAATAATATTCATTCAAGGAAAAAAAGTTAATTTAAGAATATCATTCAGCCAAAAAGAGGGAGTCCTAATGTCTGCCTACTACATGCAGCATATGTGAACATTGGAAATACTATGCCAAGTCAAAGAAGCCAGATGCAAAAGACCATATTGTAAACTAGAGATTACCACACTAAGTGAAGCAAATCAGAAAGAGAAAGACAAATATCATATGATATCGCTTATATGTTGTTGTTTAGTCGCTAAGTCGTGTCCAACTCTTTTGTGAGCCCATAGCCTGTAGCCCTCCAGGTTCTTCTGTCCACGGGATTTCCCAGGAAGGAATACTGGAGTGGGTTGCCATTTCCTTCTGCAGGGGATCTTCCCAACCCAGGGATCAAACCCGAGACTCCTGCATTGGCAGGAGGATTCTTTACCACTGAGCCACCGAAGTGACTCTACACAGTATGGATGCATCACATGAAAAGTGATGAACACAGACAGGAGGGCAGCAACAACGTTTAAAGATAGGAGAGGTTATCTGAGATCATACAATCTGTCCACACACACTCTATTTAAACAATAACAAAAAGAGTGTTTTTGATAATTCCCCATTGTAATTCATTTCAGCAAAAGTCCATCCCAGGAACACTAGGATATTGAACACCAACTATAAATAAATCACATATGGTGAAATAATACCTATACTGAAATCAATTTTCTTTCTTTTCCTACATTTCAATGCATAGAGAAACTTATTACTTCAATGAAGTAATATTTTTCCCATGAACAGGAAAAGCTGTTACATTCTTCATTTGGAAGACAGAGATTGAAGGATGCTTTCTGGAGAAGGGAGTTAAAGGATGCCAATCTGAGTAGAAGGTGGACCATTGTGAACAGCTCTTCCCTCACTGGAGAAGGAAATGGCAACCTACTCAAGTATTCTTGCCTGGAAAATCCCACAGAGGAGCCTGGCGGGCTACAGTCTATGGGGTCACAAAGAGTTGGATGCAACTGAGTGACTGAGCACACACACTCCCGTCAGTAGAGCTGGTCATCTTGCCAGAACCAGTGAGCAGAATGGCACTTAAAGTCTGAGAGGGAAGCGTCTGAATTAGGAAAGCCCTTTGTTTGGGAGGAAAGCTTTGTTATCAAGGACAGGTAATGAGCTGAGGCCAGAATGCCCAGCTGAAGCTGTACCCAGAGTTCTGTAAGGAAAAAGCCCAAACTTGTGCTTTCTGGCTCAGATTCGAGTCAGCAAACAAACATATAATTTTTGAGTTAAAGTTGGCATGTAGCGCTGTAATAATTAATCTTGTGTCAATGTGTAGAAGGTCATCATTTTGGAGTTTGTAGACTAACAGACAGTAATAACTGCACGGACCAGGCTGCCTGAATCAAATTACAAATGTCTCATCAATAGTGGCAGCAACTTGGAGGGAGGTGAAACCTGAAAAAAAAGGCTGGAAAAGTTTCATCTGGATCACTAGGCTTAAAAAAAAAAATGCTGATATACATGAAACTTATCAATGATTCTGAGATTCCTTTCCCAAATTGAAACACATTACAGGATGAGCTTTTGGAGGAATCTTTTTCAGAAAAGCCTTACTGCACACCAGGGGTTGGAAACACAAATCACCGTCTACAGCAGAAGACAGGGATACATTTAAAAAGCAGATAAAGAAGATCAGAGAATCAAAAAAACAAACAAAAAAAAAGCAGATTTTCAGAGAAGGACACAGAGGAAGAGAAACAAATGGATAAATGGGGTGGGCGGCAAGATAAAGTGACAGAATGAGATGGGGAAAGACAGAGATGAAAAACAAAGACCCCCAAAAGGAGAGTCACTTTATCCCTTCAAAATTTCTCCCATCTTGATGGAGCAATGGGAGAGTCCAACACAGATGGAAGGATATGAGGAAAGAATCAGGGGACACCAGCTGGCTTCTTATTTGCTCCCAGACCCAAGCATGGGCCACCTCTCAGCTCCGTTTAAGCTGGGTTTGTTTCCTTGTTGGCTAACATGCCAATGCATCATGACAAGAAGTTGGCATGGCCGAAGACTTAGAGCATGCACAGTGCTCCTAGGAAGAGTCACACATCTTATCTGCCCCAGTGATATGAACTGCACAAAAGGGCACTCTGTGATCATAAAAGAGCTGTGGGCAGCCATGCTGATCGATGAGCCTGACTCATACACCCAGGGCTTGGAGGACCCGGAGGCCAATCAAGGCCCCTGACCCCTGACACCAGCCAGGGTGCAGGGTGACATTCCTATCCATTCACTCAGCTGTGAATGTTTCACAATCCTTTCCAAACATTAGAACCTTGGGGGTTGCAGGCTACCATCTCAAGAAGAAAGGAAGTACCCTGTTTTCAGATTTGGTTTGTTGTTTGTTTTGCTCTCTTGCTCTCAGTTCTGTTACCCACTCTTCAGAGTGGAAGCAGACTTCCTCTGCACCATGAACAGAACCCTCGCTTAGTCCCAGGCATCCTGCAGAACTTCTAGCGCCTTCCTCACACAGGTTGCGGGTAGGAGATTAGAAGAACACAGCTCTGGAATTGTAAGGATGGAAAAGAAGTAAAGAAACGTCCACCTTTCAGTCTCCTGGGTGCCAGCGTGTGTGCTCAGTCACCCAATCGTGTCTGACTCTTATCGACCTACAGACTGTAGCCTGTCAGCCTCCTCTGTCCATGGGATTCTCCAGGCAAGAATACTGGAGCGGGTGGCCATTTCCTCCCCCAGGGGATCTTCCTGACCCAGGGATTGAGTCTGCATCTCCTGCATTGGCAGGCAGGTTCTTTACCACTGAGCCACCTAGGAAGTTCCCAGTCTTCTGAGGTTCCAGCTCAAATATAAGTGCTCAGAACAGTGACTCTCTCCTAGAAAATGGGGCTGCTGTCCACCTACAGGACAGCTGTGTTTCCTGGCTGGTGCAGACCGTCCCTAGGCTAAAGTCAGAGTGCCCGCTGCATGACCGGGTCCAGAAGAACCCGCTTTGCTTTCCATGACTGTCCCTTTAAAATGTGGGGAGGGTCTACTCTCTCCCTTTGTTCCATCTGCTTCCCTGGCCTCCTAGGTTTCTGTGGGCACTAAACCCTCAATGTAAAATAATGTGATGTCAGTATCACATTAACATTTCCAGAGCTTTTTTTCAAGTCAACCTCCTAAGAGACAAGTGAAAGTGAAGTCGCTCAGTCGTGTCCAACTCTTTGCGACCCCGTGGACGGTAACCTACCAGGCTCCGCAGTCCATGGGATTTTCCAGGCAAGAATACTGGAGTGGGCCGCCATTTCCTTCTCCAGGGGATCTTCCCAACTCAAGGATCAAACCTGGGTCTCCTTCATTGCAGACAGACACTTTTACAATCTGAGCCACTAGGGAAGCCCCTTAAGAGACAAAAAGCACTATTAACCAACACTCAAAAACTAATGTGCTCTACCCTCTCTCAAAATTTGAGGTTTGGGTATTTTGTACTGTTTTTGAGTATTTTCCGTAGATAAAATTTAAAATGTCATCTTCAGTTCATTTCAGTCGCTCAGTCGTGTCCGACTCTTTGCAACCCCATGAATCACAGCAGGTCAGGCCTCCCTGTCCATCACCAACTCCCGGAGTTCACTCAGACTCACGTCCATAGGGTCAGTGATGCCATCCAGCCATCTCATCCTCTGTCGTCCCCTTCTTCTCCTGCCCCCAATCCCTCCCAGCATCAGAGTCTTTTCCAATGAGTCAACTCTTCTCATGAGGTGGCCAAAGTACTGGAGTTTCAGCTTTAGCATCATTCCTTCCAAAGAAATCCCAGGGCTGATCTCCTTCAGAATGGACTGGTTGGATCTCCTTGCAGTCCAAGGGACTCTCAAGAGTCTTCTCCTATGGGGAGGGAGGAGGGAGGAGGGTTCAGGTTGGGGAACACATGTATACCTGTGGCGGATTCATTTTGATATTTGGCAAAACTAATACAATTATGTAAAGTTTAAAAATAAAATAAAATTTTAAAAAAAAGAGTCTTCTCCAACACCATAGTTCAAAAGCATCAATTCTTTGGCACACAGGTTTCTTCACAGTCCAACTCTCACACTGTAAATAATTTTTTGTAATTCTATCAAGAGTTATTTTTTATCAGCTAAGAAATACCCATTTGAATTTCTGAAATAAAGAAAAATAAAATAAAGCTAAGTAGAAACGGGTTTCAGTATCAGAGTCTGAGTTAACACAGACTGGATCTGGTATAATTTTAAAGCCACTCAAGTTAAACTTAACACATCATAAACAGTACTCATCAAGTACTGCTTGGAAGTGTTTGAAGATATTTTTAGGAGTGTTCCCCCCTAAGTTCTGGATTTATCATTTTGTAAAGCAGCCCTGGAGGAAGCCACAGACACTGGAGTTTGTGAACCAATCTGTACCTGGTACCTCTTTGCCCTGAGCCTCATGGGTCCCATGGGCCCCAGAACAATCTGTATTCCCCTGGTTGAAGATGATAGCATAATGTCAGTGTACTTAAAATTCAATTTCATTCTTCCTCATCTGTGCTCCATTATGCAAGCCTTTGAGACAGTCTCCAAAGAAGGTAAGCCTTCTATTGATTCCCATTCTCCTACATAGCAACTGGTGGGTAGCAAGCCATGGTATAATATGAGGGGGTGAAAATATTGATTCTAGGAAACTTAATATTATTAAAAGACAGTTGTATTAAATCTCTTTCCTGGACTTAGCCGAGCACTTTTTTTTTTTCCCTTTCCCATTTTCAGAAAATCAATGAAGCTAATACCCTTGTTAGTTTTAGAGTTTCTACGACAGCAGTTTCATGTCATCATAGAACCATCAGAAGGTTTGTAGGCTCAGCACTCGAAGCTTGCAGCCCTTGACTGACTGAAGATAACAACATTCCTCTCTTTAGTTATCCTGTGCTCAGAGAGGACAAGTTGTATTCGGATTACATTTTCCATGTATCCGTTTTCTCCAGTGTGTAAAAGTCTCCAGATAATGCTCAGACTTCACCATAAAATGCCTAAGTGCTTGTGATCAAGTTCGTTACACAAATGCAATTTGCAGTTTGGGAGAAGTCTAAAGAAATAAAACCAAGAGGAATCAGCAAGGGGACAGGGCTGCTTGATGGAGAACACCTGCCAACCAAAAACCCCAAAATCTGCTATTTAAGACTATAAGTCACACTGGCTTTCTGTGCACCATCCAAACACGAGCTTTCCTTTTTATAAGAAGCAGCTGCCTCTGATTTGCGACAAGATTAAAGCATTTTGGAATCTCTCTCCAGATATCCAAGTTCTGATAGAATGTCTGCTATGTCATTATCGAATATAACAAGACTGTAATATGGCTCCAGAGTCAATGAACCAAAGACTGGAATCTTCTTCTAATTATATAATATGAAACTTCTTGTAATTCTGATGCCATGAATTTGGAATTTGTGATTAATATGGGTTAGACTGCTAAGCAAGCATTTTCATTGTAGATACTGCAAACAGTATTTTGAAAATAAGATGGCAAGAATAATGCTGAAACTATGTGAAAAACAAACAGTTTTCAAGCCCCCCTCAAAGACTTTAGAAGCCACAATTAGCATGCAAATATTTGTGGTGCTTTTTATAGTTATTTTATAGCCCTTTTTTCTGGCTTCTCTTGAGAGTGGCATTCTCAGCTTCTAATTGACCAAATCCACCTGGATATTCCAGACAGTATGAACTGATTTGCCCCAAACAGGATTGGACGTTTCTCTTTGCTTCTCATTGTCTCTCTTCCTGTTTTCCCTCTTTCCATGAAAGGACTCATCTTTGACATCTAAAAGAGAAATCTGAAAAGCAATCAAGGACCATTGGTTAATGTTGACACGGTTTCGGAAATATCTGTCTAACTTGACTCCTCTCCTCTAGAATTCAGCTTGTCACTGCTTCCTCCCCACTCAGTGGACCCCTGAAAAGCCTCCCACCCCACCTACCAGGATCTCTTGTCCCAGAGACACCCTCCTGAATAAAACAAAGCATCAGATCATATTGGAAACTGTCCTTGGCTTCACATCACCCATCAGTTAATATGCCGAGTCATCAGCATCGTGGGCCGAGAAGGCTCTGGACACAAAGATGATGCAGACAAGCCTGAGCAGACACCAAAGCAGAAATGCCTGTGTCCTGTTTGAGTGATGGTAGAAGACCAAGCAGACTCAAAAAGGAGTTGTTATTAGTGATATTTATACAAAATGGGTCATAGACGTGAAGGGGGTCCAGACTACTGGAGACTTGAAAATCAGCCTGGGACTTTTTGACTTTATCCCTGCATCCACAGGGAGCCATGGCATGTCATGAGCAGAAGAGGCAGATGGAAGCAATGTCCAATTGTTAACACCAACCCCCTCCCCTACGTGTGTGTGCGCATGCTCATTCAGTTGTGACTGACTCTGTGTGACTCCATGGACTGTAGCCCACCAGGCCTCCCTGTTCATGGAATTTACCCCTGCACCACCAGGGAAGCCCAGCCCCCTCTCCTACCACCACACAAACACTGAATAATGTCATCAGGCCACTGGTTATTTTAGCTAGTGACTACTTTGTCTTTCATAGGAAAAAAAAGAGAGAGAGATTGGCAAGTAACTATTTGTTTCCCTTTAATATATTTTGAATTTTTAAGTAACACTTTATACTGGCCCTACAAACATAAGCTCCATTCCAGGGGTTTGCAATATGTTAGTAGTAGGCTATAATTTAACTGGGATGGTTCTTTCTCCAGAGGCTACAAAAATAGAAACAAAGTACATCACCAGATAAAATACTAAAATATTAATGAGGGGATATCATTTCTTTGAACCAAAAATATGATGAAGAATGCATTAATGAAGGTTTCCAACTTACATGCCAGAAAGTCTAAGGCCTTTTCCAAAATGCTAATTGTTTAAAATTAGAATAAGATGTGTTTAATACCTATAGACCATCAGTTTGTCCACAGACCATCAGAGTTGGTCTATAGGTATTATCCTAAACACTGATGCACAATCCCAACATATAATTCCCGAGAAGCTCAGAATGACCACAGCCAAATTGATTCCTCCCCAAAACTCTACCTCCATTAAGAGTATTAATATTCACCTGTTTACCTAAACTGGAAACGAGGTCATCATCCTTGTCTCCTGCCTCTCTCCCTAAACTCTTGCATCTTGGGTTTCCCAATGGCCATCACTTATTTCCAACATGTCTGCCTCAGTCAGTCCTGCTCAACACTCCCCACCATCACTGCCTTATCATCAATCTCCCAAAATATTTCAGTAGCCTTTTCAATGGCTCTAACAGTCTAACAGCCAGCTGCTATCTGCTAGTATGACCACTCCAGAAATTCACCACCCTGCCTTCTTTCTCCACTTGCTGATGTGTTCAGTCGTGGCCAACTCTTTGCAACCCCATGGACTGTACCCCACCACCTTCCTCTGTCCATGGAATTTTCCAGGCAAGAATACTGGAGTGGGTTGCCATTTCCTTCTCCACCTGACAACCCCCTTCCCCTTTCAACTTACCCCAAAGGTCCCTTCCTTGCACCCTCAGCATTTCCCACCTTCTTCTCCAAGAATGAATGGTTTCCTCCTCTAAATTCCTATGTCATTTTTTCCTTTCTTATTAGAACACTTAGCCCGTTTTGACTATGATTTAATGTTTAATGCTCATTCTTCCCCAGTAAATCTGAGTATTCCTTGAGGTTCAGATCCATGTTTTATTCTCGGAGTCTCTGGGGGAGTACAGCACATCTCCCAAGACATGGTACACCCTCTCAAATATTTGCCAAACTCAGACTGGTTTTCTTGCCAATGAAGTGAGGTATCTGATCATTTCCAATGTAAGCTTTTTAGATTTTGATGACTGGACATCTTATGTCACTTAAATTCCCTTTGTCCATCCTCTCCTTGTAGCTGTTTCTCTTTGGCCTTTTTAAGAGCAAACCTCTGACAAGCAGCATTTGGTAGAATATTTTGCCACTAGCTGGATGCTTACAGGAAGCACAAAGGAAAGAGTAAGTAGAGTAAAATACCTATGTGTATTTCAGCACCTACTTTAGAAAAACCCTATATATATACACACCCCTATAGAGACAACCCACACCCTAACTCTGACATTGACTTCTAGAGAAAACAGCTGTACTTAGGGACCCAGTTGTATGCTCCATTACTTGGCCAACAAAGGTCCACCTATTCAAAGCTATGGTTTTTCCAGTAGTCATGTATGGATGTGAGGCTTGGACTATAAAGAAAGCTGAATGTTGAAGAATTGATGCTTTTGAACTATGGTGGAGAAGACTCTTGAGAGTCTCTTGGACTGCAAAGAGATCCAACCAGTCTACCCTAAAGGAGATCAGTCCTGAATATTCATTGAAAGGACTGATGCTGAAGCTGAAACCCCGATATTTTGGCCACCTGATGCAAAGAACTGACTCATTGGAAAAGACCCTGATGCTGGGAAAGATTGAAGGCAGGAGGAGAAGGGGATGGCATCACCGACTTGATGGACATGAGCTTGAGTAAGCTCCAGGAGTTGGTGATGGACAGGGAAGCCTGGCATGCTGCAGTCCATGGGGTCACAGAGAGTTGGACACGACTGAGCAACTGAACTGAACTGAAATGTGTGCTCCAGTGCAGATATTATTGTGTTACATGGCTGATAATTACCTGTGGGAGAAAATAGCAGCATGATCCCCACAGTGATCACTCCTCCTGCCAGCTAAACGGCTTTCTCAAACCCACACCTACCTGACATAGCCAATTACTAATGTCAAGAGAGCAGGAAATGAATGGCTCATGGTTTGAAGCATCAGTAATTTAAATGAAAATGTTATAAAGATTCATCATTCTTCCTGGAGTGTAAATGAATGAAACTCTAAGTGTATGATAAAGACATGATAATTGCCAGCAAATTAAGTTCCAATAAAGATGAAGAGGGAAATCGGTCTTCTTGACTCTTGGACTATTTCCTTCCAAAAGTATTTGATTGTTTCACGTTAGGAAGGCAAACAACTCAACTCTGTAAAGATCATGCTTCTGAGGTAAGTGTCACCAGGAGTCACGTGGGAGAAGCTTCCATCAGCAGCATCCCTTGTACCCACCTGGAGCTGATGAGGTCATGTGCTCTTCAACTATGGTACTCCTCCAGTGAAGACTTGGTCCAGAGGTGTGCTGAATAAAGAAAGGGCAGGTTTTATTTCACCCAGAACTTCTGGAGCCCACTGATCTGTGAGAACAAGCACTGCATGAGTCTTGATTCTACATTCAGCAAAGCAACATTGCATTTAGTCAGAGAGACCCTGTCGGAATAACTTCCTAGAACTCAAACCACAGCTAGACCTCCTCTACAACATAGTTGGCTCTTCCACCTTCATTCCTCTGCCTCCTCCACTCTACAATTTTCCCTGGTCCTTTTAGTCCAAAGTCATTTTATCAGATATTCACATTCAAAGTAAGATATTGTGGCTATGGTCCCATGTGTTGTGTCCTCCATTTGAGATCATTTAAAAGTCCTGTATGCAGGTCAAGAAGCAACAGTTAGAATTGGACATGGAACAACAGACTGGTTCCAAATAGGAAAAGGAGTTCGTCAAGGCTGTATATTGTCACCCTGCTTATTTAACTTATATGCAGAGTACATCATGGGAAATGCTGGGCTGGAAGAAGCACAAGCTGGAATGAAGATTGCCAAGAGAAATATCAATAACCTCAGATATGCAGATGACACCACCCTTATGGTAGAAAGCGAAGAAGAACTAAAGAGCCCCTTGATAAAAGTGAAAACGGAGACTGAAAAAGTTGACTTAAAGCTCAACATTCGGAAAACGAAGATCATGGCATCCAGTCCCATCACTTCATGGCAAATAGATGGGGAAACAGTGGAAACAGTGTCAGACTTTATTTTTCTGGGCTCCAAAATCACTGCAGATGGTGATTCCAGCCATGAAATTAAAAGACGCTTGCTCCTTGGAAGGAAAGTTATGACCAATCTACACAGCATAGTGACTGATCTGATGTGATCTGATCTGACACAGCATATTAAAAAGCAGAGACATTACTTTGCCAACAAAGGCCTGTCTAGTCAAGGCTATGGTTTTTCCTGTGGTCATGTATGGATGTGAGAGTTGGACTGTGAAGAAGGCTGAGCGCCAAAGAATTGATACTTTTGAACTGTGGTGTTGGAGAAGACTCTTGAGAGTCCCTTGGACTGCAAGGAGATCCAACCAGTCCATTCTGAAGGAGATCAGCCCTGGGATTTCTTTGGAAGGAATGATGCTGAAGCTGAAATTCCAATATTTTGGTCACCTGATGTGAAAAGCTGACTCATTTGAAAAGACCCTGATGCTGGGAAAGATTGAGGGCAGGAGGAGAAGGGGACGACAGAGGATGAGACGGTTGAATGGCATCACCAACTAGATGGACATGAGTTTGAGTAAACTCTGGGAGTTGGTGATGGACAGGGAGGCCTGGTGTGCTGCAGTTCATGGGGTTGCAAAGACACGACTGAGTGACTGAATTGCTTGAAAAGTCATTTAAAAGAGAGTTGGCATATACACACCACCATGTGTTATCCGGGCTTCCCATGTGGAGCTACTGGTAAAGAACCTACCTGTTAATGCAGGAGAGGTAAGAGACACAGGTTCAGTCCCTGGGTCTAGAAGATCCCCTCGAGGAGGGGCATGACAACCGACTGCAGTATTCTTGCCTGGAGAATTCCATGGACAGAGGAGCCTGGTGGGCTACAGTTCATAGAGTCACAAAGAGTTGGACACGACTAAAGTGACTTAGCATGCATGCAGGTGTTATCCAACCATCCACAGATGAAATTTGGGTTCAATCACTTAAAAAAAAATATATGAAGTACTGACACACACTACAATGTGGATGAACCTTGAAACATTATGCTAAGTGAAAGAAGCCAGACACAAAAGACCACATGTTGTATGATTTTATATATGAAATGACCAGAACACGTGAACCCATAGACACAGAAAGTGGATTTGTGGTTGCCAGGGGCTGGAGATAAGGAGTATGAGAAAGGACTGCTTAGTGGGTACAGATGTCCTTTTGGGGTGATGAAAATATTTTGGAACTAGAGATGGGTGTGTTGTGTGTGTATCTAATGCCACTGAAGTCTTCACTTTAATAAAACAGCTAATTTTGTGTTTTGTGAATTTCACCACAATTTTTAAAGAGGAGGGAGATTTGTAGATAGTCAGCCAGGAGGCTCTTATGATGAGAATTTTTTCAGACATAGTGGAAATAGGGTAGAGGTTCCTATTAAGGAAATTTCTCAGGTTCCTCCCCTAAATCCCAGGAATGAGTTTGCCTTTGCTCAGGACTGCACTTGCCTCAGATAAAACATCCTAGCAGTGGCTTGTCTGGGAAGCCAAGGTTAGCTTCAAGAAAGGCAGAAGGGCTGGCTTCGGCCTTCCACTGGCAGGGATCCATCCTCTGCGGAGAAAAAGAAAACATAAGTAGCTAATGTTGACTGGAATTATTATTATTATTATCCTTATGCTATGCTGACCTTTTCTTTTCCATGGCCTAAAATCAGATTGTGTGCTGTTTATTCAACTTTTGCCTGGGATTCTTTTTTAGGTTCTATTGATTCTCTACTGCTGCTGCAGCAGAACCAGGCCAAGGCGAGACCTGGAGGTTACACACAGCTCACTTCATGGTTTCACCCGCAGACACAGGAGGAGGTAGCGACACGGGTTTCTGGTTACTGATGACACACAGGTTCTCTCTTTCTTGCTCATGCCCCGGGCTCACCTGGGAAGCCTACCCAGAGCCTTACCCAAGGGAACCCAACTCTGGGTTGCTGAGATTCCAGCCTCTAGAGTCGAGAAGTCTGAGACTTGCAGACCCGCTCGTTCGATTCCCATTGGAGCTTTGATAAGAATGCCAGCCTTTCCTGGGGCAGGAAATCCTTTCCTCTCCTTTAAACAGGAGAGGAAAGGATAAAAAGAAGGGGGAACTAGCTGGGAATGAGCTTTGAATACATAATGCTTTGCTGTCTTGCATTTTGATTTGAGCGAATGTACACTCAAAATTGCCTTTCTATGACAAAGCTCATCAGAAGGAGGTCCTATCTATCAGGGTGCAGTCAAAAGGCAGAGATCACTCTAGTTACTTGAACAAGGAAGATGGGATACAAAGAAATGTTAACGATAAGAGATGCTTAACTATTTTATTTTTTTAAAAGGCTGAAAGGAACCCTCAAGAAGTAGCATCACCTCGGGGAGAGAGATAAAAAGAGCAAGAACTAGGAGAGAAGCCCCCTCTTCCCATCCCCAAGGCTGAGACTCAGAGCTTCTCAGAAGGGGGCTTAGCTACCACAAGAATTTGCAAAGTGCTGGTGGTCAAGAAACTTTCTGGAAGGCAAAGTCCAGAGACAGCCTGGAGAAGCAAGTCATCGTCAGGGTATGAGTGGGAAGAGCTCTGGGAAGTGACCATTGTGGGGATAACATGGCCGGAGGGACAGCGGAGCTTGGTTGCATCAGTCACTGGGCCGCTACAGAGAATGGTAACCACCGAAGGCTCAGAACTCAGAAGCAAAGAGTCTTCGCCTTGCACTGCCCTTCTAGAACCCTCCAGTGATGAAGGCCAAGTTTGGCCAGTGGGCAAAGAGGAAGTGTGGACAGGTTCCAGCACTAGTATCAAAAATCAGGACAAAGAAGAGTGGATCTGCACGTGAGGTATAATACATTGAAACTAGATTGACAGGCACCCTGTTCTAGATCTAGGCTCACTTTCAGGGGTTCCCTGTTATAGGTCTGGCCTCACCTCCATGGGATCCCCATTCTAGACCCAGTCTCATCTCTGGGGGACCATTCTCGGTGTGGCCTCACCTCCGGGGGACCCCATTCTAAGTGTGGCCTCACCTCCTGGGGACCCTCATTCTAGGTCTAATCTCATCCCTTCACCTCAGTTCCCTTCAGTGAACTGCTACCATAGAGTCTCCATCCCCATTGGGAGCACAGACAACATCCTTCACCAACTCCATTTCCCAGTGAGTGAGTGAGTGAAAGTCGTTAAGTCATGTCCAACTCTTTGCGACCCCATGAGCTATACAGTCCATGGAATTCTCCAGGCCAGAACACTGGAGTGGGTAGCCTTTCCCTTCTCCAGGGGATCTTCCCAACTCAGGGATCAAACCCAGGTCTCCCACATTGCAGGCAGATTCTTTACCAGCTGAGCTACAAGCAAAGCCCAAGAATACTTCTCCAAGGGATTTTCTCAACCCAGGAATTGAACCGGGATCTCCTGCATTGCAGGCGGATTCTTTACCAGCTAAGTCACAAAGGAAGCCCCCATTTCCCAGTATTCAACAATATATCCAGGTGGGTCAAAGAACATAAATAAACTTTCCAAATCAACAGTCGATCAATGTTTTCACACTGTCTCAGGAGGAGAAGAAAGGTAAAGAGGAGGACTTTGATAAACTTAGATAACTTAGATGTGGCCCAGAATGGCTATATTTTCACCAAAGTCAGTTTCATTTTCCTGATATACTCTGTTTCCAGTTTCCTTTTACAGTTAGGCTGATTCTAGCCAGTGGGATGTAAGCAAAAGTAATATATCCCACTTGCAGGCCTGGCCCCTAGAACAGCCCCGGCCCCTGTGTCCCCTCTTAGCCATAACCCACTAGCTGCCTGCAGAAGAGAGCTTCTAGGGAAGGAGATTAAGGCCCTGAGTCATCCTTTGGAGGAGAGCATCCCTGGAGAGTTGCCCAGCCAGGCATCTCCACCTTGGACTGTGATGAGAGGAGGGAATAAGCCCTTAGTGAACTGGTGTCCAGAGCAGCAGTATCTGAATGACTTGGAGACTTGCTAAAAATGCAAGTTCTCAGGCCTCAGCCTGCACATACACATTGGAAACCCCGGGAGAGAGTTTCTATAAGCCCTGCATTTTAATAGAGCTTCCTCTATGGCTCAGCTGATAAAGAATCCACCTACAAGGCTGGAGACCCAGGATCCTCGGTTAGGAGTATCCCCTGGAGAAAGAAATGGCAACCCACTCCAGTATCCTTGCCTGGAAAATTCCATGGACAGAGGAGCCTTGCCATCTACAGTCTACAGGGTTGCAAAGAGTCGGACATGACTGAGCAACTAAGCATGCAAGCGTGTATTTTAATAAGGAGATTTGGACACTCTAAAGTTTGAGAACATCTGCCTTATTGTATAAGGACACTAAGATTTGGAGGGTTTTGTTAAGTCCACAGGAAGTCACAACATAAAAATCACAAACTGAGTCCCCAGTAACCAGTTAAAATTTGACCACTGTCTCACCAGGGACCTCTGTCACGACTCATTAATTCCAAGCCTGGACCAAGCTGATTAGGTCTTCATACAGTTGAAGACTTACTTACTAACCTCAGATATCATCTATGACATTTGACCGGGAACCAGGACTGCGTTCATTACATTGAGTTATTTTGGACAAGCTGGGTAACCTGATCGTTTTATTGCCTCTGCAAAAAAAGCAGATCAACCCCCCACCCATGTACTAGTCACTTGGAGGAAATCCTCAGAGAAGGATGAGCTAGTAGATTGCATGTCCAATGTTTAGAGAAATTCTATATGACTGTTTTTATACCCATCAAATTTTAGGAAACGAAAAGCAGCCACTTCAGCTCCATATACCAGCTGCAAACAAGGGACTGTGCAGATGCAAATAGTCTAGGCTAGCTCATTTTCAATTTAGAACTTTCCTAATGCTAAGTTTTCTGTTTCAACTGTTGGCCAAAATGGAATGCCATCTCTACAAAAAATTTGGGCTGTTTAAGTTCCCAAATATAAAGTCCAAATTTTAGGGGTTTTGAAATCACATACTTTTCCCAGGAGGAAAAGTATCATCATTCCAGAGAAATGGAAGCTTGGAAAGAGCATCTAATATCAAAGCGATGTGTTTAATTAGCCACGTGGGTAAACAAGAGCTGCCAGGAATGCGGTGGCTCAGAGGAGAATCGTGGCATTTAGTTCCAGCTCTGTGCAAAGCCACATCTTCAGCACTTAGTTCAGAAGTAATTACCATCTTGCTGGCCCTCGGGTAGAGGGAGAAAAGAAATAACTATATTCATCTTGTGATTAAATGGCAATTAGCAGCTAAGTGCCCTGCAATAACATGGCAGTTACCACCTCATCACAGCGTCAGCAGCTTCCCTGGCCAATCCCACCAGCCTGCTGGGTATCAGAGCCCAGCGCTGCAGGTCTAGGACTGTGGGGAGGACCCAGGCACCAGCTAGAGTGAGGCACAAATTAGTGGTTAAAAGTGTGCACTCTACAGCCAAGCGGCTTAGGTTCCAAACACAGCCTCACCACTTATCAACTTGCCAACTTGGCCAAGTTGCTAAAAGTTTTTAGTGTCAGTGTCCTCATCTGAAAACTGAAGGAAAAGAGTTGTTTCTAACACATAGTGTGGTGAGCATGAGGCTTAAGTGAGTTACTAGATGCAAAGTGTTTACTAGAGCTCCTAGAACACAAAATATCCCCAGAGATGGCTAATGTTTCCCCATGCTTTTCCTCCATGGGGCTGGGACAGATTAACTCTTTCCTGCCTTGCATGCATGATTTAATGCTTAAAATCATTTTAAGTATATGTACCACCAAAGCAAACACAAGCACAGATAAAAAGAACCCTCTCTTATATCACCCTGCCTCTTTGGTTCTGAGTGAATTCTGATTTATCTTCCACCCAAGGGACCACCCTCAGTTGCTCCAGATTGTGAAATAAATAGAAGCAATGTCTGAGAAGGCCTGAACAGAAGTTATCACCCCCAAAAGAGCAAGGCAATGGATTTGGACAAGAAATTGCATCTCGAGACAGAATGAATGAGGATGAACCAAAGTGAGACCACAGGGATGGTGGGTGTGGCCAAGTTCTCGATTATCTACCTTTACAACCAACGTTGCTCCTCAGGTTGGCGTCTCCTCTCCCCAGAGATTTGGTGAACTTGGTGCACCAGTGATTTCTGAAATTAGTTCTAAAACATAAGCAGATGGTAAATCTGTTGTAAAACCAAAGAGCCTTTTTAAGGTTACACATTTGGGGGCAGCAGGAGTTCTTTGTTCTCAGATGCTTGCCCACCCCTTGCCCTACTCAGCACTTAGTAGTTGGGAACTTCTTTCCCCATGCCCCTTGTCAATTAGTTTAGTCCATCTGGAGACAGTGGTAAGACCAGAGGCTCTTATCCTACCTGTAGCAGAGCTTCCAACAGTGCCTGCATCTCCTCTCAGAGAGCCCCGCACAGTGAGCTCCCAGGTCCAGTCAGGACATCCCCACTCTGGGACTCCAGTGCAATACCACATCCTTGCAATGCCCTTCTCCAGCCCAAGAGGTGGAAGTGGAATGTTCTTATTGCTAATCTCTGATGACCTAACGGCTCTCTAGTTGTTTCTTAGCTCCTACATCACATACGTAAACAATTCCCTTCATCAAATGCCCTCTGTTTGAAATACCTATGCTGGATTTTATTTCCTGAAGAAACCCTGACTGATAAACCATTGCTTCATCTGTATTATTTCCGCCCCCCCTCCAATATCTCAGTGAGAAAAGCATTGGACTTGGAGAAGGCGATGGCACCCCACTCCAGTACTCTTGCCTGGAAAATCCCATGGGCAGAGGAGCCTGGTGGGCTGCAGTCCATGGGGTCGCAAAGAGTCTGACACAACTGAGCGACTTCACTTTCACTTTCATGCATTGGAAAAGGAAATGGCAACCCACTCCAGTGTTCTTGCCTGGAGAATCCCAGGGACGGCGGAGCCTGGTGGGCTGCCGTCTGTGGGGTCGCACAGAGTCGGACACGACTGAAGCGACTTAGCAGCAGCAGCAGGAATCAGGAGCCCTGAGTTCTGGTCCCAGTTCTACAAATAACTGACAATATTCCCGAGGGCATTCTTCTCTGTGCCTCGGTTTCCTAATAAATAAGATGACTGGGCTAGGGGACTTCTCAGATCACTTTCAGCCATAGAGTTCTGGGACTAGACATTCTGACCAGTGTCACCATGTGGGGCTCAGTGGCATTGACTTACTCCCTGAGTTGGCTGGAGAACATTCCCAAGTGCGCCACTTTACATTAGCAGCTGAGACAGAGCAAGGTGGTCTTGGCCGTGTTGTAGGTGATGGAAGGAATTGAGGAGGGTGGCGGTGGATGGTCTGCATGTGTGGAGGAGTGGTCACACATATGCTTGTATGTGCTCGGGATTCCCTAAGAAACCTTCGTTGGCGCATTATTCTCTCTCGATTCACGATTCCCACTTTTATCTCTTAGATTTAAAATGATAGCTTAGCACATTAGTGTTGCAAGATGGAGACTGGTAAGGATGATACTATATAAATTAACATCCTAGCCAAATTAGTATAAAGATACTAAGTCACAAGCATGAATACATGACATATTTGATGTCTTAACAAGTAGATTCTATTTTCTTTCTCTCCTCTGAACTACAAGTTCTCAATCATTTTTTTTCACACAACAGTGTGATCAGTTATGGGCCATAGTTGGGTATATAGCTGGTATATGCTTCTGCTGCTAAGTCGCTTCAGTCGTGTCCGACTCTGAGCGATCCCATAGACGGCAGCCCACCAGGCTCCCCCGTCCCTGGGATTCTCAGGCAAGAACACTGGAGTGGGTTGCCATTGCCTTCTCCAGTGCATGAAATTGAAAAATGAAAGTGAAGTTGCTCAGACGTGTCTGACTTTAGCAACCCCATGGACTGCAGCCTACCAGGCTCCTCCGTCCATGGGATTTTCCAGGCAGGAGTACCAGAGTGGGTTGCCATTGCCTTCTCCGAAACAACACTTATAGAGTAAGCTTTTAACTGGTTTTAGGCTACAGTTGCAATCAAATACATTTTTAAGTCAGTTATCAGTTTATGCCCTTTACTGATAAGATATTTAAATATAAGCTTATATGCATGCAGGTATGTTTACATACAACACACACACAAACACACACCCTCACATTCGCAAAATTCACCCCTGAAGATACTACTACAGTGAAAACTCTCATAAAAGTTATCTTCTCGGGCAAATAGATAGTCCTAAACTTCACTCACAGTAATCTATTTTCTTTTAACTCCTCAGTCAGTACTTCATAAAAAGGCTGATAATAAGCTTTTTTATCAGAAGCCAGTACTGAAATATTAATATTAATCTGTAACTGCAGTGTCCAATAGGGTAGCCACTAAACACATGTGGTTATTAAGCACTTGAGATATGGCTGATTCAAATCAATTTGCAGCATAAATACAAACACACACCAGATTTTAAATCCTCAGTATGAGAAAAATAGGACTTGCCAGGTGGCGCTCTCGGTAAAGAACCTGCCTGCTGATGCAGGAGACACAAGAGACTGGAGTTCAATTCCTGGGTCAAGAAGATGCCCTGGAGTAGGAAATGGCAACCAACTCCACTATTCTTGCCTGGAAAATTCTATGAACAGAGGAGCCTGGTCCATGGGGCTGCAAAGAGTTGGACACAACTGAGTACAGGAGAAAAATAAACATAATATATCTCATGAATATTTTTATGTTGATTGCATGTTGAAATTGTAATATTTTGGATACATTGTTACAACTCAACATGTGCTGCTTTTAATTAGAAAATACTAAAATACATCGCATCATATTTCTACTGGGCAGCACTGATTCTAGAAGTTAAAGTAAACAAAAAGATATTTCTACTGTGTTTTCTTACAGAAGAACCTTGATGAGAGGCAGCAGTATTGACCACAATTGATGGGGGTAGGGATGGAGACTGGCCAAATTTACAGGAAAGATGGATGGTTGGAGTTTCAACCTGCTGACACCCAAATCAAGCTTCAGTCTATGCAGAAAATAGCAAAGACCCAATTAATGGTGCTGTACACTGAAAACAGCATCTTTGTGTTAACAGCTTGTGCGTTCTTCCAAAGTCCAAGAGAGAAGGGCCTGAGG
Source organism: Bos indicus x Bos taurus (assembly GCF_003369695.1). Lineage (NCBI taxonomy): Eukaryota > Metazoa > Chordata > Mammalia > Artiodactyla > Bovidae > Bos > Bos indicus x Bos taurus. The sequence continues at coordinate 147,331,712 of NC_040076.1, forward strand.
CGATTTCTCTTACTGATTGAAACCTGAAGAAAGTAAGGACCTTGGAGTTAAAGTTTCCAAGGCTTGACTTCCCATATTGTCTCCCATTTCAGTATCATTCAAAAGTACATGTCAAAAATAAATCTTACAAATATACAAGAGACTTTAAAGCTCTGGGCTTCCTTCCCAGGTGGCACTAGCAGTAAAGAACCCACCTGCCAATGCAGGAGACATATAAGAGACATGGATTTGACCCCTGGGTCAGGAAGATCCCCTGAAGAAGGGCATGGTAATCCACTCCAGTATTCTTGCCTGGAGAATCCCCATGGACAGAGGAGCCTGGCGGCTACAGTCCATGGGGTCGCACAATGTCGGACAAGCCTGAAGCAACTTAGCATGCACACAAGCACTTAGCTTTAAGACATTCAGTGGGAAGAGATTGCGTACACATTGCATCTTACATCTAAATAATTGTATTCATCATCTCAGTCCTTGCACATAGCATGAAACCTGGTACACAGTGGGTGCTTAATGATATTTGCTGAATGCACCAAAGGAACAACTCAAACATGGCAGTTATTGAAATTTGGATCCACTTCCCTTGTGGCTCAGATGGTAAAGCGTCTGCCTGCAATGCGGGAGACCTGGGTTCAATCCCAGGGTCAGGAAGATCCTCTGGAGAAGGAAATGGCAACCCACTCCAGTACTCTTGCCTGGAAAAGCCCATGGATGGAGGAGCCTGGTAGGCTACAGTCCATGGGATCGCAAAGGGTCGGACATGACTGAGCAACTTCACTCACTCACATGCTGCTTAAGATAAGGAAACAAAGATGCAGTTCTAGAAAATCAGAATCATAGTTAAAGAAATTATCAAGAACAGATCACAGTCATTAAAAGGATGAAAAACTAAACCCAGCTTTTTCAGAATGCCATTGTTGTTCAATCACTCAGTTGTGTCCTACTCTTTGCAACCCCATGGACTGCAGCACACCAGGCTTCCCTGTCCTTCACTATCTCCCTGAGTGATGCTATCCAACCATCTCGTCCTCTGTCATCCCCTTCTCTTTCTGCCTTTATTCTTTCCCAGCATCGGAGACTTCTTCAGTGAGTCAGTTCTTCTGATCAGGTGGCCAAAGGACTGGAGCTTCAGCTTCAGCATCAGTCCTTCCAATGAATATTCAGGACTGATTCTTTTTCGGATGGACTTGTTGGATCTCCTTGGAGTGCAAGGGACTCTCAACAGTCTTCTCAAGCATTACCGCTCCAAGGCATTAATTCTTCAGCACTCAGCCTTTTTTATTGTCCAACTCTCACATTCATGCATGACTACTAGAAAAATCATAGCCTTGACTATACGGATCTTTGTCAGTAAAGTAATATGTCTGCTTTATAATACACTGTCTAGGTTGGTCATAGTTTTTTTCCAAGGAGCAAGCGTCTTTTAATATCATGGCTGCAGTCACTGTCCACAGTGGTTTCGGAGCTCAAGAAAATAAAGTCTGTCACTGTTTCCATTGTTTCCCCATCTATTCGCCATGAAGTGATGGGACCAGATGCCATGATCTTTGCTTTTTGAACGTTGAATTTTAAGCCATTTTTTTCACTCTCTTCTTTCACCTTCATCAAGAGGCTCTTTAATTCCTCTTCACTTTCTGCCACAAGGGTGGTGTCATCTGCATACCTGAGGTTATTGATATTTCTCCCTGCAAATTAATTCCAGCCTGTGTTTCATCCAGCCCAGCATTTCTCATGATGTACTCTACATAAAAGTTAAATAAGCAGGGTGACAATACACAGCCTTGATATACTCCTTTCCCAGTTTGGAACCAGTCCATTGTTCCATGTCCAGTTCTAACTGTTGCTTCTTGACCTGCATACAGGTTTCACAGGAGACAGGTAAGGTGGTCTGGTATTCCCATCTCTTTAAGGATTTTCCACAGTTTGTTGTGATCTACACAGTCAAAGGCTTTAGCATAGTCAGGAAGCAGAAGTAGATTTTTTTTGCAATTCTCTAGCTTTTTCTATGATACAACAGGTATTGGCAATTTGATCTCTGGTTCCTCTGCCTTTTTAATTCCAGCTTGTTTATCTGGAAGTTCTCAGTTCATGTACTGTTGAAGACTTGCTTGGAGAATTTTGAACATCACTTTGCCAGTGTGTGAGATGAGTGCAATTATGCAGTAGTTTGAACAATCTTTGGCATTGCCCTTTTTTGGGATTGGAATGAAAACTGACCTTTTCCAGTCCTATGGCCACTGCTGAATTTTCCAAATTTGCTGGCATATTGAATGCAGCACTTCAACAACATCATCTTTTAGGGTTTTAAATAACTCAGCTGGAATTCCATCACCTCTACTAGCTTTGTTCATGGTGATGCTTCTTAAGGTCCACGTGACTTCGCATTCGAGGATGTCTGGTTCTAGGTGAGTGATCACACCATCATGGTTATCCAGGTCATTAAGATCTTTTTTATATAGTTCTGTGTATTCTTGCCACCTCTTCTTAATATCTTCTGTTTCCGTTAGGTCCATACCATTTCTGTCCTTCATTGTGCCTATCTTCTCAAGAAGAGTTCCCTTGGAATGTCTCATTTTCTTGAAGACATCTCTAGTCTTTCCCATTCTATTGTTTTCTTCTATTTCTTTACATTGTTCACTTAAAAAGGCTTTCTTATATCTCCTTGCGATTCTCTGGAACTCTGCATTCAGACGAGTATATCTTTCCTTTTCTCCTTTACCTTTTGCTTCTCTTCTTTTCATCTATTTGTAAGGCCTCTTCTGACAACCACTTTGCTTTTTTGCATTTCTTTTTCTTGGGAGTGGTCTTGATCACTACAGCCTGTACAACGTTAGAAACCTCAGTCCATAGTTCTTCAGGCACTCTGTCTATCAGATATAAATCCTTGAATCGATTTGTCACTTCCACTGAAAAATCATAAAGGATTTGATTTCAGTGAATGGTCTAGTGGCTTTCCCTATATTCTTCAATTTAATTCTGAATTTGGCAATAATGAGTTCATCATCTGAGCCACAGTCTGCTCCCGGTCTTGTTTTTGCTGACTGTATAGAGCTTCTCCATCTTCAACTGCAAAGAATATAATCAATCTGATTTTGGTATTGATCATCTGATGATGTCCATGTGGAGAGTCATCTCTTGTGGTGTTGGAAGAGGGTGTTTGCTATGACCAGGGCGTTCTCTTGGAAAAACTCTGTTAGCCTTTGTCCTGTTTCATTTTGTACTCCAAGGTCAAGTTTGCCTGTTACTCCAGGTATCTCTTGACTTCCTACTTTTGCATTCCAGTCCCCTGTGAAAAGGACATCTCCTTTTGGTGTTAGTTCTAGAAGGTCATATAGATCTTCATAGAACCATTTGACTTCAGCTTCTTCAGTTTCAGTGGTTGGGTCATAGACATGGATTATTGTGATATTGAATAGTTTGCCTTGGAAATGAACAGAGATCATTCTGTTGTTTTTGAGATTGTTTGAGATTGCACCTAAGTACTGACTCTTTTGTTGATTATGATGGCTACTCCATTTCTTCTAAGGAATTCTTGCCCACAATAGTAGATATAATGGTCATCTGAGTTAAATTCATGCTTTCCTGTCCATTTTAGATCACCGATTCCTAAAATTGTCGATGTTTACTCCTGCCATCTCCTCTTTGACCACTTCCAATTTACCTTGATTCATGGAACTAACATTCCAGATTCCTATGCAATATTGTTCTGTACAGCATTGGATTTTACTTTCACCACCAGACATATCCACAACTGGGTGTTGAGTCCACTTTGGCCCAGTCTCTCCAGTACTCTTGCCTGGAAAATACCATGCATGGAGGAGTCTGGTAGGCTGCAGTCCGTGGGGCTGCAAAGAGTTGGACATGACTGAGCGACCTCATTTTCACTTTTCACTTTCATGTATTGGAGAAGGAAATGGCAACCCACTCCAGTGTTCTTGCCTGGAGAATCCCAGGGACAGAGGCCCCTGGTAGGCTGCCATCTATAAGGTCTCACAGAATCGGACATGACTGAAGCAACTTAGCAACAGCAGTAGCAGCAGCAGCTTCAATCTTTCTGGAATTATTTCTCCACTCTTCTCCAGTAGCATGTTGGACACCTTCCAATCTGGGGAGTTCATCTCTCAGTGTCATATCTTTCTGCCTTTTCATACTGTTCATGGATTCTCAAGGCAAGGATGTTGAAGTGGTTTGCCGTTCCCTTCTCCAGTGGACCACATTTTTTTTCAGAACTCTCCACCGTGACTCGCTCATCCTGGGCCGCCCTACATGGCACTGCTCTTGGTTTCCCTGATTCAGGCAAGGAGCTTAACTGAGGAGGATCTTGATTTTTCTGCCAGTTCTGTAATAACCATCTTGATAGTTTTTTAATAAGAAAAAGAAGCCTGGTCTCTTTGCTATCTCAATGTGTACTGGTTTGCATTATTTTTGTTCAATCTTTTTACACTTACAAAAAAAATCTATTTAAACTTCACATTCTTTTTCCTTTGAATGGATCATGTGGGCATCAGGGAGACCTCAGGGGCTTTTGGGGTGGATAAGACCAATAACAGGAATTGCTAATGTGGTTTCTATTGAATGTGATGGATTCATTAGGTAAAATCCTTTGATAAATCGAGACTACTACATTTTTACTCCATTCGTCTTTGTCTTTTGGATTCCAGGGCGACATTGCTGACAGTTCCACTTTGAGCTAAATGAGCAGCCTTGCTTGAAGAAACTGGTTTAAGGGACTCTCACGAGCCCTTGCATTTGCCTTGAAGTCACACTGAAACTGCTCTGCACAGAAGAGCTCTCAATCTCCCCAGTGAGTCACAGCAATGAGACCCAAGCTTCCTCCCTTTCACATAGTAAGTCAACCTAGATGCAACCAGCATGGTCATTAATATCCCAGTCATATTTTTCTTTTACAATCAAATGGAAAGTTTTAATATATATAATATACATAAAAGAGTTATACTCCACAACCAAGTGGGATTTATTCCAAGGATTCAAGGCTGGTTTAACATGCAAAACTCAAATGTAATATGAACTTTCTAGGTGGCTCAGCAGTAAAGAATCAACCTGCCAATGCAGGACATGTGGGTTATAATCCTGGGGTCGGGAAAATCCCCTAGGGAAGGAAATGGCAACCCACCCCAGGATCCTTGCCTGAAAAAATTTCATGGACAGAGGAGCCTGGCAGGCTACAGTCCATGGGGTCACAAAGAGTTCGATGTGACTGAGTGCCTGATCCCACACCCATCTATCTAACCTGTCATCTGTCATTATCTTTCAATTTCTATCCATCTATCTATCAATGAGAGGGAGATAGAAATTGGGACAGAGTAAGCAAGAGAGAAGGATCTTGTATCACTAGCATGTCACATCCTCGACCCTCTGTGGCTTCAGTTCTTTTAAGCCACTCCAGTTGTGACAATTTGTCCCCGCAGCCCCAGGAAATGAATACATCAGGTGACAAGGCTCAGCAGAACCCAGAGAACAAATGAATCTGACAGTTTGTTCAGAAAGGCTGGGAGTAAGCTTGTCTTGGCCAAGTCTATGAAGAGCGGAGGTCCTGCTCAGCAGTGTGTGTTCTCTGTGAGACTAAAGCTTCTCAGATCTATGTTGTTCAGATTTATTCATAACTGCTCTTCCTGGCTGCACCCATATGCCTTTAAGGAGTTCACCTCCTCCTGCAAAGGTATCCACCCTTGGGCTCCCCTGTGAGCCTCTGGATAGAAAGAATAATGCTCTTATGGTCCTTATGGCCTCAGCATCCAGGGCCACGTCCACCACATACAGGAGCTTAATAAACATCTGCCAAGTGGACCAATGGAATCAATCTGTGATCAAGAGTCCTCCTTGGAGCATACACGCATTTCACAATAACTCCTGTGTCTCCTTTCCAGCTCTTTCCCTAAATACCTCCTCCAAGTGGGCCTTTTCGGAGCCAACATGGTGTCAGGCCCACTCCCTGACCTGATCAGGCTTCATCACATAGAGCCCTTAGCTGCCAAGTGGAGGCTGTGAAGCACACCATGCTCTCCTCTTGCATTTTCACAATCAGGGCTATCCTTTCTTTGTTTAAAATCCTACCCCTTCAAATCTCAGCTCAAATGCAGTGACTTCTAGGAACCCTTTCTGAATTTCCTAAAGCAGCTTTGACCTTCATCCTCTACTGCATTATGGAAACCCTTAGCTTTGAAGCCTTTGACTGTGTGGATCACAACAAACTGTGGAAAATTCTTCAAGAGATGAGAATATCAGACCACCTGATCTGCCTTCTGAGAAATCTGTATGCTGGTCAGGAAGCAACAGTTAGAACTGAAATGGAACAACAGACTGGTTCCTAATTGGGAAAACAGTACATCAAGGCTATATATTGTCACCCTGCTTATTTAACTTATATCCACAGTACATCATGTGAAATGCTGGACTGGATGAAGCACAAGCTGGAATCAAGAATGACAGAAGAAATATCAATAACCTCAGAGATGCAGATGACACCACCCTTATGGCAGAAAGTGAAGAGCCTCTTGATGAAGGCAAAAGAAGAGAGTGAAAAAGTTGGCTTAAAGCTCAATGTTCAGAAAACTAAGATCATGGCATCCAGTCCCATCACTTCATGGCAAATAGATGGGGAAACAGTAGTAAAAGACTGTTTTTGGGAGGCTCCAAAATCACTGCAGATGGTGACTGCAGCCATGAAATTAAAAGACGCTTGCTCCTTGGAAGAAAAGCTATGACCAACATAGACAGCATATTAAAAAATAGAGACATTACTTTGCTAAGAAAGGTCCATCTAGTCAAAGCTATGGTTTTTCCAGTAGTCATGTATGGATATGAGATTTGGGCCATAAAGAAAGCTGAGCGCCGAAGAATTGATGCTTTTGAATTGTGGTGTTGGAGAAGACTCTTGAGAGTCCCTTGGACTGCAAGGAGATCTAACCAGTCAGTCCTAGAGGAAATCAGTCCTGAATACTCACTGGAAGGATTGGTGCTGAAGCTGAAACGTCAATACTTTGGCCACCTGATGCAAAGAACTGAGTCATTGGAAAAGACCCTGATGCTGGGAAAGATTGAAGGCTGGAGGAGAAGGGGACAATAGAGAATGAGATGATTGGATGGCATCACCAACTAGATGGACATGAGTTTGAGTAAGGTCCAGGAGTTAGTGATGGACAGGGAAGCCTGGCATGCTGCAGTCCATGGAGTCGCAAAGAGTCAGACATGACTGAGCGACTGAACTGACTGACTGACTAGCTCTGAAGCCTAGCTGTGTTCTTTATGCTGGTGATGGAGGAGGTGATGATATTGATATTATTGAGCCCCTCAATCATGTCCTTCCCTTCATCATTCCAAGTATCCAGTTTTATTGTAATTTCTTGCTTGTCTGCCCACTATGTTAAGAAGCTCCAGAGGACAGAAGACAAGTCTTTTCCCCTTGAAATCTGCAATATCCACCTGCCATGCAGAAGGCATTCAACCAGTAACCCCTAGAGAAAAGTTTGTGCTCTCCATTGAACCAGGGGTCAGCTAACTATGACGCACATGCCAAACCCAACTCATGGCCAGATTCTGTATAGTGAGTGAATGGATTGGAGACTGACTATAGATGGCCTCACAAAGCCTACTGTATTTACTCTCTGATCCTTTACAGAAAAGGTTTACTGACCTCTACCCTAAGCACACAAACATGGTCTGGCTTGTATAATAATTTCGCTGTGGTTGCAGTTTCTTATCTGATGACCTCCTTTCAGCTTACCCAGAAATTCTCCCAAAGACTCGGGAACAGATCCAACCCAGACAGCCTGGATGGAGAAAATGCTAACCACCCTCCAAAAGGAGGCACTTTCATGTTTTCAAAGTATCTGTCAGTACCTCAGATTTTAAAGTTTCTCCCTAAGCCATTGTAAATGGAGTCTACAATTTCAAAAGCATTATCACTTCAGAGGAAGGCAGACTCACTTCCCTTGCCTGTGCAGCCAAGCTGCTATAAGACCCCTGGTGGGAAGTTAAGTTTCTCAAAGAGAAACCAGTAACTGGGCTGAGCTGATACAAGTAGCTCTTCCTTATCCACAGAGTATACGTTCCAAGAGCCCCAGTGGATGCCTGAAACCATGGATATGGACTGAACCCTATTTATACTCTTTTCCTCTCTACATACATAGATATCAATAAGTTTAATTTATAAATTAGGCTTGGTAAGAAATTAACATCAGTTCCGTTCAGTTGCTCAGTTGTGTCCTACTCTGCGACCCCATGGACTGCAGCATTCCAGGCCTTCCTGTCCATCACCAACTCCCAGGCTTACTCAAACTCACGTCCATTGAGTTGGTGATGCCATCCAACCGTCTCATTTTCTGTCGTCCCCTTCTCCTCTCTCCTTCAATCTTTCCCAGCATCGGGGTCTTTTCCAGTGAGTCAGTTCTTCACATCAGGAGGCCAAAGTATTGGAGTTCCAGCTTCAGCATCAGTCCTACCAATGAATATTCAAGACTGATTTCCTTTAAGATGTACTGGTTGGATCTCCTTGCAGTCCAAGGGACTCTCAAGAGTCTTCTCCACACCACAGTTCAAAAGCATCAATTCTTCGGCACTCAGCTTTCTTTATGGTCCAACTCTCACACCCATACATGACTACTGGAAAAACCATGATTTTGATCAGATGGACCTTTGTTGGCAAAGTAACTGATAATAAATAGAACAATTGCAACAATAAACTATAATAAAAGTTACGTGAATGCCGTCTCTCTCTTTCTCTCAAAACATCTTATTGTACAAACTTAATGCCTTTTACATCCTAAGTGTTAACTGTGCACTGTGGCCATAGTTTTTGCACTTTGAAGTGTTACAGCAAAATCAAAACAAGTTCTTTTTCCTTCTTCACCATTTCACAGATAAAAGAGTCCTGCTTACCATAGATCTGAGCAACACCAGCATGTGATTTCTTTTCTTTCCTTAAGTTGAGAGCATTCACCTTTTCACTTAAACAAAGTACTTTAAGGCTTATCTTCGGTGCAGCTGACTTGAGAGCATCACTCTCTTTGAACTTTGAGGCCATTATTGAGCAAAATAAGGGTCCCTTGAACACAAACCCTGTGCTACCACAACAGTGATCTGATAACCAAGATGGCTACTAAGTGACTAAGGAGCAGGGTGCTCTGGACAGAGGGATGATTCACGTCCCGGAAGACATGAATCTGAGCATGGGATGGTGCAGATGGCGTGAGATCTCTTCATGTTACTCAGAACAACTTAAACCTTAATGAGCTGTTTATTTCTGGAAGTGAAAAAGTCACTCAGTCGTGTCCCACTCTTTGCGACCCCACAGACTATACAGTCCATGGAATTCTCCAGGCCAGAATACTGGAGTGGGTAGCCTTTCCCTTTGCCAGGGGATCTTCCCAACCCAGGGATCAAACCCAGGTCTCCCGCATGGCAGGTGGATTCTTTAGCAGCTGAGCCATGAGGGAAATTCTTATATCTAGAATTTTCCATTTAATATTTTTGAACCCTGGGTGACCACAGGTAATGGAAGCTGCAAAATGCAAGACCACGGCTGGTGGGGGTTGGGGGCTTGGATTTGCTGTGTAGGAAACGTGTCTGCAGCATGAGGAAGGGAACCCAACGCTGTGCAGACGAAGTGAAATCCACCCAAAGTGTGGTGTGTTTTGTGTGTGTGTGCGTGAGCACACGTGTGTATTCACACTGCATGTAACCAACCTGGCTGGTCTGAACTGTGTTCTAGGGTTGGGCGATTTCATTCTTCTCCACTGGGGAAAACCTCGTTTCCATAAGCCCTTCCAACTTGCCTATCTTTGTGTTTGCATTACTTCCTTGTTGTCCGTTTTTATAAGTAAAACTTTTCTCTAATGATGACTGCATCTCCCTAAAAGCGTCTCCCGAGTTCTTTTCAAAGCAGCTGGATCCATCTTAATATTTTCCCGCCGTAATTGCCTCAGGCCAATTTCTTTTAAAGGAATTAAAAATGCAAATCTAATATTCTAATTGCATAATAGGATCATCTTGGCAGCTCGATCAATACTATCTCCCACTGTCAATACTATGGCCAGACTGCGTGGATGTCAGAGCCCACTGGTCTCACTTTATCACTGGCCCCGTGGCCCATCCACATCCATAAGATGTGACATTTTATGGGTGGCCTTCCATCAATCAGCTCTAATATTTGAGCATCACAGAGAGGCAGGTTGTCATCTCAGCATCCGCCTTGCCCTGTACCAGACCGCACACAGATGAATCCTTCATGGTTCCCAGGACTAAGTTAAACAGCAAGAAAGAGCCTGGTTGACAACCACCCACAGGATTGTTTTTCCAGGTCACCATGCAATGGAATTGGGGCTTTCCAGGTGGCCCCAGTGGTAAAGAACCTGTCTGCCAATGCAGGAGATGTAAGAGATGCGAGTTTGATCCCTAGGTTGTGAAGCTTCCCTGGAGGAGAGCACAGCAACCCACTCCAGGATTCTTGCCTGGAGAAACCCATGGACAGAGGAGTCTGATGGGCTACAGCCCACGGTGGGGTGGGGGGTCACAAAGACTTACCATGCACATACATTCAATGAAATTAGAAGCAAAGGACCTACCCCCAAAGGACAAGTCACCCCCAGAGATCCCCAATCTGTCAATGCAGTTACAGATCATTACTGATGACACAGGCCTGGAGTCAGGAGACTCTGGCTGAGAGATCCAGCCCAGCCAGTCTTCAGAGGTCCCCTTGAGCAAGTCATCTAGGCTCTAGGTGCCTCAGTTTCCCCTTCTATAAATAACCCTGTTCACCTAGGCTGAATGTTAAGGTCCCTGTCAACCTAAAACTTATTTTACTTCTAGAAGAGTAAAGCTCATACTCTGAGTAGCAAGAATGAGGAATATTGTCAGTTGATTAAGATAAGAAACATCATTACTACTTCTGGGCTATTTGCCAATTAACATTAGAAACATCATAATTAACACATCATACAAATTCTCCTTCCATTAAGAAGTTTTTTCCAATAGATCTCCTTCACCCTCTCTCTCAGCTGATTTTTTTTTAAGTTTCAAATACCATACAATTTGATCCAAAACACAATCATTCAATTTACCCACCTCAGCCAGAAAAAAGTGCTTGTGAAAGCTATGTCAAAGATCGTAAATTTCCTTAAACAGATCTAAGCAACTGGAGTGTAGCAAAACTTTAAGTTCTTATTAAATCTGATTATAGAGCAAACTGATTTAGAATAGTAATTCAGCCAAAGTCTTTTAGATTCTCTGAAGAACACCTTTCCAAAATTATGACAGCACACAGTAAAATTCAAAAAAAAAAATTGTTTTTTTTTTTTTTGGCTTGAGAGAAAAGTGCTCCGTGTATATCTGTGGGAGTCTTACATGTAACTATAGTAAAAATTGTTATTTATGTGCTTTTTTTTGTAGTTTATTCAATTATCGGTTTTCCAATATAGGTTGGGTCTTGTGTAAGGACCCAGCACACATGCTAACTGAGGCTGGGGGACGGTCAGAGACATCCCCAGGAATTACCAGGAGCCATGAAAGTGACAGAAGACTCCAGGATTGTTCGAGAAAACAGGAAGGAATGCAAAGGTTCTGAAGAGTTGAGGCGGCAAAGGGTTCCGTTTTCAGAAGGGGTGGAGGGAGGACTTGGAGACAGGGAGGAAGTGGGGGGAGAGGCAGGGTTATTCTGTGAAATACAGACCAGTGGGCTTGATATTGATCCTTGGCAGAGCACAAGGACGAATCGTGACGGGTTGATCTGTGCGCCTGGGGACGAGAAAACAGGGACTGCCAAGAGGCTGCCGACTCCTAGACAAGCCATCCCAATCTAATCTCGTTTCCTCTCCTGATAGGGTTATTAGGCTGGTTGATCAGCGGATCTGGATTTCAGCAAGGCACTTGACAGAGTCGCTCAGGATATTCTTGTGGACAAGAAGGAGAAATGGGGATGGGACCAGGGGACGGTTAAGTGAATTTGTAACTGGTTGAACAAGCGTGTCCAAAGCGTTGATTAATAGAGTGATGTCAGCCTGGGAGGAGGGAGCTGTGTGCCCTGGGGCTCTGCGTTTTGCTCTGTTCTGTTTAACCAGCTTATCAGTGTCTTGAGTGGTGTTGTAGGAGGCAGGCTTGTTAGAACACGGAAGGACATAAATACGGGGTCAGTAACATTAAACAAAAGAATCGTGATCCAAAATGTTCTCCTCCTGCTAGTCCAATGGCGCCCAACACCTTAAAGAGGAAAAGTAATAGAAATGAGTGCACCATCCTTTAATTAATTCCCAAATCAATAATAGCACAATAGAGAATGTTGGCTTAGGAGCAGTTCAAGGAGAGAAGACAGAGTTCCAGGCCCAATATACTCCTGTAACTGTGGTAGTCAACAGCAAAATCTAAGGGGTCTTGGATATCATCACAGATTTCCAGGCCCCCTCTAAAAGTAGCCGTGATCTTGCTAGCTGGTGGGCTGGTGGAGAACCAGGTTCAATCAGGCACTGTATTTAAAGGCCAAGTAAGAGAAAATTGACTTCCCTGGTGGCTCAGACAGTAAAGCGTCTGCCTGCAATGCAGGACACTGGGTTCAATCCCTGGGTCGGGAAGATCTCCTGAAGAAGGAAATGGCAAGACACTCCAGTATTCTTGCCTGGAAAATCCCATGGACAGAGGAGCCTGGTGGGCTACAGTCCATGGGGTCTCAAAGAGTCGGACACGGCTGAGCAACTTCACTTTCTCTTTTCAAGAGAAAAATCCATAGAAGAAGAACAATGCGAGTGAGAGCTGTGGCTACCATACTAGGTGAGGGATGGCAGACGAGGCTGGTGATATCTACCCAAGGAGAAGCAAGATGGCAACCTGCTAATATCTGGGTCGCTAACAGCGGAGAAGGCAATGGCACCCCATTCCAGTACTCTTGCCTGGAAAATCCCATGGATGGAGGAGCCTGGTGGGCTGCGGTCCATGGTGTCGCTAAGAGTCGGACACGACTGAGTGACTTCACTTTCACTTTTCTCTTTCATGCATTGGAGAAGGAAATGGCAACCCACTCCAGTGTTCTTGCCTGGGGAATCCCAGGGGCAGGGGAGCCTGATGGGCTGCCATCTATGGGGTCACACAGAGTCAGAGACAACTGAAGCGACTTAGCAGCAGCAGCAACAGCAGAGGAAGAATGAGAAAACACAATTTTCACTGCTCCCTAAAGGTGGAGGGAATTACAGACGACCAGAGAGAGACAGAGTTTCAGGACAACCTAAACACAGATGTTGCCCCGTGAGGGACTGAGTTCTCAACTCTGAGTTTCCAGTATTGAGTTTACATGCTGGGTTTTGAGGGGACTATTTTTTTCTGAAGTGAGAATTGCCCTGCGTGATTCTACAAGACAGATGTTTGATGTATGTAGATATGTGGACAGGAGAATTACCATAAAGCCTGTTGATTAAATCTAACACACAAGTACTAGCCAAGTATTACTTCAAGGTACTTTGTATACATAGGGAAAATGTGATGGAAAACTAAAAATTATCATGACATCCTGCTTTCCCTGAAGGAATGTGGAATCTAAAGACATATAAGTGTGTATGTGCTGCTGCTGCTGCTAAGTTGCTTCAGTCGTGTCCGACTCTGTGGGACCCCATAGATGGCAGCCCACCAGGCTCTGCCGTCCCTGGGATTCTCCAGGCAAGAACACTGGAGTGGGTTGCCATTTCCTTCTCCAATGCATGAAAGTGAAAAAATAAAGTGAAGTCACTCAGTTGTGTCCAACTCCTAGTGACCCCATGGACTGCAGCCCACCAGGCCCCTCCGTCCATGGGATTTTCCAGGCAAGAGTACTGGAGTGGGGTGCCATCGCCTTCTCCGAAGTGTGTATGTAATTGGCTTTAAATAAAAGACAAAATGAAAGAGATTGCAATCGAGGCTCAGGAGAAAAAACAAAGATGCTGAAGGATATTCATTGGAAAGACTGATTCACTGGAAGGAAGAATATTCATTGGAAGGAATATTGGAAACTCCAATACTTTGAAAATACAAAGTATTGGAAACTCCAATACTTTGCCACCTGATGCGTGCGAAGAACTGACTCATTTGGAAAAGACCCTGCTGCTGGGAAAGATTGAAGGTGGAAGGAGAAGGGGATGACAGAGGATGAGATGGTTGGTTGGCATCACCAACTCGATGGATATGAGTTTGAGCAAGTTCCAGGAGCTGGCGATACACAGGGGAGCTTGGTGTGCTGCAGTCCATGGGGTGGCAAAGAGTTGGACACGACTGAGCAACTGAACTGAACTTAACTGAAGAATAAGGAGAAGATCACCCGTAACTTTAAGCTGGGTTTGGACCATCAGAGACAGCTGCAGAGACAGGTAGCATTTGACTTCTGTGAGAGCCGAAATTCCAGCCCCAACTGCAGGCAGCTCCACTGCAGCTCTACCGACACCCCTAAGTGTCTGCATCTGCCTCCAGGTTTTGCCTTTTGAAGCTTCTTGTCCATGCTGTCACCCACTCCAGTATTCTTTCCTGGAGGATCCTGGGGACAAAAAGGCCAGTGCGACTTCTCTCACGACTCGCACAACTAGGCATGAACATGCCCATCTATGCTGTTACTTTACCTGGGTTTTGTTCTCTGCCCACACCTGGCCACTTGGCAGCTTCTGAACTCCTTGGCTTCTCTGCTTCCCTGTCACCCTCACAGCCATGAGGGACTCGCCTCCACCCTTCTGTGCCCCAGCCCCGCTCACTTTCACATCAGACGGCGCCCGGGCACAGGGTATCACTTCATCACCTCTGCCATGCTCTGTGGTTCAGAAGCAAGTTAGAGGTCCCACCCACACTCAGGGAGAAGGGATTAGACCAGGCATGAACACCAGGCCATACCAAGGTCTGTCTGTCATGCAGACCGCACAAGAGTCATTTTAGACACCTGGAGCCAGGAGAGGAATGATGGGACAAAGACTGACAGTTCATTGCAGGGCAGTGGGCAGGGGAAGTTAGGAAGGCGCCGGGTTGGCCCCGGGGGCAGCCTTTATAAGTGCCCGTGTTTTCCTCTCTGCTCTTGCACAGATCTATGGCTTTCTGTCATATGAGTGTAGCAAAGGGACAATTTAGGCACGGCGTAGTCACCTCTGAAGCTTCCCAGGTGGCTCAGTGATAAAGAATCCGCCTGCCAATGCAGGAGACACGGGTTCAATCCCTGGGTCAGGAAGAGCCCCTCGAGGAGGGCATGGCTACCCGCTCCAGTATGCTCCCCTGGAGAATCCCATGGACAGAGAAGCCTGGTGGGCTACAGCCCATGGGTTGCAAAGAGTTGGACACGACTAAGCAACTGAACAGCAACAGTCACCTCTAAGGACTGTTTAGTGATCACTAACTAACTAAAAGATGGTGACTACTTTTATGCATGAGCAAGTGCCTAGCACAGCAGGGTAAGGCCAGGCAGCCCCAGGCTGGAGTTCCCATCTTGACAGTTCTGGAAACCTCGCACCCCTGCGGTCATTAATCCACCCAGCGGTGGTGACTGATTCTGCTGGGATTTACAGGTCTTGGCCCTCACATGGGCCCCCAGCCTGTGGTTAAGTAACTTTATCCCCCCAGCCATGTGTTTACACATGGGAATTCCTGGACATTACCAGCTGCTTAGACAGAACCTTTTATTTCCAGCGGTTTGAACTCCACTTTGTACTCCGAGCTCACTGGAGCCTCTCCCTCATAATGCAAGGTGCCCCCTCCCCTGAGAACCAACCATTTAAAAATTAATCACCCTGATGTTTCTTTCCACAGCGAAGATCCTTGTTCTATTTATTTCCCTCTCCTTAAGACCTGCCCCTGGAGATGTCAAGGGAAGACTGTGGATTTTGTTATTTTCTCCTGCTGTAAAGTGGTCTGAAAACTGCATAGAAGATAATCAGGACATACTGCTAATCCCGGGTATTTCCTCTCTCCGAACCTGGCGCCTCTTGGGGGAAGTGGTGTTTCCATCAGTGAGTAAATGCCATAAATCTGGTGCCCTTTGGAGTACTGAGTAACCCTGAGAGTAGCTCTGTGATAGGCTGCCAATGGCCATAATCCTCAGTTCTCCATATACTCACACCTTTGCAATGTGACTTTGTGGCTTTTCCCATCAAGAAAGATCTCCTCTCCAGACCTTGATTCTGGGTCTTTGTTAGAACTTACTTCAACCAAAAGAATGAAGTAGAAAAGACAGTCTGTCAGTCAGGGGCCCTGGCACCAAAATGCCTTGGGTACTTCAACCCCTTGGACTCCTGCAAAGACTAAGCCCAGGCTAGACGGCTGGAGAATGAGACCACATGGCACAGAGACTTGCCATCCCTTCTGTTGTCTTTTTAGACTAGCCAGGCCCCAGCCAACCCAGAAACTGATGGGTGACGAACCTGAACAAGACAAGAAAAACTGCCCAACGGGGCCCAGTGCATACTGCCAACCCACACACATGTGAGCAAAGCGGACAGCTATTGTTTTTGCCTACCTTTGCTCCATGGAAGACAAGCTATGACAAACCTAGAGAGCATATTTCACATCACTTTGCTGACAAAGGTCCGTATAGTCAAAACTATGGTTTTTCCAGTAGTCATGTATGGATGTGAGAGTCGGATCACAAAGAAGGCTGAGCACCAAAGAATTGATGCTTTTGAGCTATGGTGTTGGAGAAGACTCTTGAGAGTCCCTTGGACTGCAAGGAGATCCAACCAGTCCATCCTAAAGGAGATCAGTCTTGAATATTCATTGGAAGAACTGATGCTGAAGCTGAAACTCCAATACTTTGGCCATCTGATGTGAAGAACTGACTCATTTGAAAAGACCCTGATGCTGGGAAAGATTGAGGGCAGGAGGAGAAGGGGATGAGATGGTTGGGTGACATCACTGACTCAATGCACATGAGTGTAAGCAAACTCTGGGAGACAGTGAAGGACAGGGAAACCTGCATGCTGCAGTCCATGGGCTTCAAAGAGTCAGACACGACTTAGTGACTGAACAATAACAAAATTTGGAGTGCTTTGTTATAGTAAGAGCTAACTGATCTAGGCTCCATAGTTTATCAAAATAAACATCAGAGTTCCCAGTGTGAAAGTATAATGAGGCAAGGACGTCTACGAATGACGTCTCAACCTGACTCATTCTCAAACACCCAGCGGGCTGGTGATGTCTTTTTTCCTTCTCTCACTAAGTCTTTGGGGACCATTTTCCTGAGCTACCAGCACCATACTTTGAAACTGGAAGAAAAAGACCACTGGGGGATAAGTCGAGTCTCCATATCTTCTCCTTTCAAAAAAACCTTACAAAATGTTTTTTTTTTAAATTTTATACTTGGATGATTGCCTTCAATTCCTTGTTTCATAAGCTTTTATTCTCCCGATGAGCCATGACAGCATTGATTCTAACCTATGATTGCCGGTGAGATATTAAACCTTATAGATTCGAAATTCAGGATCAGTTGCAGATTGGATACTCGGCATATTTTGAAAAGGCATGATTTTATTCTTCTGGTCACAAAGTAATTGCAGCTTCACAACATTCTTTCTTTCTTTCTTTCTTTTTTTTTTTTTTTGGTAGATGGAGTCCTTCAAATCAGCTTTCTTATTTTTACCACCCCAGAATTGCTAAATGCCTTATGTTGACTAACCAATTAACTTACTCTTCCAAATGAAGTATGCATGTTTCTTACTAATAAGTATGCTAGTGTGCAAACACACATTGTTTCCATTAACTACACATTACGATTCTTTCACATCTTCGAAACAACAACAAAAACCTCACTGGCTATATGTAAATCTGAGAAAAATCTAGTAGAATAGTTTTTTTCAAATCAGCAGTTTATCATTAGCTTGATGTGTCATTGAAGGTATCCCACTGTTCCCCAAGACTCTCGTAAGCTTAAAGCTCATCCCAATACCTGGCTACTACTGAAGTTCTTTCTTCTTAAATTCTCTCAGAAAATAGAGAGCCACACTGCTGAAATAAAGTTTCTCAGGATGACTCAAGTCTTGGGGTTGACAATGTGCTGTCTAAAACTCAAGTTTGGGCTTCCCAGTTGGCTCAGTGGTAAAGAACCCACCTGCCAATGCAGGAGATGGTTCCATCCCTGATGTGGGAAGTTCCCATTTGCTTTGAAGCATCTAAGCCTGTGCACCACAGCTATCAATCCTGTGCTCCATAGCACATGCTCCGTAACAAGAGACACCACCTCAAGGAAAGCCCATGCGCTGCAACCAGAGAGTAGCCCCCACTCACAGCAGCTAGAGAAAAGCCTGCAGCACAACAAAGACCCAGCACAGTAAAAAAATAACTAATTTTTTAATTAAAGAGATAAAACCCAGGTTCATCTAAAGATACAAAGACCTCAAGATATGCATCCAATTGGATACTTATTTCTCAATTTCTAACTCAGAGCTGCATTTCTCTTAGATAATTAGTTCAGTCGCTCAGTCACGTCCAACTCTTTGCAACCCCATGAACCACAGCACACCAGGCCTCCCTGTCCATCACCAACTCCCGGAGTCTACTCAAACTCATGCCCATTGAGTCAGTGATGCCATCCAACCATCTCATCCTCTGTCTCCCCTTCTCCTCCTGCCATCAATCTTTCCCAGCATCAGGGTCTTTTCAAATGAGTCAGTTCTTCGCATCAAATGGCCAAAGTATTGGAGTTTCAGCTTCAACATCAGTCCTTCCAATGAATATTCAGGACTGATTTCCTTTAGGATGGACTGGTTGGATCTCCTTGCAGTCCAAGGGACTCTCAAGAGTCTTCTCCAACACCACAGTTCAAAAGCATTAATTCTTTGGTGCTCAGCTTTCTTTATGGTCCAACTCTCACATCCATATATGACTACTACTACATTTCTCTTAAGCATCCAAAAATATATACTCCTCTCCAAAACACAATTATTAAACATTTTTTTTCCTTGAAAACAACTTCAGTAGCAACATTTTTATTGAAGTACAGTTGATTTACAATGCTGTGTTTGTTTCAGGTGTACAGCAAAGTGATTCAGCTATATATATATATATAGTTGTACATACATATTATTTTTCAGAGTATTTTCCATTATAGATTATTACAAGGCTTTGAATATAATTGCTTGTGCTATACAGTAAGCCCTTGCTATTAATTTATTTTATATAGAGTGATATGTCTCTTAATTTGAAACTCCTAATTTATCCCTCTCCTGCTTCTCCTTTGGTAACCATAAGTTTGATCTCTGTGTGCGAGGCTCTTTCTATTTTATAAGTCCATTTGTATCATTTTTTTAGATTCCACTTATCAGTGATATCATATATTCATCTTTCTTTGTCTGACTTACTTCACTTAGTATGATCATCGCTAGGTCCATTAATGTGACTGTAAGTGACTGTTTCACTCTATTTTATGACTGAGCAGTGTTCCATCGTGTATATGGACCATGTCTCTGTCCATTCGTTCATCAGTGGACATACAGGTTGTTTCCATATTAAACATTGTAAAGGAAGTATATAAACAAGCTAAAAACATTCCTTAAAATATACACTTTTACATAATGTGAAAGTTGCTCAGTCATGTCCAGCTCTTTGTGACCCCTTGGACTATAGGGTCCATGGAATTCTCCAGGTCAGCCTACAGGGATGGGTAACCTTTCCCTTCTCCAGTGGATCTTTCTGACCCAAGAATCAAACCGGGGTCTCTTGCATTGCAGGTGGATTCTTTATCAGCTGAGCTACCAGGGAAGCCCTATATAAGCCCTATACTATATAATAGGTCAGATGGTAAAGCATGTGCCTACAGTGCAGGAGACCCAGGTTCAATCCCTGGGTCAGGAAGATCTCCTGGAGAAGGAAATGGCAACCAACTCCAGTATTCTTGCCGGGAAAATCCCATGGATGGAGGAGCCTGGAGGGCTACAATCCAAGGGGTCGCAAAGAGTTGGACACAACTGAGCAACTTCACTTTAACTTTATTAGACTTAAAACACATTTGCCCTGGTGTATTCTACATAGACAGCAAAACACAGAATCTCCCCATTCTTGCCCCACTGGCAGTCACTGCTTAGAACCCCTTCCCTTTCCCCTCTTGGAGCTCCTACCTCAACTCTGACCCTCACTTCTCATCTCTAACTGACATTCACCTGACTTAAAGGAACCTCAGCCCACCAAACCCCACATCCCCATGGAATGGTAGGGTCAGTCTCCTGCCTTCCCTGCCTTCACACTAGAACTGTGAAACTGACTTCCAACACAAAATGTCCATAGAGGGTTGGAGGGTCCCTTTTGAACTGTCAGGGAACTGTTTTATGTCATTATTCTCAATTGATTCTTGGACCCATTCCTGCATTCCTCAACTGGCACTCACTGATCTAGTCTGACATCTGCAAGGCAGATAGAGAAACAAGTCCAAGTTTAGTTCAGCATTACTTCGCTAGCATGTGAAACGAGTGCTATTATGGTAGTTTGAAAATTCTTTGGCATTTCCCTTCTTCGGAATTGGAATGAATACTGACCGTTTCCAGTCCTGTGGCCACTGCCACTGCTCAGTTTTCCATATATGCAGGCATGTTGAGTGCAGCACTTGAACAGCATCATCTTTTAGGATTTGAAACTGCTCAGCTGGAATTCCATCACCTACATTAGCTTTGTAAAAGTAATTAATACAAAGTAATTAGCTTTGTATTAGTAATGCTTCCTAAGGCCCACTTAACTTCATACTCCAGGATGTCTGGCTCTAGGTCAGTGACCACACCATCATGGTTATCCAGGTCATTAGATCTTTTTTGTATAGTTCTTCTTGGTACTCTTGGCATCTCTTCTTAATATTTTCTGCTTCTACTAGGACCTCGCTGCTTCTGTCCTTTATTGTGTCCATCTTTGCATGAAATGTTCCTTTGGTATCTCCAGGTTTCTTGAAGAGATCTCTAGTCTTCCCCATTGTATTGTTTTCATCTATTTCTTTCATTGTTCACTTTCTTTCCCTGCTATCAGTTGGGTCTATCTTTCCCTTTCTCTTTTGCCTTTTACTTCTCTTCTTTTCTCAGCTATTTTTAACACTTTATTAGACAACCCCTTTGCCTCTTTTCATTTCTTTTTCTTGAGGATAGTTTTGATCACCACCTCCTGTACAATGGGACAAACCTCCATCCTTAGTTCTTCAGGCCTTCTGTCTACTATCTTTAATCCACTGAATCTATTTGTCACCTCCTCTGTGTAATCATAAGGGATTTGATTTAGGTCATACCTGAATGATCTACTTTCTTCAATTCCCAACTTTCTTCCATTAATTCTGAATTTTGCAATAAGGACCTCATGATCTGAGTCATAGTCAGCTCCAGGTCTTGTTTTTTGTTTTTGTTTGTTTGTTTTACTGTATAGAGTTTCTCCATCTTCAACTGCAAATAATATAATCAACCTGATTTTAGTATGGATCATCTGGTGATATCCACGTGTACAGTTGTCTCTTGCATTCTTGGAAGAGAGTGTTTGCTATGACCAGGATGTTCTCTTGGCAAAATTCTGTTAGTCTTTGCTCTGCTTCATTTTGTACTCCAAGGCCAAGCTTGCCTGTTACTCCAAATATCTCTTGACTTCCTACTTTTGCATTCCAGTCCCCTATGATGAAAAGGACATGTTTTTTTGGTGTTAGTTCCAGAATGTCTTAAAGTTCTTCATAGAACTATTCAACTTCAGCTTCTTTGGCATTAGTGGTTGGGGTATAGACCTGAATTACTGTGATGTTGAATGGTTTGCCTTGGAAATGAACCGATGTCATTCTGCTTTTATTGAGATTGCACCCAAGTACTGCATTTCAGATTCTTCTGTTGACTTTGAGGGCTACTCCCTTCCTTCTAAGGGATTCTTGCCTACAGTAGTGGATATTGTGGTTATCTGAATTAAATTTGCCCATTCCCATCCACCTTAGTTCACTGTTTCCTAAAATGCCAGTGTTCACTCTTGCCATCTCTTGCTTGACCACATCCAATTTACCTTGATGCGCAGACCTAACATTCTAGGTTCCTGTGCAATATTGTTCTTTACAACATTAGACTTTACTTTCATGACCAAACACATCCACAACTGAGCATCATTTCTACTTTGGCCTATCCTCTTCTTTCCCTCTGGAATTATTTCTCCACTCTTCTACAGTAGTATATTGGACACCTACTGGCCTGGGGAGCTCAACTTCCAGTGTCATATCTTTTTACCTTTTCATACTGTTCATGGAGTTCTCAAGGCAAGAATACTGGAGTTTTTTGCCATTCCCTTCTCCAGTGGACCAGGTTTTGTCAGAACTCTCCACCATGGCCCATCCACCTTGGATGGCCCTGTAGAGCATGGCTCATAACTTCTTTGCCATCTGAGCCACCAGGGAAGCTGCAAGTAAATGTATAAATAGAGCAAAAGCTCTCAATACTGTCACCAGTTTATTAAGGAGTCTCGGAACATGGGGTTACAAACACAAAATGGTTTCATCTCTTCCAGTCATTGCCCCTTTCACTTTTCCCTGTTGAATCTTCCTTTTAGCACACCTTCACGGTACCCTTGGCAGACTCCATATCTTTCCAGTCCCTGGTGTGCTCCAGAGCTTCAGTCTCAATCTTGATGTAAACCCCTGCCTTCTTTACCTCTATGCAGACTTGAGCTGGGACTCTAAATCCTGAAGGGTGGGGGGATCTGCAGCCACAAGGCCCACTCACTCCTGCCAGAGCTGTCAGTTGACTACTCACTCAGCTGACTCAGTGGACACATCAGCTGACTCAGTTGACATGTTGACTCACCTAAGTGAGTAGACTCAAGTTGACATGTCGACTCACCTGCATGGCCACTGATGACATCCTATCTTGGGTGGTTCTTGTAGCTCTATTGGATACCTGGCTTATGATTCTTCTGAGTGGCAGTATCCAAGTGCTGGCTTTCTTGTGGGGCACATGTCTGAGCTTTGAAGGCTTTGTAAACTCCCTTCTCCACCCCTTCCTATTGCATTGCCCTGATATTTTGAACCTGGTCCTGGGTTGACCCTTTTTCACCCCTTCTTCATGTTCCTTATACCAGAGGGAAATCTCAAAACCTCTTACTGCTAGAATTCCTGTACCTGATGGAGACCCCACTTAACAGGTACCAACAAGATGGCTCAAGCTCAGCTTCCTTTCTAGGATGTCCATTGACCCACAAGAAACCGAAGCTGAGCCTGGATGAGAGCCGGGTTTGGTGGAGAATGGATCCATGCATCTGTACAGCTAAGTCCCTTCACTGTTCACCTGAAACTATTCAACATTGTTAATCAGCTATACCCCAATGCAAAATGTTTTTGGCATTAAAGAAAATAAAAATTATATTAAAAAAAAAGAAACTCAGACTGCTCCACATCCAACCTCTGCCTCCCCTCCCATGTCTCTCAGAGGCAAATCAGTAAGTTCAATTCTTAAGCCAACGTCCAGCCAGGGAAAGCAAGTCTCCCTTTGTTTGGGGCATTTCCAATCTTTTAGTATTTCCCTGGGTCGTTTCACTTGTCTTCATGGTGAGAGGTTCTATCTCTTACTCTTATGTCTTCCTTCTTCCCTCCCCAGGTTAATTAGAAACACTGAGCAGAGGTGCTGGGTGGTGGCTGGTGATGGGCTGGGTGGCCAACAGAAAAGCCCCTACTGAACCTCTTGGTGTTTGGCTCCAGGGCTTCTGTAGCAGATAACCAAAAATGGGAGGGGCTTAAACAACGGAAATGTGTTCTCTTGTAGTTCTGGATGCTGGAAGTCCAAAACTGAGATGCTGGGACAGCCACAGCCCTGTGAAAGCTCTGGGAAAGGATCCTTCACTTCTGGCAGCTTCTGGTGGCTTCAGACATTCCTTGGCTTGTGGCAGCATCACTCCATTCTCTGCCTCTGTCTTCACACAGCTTTTTTCCCTCAGGCTCTGTTGAGGCCACTTCTCTTCTTATAGTGAAAGTGAAAGTCGCTCAGTCATGTCCAACTCTTTGCAACCCCACGGAATAGTTCATGGAGTTCTCCAGGCCAGAATACTGGAGTGGGTAGTCATTCCCTTCTCCAGGGGATCCTCCCAACCCAGGAATCAAACCCAAGTCTCCCACATTGCAGGCGGATTCTATACCAGCAGCCATCATGGAAGCCCTTCTCTTCTTATAAGGACCCCAGTAACTGAATTTAGGGACCACCCTACACCAGTATCACCTCTTCTTGACTAATTATATCTGCAAAGGCCCCATTTCCAAATAAGGTCACACTTGAATGTTCCAGGTGGTCATGAATTTTTGCAAAACACTATTCAACCCAGTACACTCTTGTTACGGAGCTTCCCTGGTGACACAGTGGTAAAGAATCTACTTGCCAATGTAGGAGATTCAACAGACTTGGGTTTGATGCTCTGGGTGGGGAAGATTCACTCTAGCATTCTTGCTCAGAAAATCCCATGGACAGAGGAGCCTGGTGGGCTACAGTCCATGGGGTCGCAAAGAGTCAAACAGGAAGACATGACGGAGCAACTGAGCACGCGCACATACACACACAATCTTGTTACAGAAAACTTCTAGGTCATTTACCTGAGATGCAGAAGAAACAGACAGAAGCTTTGAGATGTGTCTTGTTCCACAGAGGGCTTCAAGGGAGAGAAATGATGATGATGGTGGTGGTGGTGGTGGTACAGGATTAACTCAGGCCCATCAGTGAGATCTACCAAAAAAAAAAAAAGGAACAAAAGGTGGAGGGAAGATAGACAATAATACATCATGAAGATTGCTGGCTAAAAAGACGTCCAAACTACCCTGGACCCAGGGATGACCAGCTCCTTACTCCCCAGCCCCCAATCCCCTTCCCTTCCCTTCCCTCCCTCCAACCACTGTCCCATAAGTGACCATGCCAGCCACCCCCAGCCCCCACAGCCAGCCCCTCACCAGGAAGGGGAGAAGCTACATCCTGCCCCTGGAAGGAGGTGTTTGCCCAGCACTTATTAATACTCCTGATACACTTTCACTGGGAGTGAACATACCAGGGGTGTTTCTTCTCACCCCACTTGGGATCCTGCCATTCTCTGTATGAGGAAAAACACCCTAATCCCCAAAACTAACTTCTAAATCTACCCTTCCAGAAGGTAGGGATTCTCTATATCACCACCACTAGAAAAGACTGTTTATATTACAACAGTATAAACTTTGAAACATCCAACTTCATACATCAAGCCAAAGGGAGTATCTTGAAGAATGAAAATGTAACCCAGGAGAACTCTACTCATTCATTTTTCTAATTAAAAGAATGTTTAAAACTTAGTTTATATCCTCCCCCCCCCCAAAAAAAAAATTGTGACAAATACTTCCTTATATGTACCACTAACTTTTAAAGTTAATTATTCTAAATAAATAAATGTATCATCTTCAAGATTAAAAACAAAATTGCATTTAGTAATTTTTGATGGCCTCTGGAAATGTTATTGAGGTTTGATTTCACTTCAATTAGATAGTTTCTTACAATGGCATATTTTAATAAATGTTAAAATGTGATTCTTCCTTTTTAATTATTAGACATGAGCACAGACTCTGAGCAGAAGCCTGGGTTCTGTTCCAGCTCTTTTTGTGTCTAGGTTAACCTGGCGAAATAACTGCCTCTGTAAGCCTCTGTATTTTCATCTGGAAAATGGGTTTAATGTTGTAACCTACCTCAAAGTGTTATAATGAGATTGAATGAGTTAATGCATGTAAAGCTCACAGAACAGAATCTGAAACACAGCCATCATTACCTAGTTCTGCTGTTGTAATTTCTTAGGAGGCCTTGTCTGCCTGGTCTTTTCTCTCTACACTCTAAGTTTCCAAAATACAGGGGAAAAAATACCAGCTGTTCTCTCTCCCCAAGCCCTCAGCATGGTGCTCAGCAGAAGCTGGTTACTTCCAGCGCTGTGGTTGAAGCTGTGGAATCATTTACTTTCTTGTGGCATTTTGATACAGTTGAGAATTATTGATCTTGGTTTCTGGGAACAATATGGTTACACAGCGGATACTTTTAGACCAAATTTTGTTTTCTCCTAGAAAGATGAAGAATCACAGCCTCCCAGCCTTGACACAGAGGAACCTTCAGTTGAGAGTCAGGATCCCCCAACTCTCCTCCCATTTCTGCCACCTACTAAGTTATTCTTTTTTGTGTATTTATTTTTGACTGCTCAATCATGTGATTATTTTATTATATATATATATATATATATATATATATATATATATACACACATATTTTTTAAACTTTTTATTTTGTATTGGGCTATAGTGGAGAAAGCAATGGCACCCCACTCCAGTACTCTTGCCTGGAAAATCCCATGGATGGAGGAGCCTGGTAGGCTGCAGTCCATGGGGTTGCTAAGAGTCGGACACAACTGAGCGACTTCACTTTCACTTTTCACTTTCATGCATTGGAGAAGGAAATGGCACCCCACTCCAGTGTTCTTGCCTGGAGAATCCCAGGGATGGGGGAGCCTGGTGGGCTGCCGTCTATGGGGTCGCACAGAGTTGGACACGGCTGAAGTGACTTAGCAGCAGCAGCAGCAGCAGCATAGCGGATTAACAGTTCGTTTTAGGTGAACAGCGAAGGGATGCAGTCATATATATGCAGGGATTCCCTGGTGGCTCAGACGGTAAAGCATCTGCCTGCAATGTGGGAGACCAGGGTTCGATCTCTGGGTCGGTAAGATCCCCTGGAGAAGGAAATGGAAACCCACTCCAGTACTCTTGCCTAGAAAATTCCATGGATGGAGGAGCCTGGTGGGCTACAGTCCATAGGGTCACAAAGAGTCAGACATGGCTGAGCAACTTCAGTTCACTTCACTTCCCTGGTGGCTCAGCTGGCAAAGAATCTGCCTACAATGCAGGAGACCCAGGTTTGATCCCTGGGTGGGGAAGATCACTTGGAAAAGGGAATGGCTACCCACTCCAGTATTCTTGCCTGAAAAATTCCATGGACAGAGGAGCCTCGCAGGCTGCAGTCCATGGGGTTGCAAAGAGTCAGACAAAATTTAGCAACTAACACTTTGGAGTTCCATACCAGAATGACATACACTGGATGGCTTAAATGACAGCCATACATATGCATGTATCCATTCTAAGGGATCCTTTTTTTAAAAATCGCTTTTTCCCATACAGAAGTTCTCCTATCTGGACAGAAAAGTTCTTCCTGTGAGATTATATGATTAATAACAGCCCCAGTAACAGCGACCTCACCTCTATCACAGTCCAGGCATGAGTGCTTTCGAATTACCAACTCCTTCAGTCCTATGGATATAGTTCCCACACCAGGAATATATAGAGTTTCCACTCTCACTATCCCCATTCTACAGCTGGGCAAACTGAGGCCCAGAGCCCACTGCTGGTACCTGGCAAGTCCAGAGTCTGACCCAGTGGTGCCACTTCCAAGTTCTTCAGCATGTGCAGGACAATCAAGTACCTACTGCACTTCCTGGAAAGCTCAGCTCATGCTGGACCCAGCACCCTCCAGCCTCTGTGACATCACTAAAAGAGTCCCTCAACTCAGTCCTTCAAGAAGCAATTCCATTTGCTCTCTTGAAACTTTCCTGAGTCTTGGTGCCAACAGCCATCACTCTTACTAAGACACATATTTTAACCCTGAGACTGACGTGGCCATCACGGTGCTCTGAGTTGGTGTCTGTGTTTTATATGAATTGTCCCACCTCCCCAGGCACTCAATTACCCTCCAGTGTGAGAGACTGTGTCTTCCTCTATCAGCATCTCCCTGCTGGAGCACACAGTAGGCTCAGTAAATACCATCACAAGTCAGAGCCTTGCCCACATGTGGCTCATGGTCTGCTGTCATCCCTTGATTTAGCTGAGAGGAGGTGGGCAGTGGGGGTGGGAGAAAGCTGCGGCTCCTGAATTCACTGTGTGGGAAGAGGATGGAGGAGCATAGTGAGCCAAGACCAGCACTGGGAGAGGACCCCAGTTATTCAGGGAAGATGAGGAGCTAAGACAAACCAGGCCAATTTCTGAAACAGGATGTAAGAATGTAGCACCAGATGGATACCGAGTTGCTACAGGAAACTCCTGAATGTAGGAACACCCAGTCTCACAAGAGTCGCCTAGGAGGAGCAATGCATCACTCACGAAGCCTTTTCCACCTTTACCTTTGTGAAATATTAATAGCCCTGGCTGGCCTTTGTTCTGCTGACCATGGACACAGAACCTGTCCCTAGGGAAGGCAGACTCAGAGCCCAGGATTGAAATTCCATCAAGCCTTTGGGTCAATGGAAATCCTTTAAGCTATGACAATAACTCAGGCCCACTCTTTTCTTCATTTAATTCCAGAGGCTTGGAGGGAGTTTTATCCATGGGGCAGAATTCTATTTCATTTCTAACCCCACACAACGTGACTGTGGAGACCAAAAGCTCACCAGCAGAATCAAGGGTTTACAATGTACAGGCCACTTACTGTAGGTGGCTGTAGCAACAATGTCGTGTACTGGCCCCAGTGGCTCTCAACCCCACGGCCTGGGAGTAAAGTTCATTTTAGGATGTATACCAAGTGTGTACACACGAAGAGAGGGTTAGATCTTTCTGTATGTCCGGTTTGAAGCTCTGTGCACTGGATTGTTAATATCAGAAGATTATCTGAATGTCCATGAACATGTCTCAACATCAGTGCTATCTGGAAGTGCCCACTAAACTCACACAAGACAAAGCTCGCAAGAAGAGAGAGAGGAGAGGAGATGCTTCTGATAGAAGCTACGGAAGCCTAGTGGTTCAGGAAAAAAAGCCCAGCTGCAAAGACAGAGTTGGAAAGTGGGAACTGTTCCTTGTGGGGCCCCAGAAACCCCAGCAAGAAAGGGCAGGCTCAATGCCAGTTCCAAAACAGCAACAGGGAATGTGTGTCCAACTCTCAAGCATTTGGTGGTTTACCTGCATCCCGTGTGTTGACCAGATGTTCTTCACTGAAGCCGACTCTGTGTGATTAAAGGGCATCTAGTGAAGCCCGCGTCTAAAACTCACATATGGAACCACACACACACACACACACACACTAGCAGACGCTACGAATGCCCCATCCGTATCCCCGTGGCCCTTCCCTTTCCAGTGCACTCTGACCCAATGTCCAACTTCCAACACGTGCACTTCTCTGCCTGAAGGCTTTCTAGGGCTCCCGGAACCTGATCTGCTCATAGACACTGCAGGTTGGAATTGACTAATGCTACTGGGAGCAGCCAGTGACTGATGGAAGCTAGTGGCTACATACACCCCAAGGTAGGAAAATTCTGTAGTTCAACATCATTTCCCAAAGTCCCCCAGGAGCATTAATCTCTAATTTCCCATGAAAGTAACTTGCTGAACTTGAATCTTCATCTCAGAATCTGCTTCTAGGGAAAGTCAAGTTTGGATATATATTACACAGACACACACACACACACACACACACACAACTATTCATAGAAGGTTTAAACTGTACAACACTCTTTGGTTACATTATCTTATTTGATCTTCACACCAATTTGATTACGGTTCTTATCATTCCACTTTAGAAATGAGAAAACTGAGTCTCAGAGATCCCAGAGATCCCAGCTAACAGATCCCCAGAGTCACAGTGTACTCAAAACCAGCCACGCTGAGGTGCTTCCAATACCTTCAGCATTCCTCGGTGGCAATGCTGCCTCAGTGGAAGGGAAAACCAAGCACACACCTTCAAAGGGCTCATTGATAGCCCCCATGTCTCTTGGTGAAAGCAAAATTGATATGAAGGCGGAAACAACGTTACTCTAACCTTAGCATGAATCTGTCCTTACCCATCCCCCACCACCTACTGGCATACCCTGCGAACAACTGTTGCTGTTGTTTAGTCGCTAAATTGTGTCCACCTCTTTGAGACCCCCATAGACTGTAGCCCACTAGGCTCCTCTGTCCGTGGGATTTCCCAAACAAGAATACTGGAGTCCCTTGCCATTTCCTCCTCTAGAGTATCTTCCCAACCCAGGGATCAAACCCTTGCCTCCTGCATTGGCAGGCAGGTTCTTTACCACTGAGTCACCAGGGAAGCCAGAAATAACAGTAGATGTTTAATAAATTCATGGTGGATGGATGGATGGATGTGTAGAAGGACAGATGGGTGGATGGGTAAGTGTATAACCATTATCGGTCCTCCATGAATTTCTGTGTCTACTGACCCTGAGTAAGGACAAGGGTGGAGTTACAACTTATTACATATGATTTGCATATAACCTATTGCCTATTTTGTGTCCCAAGACCAACAACATCTGAAAGGGTTCATGTGAGAATGTTATCCGTTAGAGTTGTCAGAGAAGAAAAAGTCTGAGAAAAAACAAGTTTCAAACAGTAACCAGTGGCTGGGTTAAAATCCAGTGGTGGTTCTCATGCCTAAGTGAGAATAGAAACCATCCGGGAAGCTGGTAAGAAACGCTGATTTAATTTAATAAGAACCCAGGGATCATGTAATATCCTCAGATAGTTCTAAAGCCATCACAAAGGTTGTGATGCTCTGAACAGATGGAAGGATCCCCTTCACAGAGACCTTTTCTTCTCTCTTTTTGTTTATTGTCAGGATTCACCTTATTGGGTCAGCATCACACATAACACATAAAGCGTCAAGAGGAAGTCACTAGTGGGATATGCATATCACTCCCACGCTGAGTACTCACTGAACGTGTCAGGGAAAACACAGAACCAAAGCCTTAGGGGGTAGACTTTTCTGGGTAGGCCAGAATACTCAACCCCCAACCCGGTGCATCAATTCCATTAATTGCTGCAGAAAGAAAGCTGTTACACTTTGCTTAAACAGTTTCTTTTTTTTAAAGTCTTTACTGAATTTGTTACACTGTTGCTTCTGGGTTTTTTTAAATGTTTTGGTTTCTTGGCTATGAGCTATGTGGGATCTTTGCTCCTCAACCAGGGATGGAACCTGAATCCCCAGCACTGGAAGGCAGGGGGATCCTTCCACTGATCACCAGGGAAGTTCGTATTTGAACATTTTCTGTAATAGGAAGTTCTCTGCCTCCTGAAACTGTCCACTCATTGCTGAACAATTCGGCTACACGGCTCTTAGTGATTCTAGTTCTGTTTACTGAGACCACAAAGATGAGGACATATCTGCCTGCACCACGATAGCTCATGGAATATTTAGGGACAGATGGCATCTCTACCATAAGTAACCCCTTTATTCCTTTAAGAATCCATGCAATAGGGATTGATAACTATTAACAGAGGGATTGGGGGCAGGAGGAGAAGGGGACGACAGAGGATGAGATGGCTGGATGGCATCACTGACTCGATGGACGTGAGTCTGAGTGAACTCCGGGAGTTGGTGATGGACAGGGAGGCCTGGCGTGCTGCGATTCATGGGGTTGCAAAGAGTCGGACACGACTGAGCAATGAACTGAACTGAACTGAACTGAACATCTAGGTGGTGCCCTCCAGACATGCCTCTGAATTCAGCCTCCCAGGTGTGGTCAGATAAGAACAAGCAGGGACACACCATCACATCCTTTTCTCGATACTTCACCTCCATTATTGCCTTCTAAAATCCCATTAGCTGATCTAGGAGCCGCATCCTACTGAGCCAAAATTCAATTAAAACCCCAAAGTCTCTTCTACGGAAACCTCTCCGTGTGTGGTCCTTGATCCAGTTACCAGCGCTCGTTGAGTCAGGCCATTCAGCCGTTCTGTGACTCATCTAATGATTTGGCCTGCATGTTGCCATCTCTCCATCTGCTCCACACAGGAAGAGTCTCAATGCTTTTCAGCCTTCCTGTGTTCTCTAGATATGGGTAGAACTGTCAAAAAATCAGCTGTCCCACCCCTTCCCCCTGGAGATGCATCATCGTGACATTGGAGGAGACTGTTGATCTGGAATCTGATCATATCAGCAGAAAGACATGATGGATAAGACTTCATTTCTTATGACGATAAGAGTGAAATGAAGGGTTCTTGTCATGAAAAATTACTTCCTTCCATGCCAGCACTGGAGAATTGCATAACCAGGGTACTGTCAGAGAATCCAGTGAATGAGGGAACTTTATTCCTGTC
The DNA here is from genome assembly GCF_003369695.1 of Bos indicus x Bos taurus. Lineage (NCBI taxonomy): Eukaryota > Metazoa > Chordata > Mammalia > Artiodactyla > Bovidae > Bos > Bos indicus x Bos taurus. The sequence goes on from NC_040076.1 coordinate 147,363,690, forward strand.
TGAGACACTGATGGTTTAATAAATGTTTGATCCATTTACATTTATTTTGACCTATTGTAGCTATCACCTCCCTTACTATTTTTCCTTCCCTACCTTCTGCTCTGTTTTTCTTTTTTTTAATCCCTTTTGATTTCTATTATTTTGAAATTATATATTTACATTTCTATATTTTTATTAGAGAGTATCTCTACTCTCCCACCAGGTAAGAATCCTTAATTCCACCCCAAATATTGCCTTTCTATATCATCCATGATACTGATGTCTAGAATTTTCATTCCTTCTCATTTCAAATAAATATCCCCTCAAATAGTATTATTACTATTCTTATAGTAGATCTTCAACATGCTTTTACCATGCTTCATAACTTTTTTTTGCATTTTGATGCCCACTGATCCCTTATAGCTTGCATTTTCTTCTTTCAATATTGCATTATTTTATTTGCTCTTTCAGGTAGTAAGTCTCTTAGTCTTGTGTGTCTGAAAAATATCTTTATTTTCCCTTTACTTATAGCAGGGAGTGAACCGATTATATTGAGAGAATTCTGAGGTGAATAAAAAGAGGAAAAATGATTACAAGGACTCTAACCAGCAGCCTTACCATCATTCCAGGCTCAGAGCTGCTGGGAAAAGCTGCCCTCCCCCTTGAATGATCTTGTAACTGAGTATAGACATGAAGTTGATAGTTACTTCCTCTTACCACTTAGAAAATAGTATTTGATCATCTTCTGACATCTGCTGTTGCCAATCAGAAGTCTGCTATCAGTCTACCTGCTGTTCCTTTTCAGGTACATGTTTTAAATATTTTTATATCATCTTACATATTCCGTGGTTTCGTTGCAATGTGTAAGGTGTGGATTCGTGTTATTCACCCTCTTCAAGATTTGGGATTCTATTGCAAACTGTTTTAACAATTTTTCATTATGGAAAATACTCCACCAGTATGTCTTTAGCTATTATTTCTCCTTCATTCTTCTCTAATTTCTTTCTGGCACTCCTATTTGTTGTATTTTGGAGCTGCTTCTTTTGTGTCCCTTGTCTCAATTTCTGTTTCATAGTTATACCATCTCCTTTTTCTCTTTGAGCTGTATTTTGAGCGTTTTGTTTTCAGCTTTATCTTCAAAATGATTTCCCCTTCACTTGCATTAGCAATCTTTGTTTCTTTCTCAACCCGCCTTCTTTTCATCTTACATTACCAAATCTATTCCTCACTTTTCCCCCTGATCATCTAAGTAATGCCTGCTTTCCAATTCCCTGGGCATTACTCTTATCTGCAGTTCTTAGGGACTTCTCCCACGTGTTGCATCTGTTGACCTTCTTTCGAGGGGTAGATGCTATTGTGTATTTTTCAATTTTTTAGTGACTTGAGGGAAATGAGACCACACAAGCTGGCATGGTGTGTGAAATGCAAGCTTGTCTTTGCATATTTTTGCCCTTGTAAGAATTCCCACTGGGTGCCCTGGGTTTTGGAGGTCACCTTAGGAAGACAGTTGAACTTTGGCTCCTGTAGACTCTGTGGAGCTCCAGGCTGGTTTTCATGTTCACTTTTTGCTAGACTCGTTTTCAGTGGGATTTTTCTGGTTTGAGCTCTGGCTGTGTATACTTAGTCTCACATTCACACTGTACAAGCTTGTGCTTTCTGATTTCCCACACGTACCTCTTGCTACCCAAGGTCCAGAGCACAAAGCCCACATCTGGGGCTGGTGGGTGGCACCTTAATCCCTATGTCATTGACGGACAGTCCTTAGTACTGGGAGTTCAGTCTCACCTCCTGCACGAGGATCTTGATGCTTGAACTCAGCGCCCGTGGAGTTACAACCCACACTCGCGGGAGACACTCCATCCAGAGTGCCCCATGCCTCCTTCTCCTCCAGCTCTGGCTCCTTGTTCCTGACGTCTGGGGAACTCCCTTTTCAGCTTTTGGTCTCACCTGAGGATTGTGTTTCATTATTTTTGGATTGGAAGCGGGACTTTCTCAATTATCTCAGTCAACCATCTTGATCAGACATTTAAAGGATCTTTGAAACATTAGCAGATTTAATTCAAGGGCAGTGCTTTCCCCGTAGTCTTTAAGTGGACGTCTTTATAGCCACCCACCTGTGCATCTGAGTTCTGAAAGAGCAAGCAAGTACCTTTACAGCAACACACACACACACACACAAATCACTCACACTCACAGAGGCACAAGCGTAACGTCACAGGAACTGCTCTGAAAGGGAAAGCACCATGTGAATAAACAAGTTCTGATACGTTCAGTGAACACTAATCTGGGTGTCTTCTGTGTTCTCACCAAATAGACGATGTTAAGGAAACAAATGGAAAGTTTCTACCTCTGTGTTCTTGGCATGAAAGGACTTACCTGATAAGAAGCACCATGTATCTTGGAAATATAATTCTGAGAATAAAACTCTTTGCAACGCCTCATTCTCACCCTGGTCAGAAACTCTGAGCAGTTGCATGTGTATGCAAAGCTGAATGGGCCTGGAGTTCAGTCGTTCAATAAGTTACAATAGAAATGTTAACTGCAGTATTGATTTTTTATTATGTTTGTATTGCCTGTTTAATTTTATTTTGCTTGCAGGAAATTTTTTAATCAAAAATTCAGTTATTGAAATGCCCCCATCAGCCAAGTGATACTATCAATGCTGGAGGAAACACATACATTAAAATCCCTCCTGGCTTTTCCCTCTTCCCCCTTCGCCCACCCCCAGTTCAAAACTAAAAGCTCCTCCATTTCCAACTGAGAGTAAATGCGTGTGACCTTCAGTTCCACAGAGGTTAACCTACTCTGATTAACTTTTCCATGTTATTCCATTAAATAAAAACAGTTTTGACACCCAGAGACTAAAGCATCCTAGAGATAATACAATAACCCTATGCAATCATTTCAAATTGGATTGTAATAATTCATTTAGGTGACCATACATATTTGTTATATGTAATATGAAACATCGCAAAATGAAATCAATAGAAATGTTTCTTGTTAATGAAGATATACTGGGCTGTTATGTGTGGGTTGCGGACTCAATACCACAGAAATCTTATTTGTATTATAAATTTCAGGGTATCCTGAGAGTTACAAATGAAGATAGCATTTCTTAAAGAAGCGATGGCTGGTCATTTAGAAAATTATATCATAAATTTTATGTCATTTCTTGGTCTTTCAAGATCTCTGCAAGCAACATAGTCTTATAATTTAAGTAAAAATTCTGGCTGAGTGATTGCATTCAACTATTTGCAAATGAACTTTTACCCGAACTTTCATTTCAAAATTACAGAGTTCAAAACAATTTAGCTTTGGTAAGTCTGAGGATGTTACCGCAGAAGAATTTAAAATACTTTTCAGGGTATTTCTTTCCTCCTAACATAAAAACTGAAGCTATCAATGGAGAAATCGATAGATATAGGTTTAAATATATGTATATTCACATCAGCCACTGTGACTATAATGGACTTCACCAGAATACTACCTTTAACTTCAAAACAAAATACAATATAATATAACATTGTATAGTATAGTATATGATAAAATATCATATGCACTCATTTATATGTATAAATAAGATTGTCATAATTGTTTGCTAAGTAAGCTCACGTGGGATTTTAAAAGGCCCATTTTAATAGTAAGTTCAGCATTTTGAACAATGTTATGGTGATATTTCAGATGAACAGTGGGCAAATATCTGCAATAGGTACCAAGAATAGTGAAATCATGAGTCATGATGCCATTTACATTTCTCTTGTCAAACTTCACTGCTTTCCTTCTTGTGAAACCTGACACCTTGAGGAAGGGCCAAAAGAATAGCATCCGCAGAGAATTCTTTGCTCTACGGTGACCTCAAATGGAAGAAAATCCAAAACAGAGGAAATGTACATATACACAAACGGTTCAGCAGTTAAGAACCCGCCTGCCAATGCAGGAGACGCAGATTTGATCCCTGGGTCAGGGAAATCTGGAGAAGAAGATGGCAACCCACTCCAGTATTCGTGTCTGGGAAATCCCATGGACAGAGGAGCCTGGTGGGCTACAGTCCATGGGGTCAGACATGACTTAGCGACTAAAACAACAACTGATTCACTTCCCTGTACAGCAGAAACAAACACAACACTCTAAAGCAACTATACTCCAATAAAAATTAATCATAATAATAAAAGAACAGCCTCTATCTCCCAAGTGAGAAAGGAGAATTACAAAACACAAGCAGAGTTGTTTGCAATATGTAAATGATCATCTTAGACAGTGTAAGTTTAAAACAGACTCATCACAGGTAACTATAATCATGTTTCTTCATCTGCTATCTTTTTGGCTAATGTGACCCTCTGCCGTTTTGGCCGCACCCTCTGAAACACTCACTTGCAGGTAAACACAGACCAAAACGGCACTGGCTGTGACTCAGTCAACAGCTTTCGTTCACAACCTGGTTCTGTCTGTATCCCTTGTGTGCCTGTTGGTGGGGTGGTGGCCACTCCCACACCCACCGGAGGGCTGTCTGAACAGACAGGAGCTGGGCCTGGCTTGGCCTCTGCCTGCTGCTTTCAGGCTTTCAGGCATCTTGAGTCTAAGGCCTTCAGCTCATGTTGCCCTCCAACTTTCCTCAGTGTTTTCTGCCTTCTCCTCACTCACCTCCCACACTCACCGGATACTCAGGTTCCTGTGTTCGGGTCATAGGTGTCCACGCATGAGCATTCCAGCATCTTCTGCAGAACACACCTGAGACGTTCATCACCAGGACTGGCTCTGCCTCTGACTTGGGAACCTGGGATCCTGGTTTACACCCTCTCCACCTCCTCCAGGGCTTCTCCTTGGTATCATCCCAGATGTCTGGAACCTCGCCTTTTCTCCTGACTCTGCCCTCATCCTGACAACATATTCTAGCTTTGCTCGCCTTAACAAAAGAGCCACAATTCTCTGCATCTGGACTTCTGAGTTCCTCTCTAGCTCCTTCTCTCTGTCTCTCTCTGACTTCCCAGTGAAATTTCTTGAAGGAATAGTTTGCACTTGTCTCTTCTTCTCCCCTCCTTGGGTGTCACCAACAGCACCCTCTGAAACTGCACTGGCTGAAGTCAGCAAGGCCCTGTTAATTTCCAAATCCAATGAAAACACGTCTGTCTGTCTTTTTCTCTATCCCCCGTGGCCATGAATCACCATTCATACAACATTCTCACTGCGTGAACTCGTGAATTCCCAGATCCTTGGTTGGTGCATCTTTATCCATGAAAGATCCTTCTTCCTTCATCTGCTCTTTTTTTCTTAATTTGAAATTTTTCTCAACGGTAAACTATTCTGAACATTCATAGAAGTTTAAATAGTAGGTTCAACCCCGATTCTTATTTTCTCATCCTCTGCAGTTGTGCCTGGCAGCCTCTCCCTCCTGCTGGTGTTAACCACTGCTCTCCATCTCTTCTTGCTGACCTGCAGGTTTGTGCCTTCCCACTCCAGCCCCTGCCACTCGGACACCCATAGGCTGCTGCACCAAGCTGACCTCCATATCACCCACCAGCCTGTTCTCCTCTTTCATTGTTTGTGTTGGTGATCATCTATCTTGCCAACCAAGTTGGATGACAGAACGCTTCTGGCAAAACTGTTACCACATCTCAGAAACATATCTCTCCTCCCACACCCCAGTCATGGCTTTAGTTTGGGCTTTCATCATTTCTTGCTGGATGTGGTTTAACAGTCACCTTATTAGCCTGGCTCTTCAATCTTGCCCCACCACCTTCCAACAACCCAAGCTCCCCCCATTTCTACACAGATTTTTTTTTCTTTATACAAATTGAAATCCTATCATGCCTCTTCCCTACTTGGAAGGCATAAGGGTATTCCGTAAACTCATCCTCATAAATAACTAATAAGAACCTGCTGTATAGCACAGGGAAGTTTACCTAATGCTCTCTAAGGGCCTATATGGAAAACAATCTTAAAAAAAAGAGAGAGAGAGAGTAGATATGTGTGTGTGTGTGTGTGTGTGTGTGTGTGTGTAACTTATTCACTCTGCTATACATCTGAAATTAATGCAACATTGTAAATCCACTACACTCCAATAAAAATATTTTTTAAACAAAAATAATTTAACGACTAGGTAGTCCAAAATCTGGAGGATAAGTTGGCAAACTGAAGATTCAGTTAAGAATTTGTGTTGCCATCTTGAGTCTGATGGAGGAAAATGGGGCTGAATTTCTATGTTGCAACCTAGAGGCAGAATTGCTGCTTCTTTGGGGAACTTCAGTCTTTGTTTTTAAAGCTTTCAAATGATTGGGTGAAGCCCATCCACATTATGGGGCTTCCCTGGTGGCTCAGACAGTAAATAATCTGCCTACAATGAGAGAGACCCAGGTTCAATCCCTGGGTCAGGAAGATCCCCTCGAGAAGGGACTGGCAACCCACTCCAGTATTCTTGCCTGAATAATCCAATGGGCAGAGGGGCCTGGCGGGCTAAAGTCCATGGGGATGCAAAGAATCAGACCCAACTGAGCAACTAACACTTTCATCTACATTATAGAAGGTAATATGCTTTATTAAAATCAACTGATTGTAGATGTCAATAATATCTAAAAATATTTTCACAGAAACATGTAAACTAGGGTTTGACCAAACCACCATGTGGAGATGGAGGGTGATCTTTTGGGTAAGGAGATATCTCCTTTCCTCAGAAGTTAACAAGGACTTCGGTTTTTACTCACTTGTAACCTCTGACACAGGAGGTCAGGAAAGGATACCTAGTGAAATAACAAAACAGGCACCTTCATGCCATGGAAAGAGACCATCCAGAAAGCCATCAGACTGCACAGAGTATAACGCTGTTACTTTTTCTTATTGACACTGATTGGCTTGTGCTTGAAACTTTCCAAGAAATTTAGAAATATGGACAACAGGATTAGAAGGAGTTTGAACTATGACCCAAGAGATCAAATCCTGACAACTTGGTATGCTAAACTATATTAAAATGTATGACTTTGAAGGAAGAGATCAATATTTCTTTTTTCTGTTTGTGGAGAGCCTGTGCTAAAGGATAGAGAGAAATAGGTAGCCTGAGAATGTGAGCATATCCTAAGGATTTCCCTGGCTTGTAGTCATCCAAGGCGGCCATTTATAGAAAGGGAAAATGTGACCTGCTTCTAGAAAAAATAGCTGAGATATTTGCTTATTTGTTTATTTCAAAACCAAGAATTGATTTATAAATTACTCATGCCTTAAAAACCACATGACTGCCACTATAGACATGACCCAACCAAGACACTCTTTTAAGTATAGCGAAATACAGCTGAAATGCTTATTTCTCTTAGCTGGGGCACCGTGGAGGTTTTTGTCCAGAGTATTTAACCCTTCTGTGCAGCCATATTGCAACTGCTGCTCTTTTCTACCTGTAATCACAACCCTGTCAGGGGCCTCTCTCCCCCACATACACCCTTCCTCCCCTAACCCTTCAGGCCTAAGGGAGGGACCAACTTCCCCCTAAATACATCATCAATCATTCCTGCAATCAACACAATCTAGGAGAGATGACATGTCAAGAAGGGGAAAATTTAAGCCCTAAGGAAGAGAGGGAGAAGGAGGGAAGGAGAAAATGATGGCGGTAGGGATAAGAACAAGTGTGATGGGAAACGTAGAGGTTCAGAGAATGACCAGCTCCTTACTGAGCTTGTTTTACAGAAAAAGCACATATTATAAACAGACTGAAGGACTTCTGGGATGGACTGGACTGGTATTCCTCTTAGGACTTAAATGTTTCCATTCTTGGCCCTTCCCTGGTCCTGCAGAAACAAGAACAAGCTCAATAGAAAAGATCAAGTTCACTCTAAGTAGCAGTAACACGTTGTGCAGTGTGTCCAAGGCCATGCTTAAAATCATCTTTAGAGTTAGCCGGGCTAACTGTCACAGGCTTTCCTTGTAGCTCAGTCAGCAAAGAATCTGCCTGCAGTGCAGGAGATCCGGGTTCAGTCCCTGGATCTGGAGGATATCCTGGAAAAGGAAACGGCAACCCACTCCAGTATCCTTGCCTGGAAAATCTCATGGACAGAAGAGCCTGGTGGGCTGCAGTCCATGGGGTTGCAAAGAGTTGGGCACAAGTGGGCAACTAACCCTTCCTTCCTTCCTTATTTTCTGTCTAGTTCATCCAGGTTTCAGCTGGGTGACTACAAATTACTAAGTCTCTCTGAGTTTACTTCTCTATTGTGTGGGACTGGTGATACTACCTCAAAAGTTAAGAAGATTAAAAAAAAATGAAAATGCTTAGCCTGCTGTCCAGTATAAATGAAGTGGCCAAATAATAGTCATGATTATTACTAATTTAAAATAAATAAGCATAAAACGGAATTTAATTTTTAAAGACTGAAATTGGACGGCAGGTGTGCTGAAAGCTGTATATTCTCTGTGGTCACTCCTTGAGCCCCTTTTCTCCCCTCTGCTCCTCCCGTTGACGTGACATCTTCTAAGACTACAACTTCTCCAGATTCTCTTTCTCGGGGAGCTCAAGTCCTCTAGGTCCTCAATTCTTTCTGTTGTTGGTGGTGATGATGAAATTGCTCACCAGTTGCCAAGATCTCATGTGTGTCAGTGTTTCCCAACCTTGCTTGATTATAAAACTTACAGGAAGTGGCAGTGGGGGTGGGGGAGAGGGGGTGGTTAAAAATCTCTGAACCCAAATCTGCAACGGGTATGGGGATTTGCACCTCTAACAGGCCCCTGAAGGTAACTCTGTGATCCGCAAATTGATCGGCAAAAAGAGACTGTTCAGCCTGGCCACCATGGTCTCCATGCCCTGCATACACCCTGATCTGTGTCGGCAACTCCACCCTTGAACCACTCCTATAAAACTCCTCAGCAAATCCCCTGCGCTGGGACACACGGTTTTTGAGGCAGGAGTGTCCTGTGTCCCTGGCAAAGCAGTAAAGCTCTTCTTTCCTATTTCACCCAAAACTCTTGTCTCTGGGATTCTATTTGGCAACAGTGCACAGAGGCCAAATTTTTGGCATCGCTGCTAGTAAAGATCTACAACTAAAGATAGTAAGAAGGAACCACAGCAAGACTGACGGGAGGGGAGAGTCACAGCATAGGCAAGTCCCATACTCTCAGGCGATGACTCACAGAAGAATACATCACATCACAGAGGTTCTCCCGAAAAAGCGAGCGGTCTGAGCCCTGTATCAGGCTCACCAGCCCAGGGGCCCTGTGCTTAAAAGATACGCCCCCAAAGACATTTGGTTCTGAAAGCCAGCAGGCCTTACTCTCAGGAGTCCCAGGAGGCTGAGGGAAATAGAGACTCCACTCTAAAGGATGCACACAAAATCTTACATTCCAGGGCAGAAGCAGAGATTTGAAAGGAGCTGCAATGAGACCTACCTGACGATCTCAGAAAATCTCCTGGAGAGGCAGGAGGCAACTGGAGCTCACCCTGGGAACACAGACACTGGGAGCAGACATTCTGGGGGAGTTTACTCTACCATGTGGACCCTGGTGCTGGCAGCCCCCATTGTGGAATCCACCCTCCAGCTTATTAACCTCGGGACCTAGCTGCATGTCCACCCAACTGCCTGTAGGGACCAGTACTGGGACATCTCAAGCCAAGTAATTAACTGGGTAAGAATACAGCCCACCCACAAGCAGAGAGGCTGAGCCCACAGACGCCCCTGGACTTCACCTTGCCTACAAGAGAGCCCAGAACCTGGCCTCAGATACCAGTGCCCAGGCCCGAGACCCAGGGCGCCCAGTACCCTGCAGCATGAGACCCCCGCCCAGGTCCCAGCTCCATCCACCAGCAGACAAGCACCAGACCCAGAATCCCTGGCCCTTCCCACCAGCGAGCTTGCCCTAGCCTCAGGACAAGCTTCACTCATCAGCGACAGACACAAGCAATGTTCCCTCTGTGCCCACTTCCTGGAGAGCTTTTGTGATAAATAGATGTTGAATATTGCCAAAAAATTTTCCACATCTATCTTTATCCCTCCATTTGTTAATATGATGTATCATATTGATTGGTTTGTGGATATTTATTGCATTTTAGAAAAAGAAATGGGGAGCAAAATTGTCCCTACAATCTTGCCTTTGTGCTTTCTCGGGCAGAACTAATGAACAGACCCACCCTTACGTTTCTCCTTAGCAACAGGAAATGGAATTACTAAGATTGTAGGAACTAATCAAAGTCCATTCCTGAAACTCACCTCCCCTGAGCATATGTCTAGAATAAATTTAAGAAAAAGAAAGCGATGGCTCATAGGTAGATAACAATGGAGGCTTGAAAAATGCACAAGATCATAGGATCATAACACAAACCTTTTTTTTTTTTTTTTCATTTCTTGATTGCCAAGCTTTTAAGCCAACAAATTTGAAACACACACACACACATCCCAAGTGGTGCTAGTGATAAGGAAAAATCCCGCCTGCCAATGCAGGAGACACAGAGACAAGGGTTCAATCCCTGAGTTGGGAAGATCTCCTAGAGGAAGAAATGGCACCCCACCCCAGTATTCTTGCTTGGAAAATTCCATGAGCAGAGGAGCCTGGTGGGCTATGGTCCATGGGGCCGCAAACAGCTGGGCACAACTAAGCGACTAGGCACATATGGCAACAAATTTGAAACATACAGGCTTCCCTCAGGGGAGTTACAGCAGAAAAAAAACATGAAGGTGAGACTGGCCATTCATGCTTGGGGGCATCACACAGACTGACTTGGTTGGTGAAGCAAGACCATGGTAGAGAGTGATGGAAGAGGAAGTCGGAGCAATAGGACCAGCTGTGTCTTTGAATATGACACTATGGCATTGAGAGGACTCACAAAGAACGATATCTGCACATACGTGCCAGCCTAGCAAAAAGTAGAGACAACGGACTGTCTCATGCATCCGAGGTACTCTGCCTAAATTATCTTTGATCTATTGGCACATCTTTTATGATCTACTAAAAAATTAAATTTTTCATTCATCTATTGTATTCAACAAGCGCAAGTCGCAAGCCTGGGTTATTAATGATGTCAGATCTTGTATTACTGAAACAAATGCATAAAGGTTCCATTTCTGATGACAAAAAGAGAGTCATTTGTTTCAATCATGGAAGACAATCTTATTAAACATTGCCAACTTACTGCCAAGCTGGCTGGTCACCAAGGCACGGCCACAGAACAAATGGAATCGAGAAGACTGTCAATCTTCCGACAGTGTCACTGTCCCCAAAATAGTAAACTTAGGGAGAGATCAATCTATGATGACATGGACACTTTTACTTCTTAATTCTGGAGCCTTTCAAGTTCAGTGTTTTCATAATCCTTTCAGGTAGCAAGTAAGCTGTTTGGCAAATACTAGTTATGCTGGGTTAAACGGTCTGATCTGCATAGAAACTGCATATATATTCATATGAACTGACTTAACCTTTCAGAAACGTCATTTAGGAAAATAGATAAAAAGCCTTAAAAATGTTTCTACCCTTTGACCCAATGATTTTACTTCTCAGTCTAAGGAAATAATCTGGAATGCAAAAAAGGCACCATGACCAAGGATGTCCATTACTCTGTTGCTCTTATGGCTGAAAACAAAGGAGCCAACCAATTTTCTAACAGGAGGAGCATGATGTAGTAAAGTACATTTCAGCCACAGAAAAAAATGCTTTTGATGTGATCAGTTCAGTGCAGTTCAGTCACTCAGTCATGTCTGACTGTTTGCGACTCCATGGACTGCAGCACACCAGGCTTCCCTGTCCATCATCAACTCCCACAACTTGCTCACACTCATGTCCATTGAGTCGGTGATGCCATCCAACCATCTCATCCTCTGTTGTCCCCTTCTTATCCTGCCTTCAATCTTTCCCAGCATCAGGGTCTTTTCCAATGAGTCAGTTCTTTGCATCAGGTGGCCCAAGTATTGGGGCTTCAGCTTTAGTATCTGTCTTTCCAATGAATATTCAGGACTGATTTCCCTTAGGAATGACTGGTTTGACCTTATAGCAGTCCAAGGGACCCTTAAGAGTTTTCTCCAACACCACAATTCAAAAGCATCAGTTCTTCAGCACTCAGCTACAGTCCAACTCTCACATTCATACATGACTACTGGAAAAATCATAGCTTTGACTATACGGACCTTTGTCAACGAAGTAATGTCTCTGCTTTTCAATATGCTGTCTAGGTTGGTCATGGTACATACACACTAAGTCATATATACTATACTTTCAAGTATATAAACAAGATTTCCAACAAGTGTATAAGTAAGTTACAGAATGAAGACTAAAAGATAACTGCCCCCAAATTCTGACAATGGTCTTTTGGATGTTGACATTTTATGTATCTGTTTATTTTCTTGTTCTTTGTGTGCCTGCATGCTAAGTCAATCTTGTCCGACTCTTTGTGGCTCACCAGACTGTAGCCCACCAGGCTCCTCTGTCCATAGGATTCTCCAGGCATGAATACTGGAGTGGGCTGCCATGCCCTCCTCTTCGGATCTTCCCAACCCAGGGATTGAACCCATGTCTCTTACATCTCCTGCATTGGCAGGTGGGTTCTTTACCACTAGCACCACCTGCTTTCAAATTTGTCTCCGTGCTCATGTATTACCTTTAAATACAAACAGAGCCCTTGAAATATTTCTGAACAGTTCATCCCAGAAGGTCCTCTATCTGGGGGCCACCAGGAGGAGTGAAGGGCGAAGAGTTCAGAAGACAAGAAGGATGTTGGTTCCTATCACGTGAAAGATAAATGTGTTTGCTCCAGACTTGCCATGAGGAACTTGGAGGCAGTCCCAGGAGATGAGGCCAGAGTTAAAGTGCTGCCCAGGTTCTGAATAAGCCCAGCTCCTACCCAAACGGTCTTGAACTAAGAGAGATAAAATAAAATGTCAGTTATTTGGGGGGAACCCCAAAGAAGAGAGGGTCACTGTGTCCCAATTCTTATCTGGAATCCTGGCTGAAAGATGCCCAGAATCCTTTTTGGTAGGATGCCCAAAGGCAACAGGAGGGAATCCCAGGAGAGCAAAGATGGCAGAGTAGGGTCTGGAGGCCCTGCAGCAGTTCTCACCCCAGACCTCACTGCCTGAGCGGCAAGGCACAGAAAGGTCCAGAAGTTCCCATGAGTCTTTGTGGTGAGCAGGCCAACAAACTGAAGCGGCCTGGAGTTGTGACAAAGAGGGGCTACATGATGACAGTTGTGACCAGATGGTCCTGGCATCGGTGGCAGATTCAGGCACACACACATCAGGAAAGAGGCCCTCTGTTTTCTTTAGTTTACCCCTTTGAGCTTCAGACGCAGAGTTGACTTAATCACACTCCTAGTTAATGGTGTGCTGTCACTTATTGGCACATTCTCATCATTAGCTTGTGATGGACTGATGATGAACTGATTGATGACTGATTGACTGATTTCATTTCCATTTCCATAACCTTTTCACTCTCCCCACACAGGCAGTCACCCTATTGTATTTGTTTTTGTTTTGGGGGCTTTTTTGTGTGTTTTTTTAACCGCACTGTATTTGACTAGTATTCTTGAATTTGTATGTACCCTAGAGAATGAAACAGTTTCAATTTATATACATGGTAATGTAGGAAAGTTGACATCTTGTTCTTAATTTCTTTACTCAGCTCCAGGTCTTTAAAACCTATTCATTCTGATGTGTTTATGCCTAGGTTGGCATCTGCATAATATTCCTTGATTTATTGACACATTCCCCAAGTAACAAACACTTTAGATGTGTTCAACTCCAGCACAGACACTGCTATGATGGATATCCTTTTGCATAATACTCTCAGGAGAATTTCTCTGATATGTATCACCAGATGTGGAATTTCTGGAATACACAAAACACACCTACTTAACCTAAGGACTACTACTTTTAAAAGTGGTTTCATAGTCTTCACTATGAAAAGTGGTTGAGCATACTACATACGCGTGGACACACACACACGCATGCCTATAACAGATGCAGAGCTATCTGCTCAGATCCTTCTTCAAGGATGCAGGGAGTGTGGTCCACAGTAGACTTTCAGCCATCAGCGCCCCTCCAGGGTCCTCCTCAGTTGCAGAACACGTGGCCTCTAGCCTCTTGGGGTTGATTATCTGACCAAGGCCATATACAGATAAATGCCTAGCCACAGGTATTACCTTTTTTCAAGGAAGCTGGGAGTATAACTAGCCAGCTATTTCAGCCAGATGTCAGCAACTCTGAAGGGTAATTTCCACTCTGGAGCCCCTGGCTGATGGACCAAAACTCTGACCTACCTGCATCACATCTCAGCATCCTCTGCCCAGTTCTGCATCCTCCCCACACCCGTCTCAGGCCTTGATCTGTCTCACCATCTGCTCCTGGAAAGCCCAACCTGCAACGCACCACTCAGCTGCCCCATCTTGCCGGTCTGCTGCATAAAAAATAGTTTCTCATTGGTCTCTTAACTTTCATTTCTCAGCTCCCTAACGATTGGAATGTTTACTCATATACTTGTTATTCAGTTCTCTCCTCCCCTGGATTGATTTATTATATGCGTTTTTTCTTAATTCCTTTGACTTTTTCATGCTAGTGTGTAGGAATTCCTCGATTACCCTACATAAGCCTTTAGATGTCTCAAATATCTTCTTCTAACCTGCCATCTGACTAATAGCGAAGTCTCTGTAAGATTCTATAAGAATTGAATTCTTATTTTTGATGTAATAAAATCTACCAAGTTTTTACATTTGGTTGTGATGTTGAGGTCTGATTTAAGAAGGCTTCTGCTGCCCTTGAGCGTCCCAGGTGGCTCACTGGGTAAAGAATTCACCAGCAACGCAGGAGACGTGGGTTTGATCCCTGGGTTGGGAAGATCCCCTGAAGAAGGGCATGGCAACCCACTCCAGTATTCTTTTTTTTTTTTTTTTTTAACCCGGTCCCTTCCGTCCAGTATTCTTGCCTAGAGACAGAGGCACCTGGCAAGCTACAACCATAGGGCTGTGAAGAGATGGAGATGACTGAACAGATGATGGAGATTGAGCATGCATGCACACTCCTACCCTGAAGTCACAAAGATATTCTCCTGTATTTTCTTCTATTATTTTTATTGTGCTACCTTTTGCGTTTAGTTTTCTAACTTATCTGGAGTCTCATTTATATATGGTATAAGGTTGGAATTCAGTTTTATTTTCATTCATCTAAAGAGGAAGATTTCATAGCAGCATGAGAAGAAAAAGTAGTAATACCTTTTGTATTGGGACAAAAGGAAGATCAACCAGTGACATGGAATATTATATAGAAATATAGGCTTGACCATCAAAAGTAACTGAGAAACAGAAGCAATTAAAGCTCTCAGAGAGGGGAGAGGGCAGGACAGGCAGTGGTGATGGGGGACACACCAAGAGGTATTGTCACATAAGTCCTTCTGTCCTCTTTTTTATTGCTTCAATAACTTTTTATGAAGTAAACACATTAGCTGACATTTAACTAAATATTTAAAATCTCAGAGGTGAAAAGGATCACCAAAGAAAGGAACAAAGAAAAGCAAGCTCAGCCTTTGTCCTAAGGTGGTTGATTTCTCTCCCAAACCCCAAGTAGCTGAAAGGTGGAAAATCTAGTAACAGAATCGAACACGTCTAATCTCTTTTATAACAATGTTCTTATTTTAGCCCATGTCATCAGGGGTAATGGCTGAAAATAGTGACAAATACAACATCAATAAACATAATAATAATTGATTTTCCAGAGATGAAAAATTTGAAATTAGTGACCATTTCCCCCCAGAGCATTGGTTGATTAATTTAACGTTCATCTTAGTCTTTCAAAGATATCCTCTTACTGCTGATCTGCTTGGCCATGCTTTGTGATGGGTTTTGTGGTTAGGACTCCATGGTTAAAGTATATTGCACAGTTCTGCAGTTTTTTCAAATTTATTTTATTCAAGTATCAGTTCAGTTCAGTCGCTCAGTCGTGTCCGACTCTTTGCGACCCCATGAATCGCAACACGCCAGGCCTCCCTGTCCATCACCAACTCCTGGAGTTCACTCAGACTCACGTCCATCGAGTCAGTGATGCCATCCAGCCATCTCATTCTCTGTCGTCCCCTTCTCCTCCTGCCCCCAATCCCTCCCAGCATCAGAGTCTTTTCCAATGAGTCAACTCTTTGCATGAGGTGGCCAAAGTACTGGAGTTTCAGCTTTAGCATCATTCCTTCCAAAGAAATCCCAGGGCTGATCTCCTTCAGAATGGACTGGTTGGATCTCCTTGCAGTCCAAGGGACTCTCAAGAGTCTTCTCCAACACCACAGTTCAAAAGCATCAAGTATAGTTGATTTGAAATGTTGTGTTAATTTCTGCTAAACTGCAAAGTGATTCAGTTTTATACACACACACACACATATGTATATATGCTTTTTCATATTGTTTTCCATTACAGTTTATCACAGGATCTTGAATGTGGTTCTCTGTGCTATACAGTAGGACCTTGTTGTTTACCCATTTTATACATAATAGTTTGCACTTGCTAATCCAAAACTCCCAATCCATCCCTTCTCCAACCCCCTTCCCCTGGGCAACCATAAGTCTGTTTTCTGTGTCTGGAGATCCAACCAGTCCATTCTGAAGGAGATCAGCCCTGGGATTTCTTTGGAAGGAATGATGCTAAAGCTGAAACTCCAGTACTTTGGCCACCTCATGCAAAGAATTGACTCATTGGAAAAGACTCTGATGCTGGGAGGGATTGGGGGCAGGAGGAGAAGGGGGAGACAGAGGATGAGATGGCTGGATGGCATCACCGACTCGATGGACGTGAGTCTGGGTGAACTCCGGGAGTTGGTGATGGACAGGCCTGGCGTGTTGCGATTCATGGGGTCGCAAAAAGTCAGACATGACTGAGCGACTGAACTGAACTGAACTGAAGTCTTTGTCGTAGATAAGTTCATTTGTCTCATACCCTTTTGTAAATAAGTTCATGTGTATCGTTTTCAGATTCCACCTGTAAGTGACATCATATGGCATTTGTCTTTCTCTGACTTACTCCACTTGGTTTGATAGTTTCTAGGTCCATCCATGTTGCAGCAAATGGCGTTATTCCATTCTTTTTATGCCTGAGTAGTATTCCATTCCGGAGAAGGCAACAGCACCCCACTCCAGTACTCTTGCCTGGAAAATCTCAAGGACGGAGGAGCCTGGTGGGCTGCAGTCCATGGGGTCACTAAGAGTCGACACGACTGAGCGACTTCACTTTCACTTTTCACTTTCATGCATTGGAGAAGGAAACGGCAACCCACTCCAGTGTTCTTGTCTGGAGAATCCCAGGGACAGGGGAGCCTAGTGGGCTGCCGTCTATGGGGTTGCACAGAGTCGGACACAAATGAAGTGACTTAGCAGCAGTATTCCATTATATATGCATACCACATCTTCCTTATCCACTCATCTGTTGATGGACACTTAGGTTGCTTCCATGTCTTGGCTACTGTAGAAATAGTGCTGCGATGAACACTGGGGTGCATCTATCTTTTTGAATCAGAGTTTTCTCTGGATATATACCCGGGAGTGGGATTACAAGATCATATGGCAACTCTATTTTTAGTTTTTGGAGAAACCTCCATACTGTTTTCCATGGCGGCTGTACCAATTTACATTCCCACCAACAGTGTAGCAGGGTTCACTTTTCTCCACATCCTCACCAGCATTTGCTATTTGTAGATTTTTTTAACGGTGGCCATTCTGACCTGTGTGAGACGATACCGCATTGTAGTTTCGATTTGCATTTCTCTAATAATCAGCAATGTTGAGCGTCTTCTCATGTGCTTGTTGGCCATCGGTATGTCTTCTTTGGAGAAATGTCTATTTAGGTCTTCTGCCCATTTCTCCGTTGAACTGTTTGGGGTTTGTTGTTGTTGTTGTTACTGAGTTGTATGAGCTGTTTGTCTATTTTGTATATTAAGCCCTTGTCAATTGTATCACTTGCAAGTACTTCTCTCAGTCCCTGGGTTGCCTTTTCATTTCATTTATGGTTTCCTTTGCTATACAGAGAAAGAGCTTCTATGAACATAGTTGTGTATGTCTTTGGGTGTACTCACGTACGCATCTGTGTTGTATTCTCTTATTATGCCTAGTAAACCACTAGAGGAATTTTTTGGTCCGTGAAGCATCAGTCTTAGTGGCTTTGGAGGTTTTAGTACTCAAGGGAGGACTGATTCCTAGGAAACATGGTTTCAGTGAATTAGAAGTGGACATGGCTTGCTGGCAGGACTTTTTCCTATCATTAACCAATGAGGGGGTGGGGGTGGGGTGCGGGGGGAACACTACTGACAAAGGGGAAAGATTCCTTTTAAAGGGGGAGCTTCGATTGCTGTTGCATAGTGGAGTGAGTAGGACTTTATATGGAATGATATTCACCAGTATTCTCTTGGCCAACAGTCAGTGAAAACACTAGCATAACCCAAAAAGGACCTCCACTTGGTTTCATCTTCTAAGAATGAATGTTTGGGTCACCCTACCTGGCTCAGACGGTAAGGCGTCTGCCTGCAGTGCGGGAGATCCGGGTTTGATCCCTGAGTCGGGAGGATCCCCTGGAGAGGGAAATGGCAACCCACTCCAGTACTCTTGCCTGGAAAATTCCATGGATGGAGGAGCCTGGTGGGCTACAGTCCATGGGGTCACAAAGAGTTGGACACGACTGAGCGACTTCACTTTTCACTTTTTTGCTATACAAAAGCTTGCATGTTTGATTAGATCCCATTAATTCTATTGCCTTGGGACATTGGGCTAAGAAAACACTGGTACGATTTATGTCCACAGTTTTGAAGTCTTAAAGAGAATCCTGTTCATTGAAGGATGGCTGCAGCCAACAACAATTAACAGTAAAGGAGATTCACACACATACTTCCACAGATTGGAATTTCAAGTTTATCATACAGGATATAAGTTTGGTGACTGAGCTACTTAACATTTTTCTAACAAGTATTCAAAAAACAATTTTTGAGAGTTTCTATCTGTACTCCACAAGAGCGCCCAACTTTCACTGATTTAATCCAGTAATGTTGATGCAAAGATGGGATTCAAGTGACTGTTTTCTTCCCTTCTTTTCTCTCTCCCTCCTTCCCTGCCTGCCTTCCATTTTTCTTCCTTTCTTCCTCCTCTTCCTTCCTACATTTTCCCCTCCTTCCCCTTTTTCCTTCCTTGTTTGCTTTCCTTTTGCTACAATCTGAATGTTTATGTTTCCCCAAATTCGTATATTAAAATCCCCAAAGTGATGGTATTTGGAGTTTTGGGGAGGTTATTGGGTCATGAAGGTGGAGCCCTGGTGAATGGGGTTAGTGCCCTTATCAAAGGACCCTAGGGAGTCCACCATCCTTTCCACCGTGTGTGGTTTCAGAGAAAAGACAGATGTCTGGGAAATGGGCCTCACCAGACACTGAATCTGCCGGCACCATGATTTTAGACTTTGAAGCCTCCAGAACTGTGATAAATAAATCTCTGTGGTTTATAAGCCACCTAGCTTATAGCATTTATATTATAGCAGCCTGAGTAGACTAAAATATTCTTCTTTCCTTCCCTCTTCCTTCCTTTCTCTTCCTTATCTCTCTCTTTCCTTCTTTCCTTTCTTCCTTCCCTCTATAACTGTAAAACAATGTTTCAAAACCATCTTTAAATTATTTCAAGGTTTGATGTTCATATTTATGCTGGGAGACAAGTGGAGTGAATATTATCAATTCCTTTTTTGCCAATGAGTAAAGTGAGACATAGGGGCTTCCCACGTGATGCCAGTATGAAGAATACACCTGCCAACCCAGGAGATGCAAGAGATGCCGGTTGGATCCTTCGGTCAGGAAGATCCCCTAGTGAAGGAAATGGCAACCCACTCTGGTATTCTTGTCTGAAAAGTTCCATGGACAGATGAGCCTGGTGGGCTACAGTCTGTGGGTAGCAAAGCAAAGGTCAGTGGGCACTCTGACTTTGTGGGGTTGCAGAGTCAGACACAACTGAGCGTGCATGCAAAGTGAGACCTACAAAGGCCTGGTGACTTTTCCAAAGCTCTACAGTGATGAATAAACAACCCAGAGAAGCAGGCTGACCTCTAGAGCCCCACTCAAGTGCTTTCTATGAGTCTTTAGCCCTGCCATCTGTCAGGGGAAACTCTGACCAGCCTTACTTACAATAACTTATAACCCTTACTGGGAAAGATTGAAGGCAGGAGGAGAAGGGTACAACAGAGGATGAGATGGTTGGATGGCATCACCGACTCAATGGACATGAGTTTGAGTAAACCCCGGAAGTTGGTGATGGACAGGGAGGCCTGGTGTGCTGCAGTCCATGGGGTCACAAAGAGTCAGACACGACTGAGCGACTGAACTGAACTGAATAACCCTGGGGGCACCCTGCTTACGATCCTTGTCCCCTACAAACCTAGCAGAGCCACCACTCTATGCAACTGAGTACACGTGAACTCACTCTCGTCTTTCCTTCTATTCCCACCCCATGATCCCCCAGTTGTACCCAAGAGGCATAAGACACCTTCCATAAAGACACATCTAGCCTGCTAACACTAGCCTCTATAATTTAGCATTTCTCAGCACAGTTACCCATATAAAGCCTTAATTAAGACAGTGTCATTTGTTCCCTGTGCATTTACCAAAGGAGATGAACTGGGGGCTTTCATGAATGGAAACGAACTTCCCTTTTGACACTTTGAGCAGAATGACTCTCCATAAGCAAGCATCACAGTGTGATGGCAGCCCTGAAAGTCACTATCAGGTCAAGTTCCCTAGGTCAGGTCAGCATCAGGCATCAATAAAAGACTAGACTAAGCGAAACCATGTTGCAGAAGGGGAGAAAAAATCATCACTTGTAAGAATATGTTTTGCGACCATCCTTTCAGTAAGGTGTCTTTCTAAAATGTTTCAGGGACAAAGAGGATAAAAGCTCTTCCTTTCCTAGGTTCTGGCTTTTGGAGTTGTTGAGGATGAGTGATGCTGGGAATCCAAGGAAGTCATACAAACGGGGGAGGGCAGAGCCGGGGGAATCTAGTTAGAGACACAACCTATGTCAGAGTCAGGGTCCTCAAGCACAGGCCCCATTTATAACCTGTTCTCTAACTTTGTTTATCTTTGTAGACATTCACAGGAGCATCTTATTTTCCAGAAGTTGGGGCCCTATAATCATTATTTGTCTTTGGAGAAAACAAAATTATGTACCTTTAATTCCTCTTCTCAGAAACTCGACACCGTAATAGGTCTCTCTCCCCTGACCTTCCACCTCCCACCCTGGTGGGGCTGCTGTATTTTCACAGTTTCCTCTTGGCCCTGGCTCTATGAGCACAACCAACCAAGGTGGGATCTTTGATTCTTAACTTCAATCCACAAACAGAAAGGGGACAAGAGTGCCCACTTTCTCATTTAGGGTTTATGATTCAGAGTCACAGCATTTCTAGGAACGAGCACAAGTTTCTGGAAGTGACACATATGTTTGGTTATCTGGCTTGTATTAATTTGCTACAGCTGCCATTACAAAGTGCCACACAGCCTGAGTGGTTAAAACAACAAAATGTATCATCTCACAGTGCTGCAGGTGAGAAGTTCAAAAATCAACGTGTCAGCAGGTGGGGTCCCCCTGAAGGCCTGGAGAGAAGGACCTGTTCCAGGCTTCTCCTCTTGACTTGCAGATTCCGTCTTCTCCTTATGCCTTCCTGTGTATGTATCTTCCCTCTGTCACTGTCTGTTTCTATGTTCAAGTTTCCCCTTTGAATCAAGACCCCAGTCATATTGGACTAGGGCCCACCCAAATGGCATCATTTTAACACTGATGCAAAGACTCAATCTACAAATAATGTCCTAAATGTTAGGATTTAACATATGAGTTTTAGGGTACTCAATTCAACCTCTGATATAGCTCATATAAGTAACACCAGGTTTGAAAAAGAAATTGGTTTTGGGTAACGGTGACCAGTAGCCACACCCATCTCTGGTCTGTCTCCTATACATATACAGTTTCCCAGCCCAGCCTCAGTTCTATACCACAAAAGGTCCAGAGTTGCCAGGAATCCCCTCACTTTGCTGGAAGCTATGCTCCAAGACAACACTTTGACCCATAGGAGCAAGCCTATGAGGACAGACTGGATTCATAACAGGCCTCTCACAGTCTGGCCAGATAAATAAGAAATAGCTAGTACATTGGAGACCTTAGCAAGACACATGACCTTTAAGGGGTGAGAGATAAACCCTATGAAGATTCAGGACTTATTATACCAGTAAAACTTTTAGGGGTCCAGCACATCCAAAGTCAAAGACAAAATATTGCATCTTGTATCAGCCATTACAAAGAAGAAAGTCCAAAGGCGACTTCGAGGACTGCTTTATGATAGTCTCCACCAACAAAGGTTACTCTGCCATTAGCAGTAGAAGTGATACAAACAGTGCTAGGCTTTCTCTTTACATAAGTACTTGTTGAGACTCTCAAAGGATTATTGGCAACAAACGTGGACAAAAAGCATAAGATTTGATTAAATTTCCAGGCAGTGTATCAGTTAGCTATTGCTGCATAACAAACCACACCAAAACTTAGCAACTTAAAACAACAAACATTTACTTAGCCCATTATTCTTCAGATCAACAATTTAGGCTGGGCTTAGTTGGATAGTTACTCTGATTTTGCCTCTGTTTATCATGCCTGTGCACTTAGCTACCAAGATAGCCAGGGACTGGCTGGTTTTGGATGGTCTCTGCTGGGAAATCCTACCTTTGTTCCATGTGGTTGCTCATCCTTCAACAGAATACCCTGGTCTTATTCACAGAGTATCTGGGCAGGGATCCAAGAAAGAAGAGCCATGGATGAGCCCTTTTGAGCGCTTGTGCTAGGGTCAGAAATGTCACACTTCACTTCTGCTGAGTTCTATTAGTTAAAGCAAGTCATAGGGCAGCCCAGATTCGAAGGTAAGGGAAATTGACTCTGACTCTACCCTTAGATGGGAGACTTGTAAAGTCATGTTACAGTGAACACAAGTAAAAGGGAAAAACAAAAGATGATGGCCCTTTTTGCAATCTACCAGTCTGCTAGTTTTGTATGAACTGACATTTTCTGGGCTCCCAAAGAAGAGAACCTCCTGCAAGAGTGAGGGAAACAGAAGCCTGATCAAATTTCTAGGCCACTAGGAATTCCTAAACAAGTCTGATGACCCACTTTTAAAAATGCAGCAGGAAAGCCCTGACCTTTGCTTTTCTTCTATCTGAACTCACTCTACCCTCTGAAATGACCTCTATTCCACTTGTCCTCTTTAGAGTCAATTTAGAAATGGCTCTATGACTTCTTCCTTCAGAACAGAGCAAGTTGGTAAACACACTGAAAGGAGGTGGACCATTTATACAAGTAAAATAGGAATTGCACCCTATCACCTACCTGAAACCCTCCTGTGTGATTTTATCACAGCTTCTGATTCTAAAGAGAAGAAAAACAAGTGGTCTGACACAGAAATTGCACTAACTAAAATCATCTTAAGTCTGCACTCACAAGAAATGAAAAAAAAAAAATAGAAAGGAGAAAATCCACAAAATGTTGGGGTAGGGAGCCAAACGTACTATATGTTCTTGGGAATCTGATCTTGACAATGAATCTTGCAAGACGGCTGCCAGAGTGAGCTAGAGGGTGAGGGGAATCAAGTGATAAGAAAGTTCTCATTAGAAAATGACCATGTATAATAAGCTCTTATATTTCTCCTTTGAGAAGTGGCATTTGATGAAACAAAGCACAATTTCCTAAATCCCAAATTCTATTTTTACTTTCATCTGTGAAATTACTTTCTCTGCTTTTTCATGTTTTCTGACTGTCTTTTATCTCCCCATTTTTCTTTTCTATTCTTCTTTAAAGAGTAGGAATTTTCAAGCTGTGCTTCCTTGTCAAGTCAAAAGGCCAAAGAATCAGAACACATGCATGGGTCTTTTAGTTTCTGATTGTTGGGAGGCCTGGTGTGCTGCAGTTCATGGGGTTGCAAAGAGTTGGACACGACTGAGCGACTGAACTGAACTGATTTCAGAATATGATGAGGTCATGTAGATTTTTCAAGGTAGAGAGTTGCTCTATGACCTAATCATGTCTCTAAGAAGTAGAATTTGGAAGGAAAAAAGGAAGTAATTAGGCCTCTCCCTCGTAAAATGCCTTTAAAATGTGGATTTAAGAAAACATATACTCCAGAGTCAAACAGAACCAGCAGAAAAAGCCTCCAGATTTCAAAACACAGTGGGTGTGGGACTTGAAGAAAATTTAAAGAGACTAGAGCTATAAACCAGTCTGATCCCCTGAATTAACCAGATTCCAGCCCAACCTCAAGATGACACCATCTCCAAGAACCACCATGCTAAGGACAATTCTTGGATGCAATCAACATGATGCTCTAAATTGACTTTGCCTTGATGAGCTTTTTGTATTCAAACAGTTCAAAAAAAAAAAAAAAAAATGAGAGGCATGGTATGAAGTGCTCAGACCCACATCAGATTTCCTGGATTTGAATCTCAAATCTACCAGTGTTAAAGGTTGAATCGTGCCCACTCCCTGGCTCCCCAAATTCATAGGTTGGAGTCCTAAGCCCTCAACACCTCAGAATGTCACCTGATTTAGAGACAGAGTCTTTATAGGGGTAATCAAGTTCAAATGAGATCACTAGAGCGGACCTCAATGCAGTATGACTGGTGTCTGGACACACAGGCCACACAAAGGGGAAACACCTGGTGAAGATGAAGGCAGAGATCGGGGTGATGACCCTACAAGCTCGGGAATACCAAAGATGGCCAGCAAACCACCACATGCTCAGAGAGAGGTCTGCACCAGGTTCTCCCTCCCAGTCTCAGCAAGAACCATCCTGCAGATGACTTGATCTTGAACTTCTTGCCTTCAGAACCATGAGACAATCCATGTCTCTTGTTTAGGCCACTCAGCTTGTGGTTCTTTGTCATGGCAGCCATGTATACAAACAAATACACCCAGTTATCATATATCTGTTGATACAGAGCAGGACCTTGGGGGCCCCAGGGCACAACAGTCTTTCTGTGCCCCCCCAACCCTCGACCCCCCCACCCCGCTCCACCCTGTTTCTTGATTACGGGAAATATGCTTCATTCTGCCTCTGTGACTTACCCTGAGTTCCAACAGGCAGATTCAAATATTTGCTAATTAGGGAACAAAGAGAATGCAGAAAGAGAGGAGCAGTCAAGAAGCAACAGAGCACCCTTAGGGCAGGGCTCCAAAATCCCTGCAGATGGTGATGCAGCCATGAAATTAAAAGACGCTTGCTCCTTGGAAGGAAAGTTAGGCCCAACCTAGACAGCATATTAAAAAGCAGAGACATTACTTTGCCAACAAATGACCATCTAGTCAAAGTTATGGCTTTGCCAGTAGTCATGTATGGATGTGAGAATTGGACTATAAGGAAAGCTGAGCACCGAAGAATTGATGCTTTTGAACTGTGGTGTTGGAGAAAACTGTTGAGAGTCCCTTGGACTGCAAGGAGATCCAACCAGTCCATCCTAAAGGAAATCAGTCTTGAATATTCATTGGAAGGACTGATGCTGAAGCTGAAACTCCAATACTTTGGCCACCTGATGTGAAGAACTGACTCATTTGAAAAGACCCTGATGCTGGGAAAGATTGAAGGCGGGAGGAGAAGGGGATGACAGAGGATGAGATGGTTGGATGACATCACCAACTCCATGGACTTGAGTTTGAGTAAACTCTGGGAGTTGGTGACAGACAGGGAGGCCTGGTGTGCTGCATTCCATGGGGTCGCAAAGAGTCGGACACGACTGAGCGACTGAAATGAACTGAACTGAACTGAACTGAGGGTGGGGTCTTGGTTTCCCTCAAGGGCCACATACAGCAATATCTTTGAACTGTTTTGCAGATACAGAACTCCCCACCAGGTGGGAGAAGTTAACAAGATGCTGCCCACAAACACAGAGCCCCCAGACCTGTTGGAAGCAGAAGGTGGATGATACTGACTCCCATTTACATCACCACCAATCAATCAGAGAACATCCACAAACTGGCACGCTCCCTCTGAACTATGACTCTAAAACTCCCCACAAGCCCCTTCAGGTCAGGGCACACAGTTTTGAGGGAATTAGCCTGCTGTAGTCCCCTTTGCCTGGTAAAGCAATAAAGCTATTCTTTTCTACTTCACCCAAAATTCTGTCTCTGAGATTTAATTTGTCATCGGGGTGCAGAGGCCAGATTCAGCTTCACTGTGGCTCTGGGTACAGCTCTGGACACACGTGGATAATAGTGCCCAATGCAGATGTTGTTAGAAGGATTAAATGAATGAATACATGCAAATGCTTCAAGTAGAAATTGATACAAAGGAGGCCATATATGTATTTGCTAAATAATATTTTTAAATCAACAGCTACACCAGTCTTTATAGGGATTATTAATTTGTCTGACTTTGCAGCCTGTGTGGGATTAGAGGTGGTTTTTTAAAATTCTTTAGGAAATCTAAATGCCATTACTTATTCCAAGCACGGCCAACAAACTGTTAGAACTAGAGCTACGTTGTTGTCTTCGTTTTTCTTTCAATAGTGTGATCTGGCAGGACCGAGGGCCGTTAGGTTTCTAATAAATTATTAATCTGCGAGTTAATAATTCATGTTAATTGGTGCTATAAGTCACTTTCTCTGGCAAATGTGAGCAAAGGTCATAACTTTTTAACAGCAGAGGTGAAACCTTTTCTAAGTTTCTTTTTCCATGTGCTATCATGGAAATATTAAGATATGGAAGGAAAATTTTAACCAGAGCTGGGGACACAAGATAATTCCAAGGGTAAAAGGTCTAGCCCTTCAGTCGGGTTTCATGGGCCAGCACTGTGTCCACAGCCCCAAAAGAAGGAGAGAGGGGGCTCCAGAAAACAGAGGCCACCAGCCCCATGACAGCCTTCCCAGGGAGGACACGGCCATGCAGGTTTGTGAATCTTTGACAAGATGACATAAAATAATTGTAAGTGCTGATGCACTCTTGATAAAAAAAAATCTTTTTCAGAAACTAAAACAAGGCCTTTTAGACAACAGCTCACCAGTGGGATATTTTTTTTTACAACAAATAATAATTCTTCTAAATTACAAGGCACAGTTTTAAATATAACAGGCCCAGAATCCTAAGCAAATTGTTCTCACTATGGACTTCTTTGATTTTAATTAATGTATGTACACTCTGCCTTTTTTTTTTTCCAGAAAGAGTTTGAGGTTATTCATGATTGCAGACCACAGAAAGCAAGAAATTAAAGGCCTATTTTTTTTCCTGTTACCTTTTTTAAATTTATTTATTTTAATTGGAGTGTAATTGTTTTACAATGTTGTTAGGTTCTGCTGTACAACAACGTGAATCGGCTATAAGTAGACATATATCCCTTCCCTCTTGAGCCTCCCTCCCAACCCACCCCTCTAGGTCATCAGAGAGCACTGAACTGAGCTCCCTGTAACATACAGCTGCTTCCCACTAGCTATCTGTTTTACACGGGTGTTAGTTGCTTAGTTGTGTCCGACTCTTTGTGATCCCCTGCACTGTAGCCTGCCAGGCTCCTCTGTCCATGGGATTCTCCAGGGAAGAATACTGGAGTGGGTTGCCATTCCCTTCTCCAGGGGATCTTCCCCACCCAGGGATCTAACCGGGGTCTCCTGCGTTGCAGATTCTTGACCGTCTGAGCCAGCAGGGAAGCACAACTTGCACGGGGTGGTGTGTTGTACTCTCTCCATTTACCCAACCCTCTCCTTCCTCCCCGGTGTCCACAAGTCCATGCTCTACATGTATGAAAGGCTTCACACCTTGATAAATGTGCATTTACTGTGCAAACTCACTGATTCACCCTTGGGTCCAAGAGGCAGTCACGAGTGGCCCAAATGTTCTGAGTGTTTTCTGCCTTTGTTAGCCTTGATCACTACCTGAAATCTTCATAGCAAGTCACAGACTGGTATCATGAACAGACATTTGCCCATTTGGAGAATAAAATTCTTCTTAGTAGATTTGTTTGCAGTTTTGATTAAAAGATGTCAAATATGCAAAGAATGATGTATGAGGACTTGGGATAAAACAAAATGGAAACCACTAGTTTAAAGACTTTCAGGGCTAGAAGTCCAGTCATCTAGCTCTTGTTTTTCTAAAGAAAATTTGAATCGCATATGCTTTTCATTGTGCTCCTTTTCTGTCATTTACATATTGGAGAAATGTATATTTGGCAACAAGTCTTATTTTTAGGAGTCCTTGAAACTTGCCCTTTGAAAATGTTTTCGTTTCTGGCACATATGTGTATTTTCAGCAGAATGAAAATACAAAGCAAAAAAGAAAAATATGTACAGAAAGGAATGATTTTTCCAGCCCCGTGGAGCACAATAAGAAAGCAATCATTCAGTTGTGACTTTAAAAATGGATTCGTGCCTGGATTTTCCAAGTATTTCCTAATAAATGACCATTTCTCTACAGAAGTGAACTAATGTAAAGAGACAGGTTGTTCCAGTGCCAGAAGTGAGCAAGCAAAAGGGATGAAGGTTGTATTTTTATAGGAGGAACTTGACCAAATAATACCCACTCTGTTTCCCTGCAGTCCCTTGGGCTGATGCAGAAGAAGGTGTCATATGCCCATTGCATGGCGTGGAGCAAGTTTTCCTGGCCTGACTCTCCATCACCACCAGACTATTATTTGCAATCAGTAACAAAGATTCATCCTTGTGTCCATCAAGCAACAAGGAGAATCTTTGTCACTAAGTGTAAATAATAGCTACACTTCACATTAGAAGAAGGATGGCCTTCACGGTAGACTTGGGTGGATTCAGAACAGGCTTCATGGAACCTTCCAGCCTGTGGACCATTTAAAATTCCAGAACTCCAGCAGAGGTGGGTGGTCAGCCAAGTGTTCCCTTTTGTGGTTGGCTTCTGTTATTAAGAGCAATGGAGTAAGGCTAACCTCTTAGTACTTAAAAGTGTTCAGTCTTATTTAAAATATGCCTTATGAAAGCTAAACAGGCACACACCTAAATGCATCCTTGGACTAGATGTTGTATTAAAGGAAAACTGTAATGATCTATTACTGGGATAAAATTGGAATATGGACAGCAGATTAAAGTATTATATTGTTGTTAAATTTACTGAATTTGATAAGTGGTATGTGTTTATGGAAGAAAATAATTACCCTTGTTCTTAACAAAATACACTAAAGTATTTAAAGATGACAAGTCACAATGTATGCAATCTACAAGCATTCAGAAAAGTATTATTTTATGTCTGCATATATGCACATGTACATGTCTATGTATACACACATGTACCTGTATATATATATGTGTATATGTATATGTACAGAAAGAGAGCACAAATGGGAAAGCAAATGGAGTGAAATGTTCACAACAGGTGAATCTGGGTAAAGAATATTTATTGCTCTTTGTAAATATTCTTGTTGGAGTTTTCCTGTAAGTTCAAAGTTACTTCCAAACAAAAAGTTTATTTATTTTTGAAATTATGTTTTGAAGAAGAGTTGGAGAATGAAGAGACCAAAGCACACATAAACAATTTATATCTTAGAAAATACTTGTCTGTGAGATGGGAAGATGGCAGCTCCTTTCCATCCTCAGTTACAAGTTGACATCATAAACGCCCTTTGTATGTCCATCCACCCAGCTCATTCTTATCTCTCCAGTTCTCCTCATCAGTAAACAGCCTCCAAAAGCATTGGGCTTGCCCCAAAGTATCTACAGACAAGAAGCACTAGATTGAGCATCTTGGTGCAATGGTGCACAGCATCGCCTTGGCACTGAGACCTTTCATTTCTGATGCTGAAACATCCCCTGAATCAGGCAAATACAATTCATTAAAGTTCAGTATTTTAAAACTTAAAACACCTTTGAAATAGATTGCTATATTTCAGACAAACATATTAAACACTGTTTTCTAATAATAATTATTATTATAGTTCTATTCTAAGCTTTCTAAATATATTGACCCGTTTATGCCTCAGAATCTTAAAGGAGAGGTATTATGATTGTTTCCAATTTACAAATGAAGAAACCAAAGCCCAGAGAGACTAAGTATCTTTCCCAGGGTAACAGAGCTGGTAAAGTGCCAAATTTGAACCTGTATGGTCTGACTTCACAGCCTACATTCTTAATGACCATGTTAGACTTCTCAACTAGCCCCCCTCCTAGGACGCAGACATCTGTCTACCTGCTAACCCTCTGAAACCATCCTAATAATCCTAATCGATTGGTTAGGATGTCACTATAGATGTTGCATTGTCTTTGTTTAAAATCCCATTACCAGAGTTTCATAAAACAAACCTCTATTGAAAAGTCAAATTTATTCCATGACCACTATTATGAATCTAAGGCCAAACTCATTGTATGCTGAGACCAGTCAGTTCAATTGCTCAGTTGTATTCGACTCTTTGCAGCCTCATAAACTGCAGCATGCCAGGCTTCCCTATCCATCATCAACTCATGGAGCTTACTCAAACACATATCCATTCAGTCGGTGATGCCATCCAACCATCTCATCCTCTGTTGTCCCCTTCTTCTCCTGCCTTCAATTTTTCCCAGCATCAGGGTCTTTTCCAGTGAGTCAGTTCTTCGCATCAGGGGGCCAAAGTATTGGAGTTTCACCTTCAGCATCAGTCCCTCCAATGAATATTCAGGACTGATTTCCTTTAGGATGGACTGGTTGGATCTCCTTGCAGTCCAGGGGACTCTCAAGAGTCTTCTCCAACACCACAGTTCAAAAGCATCAATTCTTTGGCGCTCAGCTCTATTTATGATCCAATTCTCACATCCATACATGACTACTGGAAAAACCATAGCTTTGACTAGACAGACCTTAGTTGGTAAAGTAATGTCTCTGCTTTTTAATATGCTGTCTAGGCTTGTCATAGCTTTTCTTCCAAGGAGCAAGCATCTTTTAATTTCCAGACTTTAGTCACCATCTACAGAGATTTTGGAGCCCAAGAAAATAAGTTCTGTCATTGTTTCCATTGTTTCCCCATCTGTTAGGCTAGAAAGATTAAATAACTAATTGCTTCTCCATGAACACGTCAACGATTTTCTTATAACCCAAAATAATCTCTCCCCTTGAAATCCACTGTGGCTCATTAGGTGGCATTTGGTTCCTTAACAAGAGGAAATGTACTAGTTCCGTGAGCATAATCCCTGAGTGACTTGATCTAAGGCTTGTTTTCTTAGTTTGGCTAGTATTTCACATGGGTTTGCATCTGGAAACCTGTTTTCGGACTTCCTTGGTGGTACAGTGGGTAAGAATCTGCCTGCCAATGCAAAGGATACAGGTTCAATTCCTGGTCCAGGATGATCCACATGCAGAGGAGCAACTAAACCCCTGCACCACAGCTACTGAAGCCCATGTGTCTGGAGCCCACGCTCAGCAGCGAGAGAAGCCATCACGATGAGAAGCCCCTGCACCCCAATGAAGAGCAGCCTTCGCTTGCTGCAACTGGAGAAAGCCAGCGCAACAACGAAGACCAGAATAAATCAATAAAACCAACAAATAAACAAAAATTACTGTTTAAGAAAAGGAAACCAACTTCCCCCTCTGAGGAAGCCTGTGACCCATGGTAAGCCTTTCTTTTATTTTATTTTTTTTACTGACAGAGAGTTGATTTATGTTTCAGGTGTATAACAAAGTGATTCAATTTCAGACAGAAAGGTATTCTTTTTCAGATTCTTTTCCATTGTAGGTTACTACAAGATATTGAATCCAGTTCCCTGTGCTGTACAGAGTAGGTCTTCGTTGTTTGTGTCCAGAGCAGTATCTGTTAATCCCAAATTCTCAGTTCGTCTCTCCCCTTGCTTTCCCCTTTGGTAAGCTTGTTTGTTTCCTATGTCTGTGAGTCTATTTGTGTTTTATAAATGAATTCATTTGTACCATATTTTAGATCCCACATATAAGTGATATCATACGGTATTGGTCTTTCTCTGACTTACTTCACTCAGTATGACAGTCTCTAGGTTCATCCATGTTGCTGCAAATGGTGTTCTCTCATTCTTCCTTATGGCTGAGTAGTGACTCAGATGGAAAAGAATCTGCCTGCAAGGCAGGAGACCCAGGTTTGATCCCTGGATGGGGGAGATTAACTGGAGAAGGGAATGGCTATGCGTGACAGTATTCTGGCCTGGAGAATTCCATGGACAGAGGAGCCTGGAGGGCTATAATCCATGTGGTTGCAAAGAATCAGACATGACTGAGTGACTAACACACATGCTGCTGCTGCTGCTACTGCTAAGTCGCTTCAGTCGTGTCCGACTCTGTGCGACCCCATAGATGGCAGCCCACCAGGCTCCCCCGTCTGGGATTCTCCAGGCAAGAACACTGGAGTGGGTTGCCATTTCCTTCTCCAGTGCATGAAAGTGAAAAGTGAAAGTGAAGTCGCTCAGTCGTGTCTGACTCTTAGCAACCCCATGGACTGCAGCCCACCAGGCTCCTCCGTCTATGGGATTCTCCAGGCAAGAATACTGGAGTGGGGTGCCACTGCCTTCTCCACACATACAATATTGCTATATATACAAAGAGATATATAGATACACATACATACACACCACATCCACTTTATCCGCTCATGGACATTTAGATTGCTTCCATAATGGTACCCCTCCTTGAAATAAGCAATCACTTACTTCACGTAATAGTAGTAGTAGTCAGTCAGTCAGTTCAGTCGCTCAGTCGTGTCTGACTCTTTGTGACCCCGTGAATCGCAACGCGCCAGGCCTCCCTGTCCATCACCAACTCCCGGAGTTCACTCAAACTCAGTAGTAGTAGCCGTGGTAGTACTAGTGATGGTAGTACTGGGAGCTTCCCAGGTGGCACAGCGGTAAAGAATCCACCTGCCAATGTAGGAGATGCAAGAGAATGCAGGTTCTATCCCTGGATCAAGAAGATTGCCCGGAGTAGGAAATGGTCACCCAATCCAGTATCCTTACTTGGAAAATCCCTGGATAGAGGAGACTGGCGAGCTACAGTCCATGGGGTCAAAAATAGTAGGACACAACTAAGCCGCTGAGCAGGGTCCCCCTCAATAACTGGGCAGAAGAAGCAGTATCCAGTGATGACGAGAGGCATGGGCACTTCCTCTGACTCACTTGAACTCTGGCCTGAAATAGGCAAAGCCCTAACATACTGACACAGCCGTGACCTGGGCACGACGTTGTTTCTGATGAGTCTGTTTCTGAGTGCTTAGACTAGACTCAGCCAGACCAGATTTCACTCTGATATCCCACCACACTTTGTTGAGTCACAAAACTTTCACAAAATTAAGTCAGGCAAACCAAGGCTTAGCTGACTACAGTCACAAGCATTTAGGAAGAGTGGTGGTAAAAAAAATAATAATAATAAATAACAGAGATGCTTCTCAAGGTTGACAAGCACTCTCTTTGCTGTTCAATTATGCCCTGTTTATTCTGCATGCTTTATTTCATCCATCAGTCTCTTTCGATATCCCTTTTGAATTATATATAGTAAGGCTATTTCTTATCAAACACCAGGCTCTAGACATTCATAACTTTCATGGGCCCAGAATATAAAACTTATTGTTGCCTTTAAAATATCTTTCAAAGATCTTGACTTTGCCAAATTTTATTGTGTCAGAGTTCATACATATAGTAATGCCACTAACCAAAGACATCTTTAATGTAGCATCATACTTTCAATGTCTCTTTAGAACATGAGTCAACATAATTTTTTCCTAACGCGTTGATATCTCAATGTCTTTATCCTCTGCTGATATCAAAACTCCAGGAAAAATACAGTGTTTAAGAAACACTACAATGTTCCCTGAAAATATATAGCACAAAAATTTTACAGACCAAATACAGAAATAATCATTTTCTCCTCCTCTTTCTGTGTCTTTCTTCCTATCTTCTACCCTTTCTTCTTCCGCTGCTGCTGCTAAGTCACTTCAGTCGTGTCCAACTCTGTGCGACCCCATAGATGGCAGCCCATCAGGCTCCTCCGTCCATGGGATTTTCCAGGCAAGAGTACTGGAGTGGGGTGCCATTGCCTTCTCCGTTTCTTCTAAGAGCTTTCAAGTAAAAATTCGAAAAGGAGGAAACTTCCCAAATAAAACTAAACAGGCAAAGTCATTGACATAGTATTTAATTCTGTACATGATCATAAAATAATGCTTTGTGTTAAAAACATTTTAAAAAAATATGAAAAGTTGTTAAGAGTGAAATTAAAACCACTCAGAATTCCATTAGCCAGAAATGATCATTTTTCTGTAATAAATATAGCTAAATTGGAATTAAATAGTATAAACAATGTATTCTAGTTTTTTTTTCCCTTTAAGATAGTGGAAGTGTATTATAGCGGACTTAGTGTACTTTGCAAACATGACTTTTCATAGCTGTGGTAAGTGTCTCGTCTGTGGATGGTAATAATATTGGCGTAACTATCCTCTTGTTGCTGGAAACATAAGTCTTAATAATGTATTGCTATTATAAATAACATTGTGACGAACATCTTAAGGTACCACTTGGTTGTTGATAATCCTTCACAACAGCATGAGCCATGGGCCTCTTCTCAGCTACTATGTGGATATGGATTGCTGATTTTCTAACTTGGACCGCTGAGAAAATGTTCCTGGCTGGCTAAGACACTTTTCCAAGGAAAATATTACGAAGCTTATTTTCAGTTATCCTTGATAATGGAGGGAAAAAAGAAATGAAAACCCCAATTTCATGTACTTTCTGCTGGTCCTGAAGATGTGTGAGAACAGATCCAAGAATTCCTAGACACCGTGGGTGGCCTTGAGGGGCTATTTTTAAAACTAATTCGGTTCACTTTCTTTTGTGCCAGTCATAAGTTTGGCCGATGAACCCTTTTGCCCCTTCTCTCCGAATTTGAGAGATTAGTCAGTGTTACAGCCTACATGAAGAGAGATTATTTTTCCTCAGACAAGTCACAAACACAGGAAGGAGGACCATATACGAGATGGAAATGCAATTAATTTTGTCTACGCCCTGAAAGTAGCTCATGAAATTTCCAAGCCAAAGGAAAAAGACAAAGATTGTTGGGTGAGAGGCCAGAATTGGGAGCCAGGAGAGCTAGATGGTGTGATAAGGCAGAAGCAAGGGATGGGGGATGGCCCTGGCGGCCAACGGGTCAACAGAACAGGAGCCAGAGGTCAACGACCTGTGGGAATCAATGGGGGAAGGGGTTTCCTTTTGTCCACAGTTCAGAGGACTTGCTGCTTGGAAACACAGCTTACGACTTTCATAAGCACTCTGACCAAATCCCTAAACCACAGCCTAAGCAAAGCCTGCAATGTATCATTGGACGTAATTAAAGGTTCATACCCCATTGGTGGCAGAGGGTGAACCAAGGTGACTTACTAAAAGTAAGTCTTTTCCCATCCCACAAGTCTCAGAATTCTCTTAGATTTGGCGAGGTTCCACGAACAGAAGACAGACGCACATTTACCACGACTCCCTCCATCTTGCGAGAAACGGCATTTTCCTGAGGAACTCAGTGTGCTTCTCCAGACATCACATGTCCTCCCACCCAGAATCTAAAGAAGACTCTGGGAGGAGAAGGGCGGAGAGGCTTTAAAAATGCCTAGACACACACTGAGTCACTGAGGGCTCTTCCAGTGTGGGTAAGGGCCACCACTGGGCAGAAGGGGACCCGATTTCAGACTGGAGCCCTGGAGACAACAGGGGAAGAGGGGGAAGAAGGGGCGGGGGGAGCTCAAGTAGCAGGCTGCTCTTGGCAGGGGCGGCTGCTAATTTTCTTTGGCTGGCTCTGACTACCTGTCTGAAAGCGCAGCAATGCAGGAAGGAAATTTTTCAAGAGATTAAACTATTATTGTTTCCTGTGTGGCTGTCTTCGCTGGTGTATGAAAAAAAGCTTTAAGGGCACTTGAAAAGAGATTTGTCTGAATAGCAGGGCTGTTATGATTCATCTCCCCCTCCAGTCGGGATCTGGCCAATTTCCTCAGGAAAGTGGTTGATTAGGACCCATGGATTTATCCATGGCCTAAATATAAGATGTCATAAAGGTGATTAATGGTGAGCTCACCATCAGGGGGAGTTAAGAGTTTGTAAAAGCTATTTTTAATGGTTCAGAGGGAGGAAAAAACCTCATTTGTCACCTTGCCAATGTGTTTCAAGAGTTAAAAAACTTCTTTGTGGCCCCCGATCATTCGTGCTACCAACTGTTAAAGGTCGTTGTATTTTCCGATTTTACAAGTTTGTTTGAAAAAAAATTGATTCAATGTGTTTTGCTGTTTATAGAAAAGTACACGAGGAAAGGAAAATGAAATGTATTTCCACCATGATTAGTGACTGTTGCTTCTGGTAGCACTTAAGTACAATAAACTTGGCTCTTTTTTTCCACCCTGCTTTGCTGTTTATGCCCCTGCCATACAAATAGCAATTAATGGAGGGTATATGGAGACAGTTTTCAGAGCCCAGGCGAAACTGGCTGGGGTTCCCATATAAGGGGAAATCAGAGTAGTTCAGAAAGCAGACGATGGCCCTCATGGGCACTGATGGTGTCCAGTGTAGCTCAGTGATGTCACATTATCCAGAGATGCCCTAAAATATGAACTCATTGTCCTGACAACTCCACAAGGCAAGATGCTTTCCCCAGACACAAGGCAACTAGCTTTGTTTAAAGGGACTTAGAGGATCAGCCTTCCTGTAAAGCAGCTACTGAATTATCTAAAATTGGCAATCAACCATTGGCCAAATCAAGCAGAAGAGCACCAAAAAATATTCACTGGGGAAAAAAAAAGGTGGCCAGTGTTGGGCATTTTGTGGATGATGGAAACATGAAGGCGTAGGTGCTTTTGCTAATGTGTATAGGGTGGGCTTGGCTCAGTCAGTAAAGAATATGCCTGCAGTGCAGGAGACCAGGTTCCTGGATCGAGAAGATCCCCTGGAGCAGGAAATGGCACCCCACTCCAGTATTCTTGTCTGGAGGATCCCATGGACAGAGCAGCCTGGCAGGTTACAGTCTATGGGGTCACAAGAGTCAGACATGACTTAATGACTAAACTCCTACTACTACCATAGGGTGGGTGGGAGAAGACGGGGTGAGTAACTGTTGACATACAATCAATTGCTACCAACTATTTTGAGTAACTCACAAAAACGAATGAGATCCTTGTATCATTTTGTAAGTTGACCTTCGTCCACATGGGAAACCTGATGTAGTACAAGCTATGCCTTAATTTCACAATTTGTTTGGCAACCATTTATGGGGACTCGCTAATGGAGCAGGAACACTGACTGCTGGGGAGGCAAATATGACTAAGAACTCAATAAGCTCGAGAGTGAGCCTGGCAGATAAAGAAGGTTCTTGCAAGAGCAAGATATGTGATTTGATTATATATATACAGTCACCCAGGTTGAGTTACGGAGAGGTGAAAAATTTTCCCCCAGCATGCTAGACGGAGAGATATAGTAGCTCTCATTGCTAACCAGAAGCTTCTGCTGAAGGGTACAACCCAGAAGTTGCAAGAATGGCTCCTTTTGTGTCCTGTGGTCCTGGACTTACTCTGGCTACCACACCCAAGTGCAAAGGAGGCTGGGAAATGTAGTCTCCAGCTGTGCAGCCTTTGTCCCCTGAAACAATGGAATTTCTATCACTAAAAGGAAGAAAGGGAGAACAGCTACTGGAGGGCAGTCAGCAGTGTTTGCACTGATCGTGTTAAACTATGTCACAAAGGAGTCCAAAAGTGACCATAGATAAAATAACCAATGGGAGTTCGATGTATGATGCAGGAACCCAAAGCCAGTGCTCTGCGGCAACCTGGAGGGGTGGGATGGGGAGGGAGGGGGGAGGGGGCTTCAAGAGGGAGGGGACGTATGTACACCAGATGCCTATTCATGTTTAAGTGTAGCAAGACCCATCACAATATTGTAAGGGGATTATCCTCTAATTTTAAAAAAATTAAGTGTTAGCCAGCAAAAATTTTCTGTTGAGTGTGCAAGGCACAGGGCTGCACACTGCAGTCTACAACAAAGGATAAGACACATGATCGTTATTTTGCATTAAGACAGCATATAATCAACATTGCTAAATATTAGAAAAATGCAAAATCAGAACTACAATGGGGTGCCACCTCACACAAGTCAGAATGGCCATCATCAAAACGTCTACAAATAATAAATGCTGGAGAGGGTGTGGAGAAAAGGAAAGCCTCTTACATTGTTGGTGGAAATGTAAACTGGAGCGGCCACTACAGAGAACAGTACAGAGGTTCCTTAAAAAATTAAGAATAGAGTTGCCATATGATCCTGCAATCCCATCCCTGGGCATATATTAAGAAAAGACAAAACTCTAATTCAGAAAAAAACATGCACCCCAATATTCACAGCAGCACTATCTACAGTAGCCAGGACATGAAAGCAACTTAAGTGTCCATCAACAGATAAACAGATAAAGAAGATGTCACATATATATGTGTGTGTGTGTGTGTGTGTGTGTATGTATATACACACACAATGCAGTATTACATTTAAAAGAATGAAATAATGCCATTTGCAGCAACATGGATGGATCTACAGATTATCATACTAAGAAAAGTAAGTCAGACAAAGACAAATAGCATGCGATATCACTTATATGTGAAATCTGAAAAAAAAATGAGACAAGTGAATATATTTACAAAACAGAAAAGAAGAGCTCACAAACTTAGAAAACAAACTTTGGTTACCAAAGGGGAAAGGATACAGATGGGAGTGGATAAATTAGGAGTTTGGGATTAACAGATATCATATAGTAGTATAGTAGCGCTAGTGGTGAAGAACCCACCTGCCGATGCAGGAGACACAAGAGACGCAGATGTAATCCCTGGGTCAGGAAGATCTCCCGGAGGAAGGCATGGCAACTCACTCCAGCAATCTTGCCTGGAAAATCCCATGGACAGGGGACCCTGGAGAGCTACAGTCCATGGGGTCACAAAGAGTCAAGCATGATTGAAGTGACTTAGCATGCACACACTACTATATATAACAGATAAACCACGAGGACCTACTAAATGGCACAGGGAACTGTATTCAGTGTCCTGTGGTAACCTGTAAGGGAAAAGAACCTGAAACAATAGATAAATATATGCGTGTGTAACGGAGTCACTTTGATGTACACCTGAAACTAACAGCACTGTAAACCAACTATACTTCAATTTTTTAATTGCTCACTTTACATTTAATTATTTATAATATGTGAATATTTCTAAATAAAATGCCATCAATTTTCACAGTAAAAGAAATAATGATACAATATGTATAAAGTTTGGACAAAAAGCAGTAGAGAATTTAATTGCAAGAGGAGCCAAAGGAGATAAGACCATTTTCAAGTCTTCAGACTCCAGGAAAGATGGCAAGAGTGAGGAAGATCCCTGGCACTGGCGTTAGCCACTGCCTGTGAGCTCTTCCAGCAGCGAGCAGTACCCCATCCATCTTTGTGCCCCCAGCGCCTAGTTAAAGCTCATTCCCTGTCACTTACTGACTCCTGATTAACACTGAAGAGAGGGGAAGAACACTTCAGTTGGCTTTTAAATAATGGATAAGATGGACAAAGGCCTATCACCAAAGGGCCATTTGACCTTGGTCCCACAACCACAGGGTCTCAAATTTGGACTTTGAAGCTACACATATGACATATAGAGATGACACACAAGGCTGAGTGATGATGCCATTCATCACACAACTTTGACCTCATGTGGCGCTATCAGACTACCACCCTGTGGAACGCAATGAGTTAGTTTTTATAAACCTTGTGCCTAACACGAGTTTACTGATGGTGGGTTTTGCATTTGGGTTCCAAATAATTTGCTTGTCTAATGTAAGCCTAGATATTCCGGAATATTTGCAGTGATGTTTTGGCATTTCTTCCCTTTGTTGTTGTTGCTTTTGTTTGGCTTTTTATACAGTAAGTCCCCTCCATACAAACAGGTTCTATTCTGTGCATTCGTAAGTCCAATTTTGTTCCTTAAGTTCAACAAAGTTAGCCCAGGTACTTAACTAACACAGTCAGCTATATAGTATCATGCCGTTAATAGGTGTAAGATACTTCTCACACAATAATACATAAAAAACAAACACACAAAATAAAACATTTTAAATCTTACAGTACCTTGGAAAGTACAATAGAACAGTACAACAGCTGGCACACAGGGGCTGACATGGAATAAACAGGCAAGAAGAGTAACTGACTAGAGGAGGGAAAGGAGGTGGGAGATGGTAGAGCTGAAGGGTTGTTAGCTATCAGAGATGGAGGGCAAGCTGCAATTTCACCCATGCCTGATGTTGATGGAACACACGTTCGCATCTTTGAAAGCTTGCAACTTGAAGATTCGTATGTAGGGGACTTACTGTACTTAGGATCTCAAAAAATTTGAAGTATCCTGGGCCTCTCTCAACCTTTAAAAGTTACAGACTGGATATTCCAAGGTGGTCCATTCCCAACTATATTCTTCAGTGCAAGTTCCCTGAACAGCCCGTCTTCTATTGAGCTTCATCTAGTTTCCTGGGGTAACGTCACTGGACTTCCAATAATTTCCTGGCCCTTTCCACCCTTCCAAGCTGTTACTCTGAAGACCAATAGTCTCGCTGAGCCTGGGCCCCCAGAACACCCATCTCCTGGCGTCCAGCTCAGTCCACTCATTCATGGGGAGCAGATAAGCAGGGAAAGAGAGTGAAGGTGGATATACTCTGAGGTCAACCGCATCCCTAGGGCCTGTTTAGACATCACAGTGTTTTGAGGCACCCACCATCCCCTCCCTTCAAACTTGATAAGTACCCACCTAACGAAAGCCAAATTCCAAATCCTTAACAAAGGACTTCAGTGCAAGCAATCCCTAAGTGGGTTTTCTAAAAATAGGTGTTTTCCATATTCCATGCCAACCCCCTAGGGTTCATCCTAGTACGAACTGTTCATAAAAACAACACCAGGGGGAAAACACTTAGTACAATGACTTTTTCCCAAACCTTAGTCTCAAGCACATAGAGCAGTGATACTGGAATGAGAAACAGACCTTGTGAAGTAGCATTTCAGGACCAAGTCTGGCTTCTCTCCCCTTCTCCATCTATGATTTTCCGCTACATGACAACATCTAAGTCTCTGACTTCCTTGAACAACTACTGAGATGCTGGGATGACTTTTGGATCTTGAACTCCAGCCTCCACCTCTGTCTTAAGCCACAGACTCACATGTGCCACTGCCCATTAGGGATGGACACTTGCATGCGTGTGTGCATGCTAAGTCACTTAGGTCATATCTGACTCTTTGCCATCCTATGGCCTGCAGCCCACCAGGCTCCTCTGTTCATGGGATTCTCCAGGCAAGACTGCTGGAGTGGGTTTCCATGCCCTCCTCTAGGGCATCTTCCCAACCCAGGGATCGAACCCACACCTCATTATGTCTCCTGCATTGGCAGGCATATTCTTTACCACTGGGCCACCTAGGAAGCCCAGGGATAGACACTTAAGTATTTCAACTTCAGGTACTCAAAATCCATCCTTTTCAATCTGTGCTTATCAGCTTATCTGAATTTGCTTGTCCTCCAGGCTCCCTGTGTGCGTAAGAGGCACTAGCACCTTCCTCCATGCCCAAACTAAACATCTGAGCATCACCCAGCCTCACACGTGATCAACCTCCAAGTCTTGTTGATTGTCTTCTAAATGCCTCTCAAATTCATTTGCTGATAACACCTTGTCCAGGCAACTCTGAACTTCTTTCAATAATAACTCTATAACTGGCCTCTCTGAAT
The DNA here is from genome assembly GCF_003369695.1 of Bos indicus x Bos taurus. Lineage (NCBI taxonomy): Eukaryota > Metazoa > Chordata > Mammalia > Artiodactyla > Bovidae > Bos > Bos indicus x Bos taurus. Next base: position 147,405,323 of record NC_040076.1, read on the forward strand.
CCACTATTGCACAAATTCAATCTGTTCTTCTCTCTGCAGCTGGAAGTTATTAAATATCTTTTTCCCCATTGATTCAGCAAATAATCTGAGAAGTATTTGTGTGCCAGGCATAGTGCTGATCAAGCAGAGGATATACAGTGGTGAGCAAAAGAGCCGTGGTTCCTATTCCCATGGAGTGTAGACCAATCAGATCATGTCACCTCCAGGCTTTATATCTGTGGTGGGAAGAATCATGACCTCCAAAAATGTCCACATCCTGGTGAGAGGGACACACAAGCTAAGGAATGCAGTGAAAAATGAAAGCTCCTCAGTCCTGTCTGACTCTTTGCAACCCCATGGACTGTAGCTTGCCAGACTCCTCTGTCCATGGAATTCGGGCAAGAATACTGGAGTGGGTAGCCATTCCCTTCTTCAGGGAAATCTTCCCCACCAGGGATCAAACCCACATCTCCCGCATTGCAGGCAGATTCTTTACCATCTGAGCCACCAAGGAATGCAGGCAGCCTCTAAAAGCTGAAAAAGTCAAGAAGAAGAATTCTCCCCTAGAGCTTGTGGGAAGGAACGCACCTCACCAACACCTTGATTTTAGTCCAGTGAGACCCAGTCAAATGTCTAAAACTGTCTTGAGGGACCTCCCTGGTAGTTCAGCGGTTAACACTCTATGCTCCCAGTGCAGGGGTCGTGGGTTCAATCCCTGGCTGGGGAACTAAAATCCCACATGACTCATGGAGCAGTCTAAAACAAAAACAAAAAATTAGAACTGTGTTGATTTAAAGTCACCCAATATGTGGCAATTTATTAAAGCAGCTACAGAGAATTATATCCCAGCATTCACAGTACTTGTATAATACAGTTTTCTTCAATACTTTCATGATGTCTTTGGGATAAAGCCCAAATCATCAGACGCAGACTTGGCTACACGCATCCTCTTTCCCTCCCTCCCCACCCACTGCCACCAACTAAAATTCTTTCAATTCTCAGAGGGGCTACATGCATCCTCTGAGGCTGGAACACACCATCCCCACTTTCTGGAACCTTCCTCTACTTTATCTGATGCCTCCAAACCCCAAATGCAACCTTCAATTTAAAGGCCGTTTTCTCCAAGACGTCTGGCCAGAAGCCCTCCATCTAGTCGCATTAGAGGCTTCCGTGCTCCCTCTACTTTCTCGTCCGCAGTGAGCATCATATCTGGCGCTGTCTCAGCATCTCTGCTCCCCACTGAACTATGAGCTCCTGGAGGGCAGAACCTACAATTGTCTTGTTAACCACTGGGCCCCCATCACCTACCATAGCTGGTACTGGGCAAGACTTTGCAAAACGAATGGATGCATGAACGAATAATAAGGGACAAAAGATAACATTTGTCCTTCAGCTGTAGAGTAGTCCTTTGTGTGTACAGCTGGCCATTGTTCACATTTAAATACTTACTTCATTATACACAATATTTTTGACCTCTTAAATTCTGATTCCTTGACTGAAATACCTTCAACTGTTATGCACCTTCTTACTTCCGTGGTGGCTCAGACAGTAAAGCCACAATGTCCGCCTACAAAGCAGGAGACCCAGGTTCGAGCCCTGGGTCAGGAAGATCCTCCGGAGGAGGAAATGGCAACTCACTCCAGTACTCTTGCCTGGAAAATCCCATGGATGGAGGAGTGTGGTAGGCTACAGTCCATGGGGTCTCAAAGAGACGGACACGACTGAGCGACTGAACTGAACTGAACTGAACTGAAGTTTTTATCAAGTGAGATTCTCTTGCTTCCTGGGGTCCCCCACAAGGTGTGGACTGAACCTTGTGGGACTCACTTATTTCAACAGAACATCAGTCCCTGAACACAATAGAACCAGTGACTGGAAGCATCCACAATAGCCATTGAGCCACAGCACCTGGGAATTCACTCATTCCTCTAGAAGATGACCCCACCAACTTCCTACAGCTGAGCCTACACGGTAAGATGTTTCTGCTGCAGGAGCGGCAGGGAGCCCCTTCTGTTCTGTCCACTCATCTCACACAACCCCCATCCCTGCTTCTAGGGGGACCTGAACCTCCTTTCTGGGGACTCTCTTCCCTTTTCCCACCCACCTTTGTGGCTGCTAGAGAAGGAGCTATGATGATGCCCTTCAGTGGTCAACTTTCGGCCAATTGGAATGTTACCTGGAAAATGTAAAACAGAGAAAGATGGACCACTCTCTCCCATTCCCCATACTGTGCATCAAAGAAGCCAAGAGAAGAAAATCCAGTCCAGAGAGAGAGGGGGGAAGAAAGTGCAAATCCAGGTGGAAAAGGAAAAGATAATCTCTGAGGGTCACTCCTCAGACCCGCCTGATTCTCGTCTTTGGTACCATAAGACATTTCGACAACCATGTAACAAATTTTCCTTTTCACCTCAGCTATTAATAGTTTAAGTTGGGTTTTCATCACTCACAACTATGACGCACACTTTCATAGCAACTCCCCCTTTAGCCTCCTTTTAATCAACTACAAAAACAAGTCTACTGATAAATCCATCTGTGGCCACACGGAAACTGACACCTCATGCAAAGTAAACCACGTTCTATGTAGCACACTCTACCGCAGGAAAGAATGGAAGACGACCCATTTAGCCAACAAACAGAACCAAACTTAACATATGCAAGGGGTTACAAGAGTGAGACCCGCATTCACTGAAACATCAGGTCTACTTTAAGAAATTTCATCTAGAACTTTTTAATCTTTACTACTAAAAAAAAAAAATGAAGGATTTGTTTACAACTCATAGCAAAACCTAAAATCTTATTTTCACATCTTTTTCAAAAGCTTCCATGCACAGACCCAGGTTCAGTCCCTGGGTCAGGAAGATCTCCTGGAGAAGGGAATGACAATGCACTCCAATATTCTTGCCCGGAGAATCCCATGGACAGAGGAGCCTGGCAGGCTACAGTCCAAGTGGTTGCACAGAGTCAGACACGACTGAGCAATTTTCACTTATGCACAGTATATCTCCCACCTCTGTCCATATTTCCAGAACCTCTTCCTGCCACCACCAGCCAAGCCTACCCACTGTGGCCCATCATCATTCATTCTTTCAACAAGCATATGTGCCAAGCATTTCAAAGATAAGGAGAAATTGGAGAATGAGTTGAGCAAAATTCCTGATCTTGGGGAGCTTACACTTTATAGTGGGGAAATAAGACTTCCAATCTTCTTGATCAACTGTACACTCTTCTTTGTGTAACTTTCTAAAATTATACAATAAAGATCTTTCCCTCTCCCATCACTCACATTCTGTACAACAAAACTTTTTGTGCTGACCTGGAAAACACAGAACACTTTCAGCAATTCTTCTAAGCAAGGAAGAGATGGAAATACCCATTCTTGAACTGTTTTTCTTGTCATACAGTCTAAATATAAAAATGGTATGGGTATAAAGTTGAGATATGGATATACATATCATATATATATATACACATATGTATATGCTTGTGTGTTTGTATGTATGCCAAATGAAAGATTCAGTCTCTGTTAGATGGGATTTCACAGAATGCACAGTTCTGTCAACTGAATAAAAAGAATACTTCCTAGAGGACATAACCCTGAAAAGTCAGATAAGGTTCAGGCACGATTATTGTTGTTCAGTCAGTAAGTCATGTCCAACTCTTTGTGACCCCATGGACTGCAGCGTGCCAGACTTCCCTGTCCTTCACTATCTCCCAGAGCTTGTTCAAATTCATGTCCATGGAGTTGGTGATGCCATCCAACCATTTCATTCTCTGTCGCCGGCTTCTCCTCCTGTCCTCAACCTTTCCCAACCTCAAGGTCTTTTCCAGGGAGTTGGCTCTTCACATTAGGTGGCCAAAGTGTTGGAGCTTCAGCTTCAGCATCTGTCCTTCCAATGAATATTCAGGACTGATTTCCTTTAGGATGGACTGGTTTGATCTCCTTGCAGTTCAAGGGGCTCTCAAGAATCTTTTCTAGGACCACAATTAAAAGTATCATTTCCTCAGTGCTCAGCCTTCTTTATGGTCCAACTCTCACATCCATACATGACTATTGGAAAAACCATAGCTTTGACTATATGGGCCTTTGTCGGCAAAGTGATAGCGCTACTTTTTAATATGCTGTCTAGTTTTGTCACAGCCTTTCTTCCAAGGAGCAAGCATCTTTTAATTTCATGGCTGCAGTCACTGGCCACAGGCATGGTTATTGCACTGTAAATGGAAAGAACTTATAAGCAAACAAAGAGAGAAAGGAACGTGGGGAAAGGCCGGTAGACCAGTGGACCTGGCTGTCCAGGAGGTCTCATGTAGAAGAGGCCCCAGGGCTATGCAATAGACCTGGGCCCCACTGAAAGGGTCATGAATTGTCAGCAAATGTGTTTGCTCACGTCCTCCAGGCAATAGTTGGCTGTGGAAAGTTGTAGGGGAAAGGGGTAGGATGGAGTCATTGAAAATCACATAGGAAGGGAAATTAAAGGTCATCTAATCCTCCCAACCTGTTAATCAGGCATTTTATAGATAAAGTAACTGAGATGGAGCAGATGTTACCCCAGGGTCCTAACACTTCTCACTGCACTCATCCACATGATATTCTCAGCATTCATCACTATCTTAATGAAAGATTATTGTTATTATTGACATTCTGGTGAGTGTGTTAGTTGCTGAGTCATGTCAACTCTTTGTGACTCCATGGATTGGGGTCCACCAGACTCCTCTGTCCATGAGATTTCCCAGGATAGAATACTTGAATGGGTTGCCATTCCATTCTCCTGGGTATCTTTCCCAACCCAGGAATCGAACCCAGGTCTCCTGCATCACAGGCAGACTCTTTACCACATGAGCCTCTAGGGAAGATTAAACCGAGGCAATTAGTAGCAAGGGAGGGTGATGTGGGTGCCAGTTGGCTGCTAGAAATTTTTTATTTAAACTTTCTAGGTTAAAACTAAGTATAATGAAATCTATATGCAGGTCAGGAAGCAACAGTTAGAACTGGACATGGAACAACAGACTGGTTCCAAATAGGAAAAGGAGTACGTCAAGGCTATATATTGTCACTCTGCTTATTTACCTTATATGCAGAGTACATCACGAGAAACCTGGGCTGGAAGAAGCACAAGCTGGAATCGAGATTGCCGGGAGAAATATCAATAACTCAGATATGCAGATGACACGACCCTCAAAGTGAAGAGGAACTAAAAAGCCTCTTGAAGAAAGTGAAAGAGAAGAGTGAAAAAGTTTAAAGCTCAATATTCAGAAAACTAAGATCATGGCATCTGGTCCCATAATTTCATGGCAAATAGATGGGGAAACAGTGGAAACAGTGTCAGACTTGATTTTGGGAGGCTCCAAAATCACTGCAGATGGTGATTGCAGCCATGAAATTAAAAGACACTTACTACTTGAAAGAAAAGTTATGACCAACCTAGATAGCATATTAAAAAGCAGAGATATTACTTTGCCAACAAAGGTCCGTCTAGTCAAGGCTATGGTTTTTCCTGTGGTCATGTATGGATGTGAGAGTTGGACTGTGAAGAAAGCTGAACACCGAAGAATTGATGTTTTTGAACTGTGGTGTTGGAGAAGATTCTTGAGAGTCTCTTGGACTGCAAGGAAGTCCAAACAGTCCATCGTAAAGGAGATCAGTCCTGGGTGTTCATTGGAAGGACTGATGCAAAAGCTGAAACTCCAATACTTTGGCCACCTCATATGAAGAGTTGACTCATTGGAAAACACCCTGATGCTGGGAGGGATTGGGAGCAGGAGGAGAAGGGGACGACAGAGAATGAGATGGCCAGCCAACATAACCAACTCGATGGACATGAGTTTGAGTGAACTCCGGGAGTTGGTGATGGACAGGGAGGCCCAGCGTGCTGCGATTCATGGGGTCGCAAAGAGGCAGACACGACTGAGTGACTGAACTGAACTGAATTGATAATGTGGTAATAGCATAAAAATAAGGTATTGGGGATGCAGAGGAGAGATGCAAATAATTATGACAATGATAATAAATTAAGTGTGCACATGTGTATAAGCATGTGTGCATGCACACACACATCTAAACTGAGTTGGTGTGGAGGCCATGCAGAAAGAAGATGTCAGGCTTGACGTCCATCCATGTGTCCATCAGAGTCTCTCTGACAGAGAAAATCCTCAGTCACATTCATTAAGGAGAGAATATCTGTGTGATGAGGAGAGAGATAACTGGGCCACTTCCCCTCCTCCCCTAGTCTTAATGTAATGTATCCAGTTTCCTTGGTGTTTATTTGACAGGGAAAACTCAGAGCAATTTTCAACTGCTGAGTTTCCTCCTCTTGTGACTCACATGCAGGTGGGACTGTGGGCAGTCAGTCCAATAACTCTGAATTCCATGCCTTTAGGGAAACACAAAATGGATTCCAACAAATATTACAAGAAGAAAGCAGACTCAGGTTGTTGAGGTCTCCAGACTCTACCTCTAATACATGCAGAGTCACAGGAGGAAACTATTACAAGGCTTCATGATACTCTTGACCCGGAAGTGGAACTCACTTCCTGGTGGGGCTCAAGTGACTTCCTGTACCCACTCTTAGCTTCCAAATCAAATTTCAACTGTAGAACTCATTGTGCATACCTAACTAGGGCAACAGAGAGTTTAATCCTCTCCAGGTGGCAAGAAGCTGAGGGAACGACCACTGTTCAGACATGTGGACCCTGAGGGAAAGCACTCTGCACCCCAACCCTGTCACCTACCTCCATCTCATCATCCCCTCAAAGAAAAGAATTAACATCAATGGCCATTGTAAAGAAGAAAAGTCAGAAAAAGTGACAGGGATGAAGGGGGGAAAAAAACAAAATGAGAATGGTAGCTCCTCTATGCGTCACTGAGGCCTGAACTAGTTTTCATGTGAGTTGAGGCACCAGCTGTGTATGGAGTTACAGCTCATCCACCAGCAACATGGAGCAGCTCCACCCTCACCCAGGAGCAACAGCATTTATTTGCTGTAACAGAAAAGGTCTATCTCAGCCAGTGGGTCTCCACACATCGTTCAGGATTAAGTATCATCGTAAAGGATTAAGTGCAGGTTTCAGCTCCTTGGTAAACCCAATACTTTATAAAGTAATTTGGGACAGAAAAATAAAACATAAAGAATATTTTGGTAGAAAATCATATCCACAAAAATTCAAGAAATAAACATGTCTATTAAATAAATTTCATAAGAAAATGATAGAGAAGGAGAGGAGAGAGAAAGGACGTTTCCCTAGACACAAAATGTCTAAAAGAGGCTTGGGGCAGGACACCCAAACCTAAAATAGCTCTCTACTCCGTGGCTTCTGTGGTCTTTCAACAAAAGTTAACTTTGCTGGCTTGGAGTTTATTACTGAACTCCAGGGTGAAATATTGAAGAGAAAATGACTACAGAGAACCTATTTAGTTAGACCTTCCTGGCAGGACCCAAGTTGGAGGAGAGGAGGGAAAGGGCTGTTTATCTTGACAGAGGATTTCCTTACGAGAACATGGAAAACATTCTTTTTGTCAAATACGGTTAATGGTCACCCAGGAACACAAAGAGTAGTTTCAGTAGCTTAAAATCAACGTGAGGTGACTGGGAGAGGTGTGACCGTGCCCCACAGACAGAACATGAGCTAACTCACGGCCGTGACTTGGACAGAGGCAGTGTTGTTGATGAGTGCATAGGGAAAATGTCATTACCTAATGCACTTTCCACTAAGGAAAATGTAGTCACCTACTTAGTAGGTAGTGGAGAGAAACCCAACCAAAAGCTGAGCAAGTGGCAGGATGAACACATCCTCCAAAATGCCTTGAAAGACACAGATGCTGTTCTTCAAATAGGAAGAAAGAACAAGGATGCCCTCTCCATTCAACTTCCCATCCTGATGGAAATGACTAATATTTTGCCACATTCCAGCTGACTTCCTCTTAACTCTGTGGATGTTTGTCCTGGTTAGAGGACTCTGAACAGAGCGTCTATGATGGAAAGAGTATGGAATGATGGAAAAACCTTGGATTTGCAACTTGGTTATACAGGCTCTAGTCCCAACCCTAATGATAACTAGCTGGGTTTCCCAAGACAATGAAGCATCTCTCTGGACCACAATTTCCTAAAGATCTTTTTAACAGGTAAAGAATAGAGTTATGATGTTAGGAAATCCCTAAAATCTCATCTATATTATAGACAGATCTCCAGATTAACCCACAAATTTTGTCAATATCCATAATATTTTATGGATATCTTATTTTCATTCTTCAGGCTTCAGAATTAGCTCAAGGAACATTGATAAAGGTCCATATAGTTAATGTTAAGGTTTTTCTACTCGTCATGCATCGATGTGAGGTTTGGACCATAAAGAAGGTTGAGTGTTGAAGAATTGATGCTTTTGAACTGTGGTGTTGGAGAAGACGCTTGAGAGTGCCTTGGACTGCAAGGAGCTCCAACCAGTCAATCCTAAAGGAAATCAATTCTGAATATTCATTAAAATGACTGATGCTGAAGCTGAAGCTCCAATGCTTTGGCAACTTGATGTGAAGAGCCAATTCATTGGAAGAGACCTTGATGTTGGGAAAGACTGAGGGCAGGAGGAGAAGAGGGTGACAGAGGATGAGATGGTTGGATGGCATCATCAACTCCATGGACATGAGCTTGAGCAAACTCTGGGAGATAGTCAAGGGCAGGGAAGCCTGGCATGCTGCAGTCCATGAGATCACAAAGAGTTGGACACAACCTAGCAACTGAACAATTTTATTTCAGGTTTTTTCCACCCATCATTCTTAAGGCACAGTTTTCTGTATCCTTTCCCTACATACACTAAAAATTTTTTTTACTAAAATAAGATAAAAATTATTTTTGTTTTCAAATTTCTTTCAAATCGTAATTAACTAAAATGCTCTTATCGTCTACTTGGGCCACAAAGGGTCATTCATATTTCCTGGTTCAAAATTGTATAAATTCTTTGTTGCTTTTATATAAATTCTTTTATAAATCAGAGTAATAATATTGGCATGCATGAAGTTTGCTAGGTGATTCTGAGCCCATTTTGAGCTTTGAAATTCAAACAACAAAAACTTGAAGCAATACGTGGTAAAGCTAGGCTAAGTATTTGGAAGAGTTTGTGTCTGATATGGTAGATTTCAAATATTATTCAAAAACTCTCTAGCCATTCCCACCAAGGGGTGGAGGCTATGTCTCCTCCCCTTCAATCTGGCTAGGTGATTTTAACAAACAGAAGGCAGTAGACATGATATTCAGTTCAGTTCAATCACTCAGTCATGTCTGACTCTGCGACCCTGTGGACAGCAGCATGCCAGGCTTCTCTGTCCATCACCAACTCCCGGAGCTCGCTCAAACTCATGTCCATCAAGTTGGTGATGTCATCCAACCATCTCATCCTCTTTTGTCCCCTTCTCCTTCTGCCTTCAATCTCCCCCAGTATCAGGGTCTTTTCCACTGAGTCAGTTCTTCCCATCAGGTGGCCAAAGTACTGGAGTTTCAGCTTCAGCATCAGTCCTTCCAATGAAAATTCAGGACTGATCTCCTTTAGGATGGACTGGTTGGACCTCCTTGCAGTCCAAGGGACTCTCAAGAGTCTTCTCCAACACCACAGTTCAAAAGCATCAATTCTTTGGTGCTCAGTTTCCTTCATGGTTCAACTCTCACATCCCTGAGATTCCCTGGTGGCTCAAATGGTAAAGTATCTGCCCACAGTGCGGGAGACCTGGATTCGATCCCTGGGTCAGGAAGATCCCCTGGAGAAGAAAATGGCAACCCATTCTAGTACTCTTGCCTGGAAAATTCCATGGATGGAGGAGCATGGTGGCTACAGTCCATGGGGTCACAAAGAGTCGGACACGACTGAGTGACTTCACTTTCTCACATCCATACATGTGATATTGGGCCCCTTCTAGGCTTACTCGTCTAAAGATCTTATAGCTTTTGCTTGCTTTTAAGAATGATGCCAATATATGAATAGACCCTGCCAACCTATTGGAAGATGAGAGACTTTGGGCATAGTTACATTATTGCCCCAACCTCCAGCCAATTAAACATGTGAACTAGGCTACCTGGGACCAGTTACCACCTGGCTGACCTTTCAAATGACCACAGACTCATAAGCCCAGCCAAGATCAGCCTCCTCCTCCCTCTCCCACCCAGCCATAGATGTTGCTTCCAAGGACTGTCCTTAGCAAACATCCTGCCTGCCAGTGTCTGCTCAGTCAACCTCTGAATGAACCCAACCCATGGCAACCTCAGGCTCGAAGATGATGCTCTGAATCACTTCACATGAAGTACCAAGACCAGCAGAATAATGTCCTCCTCAAAGATGCCCCCACCCTAATCTTCAGAACTTGCAAATGTCACATGGAAAAAGGGAATTAGCAGATATGAATAAGTTTAGGAATTTGAGATGGGAAGATTACTAGCCTGGATTATCTTCATTGACTCAACTAATCATTCAGTCCAGTTCAGTTCAGTCACTCAGTCATGTCCGACTCTTTGCGACCCCATGAACCGCAGCACACCAGGCCTCCCTATCCATCACCAACTCCCAGAGTCCACCCAAACTCATGCCCATTGAGTCAGTGATGCCATCCAACCATCTCATCCTCTGTCATCCCCTTCTCCTCCTGCCCTCAATCTTTCCCAGCATCAGGGTCTTTTCCAATGAGTCAGCTCTTTGCATCAGGTGGCCAATGTATTGGAGTTTCAGCTTCAATATCAGTCCTTCCAATGAACACCCAGGACTGATCTCCTTTAGGATGGACTGGTTGGATCTCCTTGCAGTCCATATGAATCCTTAAAAGCAGAGAAACATTCCTGGAGGTTCTGGTCGGACAGAGATATGACTATGGGGGGGATGGGGTCAGGGAGATGCAACCTTGATGACTTGACAATGAAGTAAGGTATGCTGAATCAAGGGTTGTGGGTGGTCTTTAGAAGCTGGAGACCTGTCTGTAGAAGCACTGTCCCTGGTTGCCCAGTGGTTAAGACTCTGCATTTCTATTGTTGGGTGAGTGTGTTTGAGACCTGTTCGGGGAACTAAGATCCCACGTGCCAAGTGGTGCAGGCAAAACTAAACTTTAAAAAAAATAATAATAAAAATAGAAGCTGGAGAAGGCAAGGAAATGAATTCTTCCCTGGAGCCTTCAAAAAGGAGAAAAACAAAATCCAAAAGGATACATGCACCCCAATGTTCATTACAACACTGTTCACAATAGCCAAGATATGGAATCAACCTAAATGTCCATCACCAGATGAAAGCATAAAGAAAATGTGGTACATATATACAATGGAATGTTGTTGTTGTTGTTGTTGTTGTTTAGTCACTAAATTGTGTCTGACTCTTTTGCGACCCCATGGACTGTAGCCCACCAAGCTCTTCTGTCCACGGTATTTTCCAGGCAAGGATACTGGAGTGGGTTGCCATTTCCTTCTCCGACCCAGGGATCAAACCTCCATCTCCTGCAATGGCAGGTAGATTCTTTACCACTGAGTCACCTGAGAAGCCCACAATAGAATACTGCTCAGCCATTAAAGAAGGAAATAATGCCATTTGCAGCAACATGGATGGGCCTAGAGACTGTCATCCTGAGTGAAGTAAGTCATACAGAGAAAGAAAATATCATGACATCCCTTATGTGTGGAATCTCAAAGGAAATGATACAAATGAACTTACAAAACAGAAAAACTCACAGACTTGGAGAATGAACTTACAGTTGCCGGGGGTTGTGGGGGAGGATAGGGAGAAAGGATAGTTAGGGAATTTGGGATCAACATCTACACACTGCTACTTAAATGGATAACCACCAAGGACCTACTGTATATCACATGGAATCTGCTTAGTGTTATGTGGCAGCCTGGATGGGAGGGGAGTTTGGGAAAGAATGGATACATGTATATGTACAGCTGAGTGGCTTCACAGGCTATATCCTAATACAACATGAAAAGTTAAAAAAGAAACGCAAAACCTTGATGTTAGCCCAGAGAGACCCAGATCAGACTCCTGACCTCCAGAACTGTAAGATAACACCTTCACGTTGTTTGAAGCCACTACGTGTGTGGTAACTTGTTACAACAGCTATAGAACACTAGTACAAATAGAGACGATTAACAAATATAAAATTCCCAGTGAGAGGCTACAGGACCTCAGGACACTTCAGAGAGAAAAAGGTCACTCTGATCTCTTGAGAAGCTTGTGTGCCTGCCCATCAGGAAAGATGAGCCGCATGTGTTAAGATTTTCACAGACAGGAAAAAAAAAAAAGATGGCATCATATATGGACTTGAAACAGAAAGTCACAAGGACACATACTTGCTTGTGGTGAAGCTGCTTCTGCCAGGGGCAACTCCACGGTGTCAAGCTGAGGGGCACAGGATTGATTCTGCTGTGACATTCAGTGATTCTCTCCATTCAGGCTAGCTGGCTAACAAGGAGGACTTTGATGATCACACACCTTGGGGCTCAGCTGGTAAAGAATCCGCCTGCAATGCGGGAGACCTGGGTTTGATCCCTGGGTTGGGAAGATAGCCTGGAAAAGGGAAAGGCTACCCACTCCAGTATTCTGGCCTGGAGAATTCCATGGACTGTATAGTCCATGGGGTCACAGAGAGTCAACACAACTGAGTGACTTTCATTTCACTGAGAGCTATTTATCAAACTTCTGTAGTGAACATCAACTTTATTATTTATATATAGTATCATATCTCAGTGAGGTTTTTTGATGGCTTGGAGAAAAAAACAGTGAAGAACAATCAAGTTACAGTAGTCCTCTCATCAGGGCTGGGTCACTGGGCATTTAGTGTACTTTATGAAGTCCTTTATTCATTCAGAGCACAGTTCACACCATTACACAGGTTGTCAAAACTGGAAGAAAACCCAGAGTCATCTTGTCTAAGCCTGTCATCTTTCGGATGCGGAAACCAAGGATTAAGATGTTATTATTGTTGTTGTTTAGTCGCTCAGTGGTATCCAACTCCTTGCAACCCCATGGACTGTAGCCTGCCAGGCTCTTCTGTCTATAGGACTTCCCAGGCAAGAATGTTGGAGTAGGCTGCCATGTCTTCTCCAGGGGATCTTGCTGAGCCAGGGATGGAACCCAGGTCTCCTGCATTGCAGGCAGATTCTTTACTGTTGAGCCACCAAGGATCAAGATGATCACATTATTCACCAAAGGCCACAGAACCAGTCCATATGGGGACTCACCTTCTGCCCTTGACTGCTGGGCTCATCTCTCCCTCTCCCACCTCCCGCAGGCTGCCTGGGGTTCTAGAGAAGAGGGATCCAGATTCATAGCCAGGACCAAACTGAGCACCTGAGTGCTTCTGGCCAGCCAATAATCTAGCCCCTTATAACAATATGAAGTGTCTGTTTTACATTTTTTTAATGGGAACATGTATTTATATTAATAAAAAATTGTATTATATACAGGAGCCAGTTCAATTCCCAGTCCAGAGTAACTTAAATATTCTACAAAAAATGAGGGCAAAACATCTCACGTGAGATGGGGAACACATGTTTTAAAATTATTAAATTAAAATAAATAAATAAATAAATAAAGAAGAAAAAAAAAAGAAAAAATATAGATAGAAAAACAAATAGCATAAATTAATGCATATATGTGAAATCTAGAAGAAAGGTACTGAGGAACCTATTTGCAAAGCAGAAGTAGAGACACAGACGCAGAGAACAAACATGTAGACACAGGTTGGGGAGACGAGGATGAACTGGGAGATTGAGATTGACATACAAACACTATTGATACTATGTGTAAAACAGATAGCTAAAGAGATTCTACTGTACAGCACAGGGAACGCTCTCAGTGCTCTTTGGTGACCTAAATGGGACGGAAATTCAAAAACAGAGGGGATATATAAATATATATATTCAGTTCAGTTCAGTGGCTCAGTCATGTCCGACTCTGCGACCCCATGAATCACAGCATGCCAGGCCTCCCTGTCCATCACCAACTCCCGGAGTTCACTCAGACTTACATCCATCAAGTCAGTGACGCCATCCAGCCATCTCATCCTCTGTCATCCCCTTCTCCTCCTGCCCCCAATCCCTCCCAGCATCAGAGTCTTTTCCAATGAGTCAACTCTTTGCATGAGGTGGCCAAAGTATTGCAGTTTCAGCTTTAGCATCAGTCCTTCCAATGAACACCCAGGACTGATCTCCTTTAGAATGGACTGGATCTCCTTGCAGTCCAAGGGACTCTCAAGAGTCTTCTCCAACACCACAGTTCAAAAGCATCAATTCTTCAGCGCTCAGCTTTCTTCACAGTCCAACTCTCACATCCATACATGACCACAGGAAAAATCATAGCCTTGACTAGACGGACCTTTGTTGGCAAAGTAATGTCTCTGCTTTTGAATAATGTTATCTAGGTTGGTCATAACTTTCCTTCCAAGGAGTAAGCATCTTAATTTCATGGCTGCAATCACCATCTGCAATGATTTTGGAGCCCCAAAAAATAAAGTCTGACACTGTTGCCACTGTTTCCCCATCTATTTCCCATGAAGTGATGGGACCAGATGCCATGATCTTAGTTTTCTGAATGTTGAGCTTTAAGCCAACTTTTTCACTCTCCTCTTTCACTTTCATCAAGAGGCTTTTTAGTTCCTCTTCACTTTCTGCCATAAGGGTGGTGTCATCTGCATATCTGAGGTTATTGAGATTTCTCCTGGCAATCTTGATTCCAGCTTGTGCTTCTTCCAGCCCAGCATTTCTCATGATGTACTCTGCATAGAAGTTAAATAAGCAGGGTGACAATATATAGCCTTGACGTATTCCTTTTCCTATTTGGAACAAGTCTGTTGTTCCATGTCCAGTTCTAACTGTTGCTTCCTGATCTGCATACAGGTTGCTCAAGAGGCAGGTCAGGTGGTCTGGTATTTCCATCTCTTTCAGAATTTTCCACAGTTTCTTGTGATCCACACAAAGGCTTTGGCATAGTCAATAAAGCAGAAATAGATTTTTTCTGGAACTCTCTTGCTTTTTCCATGATCCATCAGATGTTGGCAATTTGATCTCTGGTCCTCTGCCTTTTCTAAAACCAGCTTGAACATCAGGAAGTTCACAGTTCACGTATTGCTAAAGCCTGGCTTGGAGAATTTTGAGCATTACTTTACTAGTGTGTGAGATGAGTGCAGTTGTGCAGTAGTTTGAGCATTCTTTGGCATTGCCTTTCTTTGGGATTGGAATGAAAACTGACCTTTTCCAGTCCTGTGGCCACTGCTCAGTTTTCCAAATGTGCTGGCATATTGAGTGCAACACTTTCACAGCATCATCTTTCAGCATTTGAAATAGCTCAACTGAAATTCCATCACCTCCACTAGCTTTGTTCGTAGTGCTGCTTTCTAAGGCCCACTTGACTTCACATTCCAGTATGTCTGGCTCTAGGTGAGTGATCACACTATCATGATTATCTGGGTTGTGAAGATCTTTTTTGTACAGTTCTGTGTATTCTTGCCACCTCTTCTTAATATCTTCTGCTTCTGTTAGGTCCATACCATTTCTGTCCTTTACTGAGCCTATCTTTGCATGAAATGTTCCCTTGGTATCTGTAATTTGCTGTACAGCCGAAACTAATACAACATTGTAAAGCAACTATACTCCAGCACAAATTTTAAAAATAAAACAAAATGTATAGAACAAATCAATCTGATTGTTCCTGGTAACTGACACTGCAGATTGCATTGTTTGCATTCAGATTTCAGCATCTATGACTTTATGTTTCTATGGCAATAATTCTCCACAGGTGGAGGTCTGGACAATTTGGGAGTGGTTTTGGATTTTCTGTTATTTTCACCAGAGGATACTATTGGTGGCCCAAGTGAGACTTTCTTGGCTGTGTTAGTTGTGGTATAAAGAAACCCGAGTTAACTGGTGAACCATTTGAAGAGATATTGAAATTCATTGCTAAAGCTGAGTGTCCTGGACAGCTGCCCAGCTGGCCCAACCCTTACTCCAATTCTGAATGTGGGCACTCCTTCAGGTCTTGGTAGATAAGAAAGGGACTATCTTAAGGATGCTTGGGTCCAACCCCAGGGATGCAGCAGATTGTTTCAGAGGAGAATCAGCAGTCTGCATAGATGCTTTGACCACATGATCCAAGTTTATCCTCAGACACTAATACCTATCTCTGTGGAGTGTCCTCTAGCAGTTAGTCTCCATTTTAAAGGAGGAGAAAGAGAAGAAAAGAAGGAAATAGGAGATGAAAAAGAATGAAGAGGGTAGGAGAGAAGGGAGGGGAATAGGAAGAAAGGAAAGAAGGAAGGAAGGAAGAAAAATAGACCTTCTATAATAGCTGGAGTAGAAACTATCCAAATGTCCACCAGCAGCTGAATTGAAAGTTCATCACATTATATCCTTAACCCTTAGGTGCATGCATGTTAGCCTCCAGTTAAAAGGTTTACAACTTAAATACACCGGTTCTGCTCCTTGATCAGGTATCCTCTGACCTCAGTCTGAAAGCAAGCACCCTCCCTGGTTCCCTATGCCCAAGAAGAGCTAATAAAAACAGACGTTGGTGGAAATCAATTCTGAAATTAGACCTTCAAGATAATTCCTGGGAGAAATAAAAGAAGAAAGAAAAATGGTTCTGAAACACCTAATTGAAGCCTGATGATTCTGTCTACAAAGAAACATACCACTGGCGTTATTATAAGTCAACTTTTTCTCCAGGTCCTTTCTACATGCACATTTCCAAAAATTTGGCTCATTTCTCAGAAAGACTTCGTAAATGCCCCCACTGTTTACTAAAGAGCCAGTCTTGAAGAGCAGGAAAAAGTTTATAAGCTGCTAATGAGGGTTTAGCACCCTTTGAGGGACAAACAGCTCCAGTCAGCAGCTCCACAGAGGGAAATGAGCCCCTGTGCCCAGCAGGTACCAGCCAGGAGGCACAGTCCTGCATTGATTGCTGGGTAGTGTGGCCTAAAGGGGCTCTGGGTCAATTATCATTCCACAGACCGACTCCATGGAAAATATGCTTAGCCTTACGCTAATCTCTGGATTCTCCAAACATCAAGGCAGATAACCAGAAAGCAACAAGCTCACAAGAGTAACAGCTAGACGGGTGACTGCCTTATGCCACTTTTCCTTTTGACTTCAGGGAATCTGTCCGCAGGAGCAGACATGAGGTAGACTCAGTCCCATCTGTTTGCTTGTTTCACTCATTCATTCATTTAACAAGCATTCAGGAAGCTCTGATTTTGCACCAGACACTCAGAGATGCTGCATACACCGCATTCAGCAAGATCTTCAAAACCCCTGCCCACAATGAAACGATGCTCTGGTGGGCAACTCTAAAACATAATCAGGTACTCGCAAAAAGATTAGGTAGTAATAGATGCTCTGAGGAAAAGCCAAGTGAAGTAAGGAGATAAATCCCGTTGGGGCTGCTGCTTCTGCAAAGTGAAAAGTGGAAGTCGCTCAGTTGTGTCTGACTCTTTGCAACCCCACGGACTATAGAGTTCATGGAATTCTCCAGGCCAGAATACTGGAGTGCGTAGCTGTTCCCTTCTCCAGGGGATCTTCCCAACCCAGGGATCGAACCCAGGTCTCCCGCATTGCAGGTAATCCTTTACCTGCAAATTGCAGGTGGATCCTTTACCAGCTGAGCCACTAGGGAAGTCCAAGAATACTGGAGTGGGTAGCCTATCCCTTCTCCAACAGATCTTCCAGACCCAAGCATCAAACTGGAGTCTCCTGCATTGCAGGTGGATTCTTTACCAGTTGAGCTACCAGGGAAGTCTGGGCATGCATACTAAGTCACTTCGGTTGTGTCCGACTCTGTGCCACCCCATGGACTGTAGCCCACCAGGCTCCTCTGTCGATGGGATTCTCCAGGCAAGAACACTGGAGTGGGTGGCCATGTCCTCCTTCGGGGGATCTTTCTGATCCAGGGATTGAAGCTACATCTTCTGTTTGGCAAGCAGATGCTTTACCACTAAGACACCTGGGAAACTCAGATGTAGAAATACAAGGAAGTATATATAGATTTTTGATGTTTAAAGGTTGAGACACTCTTTTTGGTAATAGTTTGACAGTAGATTTTGAGGAATTAAGGATGCCTCCTACTTTGGGGCTTGAACCAAGGTGGTGCCATTTACTGTAACATTCTTATGTCCAGGTCCACAGGAGTAAAAGACCTTTCTGTCTATGGAATTCCCCCTGTCTCTATCGTCTAAAGAAGCCAGAAGTGGCTTGGACATATTCCTAGGCACGAGAAATGGTAGCCTCATTATTTTATTTCAGCCCTTAGAGACTGTAACTCTGGGAGCACACAATTCATAAATAAATTCAGAGTAGCCTATTTATCTCCTCCTTTTTTCATTTGATTGAAATCCTGGGCATCGGTTTCTACTAGGATGATGAATTTGGCTAGAACTTTGTCACATTTATTCAAGACTAATATGGTGTTATCTAGTACAAGAAACAGATGAGAAATCATTCCTGCAGCACTGAAGTTCAGACGTGGCTCAAAGGAAACACACGAGACATAAGGAAATCGTTGGAACACAAACACTAGACAGTCCTGGGCTGAGCTAGAAAAAGTCTTTGTTCACCCAGAATGTAGTATTTGTAAGCACGGGCCAGGAGTAAGGAAGAAACCTGAGCACATTGTAGTCATGTTTTCAAAGGTGAATTTTCTTAGCATAGTTAATCTGGATTAGCAATTCAGCAATTTAGGAACCCCGATGCTGGGAAAGATTGAAGGCAAAAGGAGAAGTGGGCGGCAGAGGATGAGACGGTTATATAGCATCCCTAACTCAATGGACATGAACTTGAGCAAACTCCAAGAGCTAGTAAAGGACAGAGGAGTCTGGCATGCTGCAGTCCACAGGGTCGCAGAGTTGGACACAAATTAGTGACTGAACAACAACTTAGGAAAATCATCGGGTCAGTGAATATTTACGGAGGCACTTCTAGCTCCCAAATATCACGGGGTGTACAGTGGGAAGTGAAATAACCTGCTCACTTCCCCTGTGTAACTGATGGTCTAAAGCAGTGGTCCACAACCCTTGGGCCGCCAAGGACTGGTTCCATAGAAGATGATTTTTCCATGGATCTGGGGCAGGGGGAAGGTTTCAGGGTGATTCAAGTGCATTGCTTTTATTGTGCACTTTATTTCTATTATGATTATTACATCACCTCCACCTCAGATCATCAGGCATTAGATCCTGGAGGTTGTGGACCCCTGGTCTAAATGGAAAGGCGGCAGAAGCAAAGTAATCATGAATTATGAAATAGATGCAAAGCAGAAGCACAGGGCAGTGTGATGCATTATGGGGACCAACCTGGCCCAGGGAGTGATGCTGAGATGGGATGGGTGGGTGTGAACGAGGCAAAGAGAAAAGAATCACTGCATTCAGGACAAACAGCACAAATCAGGGCCAAGAAGTAACCCTGCAGCATTTTCAAGGAACCCTGAGAAATGAAGATGGAAGGACCTGGGGGAGAGTGCTGGTAGAAGATGCGGGGTCAGCAAGAACCAGATCGCACAATCAGGACCTAATGCGCCGTGCTGTTGGCTTACTCTAAAGGCAAAAGGAAGCCACTAAGCGGCCACAAGTAGAGAATCAAGGGTTGGGTTTTTAAAGATCACTCCGGAAGCAGGATGAGAAGAGATGATGGGGACAGGAGTGATTGTGGCTGGAGAGGGGAGAGGCTTGATGAGTCAGGACAAGGAACAGGAGCTGTGAGAGTGATCACGAGGCAGGATCCGCAAGACTAGGTAATGGATGGATGTGTGACCGCATGCAGGGTGGGGAAGAGACGGGAAGTGTGGAGGGCGGAGATGGATGCAAAGTCCTGGGTTTCTGGCCCAAGTATTTTACTGACACAGAGAATTCCAGAAGTTTGCACGAGTCTCTCCGCTCAGTTTCAGTGCCCACCCTAGGTGAAAAGAAAGTCATCTGGAAGGACATCCAGATGGAACATCAAAGAAACCAAAAGGACAGAGACTGTTTGGGAGCCTGATGGGTATGGAAAGCTGGACAGAAGGGGAAAGCTGCTCACCATCCACAGATATTATTAAGCCCTCCCTCCCTCTGACAAGATGAGAGGGAGGTATGGGCTTCCCAGGTGGCGCAGTGGTAAAGAACCTGCCTGCCAATGCAGGAGATGCAAGAGACGTGGGTTCGATTCCTCTGTCGGGAAGATCCCCTGGAGAAGGAAATGGTAACCCACTCTCGTGTTCTTGCCTGGATAATCCCATGTCCAGAGGATCCTGGTCGGGCAAGAGTCAGACATGACTGAGTATGCACGCACACACGCACCACTGATGGAGATCAGAGACGCAAGATGCAGCAACTTCCTGCCCCTGTGGCTTTGAGGACAGTTAGACACGAAAGCGCCATTTGAGGCAAGGTCCTCCCAACAGTAGGGTGGATGGCACTAGAGGGGAAATGGGTCAGCTGTGCGGGGCTGAAAGGGGGCTTCCACCCACTGAGCAGAGCCTTGGACCATGCGTGAGGGGGCTCAACCTGGAAGCCAGAACTCCCCAGCTGTCATCTCTCTTGCCCAGCCTTGGATAGAAGTGAGAATACCCATCCTGAGGTATAGCAGTTTTGCAGAAAGGAGGGTGCACAGCTTTTGGCTCCCTGCTTAATGACTGACATGGGTGCTGTGTGATGTTTTCTGCTCACTAAATCTCTTACCTCTATAAGGAGGGAGTTAATCCAGGATCGCAGATAGGCTCAGGGATGCTGGCAAAAGGTTTGGAATGTGTCATTCATAAGATTCCATGAAATGATCTACTCCAGGAATTAATGAAAAATGTCAAATTGGTGTGTCACTCCTAGAATAGACTCCTTTGCTCTGTAAGTATGTGTCCCCACTGCTCAGAGAACCTCCCAGCAGAGGAGAAGGGGAGACTCGGTTAACCCCTTCTGCTGCAGGAGGTCCTAGGCTAGAACTCCAATTGCCCAAACCATGAAAGCAATGGCTTGGTCTCAAAGGAAAGACGAGGACAAGAGGATGACAAGGAAATCTTATTTGCACTAAGGAGAGAGATGTGGTGGAGTCAAACTTCCCACATTAACTGGGGGCTTCCGTTGTGTTTCCTTGAACCCATGGCAATGCTCCCTGGCCTTTCCCAACTCAGAGTCAGTAAGAAGCAGCCATTGAGTCAGCAACATAAGAAGGAAAAAAAAAAAAAAAAGCTTTTTAAATATGACTTTGAACATGGCTTTCCTAAAGGAAATCAGTCCTGAATATTCATTGGAAGGTCTGATGCTGAAGCTAAAACTCCAGTACTTTGGCTGCCTGATGCAAAGAACCGACTCATTGGAAAAGACCCTGATGCTGGGAAAGGTTGAAGGTGGGAGGAGAAGGGGGCGACAGAAGAAGAGATGGTTGGATGGCATCACTGACTTGATGGACATGAGTTTGAGTAAACTCCAGAGTTGGTGATGGGCAGGGAAGCCTGGCCTGCTGCAGTCCTTGGGGTCACAAAGAGTCAGACACCACTGAGCGACTGAACTGAACTGAACTTCCTTAATCAGAATCTACAGCCTATGTTTTTCCAGAGGCCACACTTGCGAGCTTGCACTGCCCGTGTCCTAAACGCTTCAGGAAATAAAGGCAGGTTGGTCTGTTGTAATACAGCCTATGTTTTTCCAGAGGCCACACTTGTGAGCTTGCACTGCCCGTGTCCTAAATGCTTCAGGAAATAAAGGCAGGTTGGTCTGTTGTAATGGGTCCCAGGCCGCACGCGTGCTCGGTTGTTTCCATTGTATCCGACTCTGCGACCCCATGGAGCGCAGCTTGCCAGTCTCTTCTGTCCATGGGACTCTCAAGGCAAGAATACAGGAGTGGCTTTCCGAGCCCTCTTCCAGGGGATGGAACCCGCGTCTCTTATGTCTCCTGCATTGGCAAGTGGGTTCTGTACCACTAGCGCCACCTGGGTCCCAGGCATAAAAATCAGTAATCACATCCTCCCCTGTTGGGAGCCTTTTATCACCAGCATCAGTTCAGGCAAAGCCCCTCTTGGGTTTATCTCTTCCCTTAATCCATCACCCTCACTCCATTCCCTAATTCCATGTAGATATAATCTACTCTGAAGAGTTGGCTTAACCTTGAATATACATGTGTCCTTTTAAAAGATGCAGAACCATTGTGTGTGTTTTGAATTAATAGCAAACTCATTATTATTACTATTAATAATAAGTCATATACCCATTTGTCAGGTGTATATCTATTTTATGATTCCTGTCTATCATTATACATAAAAAAAGTTTAAGACCTAAAGTTTATGCAGTAATGCAGAGACAAGAAAAAATGCTAAGCTAGAATACCCTTTCCCAAATAAGAGAAAGCACCTCTGGGCTGGGAAGAGGGAATACTGACTTAAAGATGAAGAAAAGAGTTGAGACATCGACGGGGCTCCTGAAGCTCTTTGTCTTGACTCCAAGTCAAAGACCTAGAGGTTCACAGAAGAACCTAGGTTAGGTCCAGAGAATACAAGAGGCCCCTTCCTAGGCAGAGTTTATGGAAAGGAAGCAAGACTTCAATGTTTTCTCATGCCCAACTCAAGACAGCAATCTGCATGGTCTGTGTACAGATCTCTGATCCCCAGTGCCCAAACACCACACAAGTCTGATGGGACTTCCGCCTGATGAGTAAAGGGTGAACGCAGCGTCTGAGCCAGCCTAGCGGGCCAGAGGGAGCTGTGTGTGTGTTAGTCGCTCAGTCGTGTCCGACCCCATGGACTGTAGCCCGAAAGGCTCCTTTGTCCACTCCTCTGTTCATGGGATTCTCCAGGCAAGAATACTGGAGTGAGTAGCCATTCCCTTCTCCAGGGGATCTTCCCAATCCAGGGATTGAACCTGTGTCTCATGCATTGCAGGCAGATTCTTTACTGACTGGGCAACCAGGGAAGCTCATTGAGCTGATGTAGTATCAAACTCCTGACAAATGACACTTGCCTATTGGCCATGGTATCTTGGCTCTCCCTAAGCCCTCAGGATGAGGATAAAACCTTAAGAAAAGGGAGAAAGACACTGAATGAACAGCAACTGAGCTTCAACCATCCACCTACCAACAGATTGATGGGTAGCTAATGTCTGCAGAGGGGAAACATAGAAACTTCTTGAATTATATCCATGTTTGCTGCTCAATTCCCAACTACTTGGCTCTTTATCAAATTCTGGGCAACTGTAACTTGGTAGCATCTCATTAACATGAAGAAGAGAAACATAAAAGAGACCATCTGAAAATTCAAATAGATAAGATCAGGGATGATTTTGTTCATTTGTTGAGTAGATTTACGGAATTCATTATCCCCAGGATGGAGGAGAGCTGTGAGGTCATGCACAGTTGACAGAACCATAAAAGATTATTGAAAAGGTTTTTGTTAGGACAGTCGTTGTCCCAAGGCTGATGTCATATCCTCCAAGAAGATGGACCTTGACCTTGACCCACAGTCATAATTCTAATTCTGTTTTATTCTGAAGGAGTTGGCTCTGAACAGAGATCCAGGAGATTCCAGATCCATCATAGTTAATGAACCACCAGAGACCCATCCTATACTAGGAGCATCACAGATGAAGTCAGCTTCACCTAAGAATATTATTCCCATTAACTGCCCCCACTCTCTTCTACCGCAAAGTAATCAAACAGGCTTTCCTCCAAAAGTCCTCCAATCAGGAGGCCACATGCTCTGGAAGCAGCCCATGTTGCTAGTTGCCAGGCTCCTCCAGCTCCCTCTTTCTGTTTTGCTTCAGGTCACTGAGCCAGACAAATGTTTATTCACACTTGATTCCAGCAAGCACCACAGCCCACGAAGGGGACCCCTGAATGGCGTCCCTAGAGAGCACCTTGGGTTCAGACTTGCTTTTTGGATGGTAACTTCTTTGCTCACAAAATATTTAGTGAAACCATGGGACATTTGCTCAAGTCAAAGTTCTTTTGGAAAGACCATATAATCCATCCAATTTTATGTCTATGTCTTAGTAAAAGCTAACTGCCCTTATTATTTAAGTCAATTAAAGTAACAAATCTGAGAACCAGCCATTCGCTGAGCCTCAAGCAATGAATAGGATGTCTTATTTTTATTCAGCACTCTTATCCTCATCACCAGTCTCTTTCAAAAAGAAATGCTTCTAAAACTAATATTTACTTGTTCCTCCAGAAATAGTTTAATTGGCTTTGTGAAATCAATGGTTCCCTTGATAATTGATAAAAGAGTGTCTCTTTTCCCTGTCCTGGCAATATCTTGGTTTAAATAACAGGACAGATAATTCTTTCACAAATATGAAAAACAGATTTTCGGAAACAAGCTTATTTTATTAAGCCATGTTATTTAATTTTATCTGACATTTGCAAGTCATTTTTGCTAGTAAGCACTCTACATTAATACCTTGAGTTCACATAGAGTTTAACAATATGAATTTCCTATCAGACTCAAGTACGGTATATGTTTGGCAGAAGCCAAGTCCATGAAGAATTAACAGTTGTCAAATCCCAGAGGGAAATAAATTCTCTTCGTTCCTCTTTTGCCAGCTGTCAAGCATTTAATTTGCACTTTAAAAAATTCTGCCTGTTATCCCAGATCCAGGAATGAGAACAGTGGTAACTCCTTAGCACATCCATGTCTAAGCATGTAAAGTCCAAACATCTATAGGCGACTAATTGCCACTGAGGGAGAAAAAACATAACAACTTCAAATAATTTTCATATTAAGAATACCTAGAATGAACCACAGAGACTAAGCTATCTTTGTATGCTTAAAGAGACGTGACAGAAACTAATCTCAATGTACAAATTAAGTGGACTCTTGAAAAGTTGTGTTAAATGAATCTTACTTTCCACTGACCTGAATTTTAAAACATGTAAAACATGGCTCAGAGTTTTAAAATGTGGAAACCAAGCAGTAATACAAATAGCAAATATTGAACAACCATAGACCTTTTAGGGGGAAAAGTGTTCTTTCTTCCTATAAATAACACATATGAAAATACACTGCTCTATGCCCCCATAAAATTAATTTTTAATTTTTTACTTATTGATTTTTTTCAGTTTTGTTGGAGTTTAGTTCCTTTGCAATGTTGTGTTAGTTTCTGCTGTACAGAAAAGTGAACCAGCTATATGTTAACATGTATCACTTCTTTTTAGGATTTCCCTCCCATTTAGGTCACCACTGAGCACTGAGTAGAGGTCCCTGTACAGTACAGCAGGTTCCCATTACTCACCTATTTTACACACTGTAGTGTATATATGTCAACCTCAATCTCCCAATTCATCCCATCCCCCTCCCCCCTCACCCCTGTATCTATACATTAGTTTTCTTTGGCTGTGTCTCTATATCTGCTTTGCAAATAGGTTTATCTGTACCATTTTTATAGATTCTACATATTACATATACATTAATATGATATTTGTCGAAAATATTTTTAAAAAAAGAAAATACACTGTTCCAAGCAAGGCTTCAAACCTCCATCACTCTCTAGGTCTTCAGAAACCTTAATCAGCAAAGAACCACACTCCTCTGGAAAACTCCTCAGTTCGAAAAGTTCAACTCAAAAAGCAACACCTCTGTGTACCTAGCTTTCCCTGCTCTGTAACCCTTGAGGAAAAATAACATCCACGCAGTTACATCAGCCATGAGGCAGAATTAGGGTCCCTCCCTTCTCCCCCAACACTGAAGCTTTGCTCCTTCATAGCCTTGGAGATCAATTGTCATCCTGCCTGAGAACCTAGGTCCTCCACTGGACTCTGTTCTCCCTTTGGAGCTCCAGTGCCTGTATCAGCACCTGGCACCTCATTGGTTCTCAGGAGCACTTTGAAAAGAATGAGCAAGCAAATCAAAGAATTAATTCATTTAAAGGGGGCTTTGAATTCTTAAAACCCTAATACAAATATTGCCTAGCCTGACTCCTATGACTCAGAAATGCTTTCAATGATAAGGTCCCTTGTACTTCCTGTTGTCAATACATAGGGTAATTTTAGTTTGCTGCGGCTGCTGCTGCTGCTGCTAAGTCACTTCAGTTGTGTCCGACTCTGTGCAACCTCATAGATGGCAGCCCACCAGGCTCCCCAGTCCCTGGGATTCTCCAGGCAAGAACACTGGAGTGGGTTGCCATTTCCTTCTCCAATGCATGAAAATGAAAAGTGAAAGTGAAGTCGCTCAGTCATGTCTGACACTTAGCAACCCCATGGACTGCAGCCTACCAGACTCCTCCATCCATGGGATTTTCCGGGCAAGTGTACTGGAGTGTGTTGCCATTGCCTTCTCCTAATTTTAGTTTGGTTGTTCTAAATAAAACCCTGGGCTCTTTGATTTCAGAAATTAGGATCAACAGGCTTCTTAGAAGCTATGTGCTCATCTGTTCATCTCAGAGTAACTCAGCAATGAGCTGGAGCCAAGGATACTTCATTTAACAACATCTTAACCCACTCCAGTATTCTTGTCTGGAAAATCCCATGGACAGAGGACAGTGGCAGGCTACAGTCCTTGGGGTCACAAAGAGTTGGTCACGACTGAGCGACTAACAGTACTAACAATGTCTTCATTTAGCAGTCTTTAAACTGCTTTCCTGGGCTGACTAACAAGTGTTACCAGAGGCACTATATATAGTTTACACAGCAGGAATGGCTTTGAATCTGAAGGAAAGAACTAGGTTACCAATTTAAGGTACATGTTACATCCACGGGCTTCCCAGTGGCTCAGTGGTAAAGAATTTGCCTACGATGCAGGAGCCTCAGGAGATGTGGGTTCAGTCCCTGGGTCTGGAAGATCCCCTGAAGGCGGGCATGGCAACTCACTCCAGTATTCTTGCCTGAGAAACTTCATGGCCAGAGGAACCTTGTGGGCTCCAGTTCATATGGTCACAAAGAGTTGGAAACGACTGAACCAACTTAGTACACACACATTACACCCAAGGCAGAGGAACCAGAGATCAAAATGCCAATATCCGTTGGATTATCAAAAAGCAACAGAGTTCCAGAAAAACATCTATTTCTGCCTTATTGACTATGTCAAAGCCTTTGACTGTGTGGATCACAACAAACTGTGGAAAATCCTTAAAGAGATGAGAATACCAGACCACCTGACTTGCCTCTTGGGAAATCTGTATGCAAGTCAGGAAGCAAGTTAGAACTGGACATGGAACAACTGGTTCCTATTTGGACTGGCTCCAAATAGGGAAAGAAGTATGTCAAGGCTATATATTGTCAACCTGCTTATTTAACTTCTATGCAGAGTACATCATGAGAAATGCTGGGCTGGGTGAAGCACAAGCTGGAATCAAGATTGCCGGGAAAAATATCAATATCCTCAGATATGAAGATGGCACCACCCTTATGGCAGAAAGTGAAGAAGAACTAAAGAGCCTCTTGATGAAAGTGAAAGAGGAGAGTGAAAAAGTTGACTTAAAACTAAACATTCAGAAAACTAAGATCATAGTATCTGGTCCCATCACTTCATGGCAAATAGATGGGGAAACAATAACAGATGTTATTTTGGGGGGCTCCAAAATCACTGCAGATGGTGATTGCAGCCATGAAATTAAAAGATGCTTACTCCTTGGAAGAAAAGTTACAACCAACCTAGATGATATATTAAAAAGCAGAGACATTACTTTGCCAGCAAAGGTCCACCTAGTCAAGGCTATGGTTTTTCCAGTGGTCATGTATGGATGTGCAAGTTGGACTATAAAGAAAGCTGAGTGCTGAAGAATTGATGCTTTTGAACTGTGGTGTTGGAAAAGACTCTTGAGAGTCCCTTGGACTGCAAGGAGATCCAACCAGTCCATCCTAAAGGAAATCAGTCCTGAATATTCATTGGAAGGATGATGTTGAAGCTGAAATTCCAATACTTTGGCCACCTGATGGGAAGGACTGACTCATTTGAAAAGACCCTGCTGCTGGGAAAGATTGAAGGTGGGAGGAGAAAAAGATGACAGAGGATGAGATGGTTGGATTGCACCACCAACTCATGAGTTTGAGCAAACTCCGGGAGTTGGTGATGGACAGGGAGGCCTGGCGTGCTGCAGTCCATGGGGTCACAGAGAGTCAGACACGACTGAGCAACTGAACTGAAGTGAACTGAACTGAGTCAAGAGCCAACAGGTTTTCACAAGGTGGCCGTGCCACGCCCTCATCACACACACACTGGTGGGAATCGTTCCCTGCAGAATTCAGAGAGCTGTCTGGGTGAATGCTTGAACATACAACAGCTTTTAAGAGTCTCCCTGAGAAAACACTTAGAAAACCCCTACAGGACTATGATCAGTAGCTTAATCGCCACAATCCTCAGGGAATGCAGGAAAACCTGAGATGTCAAAAAACTGACAAGCAGTTTCCCAAGGCAATAAAAATAAAAGCAAAAATAAGTGCTGCTGCTGCTAAGTCGCTTCAGTCGTGTCCGACTCTGTGCGACCCCATAGACGGCAGCCCACAAGGCTCCCCCATCCCTGGGATTCTCCAGGCAAGAACACTGGAGTGGGTTGCCATTTCCTTCTCCAATGCATGGAAGTGAAAAGTGAAAGTGAAGTCGCTCAGTCGTGTCCGAGTCTTAGCAACCCCATGGACTGCAGCCTACCAGGCTCCTCCATCCATGGGATTTTCCAGGCAAGAGTACTGGAGTGGGGTGCCATCGCCTTCATAAGGTTTTGCACAGCAAAGGAAACCATAAACAAAATGAAAAGACAACCTGCAGACTGGGAGAAAAATATTTGCAAACCACGTGACCTACCAAGGCTTAATTTCCAAAATATTCAAACAGCTCATACAACTTGATAACAGAAAAAGAAACAACTCCATCAAAAAAAAAAAAAAATTGGCAGAAAACCTCAGTAGACATTTCTCCAAAGAAGACATACAGATGGCCAATAGGCACATGAAAAGATGTTCAACATGACTAATCATTACAGAAATGTTAATCAAAACTACCACATCACACTGATCAGAATGGCCATCATCAAAAAGTCCACAAACAATAAATGCTGGAGAGGGTGTGGAGAAAAGAGAATACTCCTATACTGTTGTTTGGAGAAGGAAATGGCGCCCCACTCCAGTACTCTTGCCTGGAAAATCCCATGGACAGTGGAGCCTGGTGGGCTGCAGTCCATGGGGTCGCTACGAGTCGGACACGACTGAGTGATTTCACTTTCACTTTTCACTTTCATGCCTTGGAGAAGGAGATGGCAACCCACTCCGATGTTCTTGCCTGGAGAATCCCGGGGACGGGGGAGCCTGGTGGGCTGCTGTCTCTGGGGTCGCACAGAGTCGGACACGACTGAAGCGACCTAGCAGCAGTAGCAGCAGCATACTGTTGTTTGGAATGTAAACTCATGTGATATGGAAAAAAGTATGGAAGTTCCTAAAAAAAAAAACAAAAATAAAGTTTCCATATGATCCAACCATCCCACTCCAGGGCATATAGCCAGAAAAGATGAAAACTCTAATTTGAAAAATACACACACCCCAGTGTTCATTGTAGCACTGTTTGTAATAACCAAGATATGGAAGCAACCTAAATGTCCATTGACAGGCAAACAAAAAGAAAATGTGGTATGTATGTACAAAGGAATGTTAGTCGGCCATCAAAAATAATGAAATGCCATCTGCAACAACATGGATGGATCTAGAGGTTATCATACTAAGTGCAGTAAGTCAGACAACAAATACCATATAATATCACTTATACGTAGAATCTAAAATATGACCCAAATAAACTTAATGACAAAACTGAAACAGATTCACAGACATAGCAAGCCACCAAAGGGGAAAGGAAGGGGAGGGATAAATTAGGAGTTTGAGATTAGCAGATACAAATTACTGTACATAAAATAGATAAACAACAAAGGGAACTATATTCAATATCTTGCAATAATCTGTATTGAAAAAGAATGTGTGTATATATATGTAACTGAATCACTGCTGTACACCTTAAACTAACACAACATTGTAAATCAACTGTACATCAATTTTAAAATAAAATAAAAATTATATACAAGATATAAAAAAAAAAAGACTGACAGGTGGTTGTAAGGCAAAGTAACAGTTCGAGGCAGTGGATAAAACTAGCCAATGAAAATGATCAACAGTGTTTTTCTGCAGGTTTGAGTCATGGAAAATTCAAGGTCATTTTAAGCTAGACAGGGTATTGGTGGAACTGCAACTGAAACGACAATAGAAACCCTCAGTGTTTTCCATAGATGAAGCAAAAAGAAGGACGAACTGGAAATAAATTACAGGCAGAATTCACTGGGGGGTGGGGAGTTAGAAAATTCTCTAATAAATATTAGATGGCAGAAAGAGAAGATACTTTTCCTTTTGCATATTTTAGCTTGTTAATTATGAACCTAAAAGCTTGGTAGCATAGAGTCCATATTCTACCTGCTGACTCTTCAGCTTACAAAAGACTTTTAAATTATCCAAGATTCTGGAAGCTTCTTAATGCAACCACCATGACTTGTAGAGAATCAAGTCACAGTCTGGCTTGAACTGAAGCCTCTAGAAGCTGTAATGTAAGGTTTGCATGTAGAAGAGTCAGATGCTCAAAGCTCTGGTTGTCAGTGGATGCCTTATATTTACAGGTATTTAAACCTTCCATGGTCCATTGAGCATGCAACCAAGGCCCAGAATTTCTCCAGGACTCTTTGAGTAACTATGTGACAAATTTTGCTTACAGAATTCAGTTCAATACATCTTCTGAATCAGTAAAATTAAAGATACCATTCTTTTCCTAACTTTATGTTTCTATAGTTACTCATATTTTGCTATCAATCTATTTGCATTTCTCCAAATTGTTGTCAAGTTCTGTAGTGTTTACTGTTATCAAGAGCTGTTTTCACCTCTTAATAACAAGATCTAATCTGACGTTAATGATATCTGCTGAAGTGCTCAACAAGACAGATTCAAACAGATGTTTGTGATTGCTTTTCATTTCACATTTCCATTATTCTAGCTAATGCACAGAACTGAGAACTGATATCATGTAAGCGACTAAATTTTGAATCTGTGATTTCTAACTATCTTTAACAAACTCCTCAAGAGAAAAAAATTAAGACTTTCATACAAAATAAACATCTCTGTTTATATATATATATATGATATATCTGATGAGAGGACTCAGAGAGAGGGAGAAATTAAAAAGTCCTTAATTATACCTCACCTTTAGACATGCTCATACTCTTTGTAGGTTTGTTTCTAGTATTTCAAGCATGCCTGTTAATATTTTGTTTGCTTTTCACACATGAATACACAATTTGCAAGCTTCAAACTAATGTATGCCTAAAGCTAATTCACTACAAAAATTTCCATTTTTTTCTCCCATTTTATGACTTTTTAAAAGTCATACACTTTTCATCACAGATATCACAGGCATTTGGGTTCCAATATTTTCCACTAATTTTTCTAAACTGAGGCCAAAATTCTAGATACATTCAAGCAATTATACAAACACTGCCTTTTGGTCAAAGATAGCAAAGTGGCCAAAGTTGAATTAGTCTAAACAAAGGCAGTACCACACATGACTCCAGCAGCTGATAATGCAAAATGTGCCTTAGAGTCTTCAAGATCTCCGAGTGTGGGACTTCCTTGGTGGTCCAGGGGTTAAGACTACATGCTTCCAATGTAAAGGGTGCAGGTTCAATCCCTGGTCAGGGAACTAAGAGGCCACATGCTATGCAGCCAGAGAAAGGAAAAAAGATCTCCAAGCGTGAGTATATTTCAACTCAGAGACCACAGGTACACCCAGGTGACATTAGGAAAGAGGGACCCATATCTCTGGCCCTTTCTGTACTGAAGCGAGGCAGGGATAGCTTCAGTTCCTCACAAAGGCCACACCCCCTCAAATTCCAGCTTTCACAGGAGCAGTCTCCTCAGCCCAGAATATTGTTTCTCCACCCACTGCCTCCGATTTCCATTCGGTTTATTCCTACTCTCTCTAAAGGTAGCCATCCATGAACCTCCAGGTCTGACTCAGTCTATCCTCCAGAGTCACTCTGTACTTGAAGGGTGGCAACACTCCTCAAGCTTGTAGTGAAGTTTGGCGGTCATTTTCCTTATATCCCCTTCCACTCTCTACACACAGTCTGGAAAGCCATCTCTTCCATTTGATCCTATATTCTCATTGCCTGGCCCGTGGGACGCTCTCACCAAGTCTCCATAGAACTGGATTACATGAAGTTACATGGCAAGCTTGGTAAACAAAATTTGTTTCCTAAGTGAGATCTTTCTTTTTGTCATGTTTGGGTAGAAGGGAGACAGAGAGATACAGACAAAGAACAAAAGGGTGAGAGAGAGACAGAGAGACTGATTCATGTCTTCATCAGATAAAAAGTCATTGAACCAGGAATGCTATTTACATGGCTTCCCAATAGGACAAGTTTTCCTTCTTACACATCGGTCTTCAAGAGCCAAACAGGACTTTCCAGGTAGCTCAGGGGTAAAAAAAAAAAAATCTGCCTACCAATGCAGGAGACGCATATTTGATCCCTCGGTCAGGAGGATCCCCTGGAAGGGGAAATGGCAACCCACTCCAGTATTCTTGCCTGGGAAATCCCATGGACAGAGGAGCCCAGCGGGCTACAGTCCACGGGGTCACAAAGAGTCGGACATGACTGAGAGACTGAGTATGCAGAAGAGCCAAACAAAGCAAACCAAATCCGTACTTTGCTCTGACATCTGCAGTGTTTTGTCCTCACCCATTTCTTCAAACCGACAGAAATCTGGTCTCTTTAGCAGTGGCGATGACTCTCTTTGATCTTCTGTGTTGGCCACATGTTCCCCCAAAGCCAAAAAAAGAATCATGTCTTCAGCTGGGGAACCACAAAGTTGTTGCAAATATAAAACACAAAGCTGGGCTTCCAAAATGAGACCCAACATGAGTCCTGTAGTTTTAGGTTTTGAAGAAAAGATGATAAACAGTGATCCCACGTCTTCGATTCCCAGTTGCCACCAGCGGACCACCAGCAGCTCCAGACACACAGAGGAGGCAGCCAAAACCACAGCCAGGGAGTTACATATATTTTCTCTTAAGCAAAAAAGGAAGGCCACATGGGAAATAATCAGTCTTGGCCAAGGAGAAATCAAAAAGGATGGGCAATAAAAGAACAGAATCTTGACACCCTAGAGGGAAGGGGAGTTGAGGAAGAATGGAAAGATGTATATGTACGGCTTAGTCCCTTCACTGTTCACCTGAAACTGTCATAACGTTGCTAATCAGCCGTGAAAGTGAAAGCTGCTCAGTCATGTACAACTCTTTGTGACCCCACAAGCGATAGCCCGCCATGGAGTTTTCCAGGCAAGAACACTGGAGTGGGTTGCCATTTCCTCCACCAGGGGATCTTTCCAACCCAGGGATTGAACCCAGGTCTCCTACATTGCAGGTGGATTCCTTACCCTCTGAGCCACCTATTCCCCAATACAAAATAAAAACTTAATTTTAAGAAAAGAATAGAATCTTGCTTCTAAGATAATAGTATTAACAATGAGCTTTTAAACAAACGTAAAAAAAAAATCCATAGTTCAGCAAGTTCTCTTATCAAAAATGCTCTAGTGAAACTCGACTAGAGATTGCTCTCAAGTCTCTGGAGCTTGACTCTTTGCCTCCTGTTTGGGGCCGCTATTACCTGAGTCACCAGCAGGTCCTGGAATACCCACAGGCCCCTGCCTCAATGTGGTTTAATAAAGCAATACAGAAACAATTTTTGGCTTTGCTGCAAATGTGCATAATGGAAAGCAAATATTATTAAAAAGACAATCATTTTTAGTGATTAAAATAATCCAAGGCAGAAAAAATTTCTCCCATAAGTTTCGAAGTTCTCATTTATCATCGTTTTGCCGCAAGAAGCCAGAGTAATTTTATTTTTCCTGACTTCTATTAAAAAGATCAATACATATGATTCCAAAGAGTCTCGGCTCATGAAAAGATGGAGCAGGCCTGTAATCACATATGAAAGTATTGGTTGTCATTAGCAGAAAGATTGATCTGAAAAGACAGCAGACCCAGAGTGAAAGGACTTAAAATTTTCCACTGGGCAGCCCAACAACTTTCACCTTCCAGATAATTGAATACAGATAACAGATTACCATATTAGAGGAAAGAATTGGATTGGAGATATTCAGTAGATACCCGCTTTAGCAAAGCAATACCAAATTTCTCAATAATGATTTTTGTTTGATGCAAAAACATTAATGCAGACTGACAGTACAAAGGCACGGTCCAATGTGCATTGAAGACAAAGTTGTTGGATCAGATTTTTATACAGTTACCTGTGGCATCAGAGGTTCTAACAAATGCATGTGTTCAGTTGACTGTAAAAAACCGAGTTAAGGAACATATTCAGGCAAATGTCATGGCTTTATTCCATGAACAGAGCTTCTTTCAGCTTTCTTCAGTGAGTTATTGATATAACCCTGAGTGGTAATTGTATAAAACTCTCAAGAACTGAACTCATGGGCAGGCATGCAAACGGTTTTCTTCACTGCATAACTCTCCTTTCCAGAAACCCACTAACGGTGCAGTAAAAAATGTTAGCTATAAAACAAGCTGGAATTTTTATAGGACCTTGGAAGGGCACGGTGAATTTGGAAATTCAGAGTTGTAGTCCAAGAACACTAAACTGAAGGTCAAGGTTTTCCATATCTTCATCCTTGTCCTACAAATATACCATATTGACAACCTGAAGATGTTGCTCCCAAGCTCCAGAATTTATGCATAAAATGAGAGGCTGAGACCATGAATAAGAGAGATGCTATTAACCAAACTTTGGCCTGTATGTTTTTTAAGACATCTGAATATTTCATCACCTTTCAATCCCTTTACTTACTTAGCGGCCAGCAAATACCTGGACATCTCATAGGAATCAAATCTGTTCATAGTTATTAACCACTGATCATTTTCTTAATGACCTAAAAGCTCATCTTGGAGAAAGATACCAACTTCCATAGCCTATAACAACCATCTTGACAGTGTAAGTGAGCATTGCATTGGTGTTAAAAACCATTGTTTGTCATTGACCTCAATAGAGTTTGAGAGACATTTTATGTTAAGTGTGTTCCTCTACGACTCTTCTATGAATTCCTAAATTCTTTCATTATCTAAATTTTACACAGAATCACATTGTCCTGGCCTTCACTAGACACCTCAGTGCCTACAAAGCAAAACTGTTTTCCTCCATGTCTAAATTAAACAAAACATAAACACTTGTTTTTATAAAAATTCCAGAAAATGTTCACGCTTTTGGAATTTCCTGTAATAATAGTATCAGGAGTAAATTCCTTTAAATACAGAGGACAGGAATAAGACCAGCCAGGAATTATTTTTAGTTTTTCAAGCTTAGTAAATTCTTTTCCATTCTCAACTGAAAGAATTTTTCTTCTTGCAACTAAGAAAACATCTCCGTTTTACTAATGAAGTCAGTATTTTTCAAAAAAGGGGAAATATTATTTTTCCCATTTGTGCCTCATACAGGAATCTGTGTAAATACACATGTACATGTTTATATTCCATGCTTGTAGTGAGCCCACATTTTTTTAACCAATTCTCTTTTCAAGAAAACTAAATTAAGGATCACTCAAGGGCACTCTTACTTTAAAAGTGGAGCATGTTGGTACCCCAAGACTAGAGTGGGCTATGGAAACTTCCTGTCTTTGTCCTGTTGAAGGGGTGACTGTTGAAGAGTCTGACAGTGACTCTTGGGTCATACAACACCACCACAGACAGAATGCCCATGACCTAGCTATAAATGCATGAATGCTCAGTGATAGGGCTCCTTCCCTGCCCTTCCTTGTCCTGCTGATGCCTTGATGAGAGATCGAGGATATCATGACCTGGGTTGACACACTCTCAAAGGAGTTGTCAGTACAGCATGTATGATGCCCCAGTGCACACACTGGGCTCTGATTTGTACTGGGCTGTGCTAATTACAGTGTGTGAGAGTTGCTATCTCATTCCTGTTCTCTGTGTACATTGTGATAAACAAAAAGTTGCTGAAGCATGAAACAAGAAGTAAATAGGACCTCAAGCACCTTACCGTTACAAACAGCACGGAAATTATTTTCTTGTTGTACATATGCTCAGTCGTGCCCAACACTTTGCAACCCCGTGGACTGTAAACCACTGGCTCCTCTGTCCGTGGAATTCTCCCGGCAAGAATGTTTGAGTGGGCTGCCGTTTCTTACTCCAGGGGATCTTCCCAAGCCAGGGATCAGACTGAACCCACATCTCTTGTGTCTCCTGCATTGTCAGGCAGATTCTTTACCACTGTGCCACCTGGGAATGAAAATTATGGCATATCATTCTAAAAAGAGAAGACAAAATGAGAGGGAAAGAACTAGAATATAACTGTACTAATCAGGGGTCTCCAGAGACACAGAACCAATCAGAGAGACAGAGACAAAAATCTATTCATTAATTATAAGAAATTGGCTCATGTAGTTATGGGGGGAACAAGTCCAGGATTTTCAGGGGGACTCAGAAGGCTGGAGAGCCAGTGGGATGTATTTCCAGTCCAAGTGCAAAGCCAGAGAACCAGGAGAGCTGATGGTGGTTCTACTCTGGAGGCCAGCAGACCCGAGACCCAGAAGCACCAAGGTTTCAGCTCAAGTGCAAAGGCAGGGAAAAGCCAATGTCCCAGCTAAAATGCCACCAGGCCAGAGGAATTCCCTCCTAACTCAACATTTTTATTCATTCAAGCCTTCAACTGATTGGACTTATTCCACTCACATGCGGGAGGGTAATCTGCTTTACTTGGTCCACGGATTTAAATGTTAATCTCACACAAAAACACCATCCCCAAACACCCAGAATAATGTTGGACCCAATATCTGAGCACCCCATGACCCAGTCAAATTGACATATAAAATTAATCATCACAATAACCTTGTCAAATGCTAATCAAATACACTTTGCTTTTTGTTTGTTTATCTTAATACAAGTGGTAACTTCTGTTCATTCCTTTTTTGCGATGATTCTTTTTGTCCATTTGGTTTAAATATTTCTCTACACTTCAACAAGCAGGCAATAGTTAGGTAGTAAAATTGCACTGAAAATTCATTTCCCCCAGCTAAAGCAAACTCAAGGAACATCTATTTAATAAAATGGAGAATCAATAAAATTATAATTTTAAGTCAGAGCCAATGCCAAGTTGTCTTGTAAAGAAGTTTTATAGGAATTCATGTTCTTTGTTTCTGTTAGGAAAAATCATATTAAAATAGAATTAATTTAATAATCATCAAACTGGTTGGTTCAGTGATGATAAGTTTGACTAAGAAACATGCATCCAGCTTCTATTCCTTTGAAACTACCTTTTCCAATTCTTTTAGGACCTTGCTACTCAAAGAGGATGTTGCAGAGAAGCAGCGCCTGCATCACTTGGGAGTTTGTCTAAAATTCAGATTCCAGGCCCCAAATCAGGCCTATTCAATTAGAATATCTGGGGATGGGCCCTAGCTATTTGCATTTTAAGAAGCTCTCTGGGTAATTCTTAAGCACAATAGCATTTGAGAGTCCCCATGTTAGATAATGTTTTATCCAGCTGGCAAAAATCACACATGCCACAGATTAAATCTCAACCAGAGAAACTTAATTCTATCATCCAGTTGAAGCTTAAGTTATCAACCAAGCTGGCACGCACTCTAATGCATTCGACAATGGAGAATTTTCTGATTAACTGATTCGCTCATTCCATCTAAATTTTGGAAGATTACATTCATTTTGATAAACTTAGTGGTACTGGAGAACATCAAGATAATACAGTATTAAAATGTAATAGTAAATTTTAAATGTAACTACTAAGTGAAAGTTAATATTAAAATATTAAATGTGCTTTGCATATCACTCTACCATTTGGCATAAACAGGCAGCCCTCAGAATACATTTCAAATTGTCATCATTTCTCTAATTAGCCATATTTTCAAGTAAAAGTTGAAAGGCACCAGTCAACACACGTGATCGAGGTCTTGGCTATGAACATGAGTACTGAAAAGCACTGGTCTAGAATAGTTGGCTTATTTATTGTGGAGTATCTTTTAATCTTGCCATCCAAGTTGTGTCTTAGAAAATGATACTAGTTCATTTACAGCCTTTAATCAGTCCAAATCCCCTCTTTGCAACAAGCATATGAAAAGACAAATTTTGAAATAGTGGAGTTTCCCTTCTCTTCCCCTAGCCTGAGTTCCCAGTGTCTCCTTTGTGCCCACATACACAGCATTAATTCCCCATTAAGACATTCATTGCTTGCATCTTGGCCTTTGCTGCTCCGGATGCCCTTCTCTTATGGTAATCTCTCCCCAAGTGCATCCACACTAACCAAGCCCTGCTCTTCTCAACTTTCCTTCCCTCTTTCCAAATAAAAATGTTCTATACCATTTCCCTCTCTTAAGAGACCCGATATGAACTATTTGTCTGTTCAAAATCTGTCTGGTACCATTCCCTTGGGATAATAATAATAAGCAATAATTTGGCATCGTGTCAGATTATGATTCAGTGCAAAGCAACTTGGAGCTACAGAATCAGAGTTCAAGACCTAGCTGTGGTTTTGTAAATTTGGGGGAGGTTTTGCCCTCAAAGAACTCATAATTCAATAAAATAAATAAGACAGTTAAACAAAAATACAGTTGACTGGAAAATGTCTTTTGGAAAATGCCTCCAAAAGACACAGCAAGCTGAGGGAATCAAGAACAGAGGAGCTCATATCTGGTTGGACACGAACTTCAGAAAGTTTCTCAGAGGAAGCCACCCTGGTTCAAGGTAAACTCAACCCTTTCGGGGGTCACACTTGAAACAAAATAGATTTACCCCAAATTGCTCCATCAAGAAATAAGAACAGGGTCCATGCAAACTCATGTTATGTTGGTTTTTCTCTTGGCTCTGAGCAGAATGACGCTCATCATGTGACCCAGCTGGAGTCATTCTGACACCAGGAGCCATAGACAACGGCTGTCATCGTGGTCCATTGAAACTAGTCATGTAACATCCATCACAAGCTATGTATGAAGATGTGAATGGATGGGGACAAGTGTATGTGCAGGATCATATATGATTCTTGCCTCAAGCTAACTGGATAGCTTTCCTGTTAATCACTAAATAAGGGCATGTTGAACACTTTTGTGGGCCAAGCCCCATAATGAGAATATGGCTACAAACGATGAAGAAGCAATTTCTGTTCTTCAAGAGCTTAGAGTCGAAACAACCAAGCAGACATTTACAAATAATGATTAGTGTAGACTAAAACGCTGCTGCAAGTTTAAGACTTAAAGCCTACATAGCTTCCAGGCAGTGATTTCTCTTCTATGCTACAGCTCCAGGATCTGCTGCTTCAGTGAAGAGGATTATGACCCCAATCCTCATACTCAGTGGTGTTGCCAATGCCTGTCTTGGTTCCATGAAGACAGCCCTGTCTCATCAGCACGGAGTCCTCATTTACTCCCTGGAAACACTCTATTAATCCATGGTTCTTAGCCTACAAGGACCACCTGGGGGGCTAACAGGCAGATATCTGGCTTCATCCAGAAATTCTGATTCAGACTACAACTGGGATAGTCTACATTGCATTTGGAAAAACCCATCTGAGTGGTTCTAAAGCAGAGAGTTGTGTGAATTGCCCTAGAAGCCCTGTAACCTAGACGTGGACAAACTAAAAACCCCGATTTTCCTTATCCAGACAAATTGAGAACATAATTTAATTGACATGCTACATCCACTTCAGAATGTCTCAAAAATATGCACAAATATCTGCATACCTTCTTTTGCCTTCAAAAGACACTGAGAGGTAAACTATTCTAAAAATAGAAGAAAGTTCACCATCCTGAGACTTGAACTCTTTGTGAGGAGTTGTTTTAGTATAAAACTTCAATACATGCTCCAGGTTAATGAGGAAGACTGTTTATTTATCATTCAGTTTTTAAAAATATGTATCAGTAAATCTCTCTTTTAGGCAGCTTGAGTAAATGCCTAAAGGTAAGAAATATGCCAAACCCAAAACTAAATACTGCCAACAATTCATGATAGAAATAAAATCAACTTCAAAATTGGAGATAAGCCACAGATAAAAGAGAGGTTTTATACTATGACCTTCAAATCAATTCTCTGGTTTTCTTTCTTTCTGTTAAATGACAGACAACTGGAAAAAAATAACTGTTTTTTCACTAAATCTAATTTTTCTCTTTCACATAATATTGATTTAAAGGCAATGTTATCAATAGTCATAAGTAAAAGAATAGGAACTTAGAAAACCATAATTCTGTTGAAACCAAGGTACCCAGTTTATGAGTCAAGATCAGCAAATTAGTTTAGAAAAATACATCAAGGTTGGGGTAAGCCCAGAATGATGTGAAATGAGAAGGGCAGACGGTAAGAGCAGAAATAGTAAAGATGGATTCTTCAAAATCCCATTGAGTATTTTTTTACTTCAGAAAAGGGTAACTTTATATAAAAACTTTGCAAATAAATGAGTGATTGAAAAAAAAAAAAAAAGCTCAACAGCATGGCAGTCATTGAAAGACTTGAAAATGAATGAAAAAATAAAAACCTGAATCTTTCCTTCACTCAGCTAACTGTTGTGCAAATGCCCTGGAGTCTAATACAGTAAGCTATGTTAGAAATACACTGGGACGACCCAGAGGGATGGTATGGGGAGGGAGGAGGGAGGAGGGTTCAGGATGAGAAACACATGTATACCTGTGATGGATTCATTTTGATATTTGGCAAAACTAATACTATTATGTAAAGTTTAAAAATAAAAAAAAATTTAAAAAAAAACAAAAAGAAATACAGGTTGAATAAAATATTTTTTAAATGGAGTGACGAATGAATAGTCTTTTTTGTTAACCGGAAGCATGTAGTGTATTTACATCCATGTCTCTAAGGCACTCACCACTTAGCCAACAAAATCACAGACATCTATCTCTACAACTAAGCATAATACAGAAAGATGTGTGTTACATCAGTCATATGAAACAGTGATTCAGGAACAGTGAAGAGAGCATGATAAATTTTCCTGTGGGCTTAAATAGGAATGGTCTCACAGGAGAGGTGAGTGCTTTGTAGACTCTGGGTCTAAAAAAGTCTCTGAGTGAAGGTCCTCACTAGCTTGGGACCATCCTTATTTAATCTGTGCAGAGTTTCCCCTTGGGTCCTCTGCGTGCCTTTCATCACACACTCCACATACAGATGTTCAGCCACCATCTATATGCATATGACTCCCAAAACTCTATCTTGAGATAAACACCTGAGTTTCAGACTCACACCCAAATTGCCTTCTGAATAACCTAAGCTCCTCAAATTCATTATATCTAAATCTATTAACATTCCTCCCTTCTCCGCCCCCAATCTAAACCTCCTCATCTTCTCCTATTTACCTTCTCATTGAAAGATACAGCCATTCATAGCCTGAGACAGAAATTTTCCATAATCCCAGACTCTCCCCCTCCCTACACCCAGTCACTAAGCCCTGCCTCTTCCATTTAAAAACCTCACCCCCTTCTCATCCTTCCACAACTACAGTCTTAGTTGATACTCTTAACATGTTTTACCTCCTTCAAGTTGATCCTCCACTGCCAGAGAGATGAACTGTAGCTGATAGTGATTTTACTTCTCTGATTAATATCTTCTGACAATGCCTTGGCACATTAAGATAAATCCCACATTCCTCTTGAACTGGGATCTCTTACCCTACCACCCTTTTTCCCACTGCCTCCAACAGGTTTTCAGAGCTCTGCCCATGTGGCATTTCCTCCTGTGGCTTGACCTGGCTGTTTTCTCCTACACATGGACATCACCAGATGGTCAATACTGAAATCAGATTGATTATATTCTTTGCATGGAGAAGCTCTATACAGTCAGCAAAAACAAGACTGGGAACTGACTGTGGCTCAGATCATGAACTCCTTATTGCCAAATTCAGACTTAAACTGAAGAAAGTAGGGAAAACCACTAGATCATTCAGATATGATCTAAATCAAATCCCTTATGATTATACAGTGGAAGTGAGAAATAGATTCAAGGGATTAGATTTAAGAGATTAGATAGAGTGCCTGAAGAACTATGGATTAGAGGTTCATGACATTGTACAGGTGGCAGTGATCGAGACCATCACCAAGACAAAGAAATGCAAAAAGGCAAAATGGTTGTCTGAGAAGGCCTTACAAACAGCTGAGAAAAGAAGAGAAGCTAAATGCAAAGGAGAAAAGGGAAGATATACCCATCTGAATGCAGAGATCCAAAGAATAGCAAAAAGACATAAGAAAGCCTTCCTCAGTGATCAATGCAAAGAAACAGAGGAAAACCATAGAATGGGAAAGACTACATATATTTTCAAAAAAAATTAGAGATACCAAGGGAACATTTCATGCAAAGATGGGCTCAATAAAGGACAGAAATGGTATGGACCTAACAGAAGCAGAAGATATTTAGAAGAGGTGCTAAGAATACACAGGAGAACTATACAAAAAAGATCCTCATGACCCAGATAACCACGATGGTGTGATCACTCATCTAGAGCCAGACATCCTGGAATGTGAAGTCAAGTGGGCCTTAGGAAGCATCACTATGAACAAAGCTAGTTGAGGTGATGGAATTCCACTTGAGCTATTTCAAATCCTGAAAGATGATGCTGTGAAAGTGCTGCACTCAATAGGCCAGCAAATTTGGAAAACTCAGCAGTGGCCACAGGACTGGAAAAGGTCCGTTTTCATTCCAATCCCAAAGAAAGGCAATGCCAAAGAATGCTCAAACTACTGAACAATTGCACTCATCTCACACGCTAGTAAAGTAATGCTCAAAATTCTCCAAGCCAGGCTTCAACAGTACATGAACAGTGAACTTCCAGATGTTCTAGCTAGATTTAGAAAAGGTATAGGAATTAGAGATCAAATTGCCAACATCTGTTG
Organism: Bos indicus x Bos taurus; assembly: GCF_003369695.1. Taxonomy (NCBI): domain Eukaryota; kingdom Metazoa; phylum Chordata; class Mammalia; order Artiodactyla; family Bovidae; genus Bos; species Bos indicus x Bos taurus. The sequence goes on from NC_040076.1 coordinate 147,448,135, forward strand.
GATCATCAAAGAAGCTAGAGTTCCAGAAAAACTTCTACTTCTGCTTTATTGACTATGCCAAAGCCTTTGACTGTGTGGATCACAATAAACTGTGGAAAATTCTGAAAGAGACAGGAATACCAGACCACCTGAACTGCCTCCTGAGAAATCTCTATGAAGGTCAAGAAACAACAGTTGAACTAGACATGGAACAACAAACTGGTTTCAAATTGGGAAAGGAGTATGTCAAGGCTGTATATTGTCACTCTGCTTTTTTAACTTATATGCAGAGCACATCATGTGAAATGTCAGGCTGGAAGAAGCACAAGCTGGAATCAAGATTGCCAGGAGAAATATCAATAATCTCAGATATGCAGATGACACCACCCTTATGGCAGAAAGCAGAGGAACTGAAGAGTCTCTTGATGAAAGTGAAAGAGGAGAGTGAAAAAGTTGACTTAAACCTCAACATTCAGAAAACTAATATCATGGCATCCGGTCCCATCAGTTCATGGCCAATAGATGGAGAAACAATGGAAATGGTGAAAGACTTTATTTTGGGGGGCTCCAAAATCACTGCAGATGGTGACTGCAGCCATGAAATTAAAAAATGCTTGCTCCTTGGAAGAAAAGCTATGACCAACCTAGACAGCATATTAAAAAGCAGAGACATTACTTTGCCAGCAAAGGTCCATCTAGTCAAGGCTATGGTTTTTCCAGTAGTCATGTATGGATGTGAGAGTTGGACTATAAAGAAAGCTAAGAACCAAAGAATTAATGCTTTTGAACTGTGGTGTTGGAGAAGACTCTTGAGAGTCCCTTGGACTGCAAGGAGATCCAACCAGTCCATCCTAAAATAAATCAGTCCTGAATATTCATTGGAAGGACTGATGTTGAAGCTGAAACTCCAATATTTTGGCCACCTGATGCAAAGAACCGACTCATTTGAAAAGACCCTGAAGCTGGGAAAGATTGATGGTGGGAGGAGAAGAGGATGACAGAGGATGAGATGGTTGGATGGCATCAGTGACTCAATGGACATGAGTTTGAGTAAACTCCAGGAGTTGGTGATGGACAGAGAGGACTGGAGCGCTGCAGTCCATGGGGTCACAGAGTCAGACACAACTGAGCAACTGAACTGAACTGAACTGAGCATCCTTCCCTTTCCTTCAGCTGACCACGTTCTCTGTTTTCTAGCTTCTGCTCAGCCCAGTGTCCATTCCTCTTTCTTTGGGAGGCATTTTTTATCCTCTGGTCCTCAGATCTCTGTGCCTGTCTTTAGTGGAGGGCTTCACACTGTTTGGTATTGGTTAGAATATTTATCTACATCCTCCAAGCTAACAGCAGAAGCTTAAGGGCAAGTCTTTGTTCTGTTCATCTTTATATCCCTCATGCCAAGCACAAAGCTCATCACATAAGAAGATTACAATAGCTTGTGGATTTTTTCAGTTAACTAAAACCTTTCTCGAGCTTCACGATTGTTGCCATTCAAGAACAAATAGTTGAAAATCTCAGAAGACACATGCTGCTAAGTCGCTTCAGTCGTGTCTGACTCTGTGAGACCCCAGAGACGGCAGCCCACCAGGCTCCCCCATCCCTGGGATTCTCCAGGCAAGGACACTGGAGTGGGTTGCCATTTCCTTCTCCAATGCAGGAAAGTGAAAAGTCAAAGTGAAGTCGCCCAGTCGTGTCCGACCCTCAGCGACCCCATGGACTGCAGCCTTCCAGGCTCCTCCACCCATGGGATTTTCCAGGCAAAAGTACTGGAGTGGGGTGCCATTGCCTTCTCCAGAAGACACATGACTAGTCAATAAAATTTACTCCTCCAAAATGAGCCGCCAATAATAAAAACTACATCCTCAAGTTTTATAATTATCACAACTGATTGGATATTAAAATTATGCATCAACCAGTAGCTTTCTTCTACATTGTGCCAAATAACTGATTTGATAGTATTGTTTAAAGCATTCTATTATCCAATACTTTCAAGGCAGCTGAGTTAGAGGAGCAGCTGCTTGAGTTTCATGTAGGTTCAACCTTTGTGAAGTGTTGACTTATTTCACTCAGTTACTATAACTCATTCTCTTAAGCACATTGTTGAACATCTACTTTAGGATAGGCACAGATTCCATACCAATGATTCTTTAAGTGTATCCCATGGACCATCTTCATCTCACCTGAGGATCTTTGTAAAATGCAGATCCTTGCATTCCATCCTAGAAGTCCTAAACAAAAATCTCTAGAAGCAAGGCCTGGGTATCTGCATCTGTAAAAAGCCTCTTATCAGTATTTATTCAAACTAAAGTTTGAGAGTCATTGGTCTACACTTTGGACAGTCCCACAGAAAGTAGCAGAAAAAGACGAGGGAGTGAAGGGATGAGAGAGTGAGGGAGGCCCATGGAGAAGAAAGGGAAATATATTATTTAGGTATAGGATCAGCTGCTACAGTAAGGAGACCCAAGACAAACAGAGTTTATTTCTGTTTCACACGATGGTCTGGGAATAGGCAATCCAGAGCTCACGTGGTGGCATCAAGGTGTCAGGGACCCAGGATTCTGCTACCCTGTTGCCTTGTCATTCTGTGAGCCTTTCCCTCATCCGCATGGTCTACGGTGATCCACTACGTCATCCTCATCCCACCAAGGTGACTGAGGGTGCTCCCCCTAAAGGCGCAAGCCAGAAGGCACATTCATAACACCTGCTTATAGTCCAAGACTTATGCATGCAGCTTCACCCAACCACAGAAGAGACTGAGAAGTGCAGTGGGTTTAGAAGAGACCTGTGTACCCCACTTAAAAATGTTCTATAAAAATTGAGAAAGGGGAAATAGATAATGAGGTCAACTCACAGTTTCTGCCACCTTGGAGAAAGATGAAGAAGAGACAGGGAAGAGCTAGGAGAGGAGGTCGAAGGGCATGGAAAGCTGTAAAACCAACTGTCAGTTTTCTAAAACATTCTCCATCCTTCAAAGCACAGCCAGATGCATGTACTTACAGTCTGGCGTTCCTGATTCTCTGAGCTTCTTGAATCAAGGCTGTCGTATTCACTTTCACTCACGCCCTCTAGCCTTGGTTTTGGACATTGATTTTGATTGGATAATGATCTGCTGCCAATTTTTCCAATATTCTTGGCATAATGGGCAACAGGCACAAGTAGCTTATCCAAGTTCTCTGCTTTATATTAAAAGTCATGGGCTTGAGGATGAATTTTAAGTAGCACTGTGACCTTGTTTGTGGTTAAAGATAGCACTGTTCAATAATCCAGGCATGGTACTCTTTCTCTATGAATAGTGCCCCTCAAATTGGGCAGAGCTGTGACTCTGCGCTTGGTGAACTGAATTTCCGGGTGAATAATCATCTCAACTTTGATATGGAATCTTCTCTTTGGTTTGTCGTCCGGCTGATGGAGGAACTGTAAGCACGAAGGGACAGGCAGTTTGGGGGTTATTTCTACACTCGGGGCATGTTTCTTGCAGAGTAAGAACTGCCATGGCCTTGTGCCCAGAATACTGACCTGTGAAGAACAACCCCACCATCCTTTCATGAGCCTAAGATGAACCACATGACATCTATTCCACAGATCAGACCTCAGGTCAGGTCTTAACTGCTTTTGGATAATGGCCATTTATATGATTTATGGAGCAAAGACTAGGCACAATGCAAGCCTCAGGATATGTTAGAAAGTTAGAGGGTATTTCTAAGCATGAAAATATGCAACATTTCAGGGGTAGTGTCATAAAAAGAAGCATCAGACCAATAGATCACTGTCTCCATGCAACTGTAATCTCTAAAAATAACTTTAGTTCTCATTTCTGAGAATGAGAGAGAAACTCTAGAAGTTCCACTCACGTTTTTTAGGAGGCCATATGTAACCTAACTTTTCCAAAACTGAACTTGAATATAATCTAATTAGAATTACATTCCGCCAGGACATTTCAGTATAGATTCAGATCCACAAAGCAAAGGAAAAGATAATGTGGTTTTATTCCAAAGCGCAGCCTTAAACACACGGCAGCACTCATCATTCTCAAAATTCCCAGTTGCTTCGTTTGCTCCCAAGAGTCAAGTGGCTTCTATAAGAAAATTACATGTGGTCAGAAAATTACAGGAGGCCTGCTTCTTAGGAAGTAATGATCCATTCATTTGATAATTTGCTAAATGCTTACTCTTTCCACTCGTCATTTTTTCCTTCTTGGTTAGCACGTCATGCACATTGTAATGAGAGATAAAGAAATGGAAACACTCCTAGAAAAACAGGCAAAAATAAAAACCAAAAAAAAAAAAAATAAGATATACAAAATGTCTTTAAAAATAAACTTCTTATTTTTAAAAATGCTTTTTCGGAAAAGCACTAGGGGAGAAGCCTAAATGTACTAGGACAGCCCACAGACAGTGATTTTCAGATGGGGATGCCGTATGCCCTCATCACTGGAAGTGATACCACGGAAAAAGGACACTGGGGAAAAAGGACACTCTGAGCACAGTTTCAAGTTGGCATCTGATTGTGGACAACTCCACCCTGTCTCCAGAGACTTCTGTAGGATTCCAACCCTGGTCTTGGAAATGTGTGTCTATAAGACACACTGATGTGCAGGCTATTGTTTTAGAGGTGAATCCTTGCATTTAGTTTTCCCGAGGTTGAGATTCTTGTGGGTTAGCTATCCTTGCCAATTTTTCCTTTCTCGCTGGCCACGTTTCAGCTTTCACCAGAATCTGGGGCTGTAGCAATGGAAAGCAAAGAGCAGCCCGGCGTTACCCTTGCTGCTCTGCCTGCTGCTACGTGGCAAGGAGAAGGCTGGAACTGAAAGCCAAAAAGACTTTCCACTATGAAACACAAGATAAGCCCAGGGATGTCCTCTTGTGCCTGCAGAATGTAGCCAGTTCCCCTGTGTCCACAGAGCAGCCATGCCAGGTGAACTCAAGTGGGGAAAACCGGGCCGGCTCGTAGAGGGCTTAATGTATTACAATAGCCAGGATTTTCAATATGTCAGCTCTTTTTGGTGTGATTTAATACAGCTTACTTGAAAGGAAAAATAGAAAATCTATATGAACAGTTTCCAGCTGTCGGCTCTAATTTCCCATGACGGCCCATGACAAGGAACTCGCAGCACGACTGGATCAGAAAGGGGCTCATTGGAATTTGTGCTCCCTCTTTCTCTTTCTTTGCACTCTTTCTCAACATTCCTAGAAACGTATCCAATTTTCAGGCCAAGCAGGATGGGAAAAACGACCATTTACACTGCATGGTGTCTAAAAGTATTCTACACTAATTTCAACATTCTAGGAAAGTAAGTAACTGTAGGTTATTCCAATATTAATAGAAGAAAAGGAGTATTTCTTCAAAGATAACCTATCTGCTCATACTCTATGTATTTCTCATCTTAGATGAAAAGTTTCCATTCTTCTCCTGAAACCGATTCCTTATACAGCTGGAAAGTCAGCTGACATTGTGTCTTAATAAACTTCTCTTTTGAGTTCCTAGAGAAGAGAGTGGCTGCTACTGCTGCTGCTGCTAAGTTGCTTCAGTCGTGTCCAACTCTGTGTGACCCCATAGATGGCAGCCCACCAGGCTCCTCCGTCCCTGGAATTCTCCAGGCAAGAACACTGGAGTGGGTTGCCATTTCCTTCTCCAATGCAGGAAAGTGAAAAGTGAAAGTGAAGTCGCTCAGTCATGTCCAACTCTTTGAGACCGCATGGACTGCATCCTACCAGGCTTCTCCATCCATGGGATTTTCCAGGCAAGAGTACTGGAGTGGGGTGCCATCGCCTTCTAAGAAGAGAGTGGAGCACAGAGAAATACTCATTCTCTAGGCTGTAAGATCAGAAAAGGAAGGCCATGGTCTATACTTCACTGTTGAGTACCTAGCTCATTACCTAGCACATAATAGTTTAGTAAATTTTTGCTGTATGTTAATTGACTCTTTCCAATGGCTAAGTCAGTTTTTCTGCCACTCCCCACTGTGGTGTTGGAGAAGACTCTTGAGAGTCCGTTGGACTGCAAGGAGATCAAACCAGTCAATCCCAAAGGAAATCAGTCTGAATATTCACTGGAAGGATTAATGCTAAAGCTGAAGCTCCAATACTTCAGCCACCTAATATGAAGAGCCAGCTCATTAGGAAAGACCCTGATGCTGGGAAAGATTGAAGGCAGTAGGAGAAGGGGATAACAGAAGATGAGATGGTTGGATGGCATCACCGTCTAAATGGACATGATTTGGGGCAAACTCCAGGAGATAGTGGAGGACAGGGAAGCCTGGCATGCTGTAGTCCATGGGGTCGCAGAGTCAGACACGACTTAGCAGCTGAACATCAACAACAAAGCAGAGACTCTTTTACCTCAGGCATCAGGGGGAGCTAAAAAGGAAACAAGTTATTCCCTTCAAAGGATTTGAGAAGAGAATCACACAGCAATCACAGAGGTAGAACCACTACATGAACAGCATGCAGGAAATGCATTGCTGAATATGAGCAGGGAATAAAAACTTGAAAGGGTAAGATGGTAGAGTGCTTTCAGCCATTACTCCCAATTAAATAGCTGAACTGCAATGGTTTGAGCTCACCTAAAATCAATAACAATTGGCACATGATCTAGATTCTGAAAATCAGAGGTGAGATGCTATACATCTCATTTTCTCTCTCTCTCCAACCCCAAGTCCCACTGACAGGAAAATGAACCCCATGTGCTTTCCTCCAGCACCTGAACCACTCTGAATGGTCCTCAAATTTATGCTTGATGTCTCTCCTTCTAAATTAAATAACTCTCCTTCTCCAGTTCCATAAATGCCTCTTTCCTTTTGGATGTTTCATGAAGATCTTACAACCATAATAAGCAAATCCTATATTCATTCATTTTTTTTAAAATTTAGGTTAAATCTTAATCATTTGTAACTTGTGAAACAGTCTGTAATTTGTGTTCTGAATCAATAACTGGCCAGCTGCATTATTTGAGCTCTTCCTGTTAAATTTCATAGTGTTGAAGCCCCCAAAACAGGTCTACAAATGGACTCATTCTTTTATCTTGCATTCATTTTCCCTAAATCATCCTACTACCAGCCAGAACACAACCTTCCTGCTTTCAAAAGTTTTCAATTTTGACCTCATCTTTCCTCATCCTTGGGGGTGGAGGCTAAGGGCAGGAGGAGCCGTCTATGTCCTCTACGATCTACAAGCTCAAAAAGGCTAGATGAGGAAGCAGCCAGTGTAGGCTGAACCTTCCCTGCAGAAGGCCCTCAGGAAGGCTCAGAGCTGAGGGAGGGCAAAGGTGTACGCCTGGGCCAGCCCTCGAATTCCACACACACCTGCACCCACCCTTCAAAGGCACAAGGACTCGCCCATTCCTACTTTCAACTCCGAAATAGTAATTAAGCATCTGCAAGTGCCAATCACTGCTTCGCGTCGGATGATGGAGATAAAGCAGTAAACCTGCCCTTATGGGGCTTGCATTCTAGAGGGGTTTGTTTCTTGGCTGTGAGAAAAAGGAATCTGAAAAACAGAGCTTTCTGTTGGGGTACTGTATATTTTTCAACCTTTCTACAAGTTCTTAATTGCCAATCTAATTTCTAAGCCAAATTTCATTCCTTCTATTCAAAATGGCATGGCCGGTCTGACCACCAAATACCAAGAGTCTTTCTTGACTATTCCAGCACGTTGTTGGCCAAAGAAAGCAAGCTGCTCCAAAATGACATGGCAAAACATGTAGGGTGATTTTAATCAATTCTTTCGGCCAATTTTAAAGGTATTTATCACGAAGTAGCACAACCTCGCTAAAGTATGTCTTTAAACACAAAGAGTGCTTTGTTTCTAAACCTTCCAGAAATAAAGGGAGCACCCAGACACTGCCTGTTTTGTAAGTTAAAGTGAAAAAATACAACACGGAAACTCATAGTTGATATCTCCTCAGAAGAGAAATTCATCAGCAAGGTAATAATTCCCAGTAGTTATACAAAGAAACCACAGTCTTCAGAAAAACCACATGACAGACGATGGAATACTGGGAGCAGCCCACATAATTACTCATGATAGATAACTGTATTAAAAATTAAATATAAATTATTGTGGGCATTATAGTTTTGGCACCAGATGAAAAAAATGCTTTATGTTACTTAAAAGTTTCAATAACTGCCCTAAATTTGGCTCCATTGAAAGTAAGTCTATCCTGAGTAAATATAAAGCATTTATTATTTGAAGTATTGCTTTCAATACAATTGTAAATTTAAAAGGATCTCTTGAATTTGCTAAAAGTTTCTATACGGCATTGATCTTTTAGAAAAGTAGTAAAAATGGATACAAAGAACTGAATTTTAAACGGGGCCTTAAGGAAGATTAAGTTAGTATATGAAAATCTCTCACTGAATCACAATAAAACACAAAAATCAATTTCAGATGATTTTTAATCTAAATATAAGAGGGGGGAAAATAAATCTTAAAAATATAAGAGAACATCTTCATGACCTTGAAGTAGGCAAAGAATCCTTAAATAGCACACAAAAGAACTAACCTCAAAAGGAAAAAAAAGAGATGAATTAGATCATATTAAAATTAAGAATTTCTATTCATCACTTTTAAGAGAGTGAAAGGGCAACCCACAGAGGGGAAAGAGGCTTGCAATAAAAACTCCAACCATAACAGAGATCCAGAATAAATAAAGAATTCCTACAACTCAATAAGAAAAAAGAAGACAACCCAACAGAAAAATGAGCAAAAGACTTTAACACAGACTTCACATTAAAAGATATCCAAATGACCAATACGTTTATGGAAAGGAGCTCAACTTCATTAGCCACTAGGAGAAGGTGAATTAGAACTACAAGGAGATAACCTTCGTTTTCACACTGTATGGCTAAAATTTAAAAGAAGGAAGCTAACCAAGTGCAGCAACTGGCACTCTCACATGCTGTTGGGAGAAGGGTCAGTTGGTACAAATACTTTGTAAAATTCTTTGGCACTATCAGCTAAGCAAAGATTTTCCAAGTGTGGTCCCTGGACCTGGAGCTTTTCAGAAGTACAAATTCTCTGGTCTCACCCCAGACCTACTGACTCAGAAACCTCAGGTGAGTCCCAGGGATCTGTGATTGAACAAGCCCTCCTGGTGATCTGATTCATGTGAAATTTTGAGAACCACTGTGCTAAAGCTGAATATATGCATACCTTGTAACCCAGAAATTGTACTCTTAGAGGTAACAGAAATGTGTACAAATATTCCTCAGAAAACATGTCAAGAATGTCCACATAGCACCACCTATAATAAACCCAAACTACAAACTAGCTAAAAGCCCATCACTGGCACAATGGATAAGTAATCTGTGATTTCATCACTTCATAGAAATACATACATCAATGAGGGTGAGCAGTCTACAGTTTCATGCAACAATTCAGATGAATAAAAGAAACCAACCTGAGGCAAAGCATCCTATATGATTCCATTTATATAAGCTATAAAAACAGGCAAAACCAAAACTGCAAAGAAATGCTTATACTTTGGAGAGAGCAGTGGGTAGAGACTAGACAGGGGCTGGAGGAAGGTTTCTGGAAGCAGTTAAGCTTCTGTTTCTTGACCAAGGGTTGGTTACATTAGTGTTCAATTTGTGAAAATTTACTCATGTTGTAATATTCATTATAGACTTGCAATATGGGTATTCCTGTGTCTGTGCAAAAAGGTTATTTTCAGTTCAGTCCCTCAGTCGTGTCTGACTCTTTGCCACCCCATGGACTGCAGCATGCCAGGCTTCCTTGCCCATCACCAACTCCTGGAGCTTACTCAAATTCATGTCCATTGAGTCAATGATGCCATCCAACCATCTCATCCTCTGTCGTCCCCTTCTCTCCCTGCCTTCAATCTTGCCCAGCATCTGGGTCTTTTCCAATGTAAAAAGGGTTATTTTAGTCTAATTAAAATGTTACTTTCAAGTTGCATAGGTGAGAATTAGTTCAGGTAGAGGATTTTCGTTGGAAAAAGCTTTGTTGTTGTTGTTGTTCAGAAGCACAGTTGTGCCCGACTCTTTGCGATCTCATGGACGCAGCACTACAGGCTTCCCTGTCCTTTACTATCTCCCAGAAAAAGTTTAGGATGTTAAAGAATAAGGAAGAACATTGAAAGTAATATACCACTCTGAGGAAGAGTTATCAATATGGCAGCAGGAGCAGAGTGGGGAGGAAGATACAGGATCATACACCACAATGAAAGCTTCCCCGGATGGCTGCATATAGGTGCTAAAATTGGTCCCTGGGGTCTGGCCAGGGCAGTAGACACTCACCAGTGGGTGTAGCTCATTGTAAATCTAAGCTTTAATAATTAAAGTGTAAGCACTATATTTCCATATCCCTTAACAGCATTGGAATTTTCAGTGGTTGCACTTACCTACCCATCAGTCAAGGTAAGCAGCCAGCCTGTGAGCAAAGTGGAAATGGTCAGACACGTTAACTAGTTGATGTTTGCTTCTGATTGAAGCTTGTTAATTCTTTGCTGGCCAAGTCAGTGGATTTTTAAAAGACAAAGAATGTTCTCATCTCCATCACAGCAAAGCCTTCATTCCACCCCTGCCCCGCCTCCAGCCGAACTCTCTTTTGAGTACTTTCTGGGCTGTGGTTTAGACATGAGTCAAGTCTGGTGTTTACCAACAGGGATGTTGATCTTGGTCAATTACATCACTTGGGTAACTCATATGAGCAACACAGCTATACTTATTTCTTTTAAAAAAAATGTTCTCTATTTTAGTTTGTTTTTTTAAAGGTGATTTGTTTGCATGATTAGAAACTCAGAAATTACAAAGGGTCATATGGAAACATGTGTGTGTGCTAAATTGGTTCAGTCACACCTGACTCTTTGCGACCCTATGGACTATAACCTGCCAGGCTCCTCTGTCCCAGAGATTCTCCAGGCAAGAATACTGGAGTGGGTGGTCACATTCTTCTCCAGAGAATCTTCCCGACTCAGGAATCAAACCCATGTTTCCTGCATCAGCAGATAGAGTCTTTACCACTAAGCCATCTGGGAAGCCCCTTATCATGGATGTGTTCTACATTATGGTGTCTGTAAATATATGTATCTACCTAAAGACAGATTCCTTCTTATTTCTCAACATTCAGTTAGAAAGAAATTCCAGGTGTACAGAAAAATTGCAAAATATCACATTGAACTTATAACAATATTTTGTTAAACATTTCTTTAGAAGTGCAACTCACTGACCGTTTTATACAGAGACACATCTTTCCTCTGCATCCTAAGAAAGTAAGGGGACCTGGGCATTTGAAGGTGATTAAAAACAAATTTCAACAGCAGCCTGTAGGAGGGAAAGAAACACAGAAGAGGGATGCTAAAGAGCCCCAGGGACAGCCAACCTCATGTGGCTATCCGGAGGTGGTGAACTTTTCCTATAAAGGACCATATCATGGCTAAGATGGTAAAGAATCTGCCTGAATGCAAGAGACCCAGGTTCAACACTTAAGTCGGGAAGATCCCTTGGAGAAGGAAACAGCAACCCACACCAGTACTCTTGCCTAGAGAATTCCATGGACAGAAGAGCCTGGTGGGCTACAGTCCATGAGGTCGCAAAGAGACTTTCACTTTTTTCAGTATATACGTTAGGCTTTACAGTCCATTCAGGCTCAAACACAGTTATTCAACTCTGGTGTTGTAGCATGTAAGTAGCATAGATAATACATAGTGACTATGATCTACAGTCATTCACAAAGCTATTTACAAAAACTGGTAGAGGGCTGGGTGTAGCCCACTGGCCATAGTTTGCCAAACTCTGCTCTTAAAGGTGATATAAAAATGACTCTGTTTAAAGGAGATCAGCCCCTAGACTCACTCCAAATGTAGAAAAACAGGTTCAGCTATCAAGAATCAATCGTAAGCTCTAGTTGCTGGCCACTGACCTCAGATAATTAGACTGTCATTCTCAGTGTTAAATCGAGTTGCATTGTTCTTCCTAAAGCACTTCTAATATCTACTTCTTCTTTATGACTACACCAAAGCATTTGATTGTGTGGACCACAACAAACTCTGGAAAATTCTTAAAGAGATGGGAATACCAGACCACCTGACCTGCCTCTTGAGAAATCTGTATGCAGGTCAGGAAGCAACAGTTAGAACTGGACATGGAACAACAGACTGGTTCCAAATAGGAAAAGGAGTACATCAAGGCTGCATATTGTCACCCTGCTTATTTAACTTATATGCAGAGTACATCATGAGAGACACTGGGCTGGATGAAGAACAAGCTGGAATGAAGATTTCTGGGAGAAATATCAATAACCTCAGATATACAGATGACACCACCCTTATGGCAGAAAGTGAAGAGGAACTAAAGAGCCTCTTGATGGAAGTGAAAGAGGAGAGTAAAAAAGTTGACTTAAAGCTCAACATTCAGAAAACAAAAATCATGGCATCTGGTCCCATCACTTCATGGCAAATAGATGGGGAAACAATGGAAACAGTTACAGACTTTATTTTTCTGGGCTCCAAAATCACTGCAAATGGTAACTGCAGCCATGAAATAAAAGATGCTTTCTCCTTGGAAGAAAAGTTATGAGCAGCCTAGACAGCACATTAAAAAGCAGAGACATTACTTTACCAACAAAGGTCTGTCTAGTCAAAGCTATGGTTTTTCAGTAGTCATGTATGGATGTGAGAGTTGGACTATAAAGAAAGCTGAGCACCGAAGCATTGGTGCTTTTAAACTGTGGTGTTGGAGAAGACTCTTGAGAGTCCCTTGGACTGCAAGGAGATCCAACCAGTCCATCCTAAAGGAAATCAGCCCTGAATATTCATTGGAATATTCACTGGACTGATGCTGAAGCTGAAACTCCAATACTTTGGCCACCTGATGAGAAAAACTGACTCATTTGAAAAGACCCTGATGCTGGGAAAGATTGAGGGCAGGAGGAGAAGGGGATGACAGAGGATGAGATGGTTGGATGGCATCACCGACTCAATGGACATGAGTTTGAGTAAACTCCAGGAGTTGGTGATGGACAGGGAGGCCTGGCATGCTGCAGTCCATGGGGTGGCAGCGTGGGACACGACTGAGCGACTGAACTGAAAGCACTTCAGGTGTGCACTGCAGTCAAGTGTCTGTGTTAGACGCTGGCATTGGCATTGTCCCTAAATGGTCCTCAATGTACCCACACAGGTGAGTAGGAGTAGTGAGTCTGCCTGAAGGCAGGCATCCATTGAGTCTATAGGTTTGCAGTGGATAAGAGTGTGTCTGCCAATGCAGGGGACACAGGTTCAATTCCTGGTCTGGGAAAATTCCACGTGCCACAGAGCAACTAAGCCTGTGCACCACAGCTACTGAGCCCACCACCCTAGAGCCCAAGAGCAGCAACCATTGAGCCCATGTGCCACAGCTAACGAAGGCTGAGTGCCTCGAGCCTGTACTCCACAAGAGAGGCTGCGGCGATGGAAAGCCCCGGTGCTGCACCCAAGAATAGCGCCTGCATGGCCAACTAGAGAAGGCCCACACGAGGCGACGGAGACCCAGCACGGCCAGAAGTACGCAGAGATGAATGCCCTCTGGATTCCATGGCTTCTCACAAACATCCAACTCTCGGTCTTACTCTGGCTCTTTTAAAGATACTGTGTATTTTTTTCTCTAGTCAGTTTTACAATTTTAGATTTTACTTTGGTTTTCAGCTGTTTTAATATGATGCACTTCTATTTGTATTTCCATTATGCAAGATTCCAAGAATTTCCAATTCTCAGCCATTATCACTTTGAAAATTTCTTCTGCCCTATTTTCTTCCTCCATTGTTCAGGGAATTCAACTATTTGTGTATATGATCTTTGAGCATCTCTCATATGGCAGCAGTCCCCGACACTTCTGGCACCAGGGACCAGTTTTGTGGAAGACAGTTTTTCCACAGATCAGGAGTGGTGGGGGATGGTTTGGGGATGATTCAAGAACATTACATTTATTGCGTATATTATTTCGAATCTAATGCCTCCTCTGTTCTGACAGGAGGTAATGATCCATGACCCAGGGTTTGGGGACCCCTGCCATACCTGTCTTTTCTTAAATCTGAACTTGAATGCTACTGGCTTGCCTTCTAGTTCACTAGTTCTGTGTTCTGCTATGTCCAATCCACTGCTGCTGCTGCTGCTGCTGCTAAGTCACTTCAGTCGTGTCCAACTCTGCGACCCCATAGATGGCAGCCCACCAGGCTCCCCCGTCCCTGGGATTCTCCTGGCAAGAACACTGCAGTAGGTTGCCATTTCCTTCTCCAATGCATGAAAGTGAAAAGTGAAAGTGAAGTCGCTCAGTTGTGTCCGACTCTTAGCGACCCCATGGACTGCAGCCCACCAGGCTCCTCCGTCCATGGGGTTTTCCAGGCAAGAGTACTGGAGTGGGTTGCCACTGCCTTCTCCTAAGCTCCATATATTCTTAATTTCAGATGTTGTACTTTCCCATTGTAGAATATCCACTTTATTTTTTTATGATTTCAACTTTTTGGTAAAATTCTCCATCTTCTTAATTCATTTGTTCTCTATTTCTGAGCATACTAATCATGATGCGTGCATGCTCAGTAGTTCAGTCATGTCCAGCTCTGTGACTCTATGGACTGTAGCCAGCCAGGCTCCTCTATCCATTGGGATTCCCCAGGCAAGAATACTGGTGTGCCATGATACCCTCCGGGATCTTCCCAGAGTCAGGATCTTCCTGACTCAAGGATCAACCTCACATTTCTTATGCTTCCTGCTTTGGCAGGCGGGTTGTTTACCACTAGCACCACCTGGGAAACCATTTTAAAACTCTTGGTTGCTAGCTCCAAGGCCATCTTGGAGTTAGATGTGAGTTATCTTCTATTAGGGCTTCCCAGGTGGCACTAGTGGTAAAGAATCCACCTGCCAATGCAGGAGACACAGGAGATGCAGGTTTGATCCCTGGGTCAGGAAGATCCTCTGGAGGAGGCCATGACAACCCACTCCAGTATTCTTGCCTGGAGAAACCCATGAACAGAGGAGCCTGGTGGGCTTCAGTCTAAAGAGTCAGACACAACTGAAGTGATTTAGCATGCAGGCACATAAAGGACTAATCATTCAATCCAATAATGGGTTAAGCTGGAAATGAGGAAAGTTTTAGTTTTAGTAAGACTCATAATACTCCTGTTTTATCTTTACTTCAAGGGCATGGACATTCTAACTTGTTATTGAGATTCTGATGGGGCCTTTGTCTCTTCTGCCTTGAAAGATTCTGCATTTCAGTTTTGCCCTTCAGAAGAATTCAACTTAGCTCTCTCCTCCCATCCAATGGGGCCTCAAAATTTGAAAATGTCTTTCTGGGGAGACAAGCCAAGTGTTTGTTGAAAGCCCTCTCCTTCTGGGGAAAGATCTTTGTTTTTCACCCCATATCCAGAATTGGCAAATGATTACAGAGGCGTGAAGGATAGCTAATGATTGCCAGCTCACCCTAGAAGGAGTCTCTCCTTGAAAGTTTAATTTAGTCCTCATTGCTATTCTAGCTTTCTGGTACCTATAAAAATAAGCTGTTCTAAATTTATTATAATTATCTGTTTCTAATTGTTGCAGCAAGAGCATTGATTAAGAGCTTCTACATTCTACATAAGAGAAGTCCCTTTTCCTCCTTTTAACAAATGAAGCAATTGGTGACTTAAATGATGCTTGCTAAAACTCCCCAAATTTTTCATTAATAAGAGAAGAAACTAGAATAAAAAGAGAGTATAAGCAGCTTGATTATTAGACTTTATGTAAACTTTAAATTGTGTTTATCTCCTCCTCAAGTAAAAAGAACATTTCACTTTGTATAAGAACCACTTCTTATAGACAGACTGAGTTGATAGAGTTTAAATCACAATGTCTAGTTCAGATTCATTTTAATCATTCCACTTATATAAACCACAAATCAAAATAAGGTGATTCTGACAGAGCAGAATCATTTGCCTACCAGTTTCATCCTTGTGATTAAGGCATGTTTGTAATAAATTGTTTGGTTTTCTTTGGGATAACATTGAATCATATTTCCTTACCTCCAATCAGAATAAGCTTCATACTGATATGAGAGAAAAAGAACCAATTGTGAAAAAAAAAAGACTGGAAAGCAGCCATATTTATAATCAAGGGCTCCTATTTATAGAAAGGTGCTAGATATGATGATTGCAAAAACTGCCTCCAAGCAATTCCAGGTACCAACTGCTGCATTAAGGAAGACAGAAAGATAAGAAATTACATCGCATTCTGTGTACAAATCTAATGAAGGTGGCATAGAAATGTGAGTGCTGAGAATTCACCAAGCACTAAGAAAAAGACTGATTTCTGACATGGTCCTGCCAGCTCTTTGTTCTAGGAATACAAGGACCCTGGAGAGTCAATCAATGGTTCTTCTGGTGTAAAAATGTGAGAGGGCTTTATCCCATGTAGGTCATGGGCTAGATGACATTTGTCTTAATTTCCAACTCCTTTCCATCTCCATGGCTACTCGCCCTTTACAGAACCACCTGACCGATGTCCTCTTTTGTCATGAAGTGCACAGGTGCATCACTTTAAGGGTATATGTATGACCTTCACCTTCCTAGAGTCGCCACTGCCCTCTCTCCCCACCCCATCACTATGTTCATGTAACTATGTTTTCAGAGACTTGCAAGGATAGAGGGGGCTTCCCTAGTGGCTCAGATGGTAAAGAATCTGCTTGCAATGTAGGAGACCTGGGTTTGATCCCTGGATCTGGAAGATCCCCTGGAGAAGGGAATGGCTACCCATTCCAGTGTTCTTGCTTGGAGAATCCCATGGACAGAGGAGCCTGGCAGGCTCCAGTCTCTATAGTAAGAGGAGAGGCATTTTAAGACCTTTCTATCCTAAGAGGGAGGCACAGCTCACGTTACATAATACACAGGCCAATGCTGGTCAGAGCAATTGAGGAAATGCTGATTTTTCTCATAGGATGGGCTGGGAGAACAATGGTATCATTAATCGCTCACCATTTCCAGCCCATTCTTTGGCTGTGTCATCTCTATCTTGTCACAGCTGGTGAAAAATGTAAAGGTCACTTTTATTCTTTCAATCAACAGCTTGATATGATCCAATAAAAATGCAATTCCTTTAATGCACAGGCTAATGCACTGGGAAATTGAGGTCTAGGGCCCCCATGCCTGGCACACACACATACAATCTCTTCCCTGAAACAAATATTTCCTTCCCAGCAGAGGGTACAAATCATTTGTCCAAACAATCTCCCACTCTTAGCTTAATACAAAAGCTCTGTCAGTGTTGAAATTTGGGTGGGGCCCACCAAATCTAAGGCTCTATAGTTCAAGAGAGAAAAAAAAGTCAAGTGCCTGGTATGATGAGAGATCAAATGAAATCAAAACATTCTACCTTGCCAAGCATTTCCAGCAGCCAAATACCAATACTAGACAGAGCTGGATGGCTTAGACTTAAGGTCAAAGAGGTATTGCTTAAACATCTTTTAATATTGTTCCTTCAACAAATCGCCTGCTTTATTACACTTTTGGCTTTTAAAAAGTTTCAGGGGCTTGAAATGTAGGAGTATGTTCTTCGATATTTTATTTGGACATATGTTTATGACATGGGGCTTCCCCCATGGTTCAGTGGGTGAAAAATATGCCTGCAATGTAGTAGACACAGGGGACGCAAGTTCGATCCCTGAGTCGGGAAGATCCTCTGGAGAAGGAAATGGCAACCCAGTCCAGTATTCTTGATAACATCACCGACTCAGTGGACAGGAATCTGAACAAACTCTGGGAGATAGTGAAGGACAGGGAAGCTTGGCATGCTGCAGTCCATGGGGTCACAAAGAGTCTAACACAACTTAGTGACTGAACAACAATAATAGCATATTTATGAGATAGTAGAGATAGTGCATTTTTTAAAACACATTATACGTTTTAAATGTCCATGATAGATGGTACACTGGTACATTTTTGCTCATAAAAGTGAATCACAAAACTATAGAGATGATGACTAAATAACCGCTCATTTCTTTGGTACATCCCCACTGGCCAGGTTCTCCACCCCTTCCCAGGTACCCAGAACCAGTTTAATCTCACTCAACAAAAAGTTCAGTTGAACCAAGAATGTTTTTATCTCTCTGTCATCCAACATGTAAGCCTGAACCTTGTCCTTCGTTTCAACCTTTTTCCATATCTAAAAACATTATCCACCTTTTTTTTAAATTTAAATTTATTTATTTTAATTAGAGGCTAATTACTTTACAATATTGTATTGGTTTTGCCATACATCAACATGAATCCACCACGGGTGTACCCCTTTTGACCCAGTTCTCCATACAAAACACCTAAAACAATCTCCTGCCAGTTCTCAATGCTAAAATCTTACCCACTGTTGTATCAACTTACTGATTAGTGTGGTTCTGACTTAATAATATATGGATTCAGAAAGACAATAAGTCGCATCAGGTCCTCACGCTCCCCGCCCGGTCCCCAAACATAACTACGCACAGGAAGATTCCATATGACACAGTCTATAAGATGGGTATTAGCTTTGGCTCCTTAATCTAGTTTCAAAAAAGAATTCACCGTGAAATAACAACGGCCAACTTTGCAGACCACCGCAATTTTATAAAGCACTTTCGCAACCATTATCTCATTTGATCCTCACAAGAACTCTATGAAGTCGACAAAGTAAGAATTATCCTTATTTTAAAGATAATGAAATTAGGACCCAGAGAGGTTAATTACCCTCCCAACAGCCCCCTGCTTGTAAGTGGCAGAGTCCCAAGAGTGTGACGGCTCCAGCACATCACACAGCCTCAGAAAACTCCGATTAATTTCGTCTTAGCGGAAAGTACAGGACTTATTAGAGTATTATTACCAGCTATCATTGGGATAAATATCTCTTGAAATTAAGCCTTCTGAACGTGGTGCCAAGTTATTACGAAGCTCCGGCTCCTTTGAATAGCGTTTCACCCTGTTTTGCTTAAACTTCTCTCTCTTTCCACAGGTTCACAGGGCTCTTCTTCATCGGTTTACATTTAAAAGTTTTACAAATATCTGATCATGTTAAAATGATTAGGGAGCCTTCCTTTAATGTTCAATCAGTGATGTGAAACTATCCTGACTATAATAAGTGAATTCTCTACAAGATCGACCCTGCAGTTACACAACAACCTTCCCTCATTCTATTAGATCCTGTCTTTATTTTACATTTTCATATTTTGTTCATCATGGATTTTTACACTAACTTTTGGTTTTTTTAAAGATTGTATGACAATGTCATTTGTCTTGATCACTGAGCTTTTTGGTGCTTCCTTAAATTTCATGCCAGGGCTAAGTGCATCACTTGCATTACCCCAGCTCCAGTCCTGTTTCTTTGAAATCCTTCCTTTCTAGTTAAAAGCAGATAGGTATTCTGGGGTCACAGAGATCTTGACCTTGGTCAAGTCGCTTAAATGCTTTGATCCTTCATTACTTACCATAATCTTGGGCTCACGAGGGTATTTAGCTCATGCAATTGTTTAAAAGATGCTCATGAAATGGCTGGCATATAGTAAACACAGAAAAAAATGATAACTCTTGTTAAAATTATTGCCACCTTTTCTGGCAATTTTTTTTATTACAAATTTTTTAAATTTGTAATGTGGTGAAGTACACATTGAGCTTCTCTGGTGGCTTAGTGGTAAAAAGTCCACCTGCCATGCAGAAGATGCAGATTTGATCCCTGGGTCAGGAAGATCCCCTGGAGAAGGAAATGGCAACCCACCCTAGTATTCTTGCCTGGGAAATCCCGTGGACAGAGGAGCCTGGCAGGCTACAGTCCAGGGGGTCACAAAAATGTTGGACATGACCTGGTGACTAAACAACAGCAGCAAACCACACAGAACATCAAATTTACCATCTTAACTACCTTTAAGTATATAGTTCAGAGCATTCAGTATAAGCAATCTCCATAACTCGTTTCATCTTAAAACGCTGAAATTCAGTACTCATTAAATAATTTCCCATCACTGCTAGCCCAGTCCCTGGCAAGCACCAATACTTTCTGTCTCTTATGAAACTGACTACTTTAGGTATCTTGTTTAAGTGGAATCATACAATACCTATCCTTTTGTGCCTGCCTTATTTCACTTAGCATAATGTTCTCAGGGTTCATCTACGATGTAGCATGTGTCAGAAATCCTTTCCTTTTTAAAGACAATAATATTCTATGCATGCATAGACCACATTTTGTTCATTCATTTATTTATCGATGGACACGTGGCTTACGTTTACTTTTTGGCTGTGGTGAATAATGCTTCTATAAACATGATGAAGGAATTATTGCTATTGTTTTTATTCTTGTCTTTGTATTTTTTCTTTGTGTTTTTCCACAGTGCACAGAATGAGAGCTTATCTACTGAGTGAACGATGAAACCATCCTGGAATCATTCTGGCAGAATCTTGGTGCTAGGCCGGCTGCAAAAAGTTGCAGTCTGCTGTCACATTTGCGTTATCCAGTTAAGACTTTAAAATGACCCTACCAATTAAACGCTTGTTTTCAGTAGGAAATATTAGTACTGGATTTCCACTTTTTCCATCATGTACAAACCGACATCCTCCTCCTCTGTATTTTAGCTTCATCATTTGTGCAGCAGCAAACTTTTTCTGAAAATCACCAGATAAGACATATTTTAAGTCTCGTGGGCCAGAAGGTCTCTGTTGCAAATGCTCACCTCTGCCTGTTCATGGTAACGTGAAAGCAGCCATTGACAAGGCATACGTAAATGAATGTGATTGTGTTTCAATAAAACTTTATTTACAAAACTAGGTGATGGGCTAAGTTTGGCCTGTTATAGGTCTTTACTTGCTGACTCTTACTCCATACAACAGCCCATTCCATTTTACGTCTTTGCTTTAGAAATCCAGAGTAAAATGATGGTGTCTTGTATTCGTGAGATGCCTGATCACAGTCAAATTAATCATAAGGAAACATTTTGGAAGGAAGATGAAATCAGCCAACAAAACCAGAACCAGCGTTCCCCTCTTAGCCCTTGTGATGCTCTAAGACAAAAAGAAATATACATACTGGTCTTTATCCCCAGCTCCTAAAATCTTTGCAGTTTCCTGAGCAATACAGATGCTAAAGGAGCATCTTTGGTTCTAATATTTGGTCTTTGATTTTGATTCCTGGCATAGAGTCTCCTAACACCTTGGAATTGACTGAGTGATGGGAACATCTCTTCTAATGAGGCACCACTTGGAGGGCTCCTGGATGGTTTCCAGATGAAGGCTGGTCACCAGAAAGACCAAGCCATGATGAGACGCTTGGAACTTTCAGCTGCAATTCACCACACTCCTGGGCTGAGTCCATAATTGATCATGCCTAGGTGATGAAACCTTCATGAAAATCCCTGAACTGTAGGATTCCAAGAGCTCCTTAGTTGGCAAAATTCGCATGCCGAGAGGGCAATGTGTCTGGAAAGGCACCCCTTCCCACATACCTTGCCCAAAGCATTTCTTTCATCTGGTTGTTCCTGGGTTATATCTTTTTATAACAAATCAGTAATCTAGCAAGTCATCTATCTTCCAGAGTTCTGTGAGATTTTCTAGCCAATTATGGGCCCCGAGGAGGGGGTCATGGGAACCTCTGATTTATAGCTGGTTGGTTAAGAAGAACAAGTGACAACCTGGACTTAAAATTGGTGTCTCAAGGGGAAGGGGAGCAGTCTTCTGGAATCTTAATTGAACTGTAGGACACCCAGCTCTTGTTAGAGAATTGGTCAGGGTGGAGGGGAAAAAAAACCCACACATTTGGTGGCCAGAAGTGAAGTGTGAGAGTAAAGGAAACTAGTTTTTCCTAGACAGTACCATTCCACATGGAGACTCTCAATAACATCACTAACAGGTTCTAAGCGCCTGGTGCAGAAAAGATGCTCAAATAAAGTTGAATATTATTATTATTAGAACTACGTAAGTAAAGTGTGAGTAACTGAAGTTGTAACCGCCGTTACTAAGGCAAGACCAGTTCAGTTCAATTCAGTTGCTCGGTCGTGTCCAACTCTTTGCAGCCCCGTGGACTGCAGCACACCAGACTTCCCTGTCCATCACCAACTCACAGAGCTTCTCAAACTCATGAACTCATGTCCATCGAGTCAGTGATGCCATCCAACCATCTCATCCTCTCATCCTCTCATCCTCTTCTCCTGCCTTCAGTCTTTTCCAGCATCATGATCTCTTCTAATGAGTCAGTTCTTTGCATCAGGTGGCCAAAGTATACAAAGCAAGATACAGGATAGTTTTCAAGTGACCTCATGTCATTGTTTATAGATGACAAATTGCCAACGTTCTTTTCAAGGTTTCAAACTGAGGCCTGGATGATGAGAAACAGTCCCAGATTGCAAGAATTAGAGATATGGGGAGGAAGAGGTAAAACCCAGGTTTGGAAAACCTTGCCAAGAGTAGGTATGTTGTAGTTGCCTTTCATAGCTACTATAGTTTTTGGGTTTTGTTCCTGTTTTTTGCTTTTGAACAAAATGACACACAGGTTGCTTATGGATTTAGGCTATTTTCCCCCAGTAACAACTAGTTTTATTGCAGCAACTTGAAACCCTAATTCACCCTTTAGCTTCAAACCTCTCCTAGTTCACTTAAAAGTTTCATGATTTGGAGGCAACAACATTTTAGTAGGAGAGGTATAGCCTGGGGAGCTGGGGAGATTAGGTTCAAGTCCTCCCTCCCATCACTTGCCTGCTGTGCGACTCAGGGGGAGTTATTTGACCTCTCTGAGTCCCAGTTCACTTACCTATAAACATGAATAATGAAACTTACCAAGCAGAGATTTGTGAGTGTTATAAATTGAATTATGTCCCCCCAAAAAAGATATATTGAATTTTTAACCCCCAGGACTTATAAAGTTAATCACTCAGTCGTGTCCGACTCTTTGTGATCCCACAGACTGTAGCCTGCCCAGCTCCTCTGTCCATGGAATTCTCCAGGCAAGATACAGGAGTGAGTTGCCACTTCCTCCTCCAGGGAATCTTCCCTACCCAGAGCTCACACCCAGGCCTCCTGCATTGCAGGCAGATTCTTTACCCACTGAGACACTGGGGAAGCCCCACTTGTAAAGTGACCTTATTTGAAGATAAAAGAGTCTTTACAGAGGAAATTGAGTTAAGATTAGGTCATCAGGGTGGGTCCTAACCCATGATGACTGATGTCCTATGAAAAAGGAAAACTCGAACACAGAGACAGATACACATAGAGGGAAAATGGTGTGGAGACGGAGGCAGAAATTGGAATTAATGTTGCCTGAACCAAGGAAAGTCTGGGGCTACCGGAAGCTGAAACAGGCAGGAAACATCCTCCTCTAGAGGTTTCAGAGGGAGCCCAGCCCACCCCACATCTTGGTTTTGGACTTCTGGCCTCTCAGAGACAGTGCACTTCTTTTTTTTCAGATTTTTTTGTAATATGGACCACTTTTAAAGTCTTTATTGAATATGTTACAATATTGTTTCTGTTTCATGTTTTGCTTTTCTGGCCCCCAGGCCTGTGGATCTTAGCTCCCCAGCCAGGGACTGAACTCACACCCCCTGCATTGGGAGGTGAAGTCTTAACCACTGGACCACCAGGGAAGACCCAGCAATAAATTTCTCTTGTTCTACACCACCCGGCTTACAGTACTCTGTTAAGGCAGGCCTAGTAAACCACCATGTTTAGAATTCAATCAGAAAAAGAAAGTACAGAGCTCAGTGTCTGATTTGTAACAGATGCTAAAAGTCCAGACTCATATTGAAGCCCTAGTGTTTGCTGTATTAGGATTCTGAGCATATGCTCTCATTTGTATTTCTTACAACAACCCTATCTAATACGGAGACAGATCAGTCTCATCCACTTTAGAGATAAGGGAACTACAGCCTCCGGAGGTTAAGTAACTTGCCCAAGGTGTACAGCTAGGAAGGGGACCCGTGTGTCACACTCATTTAGGGTTAGGTCGCCTAAAGGCAGAGTGTCTTGTCTGTGGAAGTGTCACTAGAGGAATCAAGTAGTCAAAGTTGCGTTCCTTATTTGTGAATATCCATCGGAAGGACTGATGCTGAAGCTGAAGCTCCCATATTTTGGCCACCTGATGCAAAGAGCTGACTCATTGGAAAAGACCCTGATGCTGGGAGATGGAAGGCAAAAGGAGAAGAGGGAAGCAGAGGGTGAAATGGTTAGAGAGCATCATCGACTCAATGGACATGAATTTGAACCAGCTCGGGGAGATAGAGAAGGACAGAGGAGCCTGGCATGCTGCAGTCCATGGGGTCACAAACAGTCAGACAGGACTTGGCGACTAAACAGCATTACCACACTACTCACTCTAGAGATGCACCTCCAGATGAGCACAGGTATTTTCAGGCTTGTACCACCAGTGGGTGTCTCCTGCCCAATCATATTTCTCGACTGTCTCTTTTATTTGTTTTTCCTTTAAAATATGCTTCACATAAAGAATCTGAAGAACAGTGGATATATGTATATGTGTTCATTTCAGTTCAGTTCAGTCACTCAGTCATGTCTGACTCTTTGTGACCCCATGGACCACAGCACACCAGTCCTCCCTGTCCATCACCAACTCCCAGAGTCTACCCAAACTCATGTCCACTGAGTCTGCGATGCCATCCAACCATCTCATCCTCTGTCGCCCCCTTCTCCTCCCACCTTCAATCTTTCCCAGCATCAGGGTCTTTTCCAATGAGTCAGCTCTTCACATCAGGTGGCCAAAGTATTGGAGCTTCAGCTTCAACATCAGTCCTTCCAATGAACACTCAGGACTGATTTCCTTTTGGATGGACTGGTTGGATCGCCTTGCAGTCCAAGGGACTCTCAAGAGTCTTCTCCAACACCACAGTTCAAAAGCATCAATTCTCCGGCACTCAGCTTTCTTTATAGTCCAACTCTCACATCCATACATGACCACTGGGAAAACCATGTATATGTGTAACAGAGTTGTTTCACTGGACACCTGAAACTGACACAACATTGTAAATCAACTATGCGCCAACAAAAAAAATTTTAAATATATGTTACAGACCAAATCCGCCTCCGAATCTGCTTTCAGAAAGCTCACTAGACTTTATAACTTGGCTGGCAAGGAGCGACACTGGCCCAGATGGGCAGCTGATAGAACATCCAAGGAAAGAAAAGACTCCGATATCCATGCCCTTGTAACTTGAGCCCAGAGGAGGACATGCATTGAGGTGTGGATGGAGGGCTACTGTGTGTATCAAAAATCCCCATCCAGGTCATGGAGAGATTTGAGATCCCATTGGCTTAAAATGCAGAGAAGACATCTCCCTAAAATAACAGTAAAATGTAAAAGTTCAACTCCACAGGAGGAATCAAAAAGTACCCTCTTCTGGCTGAGGCATCAAATCCCCAAGGCCAGACAAACATATTTTTTGAAAGAATGTGTACTAAGAAAGGCTTCCCTGGTGGCTCAGCAGTAAAGAATCTGCCTTCAATGCAGAAGACACAGGAGGTAGGGGTTTGATCCCTGGGTGGGGAAGATTCCCTGATGTAGGAAATGGCAACCCACTCGTCTTACTGCAGGGAATATCTCATGGACAGAGGAGCCTCATAGGTTATATAGTCCATGAGTCCACAAAAAGTAAGACACAAGTGAGCACTTTAGGACCACTAAGAACATTGACACCTGATATTTCAAATCATACCAATCAATTCCAAAAACCATGCATGCTTGGGTAAGAAAAGCCCATCCAAATGGCACTTTGGATACAAAAGTCTTGTAATTTGTCCACATAATCCCCTTGGTTAGTAGCAATTGTTTCAATTTCTTTTCATATTTTCACCAAATCAAGGTCAAATTAAGCTAAGTAAAAGAGGAGAAGGGAAAGGAATAAGTTGTTTCATGAAAATTTTTGAGACGATTAAAAATTTACAGAGAAAGGAATCCATTCCAAGTGCTGTTATGCCATATCTCCCCGATAAAGGGAGCTTGGATACTTAACTCTAAAGCCTGCTTTTGGGGCTATCTGATTACCCTTTATCAGGGACCATTAGTGTCTGATAATAGCAACCAATCCCTTGTTCAGTCAGCCTTAATTTCCTTAAGGGAAAATCTCCTGCTTTGGCATGCAATCCCTCCCCTTGTCCACCTAATGGAATTATGCAAGAGTAAACATACATTTATGATCAGACCCCAAAAGGCAAAGTCACTTCCCACCTATCCACAAATATATCTTTCCATGTTCCTATCACGAAGCAGTAGCATCTTCTTGCCCCAGGCTTTTCAATAGCATGCAATATTTATTAAGATCATTACAAAAGATGTAGAATGCAAGTCAACGGAACTGGACAAATCTTTTAGCCCAGCCTCTTCCTTTTATAGCTCAGGAAACAGAATCCCATAGCGTCACAGAGCAATGGTGGTGGTTTAGTTGCTAAGTTGTGCCCACCTCTTGCGACCCCGTGGACTGTAAACTGTCAGGCTCCTTTGTCCATGGGATTCTCCAGGCAAGAATACTGGAATGGATCGCCATTGTAGAGGAATAGTGAAAGTCGCTCAATCCTGTCTGACTCTTTGCGACTCCATGGACTAGATAGATAGGGACCATCTAGACTAGAGTTCCATAGTCCACAGAATTCTCCAGGCCTGGAAAGTAAAGTGGGTAGCCTTTCCTTTCTCCAGGAAATCTTCCCAACCCAGGTCTCCCACACTGCAGGCCAATTCTTTACCAGCTGAGCCACCAGGGAAGCCCTAGAGCAATAGAGGTCAAGTCTAGATTTCTGATTCCCAAACCAGGCTTATTTCTACTAAGACAAATCAACACCCACATCATATCATGTTTGTAGGCAGAAAACAAACTACTGGGACTTCCCTGACCCTCCAGTAGTTAAGACTTTGCCTTCCAGTGCAAAGGGTGTGGATTCGATCCCTGATGGGATCTCAAGTACCTTGTGGTTGAAAAACCAAAACATAAAGCAGAAGCAATATTGTGAGGCTCAATGAAGACTTTGAAGATGGTCCACATCAAAAAAAAAAAAAAAAAAACTTAAAAGAAAAGAAACTATCCATCCTGATTCATTCCAGAAATTTCATCTCACCTTTGCAATTGTGTGTCTTAGGGACTTTATAGACATTTTAAAGAGAATTCTGACTAACTGGGATCCATCACCAAAGAATAAGGGCTGGGGGAGGAAAATCACCTTTGAAATAAATTGTCTGTGGCTTATCAGCCTCTGGTTTAAAATGCAGTCATTCCCTAGTTTCCCCAAAGGAGAAAAAACAGAATATGGATGTAGTGCTGCTAATATCATAGGCCAAGCCAAGAGCTGCCCCGCTGGAGCTCAGACCCTCCTCTGCCTCTGCACGCAGAAACCAAGTTCTATGAGACAGAAGATAACTCAGCCATTCCCATACTGTGTGAATGCTGTTTTTCAGGTAGTTATGTTCCTTCAGAGGCTCGCCGTATACTTTATTCTGAAAGAGGAAACTAAGCAGATGACTTGGGGAGGCAGAAAAGGGGTGACCAGTGAGGATGCTGGAGGGGCAGTGCCACCTGCAGAGATTAGCCCAAAACTTCAGCAGGAGGAGATGTGTGCATCATGCTTGTTCATACCCTCTGCTGGTTCAGTGTTAGGAAAGCAAATGGTAAAGAGAGGATCCCACTTAGCAAAGATCTGGGAGAAAGAACCAGAATGTGAGTGCAAGTCAAGTGGGCAAAGCCAAAGTGTTGCTGGTGAGACGAGGAAGAATGTCAACACACCAGCAACACTGGCCATCTGAAACCACATGTCTGCTTCACGTCTGGTAAAGGCAGACGGGATCACCTAGAAAACTGAAACTGTGATGAAGAGAAGAGCTGGGTGTTCAAGATGAGTGGGAAGAGATAAGGAGATAAAAACGAAGAGCCAGAAAATGGCAGATCCCCAGAGCTGACACTGCCAACTCAAATACCATGAATTCCTGAGGACGTATTTCAGCCAGAAAGGCTGAGAAAAAAAGTTTTGATTTAAAATAATTTACAAGGAAAAAAAGAAAACCTTAGATTTCAAAAAACACCTGAGCATGTAGGGGGAAAGAGTTCATTCACCAGGTTCCAACCTAAATTGATGACAGCAACCTCCATCAACACACATCTGACAACTTTTAAATCATATAAAAGAGGAAAAGTGTGTATAAGCATTTAAGCCAGGTGGGGGCAGTGGGGGGAGGGCAAGAGGAAAGAAAAAGAAGTAATCTACAACAGAACAAAAATGAAAGCATCTTCAGGTATCCCTTCCATAACACTGAAAATAAAACAAAAATGTAATAGCAATTTTACCTAAATTTAAACTGGAAACAAAGATTGAGATATACACCACATAATCAAGAAATGACTCAAAAAAAAAAAAAGACAGTTTGTGACTTGTAGTGAGGACTCATAGTGAACAATGAAATTCCTTATAGATGATTCAAATAAAGATTACAAAAATGCTGTTCAAACTAAATATAAATGTTAAATACCTCTTAAAAATAAAGGATAGAAAAAATATATGTGCTGAATATCAATAATCATAATCTAAAATCACAGATTATATATATTTTTAAATCTCAGAAATGGGAAAGAGAAGTAAAAACACATTATATCTCTTACTTGATACAAGCTTTTTAAAAATGATCTTATTCTTAATTTTGATTATTATAGAAATACATATTTTAAATTTTTTAACTTAAAAAGTCACAAGTAAAATGAAAACTAGAGTACGTCAACTCAAAATAATAGGAGAATGTACACGTAAAAAATAAAAACAGAAAAAGAACTCAAAAACTTTAGAAAGAAGAAAAAACTTCAAAAATCACAAATAATGTGACAAAAATAAATAAAAACGTGAAAAGATTATCAGGTTGGATTTTTTAAAAATCAAATATATTCTGCTGTCAAGAGATATGATAAAATAAAGTGATCAGGAAAAGAAAAAGAGAGATCAGAAGGTTTATTACATAAATTTTAAGGTAGAATTTACAAAGAAGGAAAGCATGGAAGTGCATTTATTTATGAATTGAATAATTTATTTGTGAGTTGAATTCTAAGTAGAATATTAAATGTACAGGACTGGAATTTTATATCAATAAAGATGGAATCCAAAACGAATATACAACAGTAATAAATATCTGTTGATTAACATAGTATCATGAAGCAAAAATTATTAGAAATGAGTGATAATATTTAAGCATAAGAGGAATCTATTGGGCTTCCCTAGTGGCTCATTGGTAAAGAATCTGCCCACCAGTGCAGGAGACACAGGTTCAATCCCCGGTCCTGGGAGACCCCAGGAGACCCCACGTACCCACAGCAGCTAAGCCCGTGCGCCACAGCCAACCATTGAGCCTGTGCTCTAGAGGCAGGAGAGGCAACTACTGAGCCACAACCGCAGAAGCCCGCACGCCCCAGAGCCCGTGCTCCGCAATGAGAGAAGCCACCGCGAGGACGAGGGGCCCCCACTCACCACGACTAGAAAGTCTGCACAGCAACAAAGACCCCAGCACGGCCAAAAATAAGTATGCAAATAAAGTTACAAAAAAGAGGAACCTGCTGCACAGAAATTAGGAAGCACTCTCTTAAATAACCCTTGAACAAAAAATGAACACAAGCCAACAAGTAGATTTTTCCTAAATGAGTAGCATTTTTAACATACCAAAATTTTGAGGTAGGATCAAATAGTTCTCATAGGAAAGTTCACATTTAAATTCTCAGAAAAATGTGTTGGCCTGTGAACAATAATGGAAGGATTTGCAGAAGTAGAAACTGTCATAATTTTTAAAATAAATAAATAAATTATCTTGGTATTAAAAAAAAGAATAAAATTAAAAGAACTAAGCCCTTGAGGAAAAAGCCAAGGAGGTAGAAAGAAGTGTTTAGAATTAGTTTTGTTAAACAAATTGTGGAGTTAATAGGTAAGTCCTGGAACTAATTTTTTGGAAAACAAACATACACACACACACACACACACACACATTTCTATCTACTCAAAAAAAAGAAAATATTAGAAAATGAAAATAAACCTATAGAAAGTTTAAAAATACAGAAATGACCACAAAAGCAAAGAAGGTCTAAAAATACAAAAGCATATTTTGTATAGATTTATGCTCTCCCCTTGAATATCTTCAAGAAATGTTAGATTCTTTTAAGAAAATGTTCATAACAAAAACAAAAGCAAAAACATCTCACTCAGATAAACCAAAACTATGGAAACATTTGAAGTTAACCACAATTTACCTCCAAGAGGTTGCAGACCATAACAGGCTTTTAGATACGCTCTTTTAAATAAAGAATAGATTATTTTTATGATGCATTTCATAAATCATAAATGCATTTCTAAATTATTTCAGAGCATAGAAAATACAGAAAGTTTGCCAACACCACTAATACCACTGATCTAACCCTGAGCGCCAAAGAATTGATGCTTTTGAACTGTACTGTAGGAGAAGACTCTTGAGAGTCCCTTGGACTACAAGGAGATCCAACCAGTCCATCCTAAAGGAGATCAGTCCTGGGTGTTCTTTGGAAGGACTGATGTTGAAGCTGAAACTCCAGTACTTTGGCCACCTCATGCCAAGAGCTGACTCATTGGAAAAGACTCTGATGCTGGGAGGGATTGGGGGCAGGAGGAGAAGGGGACAACAGAGGATGAGATGGCTGGATGGCATCACCGACTCGAGGGACATGAGTTTGAGTGAACTCCGGGAGTTGGTGATGGACAGGGAGGCCCGGTGTGCTGCAATTCATGGGGTTGCAAAGAGTCGGACACGACTGAGTGACCGAACTGAACTGAACCCAGAAAAAAAAATCAGAGAAGAGAAAAACCAACACTGAAATTGTAACATTGATAAAACCCCCAGAATTCACCAAGAAATTGCCTGAAATAAATATTTGAGGAAATGACAGTAGAAAATGGTTCATATTGTATGCCTTGATGGATCTTGAACTTAGGGTTCTAAAGAGTTTGTCACTCTGACCTTTGAATTGAATTTTTTTATTTCAGTATAATTGCTTTAGAGTGTGTTAGATTCTGCTGTACAATGAAGTGAATCAGTGATATGTATAATGAAGCCACTCTTAAAAATTCAGAAAAGTGGGGGTGCAATCTAGGAGTAGACTAGTGGCTGGTCTGAAGAAAGGATGCAACGTTAGGAATTTGGGATTAACAGACACACACTAATAAATATCCATAGTAGGGAACCAACAAGGACCTGCCATACAACACAGGGAAGACTGGCATTAACAGCATGACCACATTTGCTTTGCACAAAGGGAAGAACAGGTTGGCACTGGTTCAGGAAACCTAAGCTATGAAGTCAGCAAATCCAAATTATTCAGTACAAACCCCCATTTTCAAAAGACGGGCCAGGTCCATAAATATTTCCACAAGCCCATCTACTCAGTGCATAGTTGCCTACCTAAATATTTTAGATGTAGGAAGTGGGGCATCTACTGAGTTAAAAAGCAATTTTTACCCATCTTCTTATATCACAAAGCAATTATTGCTCACTCACCACTTAATTTGTTCTGACAACCTTCTGTCAGATAATACCAATGAAAACAAATGAAAACTAGAAAGAAGAGTTAAGTCTCCTATATGATATATGCTTATGCCAAAAAAGATTAGTTAAAAATCCATCTTCCTCTACCTGAATCCACAGACTGTTTAAGGGAACTGTCAGTAAAATCATTACTAATGAAGTACCAGACTATGCGACACAATGGTTAGAAAGGAAATTTAAAAGATAAATGCAATTGCAGATGTCACAAATTTTTCATTAACAGATGAAGATGCTGGGAAAGTTCACATTTTTGGAACAGCCTATAATCAGTACAAGTATTCAGGGCATCAGATTTTATTCGATCCTGTCTTCTCATCCAACTCGCAGCCCTCTCCCTGTGCTCAAACTCCTCCTCCTATATTTGGCATTTGACCTTCCCTATAAAAAATTGGAAAGGGAACTATTATAATCCTGTGTCTCCAACAACCAAGCCCCAAACCTACTCTCTTGGCTAGCATTGTCTGTGGTATTAATAAACCATCCATCTTTGAATTACGAACCATCATCACTCACCCAACTCTTGGAGCATCCCAAAATCCCACCAAGGGGCCCACAAGAAGATAGCTTTCTATGTGACAAGGATGGGGTTTGATCTAAAGATGTACCCCCAACTGCACATCTGGACATTAGGTTCTGGCGTGAGGAATAGACAGCCATGAACTTTATAAAGTAAAGAACGAAGCAAGAGTAAGCACTGGTAGTGAAGCAGTTTGCAAAGCAGGTTCCAAATGATTGGTCACCTGCCAAAAGACATTCCCACTCATGCCTTTTTCTAGTAATTTGATCTTTTTTCAATAAAGGGGAGCCTTTTTCTTCTTCCAAAGAACAATGAAGAGATATCTCAGAAGGACAAAAGAAGAATTCAGCGTCCCCTGGAACACTTTAATCTCAGGTTCTTTTTACTGCCCAGGTCAACTGGAGAAACCAAATGAAATTCCACAGCTCCACCCTGGAAACTCCTTTCTCCTGAAGTCCAGGAAATGGCCAGCATTTCCCTTCCCCATTTTCTTGGTGCTGAGAGAAGGAGCAATTGCATCTCATGCTTGGATGGATGAATTAGTGACTGGAAATTGGCTGGCTCAGTAACTACCTTTCCTAAAAATACCTTAAAAACAAAAACATAAATTCCACAAAGAAACTGATGAAAACCTTCATGGTGAGGAACTATAAACATATAAACCAGCTCAAAGGTGCTAATTTCCCTTTTTTAGTTGTGTTCAATTCAGTTCAGTCACTCAGTCTTGTCGACTCTTTGCAACCCCATGGACTGCAGCACGCCAGGCTTCCCCATCCATCACCAATTCCCAGAGCTTGCTCAAACTCATGTCCATTGAGTCAGTGATACCATCCAACCATTTCATCCTCTGTCGTCCCCTTCTCCTCCCACCTTCAATCTTTCCCAGCATCAGGGTCTTTTCTAAGGAGTCAGTTCTTCACATCAGATGGCCAAAGTATTGGAGTTTCAGCTTCCGCATCAGTCCTTCCAATGAATATTCAGGACTGATTTCCTTTAGGATTGAATGGTTTGATCTCCTTGCAGCCCAAGGGACTCTCAAGAGTCTTCTCCAACACCACAGTTCAAAAGCATCAATTCTTTGGCACTCAGCTTTCTTTATAGTCCAACTCTCACACCCATACATGACACTGGAAAACCAGAGCCTTGACTAGACAGACCTTTGTGTCCTTAGACGGACCTTAGTTGCGTGCGTGTGTGCGTGCTAGGATGCTCCAGTCATGTCCAACTCTGTGGGACCCTATGGACCATAGCCCCCAGGCTCCTCTGTCCATGGGATTCTCCAGGCAAGAATACAGGAGTGGGATGCCATTCCCTTCTCCCTTCCTGACCGAGGGATAAAATCCGCATCTCCTGCTTTACCTCTAGCATCACCTGGGAAGCCCTTTTTAGTTGCACCAAAAGCCAAAGACAGAATCACATTTGTGAGATTGTTTACAGAGACCGTTGTGCCAACACTGCAATTTGGACTTCACTTCTTGAGTCTGTATGAATAATCTTCCTGTTGCATTGAGTATATTTTTAATTCAGTTCAGTTCATTCGCTCAGTCGTGTCCAACTCTTTGTGACCCCATGAACCACAGCACACCAGGCCTCCCTATCCATCACCAACTCCCAGAGTTTACCCAAACCCATGTCCGCTGAGTCAGTGATGCCATCCATCCATCTCATCCTCTGTCGTCCCCTTCTCCTAGTGCCCTCAATCTTTTCCAGCATCAGGGTCTTTTCAAATGATCAGGGTCTTCTTCACATCAGGTGGCCAAAGTATTGGCATTTCAGCTTCAACATCACATTTTTAATTAGAAGTCAGGTAATCCTTGTTCCAGTGATGGGCAATCAGGACTATTTTTCTTTGGGCAAAACTTATAAAGCAAAAGAAGTTAACTCCCTTATGCAGAGGGGAGGGAACCTGGCCAAATACCGAGACCTTGATCTGGACCAAGACTGAGATGGAAAGAGAGCCAAAGCTTTCGACTACAGACTCCTTCCTCTAGGAACCCAACCTGTACCAGTGCAAGGGGATCCAAGAGCCTGTAGAGAAAGGAGAGTGCAAAATCCACATCCAGCCAGGAGCAGAGTAGGACTCGAGTCCCACTGGGAAGTTAGTGTGCCAGCTAGGAGCTGAGGAAGAAGACTCATCAAGAGACGGGCTATCCAGGCTTTGGGAAAGATCAGAAGGTAAGATGAGGCTTCAGGTTGCATGAGGGGTAGGCCGGAGACCTGGGTCTCACCGGTACCATTCACCAGTAGAAACGGGCTGTTCAGGGCACTGGTTAGAACAGATTCGAGGACTGGGCAGGACCAAGGCTGTAGCAGACGGTTTCAGCACACACAGCTGGTGGAGGCTGGGATGGACACAAGCATGATGAATCAGAAACACAGGAGCAGCCTGGGAAAATACTTGTGCGGTCCATTTCACAATCAATGCAGAAGCTTTGTAGCCCCCGTGCCTGGAAGCAGCGCTTCAATTACCAGAGCTGCCAGTGAGCTGAGTCATATGTCAAGTGATGCTTTTGCCATGGAATAGCAATCACCCTGAAGCGCATAATTCTTTCATTCGCCAAACACGGACTGAGCACAAGTGGGCAAGATGCTGAGTCTGAAAGTAAGTGGATGGTCATTGTGAAGACACCCATCCTCACAGCGTGTAGAGGAAGCACAGAAAGTCTAAGCCCTGACAGTTATCCCCCGCTTTATACTTAACATGGCTTGAGAGTCAAGGTTTACACTGACAACGGCTTTCCATTGACAACAGCCTTCCCAAGGTTCTCTTTGTTTGGTTTGTTTGGAGGTGGGGGTTGTTGCTGTTTTGGTTGTTTGTTCCTTTTACCAAGTCTTATCTTCATGGCTTTTTTTTTTTTAATATGCTTTTCTGCTAAATTCACTTTACATGTGGTTGTTTTTGGTTTTTTTTTTTCCCCAACAAGTGCTGTTTTCATAGAGTCATGCACACAAATGCAGCTGTGAAGGACACTTCATGCTTTCTCACTGTTCCTAGGAATAGTATGAGGCACTATGCCATCAAGTCCCTTTTCATAGGAAAAAGCTTCCCGTCATTACCACCTACTCATCTTTTTACCCAGGATGCATAGTCAGTATTTGAGGATGGAGTGCGAACTCCAGGAGTGACTTGCATTTCCTGTTCAACACCAATGCTTTACATTCCTAGTTGTTTCCATTATAATGTATCTTAACCATGAATCCACAAAAGACTAGGAACAGATTCCTTCTGCTTAAAGTACTTTTGCAACTTTTGCAATAAATGAAAATAACATTTAAAAGAAATACAACCAAAATGATAAAAAGCCACAAAATTTCAGATTAACTCCATGTTAGTATAGCAGGGGAAAAGTGACCTCTGAGGAAGCTGTGGCCTGAGTCTGACCTGTGGGCTGCTTTATTAGGTGCCACGAGTTCTGTGGTTCTCCCAACACTTGTCTCTACTCAAACTACGATAAGCCTTTGTTTGTACAGCACTAGGTGACAGCCTTGGGCCCTCACGAGGAACCTCGTTGTATATGTCCTGAGTCCAACCCTGCTCTTGCACTGGCATCTGATAATTAATATTAAAGTCTCTACTGTCTTGCTACATCAGGATCTTTTTACCACAAATATGACTAGGCTGCTTATCACCTTCTAATTATTTCATCAGTTTCACATGGAACATTTCCCAGCCACCTCTAACTTCAGCCACTCCTCTGTTCAAAGGCAGGGTGCTAAAACACCTCTCAAAATCAGACTTGGAATTATTGCCCCAGATCGCAATAAGTTTCCAGAATTCATAGAGATTTTAAGTTCTAAAATCAGCACAGAAGGCAAAAAATAAAGTCTGAAGTACCCTTGAACTGTCTTGAGTTGTGAATCAAGCATGAGATCCATGGCTATAACTGTACAACCCTGTGTAGTCATTCTTGGGCTCACTGAGTTTGAGAACCACTGAAACAGACTAGAGAGAAAAATAAAAGGAAGTCTTTCCAGGGAAGTCTGGGTATCCAAACCATCCCACATGTTGAATGGGAGACCAGTGGGAAATTCTGAGTGTTCTTGCTCACTGGGAAAATTCGCTCCATTTTTCTCTAGTACTGAGCTTCCCAACCTAACATGTGTCCATAGAGGCAGTCATGTTGTGATGTCTAAACAAGATGATTTTGGAGTCTCATCCCAGCACAGGTGTGTAAAGTAAGTTGCTAAGTTACATGAGCACATGCACAGTTCTGTTCATTTAACCTTCCATGGTGAGTTCATTGCCTTTTCTTGTTTAGTGCCATTTTTGGCTTATGTCAAAACATAGTCCCCTGAAATCTTCTTTATACAAAATGTTAATTCTGTTGAAATGGACAATTCTATGTATTTGCTGAAAAACAAAATGAATCTTCTTATAAATCAAGGATTTTATACTGTGCCCAAAGAATAGGACTGCCATCGGGCTGAGATCCAGAAAAAAAAAAAAAAATATATATATATATATATGTATAGTGTATATATATACACACTATATATATATGGCTGAAGTTAGAGGTGGCTTCCCTAGTGGCTCAGACGGTAAAGCATCTGTCGGCAATGCAGGAGACCCGGGTTCGATCCCTGAGTTGGGAAGATCCCCTGGAGAAGGAAATGGCAGCCCACTCCAGTATTCTTGCCTGGAAAATCCCATGGACAGAGGAGCCTGGTAGGCTACCATCCATGGGGTCGCAAAGAGTCGGACACGACTAAGCGACTTCACTTTCACTTTCATATAGTGTATATAAAGGTACCCTGTGCAAGAGAGAGAGCAAAAAGAATACTTGGTTATTAAGATAGAAAGTCTGAATTTGGCAATAAGGTGTTCATGATCTGAGCCACAGTCAGCTCCTGGTCTTGTTTTTGTTGACTGAATAGAGCTTCTCCATCTTTGGCTGCAAAGAATACAATCAATCTGATTTTAGTGTTGACCATCTGGTGATGTCCATGTGTAGAGTCTTCTCTTGTGTTGTTGGAAGAGGGTGTTTGCTATGACCAGTGCATTTTCTTGGCAAAACTCTATTAGTCTTTGCCCTGCTTCATTCCGTATTCCAAGGCCAAATTTGCCTGTTACTCCAGGTGTTTCTTGACTTCCTACTTTTGCATTCCAGTCCCCTATAATGAAAAGGACATCTTTTTTGGGTGTTAGTTCTAAAAGGTCTTTAGGTCTTCATAGAACCATTCAACTTCAGCTTCTTCAGCGTTACTGGTTGGGGCATAGACTTGGATTACTGTGATATTGAATGGTTTGCCTTGGAAACGAACAGAGATCATTCTGTCGTTTTTGAGATTGCATCCAAGTACTGCATTTCAGACTCTTTTGTTGACCATGATGGCTACTCCATTTCTTCTAAGGGATTCCTGCCTGCAGTAGTAGATATAATGGTCATCTGAGTTAAATTCACCCATTCCAGTCCATTTCAGTTCGCTGATTCCTAGAATGTCGACATTCACTCTTGCCGTCTCTTGTTTGACCACTTCCAGTTTGCCTTGATTCATGGACCTGACATTCCAGGTTCCTATGCAATATTGCTCTTTACAGCATCGGACCTTGTTTCTATCACCAGTCACATCCACAACTGGGTATTGTTTTTGCTTTGGCTCCATCCCTTCATTCTTTCTGGAGTTATTTCTCCTCTGATCACCAGTAGCATATTGGGCACCTACTGACCTGGGGAGTTCCTCTTTCAGTATCCTATCATTTTGCAGATATGCAGATGACACCACCCTTACGGCAGAAAGTGAAGAGGAACTAAAAAGCCTCTTGATGAAGGTGAAAGAGGAGAGTGAAAAAGTTGGCTTAAAACTCAACATTCAGAAAACGAAGATCAT
This sequence comes from Bos indicus x Bos taurus, assembly GCF_003369695.1. Taxonomy (NCBI): domain Eukaryota; kingdom Metazoa; phylum Chordata; class Mammalia; order Artiodactyla; family Bovidae; genus Bos; species Bos indicus x Bos taurus. Next base: position 147,485,954 of record NC_040076.1, read on the forward strand.
GGCATCTGGTCCCATCACTTCATGGGAAATAGATAGGGAAACAGTGGAAACAGTGTCAGACTTTATTTTGGGGGGCTCCAAAATCACTGCAGATGGTGACTGCAGCCATGAAATTAAAAGACGCTTACTCCTTGGAAGAAAAGTTATGACCAACCTAGATAGCATATTGAAAAGCAGAGACATTACTTTGCCAACAAAGGTCCGTCTAGTCAAGGCTATGGTTTTTCCAGTGGTCATGTATGGATGGAAGAGTTGGACTGTGAAAAAAGCTGAGCGTGAAGAATTGATGCTTTTGAACTGTGGTGTTGGAGGAGACTCTTGAGAGTCCCTTGGACTGCAAGGAAATCCAACCAGTCCATTCTGAAGGAGATCAGCCCTGGGATTTCTTTGGAAGGAATGATGCTAAAGCTGAAACTCCAGTACTTTGGCCACCTCATGCGAAGAGTTGACTCATTGGAAAAGACTCTGATGCTGGGATGGATTGGGGGCAGGAGGAAAAGTGGACGACAGAGGATGAGATGGCTGGATGGCATCACCGACTCAATGGACGTGAGTCTGAGTGAACTCTGGGAGTTGGTGATGGACAGGGAGGCCTGGTGTGCTGCGATTCATGGGGTCGCAAAGAGTCGGACATGACTGAGTGACTGAACTGAACTGAACTGAACTGAAGATAGAAAGGCTAAAATATGATAACAGATTTGTTGCCCTTAATCAAACCAGACCAACAATCAGCATATTTTGTCTCCACGATTTTCCAGGAAACCTTTTAAGATCATACATTTTGGTCCTCTTAAAGATATATGGCCTCTATAAATATGGCTTCCCTAGAGGCTCAGAGAGTAAAGAATCTGCCTGCAATGCCTGAGACTGGGCTCAATTCCTTGGTTGGGAAGATCCCCTGGAGAAGGAAATGGCAACCCACTTCAGTATTCTTACCTGGAAAATCCCAGGGACAGAGGAGTCTGGAGGGCTACAGTCTATGGGGTCACAAAGAGTCGGACACAACTGAGTGACTAACACACACACGCAAATATTCGGTCTTAAGAACCAAAATGAGTGATTTGATAGAATATATTGCCCTGGCAATACCTACTCAGTTCTGGCCTCCTGTCCTCAAGAGGATTTTTTGTCTTATTTTAATTGGCTTTGCTCCTTCTAGAGCCACCTGGAGCTGATCACCCCACTCCCATCCAAGCCTGATCTTCCCCCGGCCACTATGCCCCCACCCACTCTAGTTGTCCCACTAAGAAACCTGGAAGTTCTCCCTTAACTGCACATCCAAGCAATCACCCAGCCCTGCTATTCACCCTGGGGAAGAGCCCAGCAGACGTCTCCTCACCTGCATTGCCAGGATCTTGGTCCAGGCCATCTACATCACCCACCTGAACTATTGAAATGTCCTCCTAATTGTGTCCACTCTCATTTCCTACCAACCTGCTCTCCACACAGCAGCAGAATGAGCTGAAAAGGAAATCATGTCCCCTTCTTGACCTTTGAATTTACTGTCTTTTTCCCCCAGAATCATGATGGAATCCATCCCCTACTGCCAGCCATGTTCCTCAATATCTGGCCCCAGCCACCCTCTCCAGCCTCCGCAGGGGCACTTTCCCCCACTCACCACATCAGGCCGCTCTCTGATTTTCTAAGGCCCTGCTCTGTGCCTTTGCAGGGGCTTCATGCCTTTTTGATCCTTGGCCTGGGGGTGCTTTTCCCTCCCAGGAAGCCAGGACCCTCCCTATGCCTCCAGACTGCTTTGCTTCCTAGCCCGTCTCACAGTGTGGTCAGTAGGAAAAAGGCTCTCCAAAGATGTCCACGGCCTAACCTTTGGAACCTGTGAATATGCTGTCTTACAGGGCCAAAGGGAGTATGCAGATTTGATTAAGAATCCTGAGATGGAGAGAGATTGCCCTGGCTTATCCAGATGAGCAAGACACGATCACATGAGTCCTAAACAGCAGAGAACCTTTCTCACCTGGAGTCAGAGAGAGACATGAAGACAGAGATGGGTCAGAGAAACATGACGGGTTGGCTTTGAAGATGGAGGGAGGAGCTGTGAGTCAAGGATTGAGGGCGGCTTGAAAGTGGCAAAGGCAAGGGCGTGGAATTCCCCCTGGAGACTCCAGGAGGAATGCTGTCATGCCCACAACTTGGCTTTAGCCTGACGAGACCCGTGTTGGACTTCTGACCTCCACATCTTGGAGACAAATGATTTGTGCTGTTAAAGCAGCCATAGGAAACCAGCACACACAGCATTTGTGGTACTTGTCATCCCTGTAAGATTAGTAATTACACCGCGCGGTGGTTAAAAACACAGGCTCTGGAGTCAGACAGGCAGAGTCAAGCTCGCACTGTTCGTCTCACCAGCCAGGTGGCTTTAACCAGTTAACCTAGCCAACATTGTTGCTGTTCAGTGGCTAAATCGTATCCGACTCTTTGCGACCTCAGGGACTGCAGCACACCAGGCTTCCCTGTCCTTCACTATCTCCTGGAGTTTGCACAAATTCATGTCCATTAAGTTGGTGATGCTATCCAACCATCTCATCCTCTGCCGCCCCCTTCCCCTCCTGCCCTCAATCTTTCCCAGCATCAGGGTCTTTTCCAATGAGTCAGTTCTTCACATCAGGTGGCCAAAGTACTGGAGTTTCAGCTTCAGCATCAGTCCTTCCAATGAATATTCAGAGTTGATTTCCTTTAGGATTGACTGGTTTGATCTCTTAACAAATATGCTAAGCTTCAATTCCCTGATCTGTAGAAAGAGAATAATAATGCTCATCTCCAAAGATGGCCATGAGGACTCAGTAATATAATATGAAGAAGTATTTAGCATAATGACTAGCACAGAGTAAACCTTTAGTAACTGGAGGCCACAATCAGTATTACAATTCATTATCTAATTATTTCTTTTTGCCTCCAAAGATCTAAACTCTGTGAAGACAAGCACTACGATTTGATTGCTCATTGCTGTATTTCCAGAGACAAACACAGAGCTGGATGGAGTAAGTGATGAACACAAAAATGAATGGATAAATGAATGAATGGATGGATGGTTGGATGAATTTATTTATATGAAAACACTTTAGGCTTAAAAAGTGAGTTTGGGCTTCCCAGGTGGCGCAGTGGATCAGAATCCACCTACCAATGCAGGGGATATGGGTTCGATCCCTGGTCCGGGAAGATTCCACGTGCCATGGAGCAACTAAGCCCATGCGCCATGACTACTGAGCCCATGTGCTGCAACCACTGATGCCCACACACCCTAGAACCCTGTGCTCCACAACAAGAGAAGCCACTGCATTGAGAAGCCCACACACGACAACCAAGAGCAGCTCTCCCTCCCTGCAGCTAGGGAAAGTCCACACGAAGCAAAGACCCAGGGCACCCCCAAAACAATAATAAATAAATAAAAGCTTTTTTAGCGTGAGTTTTGTCCTATCAGTGGCTGACACAGACATGGGGACCAAACCCAGATCTAGCCTGAGAACTTTTGCTCTCAAACAGACAGAGACAGAAGACCATCTTCCATCCTTGCCTGGGATGCCAAACTCTATTATAAAACATCCACTTGAGAAAAGTATCAAATGTTTATTTCTATTACAGATAGCACCCAAACATTTCCCAAATGGCTTCTGAAATCAGTCCTGTGCTTTTTTTTTTTTTTTTTTTACAGTTTTAAATGTTTCCAAAGTCTTCTGAAATTTGTAGTGATTGACACAGGTTTTTGGATTCAGTAATATTACCACTCACGTCACATTTTCTCCTGATTTCCAATCTTTTGTGGTCTCCTTGATTAGTAAGGCACTTGATTTTATCTTTTAAAGAAGGCCTTTGAATGTAGCAAAAATGTTGAAATGATTCATCCATCATAAGAAAAGACTTCAAAGAGTTCCAAGTTAAACTTCAGAATTCTGAGGAGCACAGGAGACAGTCAACTTCTTATATTTCAACTTCAGGACAATGAGCCTAGTAGAGAATTTTGCTAAAAATGCCTAATGAGCATGTTAGTCACATCTAAAAATCATCTGTCGTCCACATGTTCACATTCATACAGATACAGTGTGTGCATTTCATCAGACATCCATTTATTATGTAGCAAGATACAGTTTAGGCTACTCATTTCCACTCATCCATTCCCTGAACATCAGAGACCACTGTAAGAGAAAAACAAAGTGAATTCCTTAGGGTGGGAGCCATGCCTGACCAAAACCGGAGAAAGGCATGGCACCTGATTCAAGCTTTGTCTACATAGGCTTCAGTTGGAAACATAAAGTTGATTTCCATCAAATGATTATTTTTAAATCGACAATTCAGAAATGCCTCTCTTTCATACGTCTATGAATTCTACCTTATGTTTTCAAAGCAAGCATTTGGACTCAGTTTTTAAAAGGACAAAAGATATTCAGTGTGTTTTTTTGTTTTTTTTTTTTTAACAGTGGACGAGCACACGCCATGGCGGGGAGAGGAGAAGGCCACGCTCCTCTCAACCCGGCGGCTCCCACAGGACTTTTTTTTTTTTTTTTTTCAGTGTGTATTTAGTGTTAGAAAAGATTTTAGGAATGAGACTGAAGACTGAAAAATGAACACACAATAAAAAAAGAACTCTCATTTTAGTAGGCCTTAAAAGTTCTCATCACAAAAAGAAAACATTCTATAACCATGTATCGTGACGGATATTAACTAGACATTGCGGTGATCATTTCAAAATGCATTTAATTGAACTCATTGTGTTGCACACCTGAAACCAATATAGTGTATGACAATTATGTCTCAATTTAAAAAAAAAAAAAGAAGAGAAAGAAAGATCTCTTTTTGCAACATACGTTTAAAGTATGTAGTTTTCCATTTCTTGCATGAACTTAATGAGGGACTGCTAAATGGAGGGACTGTGAAATACGAAATGTGACGGAACGCATTCCTGGTGTCCACAAGCCCAAAGGAAAACAGGTACCCACATGCCCATTATGCTAGGCAGGTTGCATTAAACAGCAAACCGTACATGCATAGAGACGCCAAAGAAAAGGCAATCAGGGATCCTTCAAATGATATTTCCATTTAAATCAGATTTTAAGAGATAAGTAGGACTTCGACACCCAGAGAAGAAGACCCCAACAAAACCACTACGACCGGCAAAAAGCATGAGATGGATGGCGCGGCTCTAAGGCAGCAGGTCGCTGGCGGGTGGGGTGAGTGGACACCGGAAGTTAGGGGGACTGACAGCACCCGCCATGAAGGTGGTGAATGAAGACCAGGTGGTAAAAAGCTTCAAATGTTTTGCTAGAGAGTTAGGTCATTTCTCTGCAGAAAAAGGGTACAGAGCAGGTTTTGACTGAAGTATGTTGGGGTGGGGGGGCTTCCCTAGTGATCCAAAGGTTAAGAAGTCACCTTCTGATGCAGGGGGTGCAGGTTCGGTCGCTGGGCAGGGAAGTAAGATCCCACATGGGGCGACCAAGCCTGTGTGTGGCAACTATGAGCCTGCCCTGTCTAGAACCCATGCTCCACAAAGGGAAGTCCTTATGCCAGGACTACAGAGAGACCATGCTCCAAAATGAAGACCCAGTGCAGCCAAAAAATTTTTAATAGAAAAAAAAATATGTTAGGTGAATCCACTAGGAAGCCCAAGGACAAAAGTTGGAAAGAATGGGGGTGGAAAGATTTACTAGGAGATGGGAGATAGGGGTACCAGCTGACGTGAAAATTAGGTGGGCCTCAACCTGAAAAAGCAATGGGGGCTACAGGAAAGAGAGTGGGTAAAATCCAACACTATGTCAGTATCTGGTAACAGATTATCCAGGGAGCAAACAAGGATTCAAAACTTTTACCCTGGGAGAGGTGGAGAAACAGGAATGGTGTCAAGGAGAAAAAACTCAAGAGAAAATAAACATTTTTGCAAACAGTTGATGTTCCCTTTACCAAAAAAAAAAAAAAAAGTGATGCCTGATTTGAGTCTTAGAGTCTTAAGTTTCACTGGTTAAAAAGAGAAAGAAAAGAAGAGACATAGTCTAGCCAGAAGGAAAAAATATGAGTAAAGCCACAGAAGCGAGAACTCCGAGGATGTCAAAATAGGAAGGAAGAACGGACGGAGACATAAAATAGGACCATGTAGCAGGATGGCGCAGAGAGAGGCAAATGTGAGAAATACTTAGGAGCAAAATCAATAACATCTGATGATGTGGGGGATAAAGGAGACGGGGGAGTCAGGAAAGTATCTCAGGTTTCAAGCTTAAGTGACCCCTGGGATTTCACTCCCACATTGGAAATGGAGAATCGACGCGGAGGAGGTGACAAACGGGGGAAAGATGATTGATGCCACTTGGGCCGGTGCTGCGTCTAAGGGGTCTGGGAGACGGGGGCACAGTTTCCACCCGGAGATGAAGACACAGAGCTGAGCCTTGGGAAGCGAAGTGCCAGTGTGATAATAAAGATGTAAGGGACATTCGGATGTTGGCAGTAAATAAAACCACTCATGTCGGGGGTGTCACTTTGAGAGAGCAAAGAGGCAAGCACATGTTACCTATCTCTCTCTGCAGACAGGAGACCCCCAAACCGAGCACCACTTAGATTAGAAGAAATCGTCTTAAAGTAGTGTCATGAAGAGACATGACTTTTGTAAGATCAAGGAGAACTAGCAACTGTGGCAAAGGACAGCACACAATTCATTCATTAGCACGCTGCTTATTATTCCACTGACCATTTTCAACATCCGGATGAGCAAAAAAAAAAAAAAATGCCTTTCATTAATCCCTGCCGATAAGTGGAAAAATATTTTACTATCTTATTAAAATATCTTATTAATATCTTTAATACCTTATTAAAATATCTTTTAATATCTAGAACCACGCTCCCTGCTTTCTGTACCCGATGTTTCATTGTAATCAGCGCTCACACGTCAAACGTTCCAATACGGTACAGCAATCTGAGAGGCAATGCCATTTACGAAACGTATCCATGGAATGCTCTGCCTGAATACGAGAGGGTTCTTCATCCCATTCATAAAAAATTGAAGAATTTGGGTCTCCTTGATGAACAAAAACCTGATTTGGGGAAACTAAAAGCATCTTATGCTGGCGAATCAGCAGCAGGCTAACTGACATCCACAGTGGAGGGGTCCCACGCACAGAACTCTCTTTTCGAGACTTACATGAAAAGGTAGCAAGTGAATGACATCACCTTAAAAGGAGGCTCTCCGCTGAGCTGACACCACATTTAACAGAAGCCTGAGATACGGAGCAACTCAATCAGCTCGAATCCGCACGGCGGCAGAACCTGATCAGACAGGAATTCTTCCTCCTGGAGCTCAATCAAAGAATAAACGTCTAGAACCTCTGGGTCTTCAATTATTAAATGGAGCAACTTATGTAACCAAAGCCGAATAACCTCGCAGGTTGGCTGACCACCCTTCGAGACAGAAACACCCAATAGTATAACCGGTGAAACTGATCCGGGCTCCAAGGCCGGGAGAGCAAGAGAGAGAAGGAGAGTCTCGGGCCGCCTTCCACCCTTAATTACAGGATACGGTGGCTCACTCGCCAGCTCCCCGCCCCGAGGTTTCTATCTCCCCGGTCCCCTCTGCCCGCCTGCCCACCCCTCTGGGGAGGCTGTGTCCTTCTTTCCTTTCTTGAGTCAGATTTCGGGCTGACACGTGGTAATTGATTCCGTTGCTGGTTAGACGGGTGTTAAGTGGGAGGGATGGAGTTTCAGTGAAAACAAATAGCACTTCATGGGTCTGACCTTTCCTCTTTGGAGCTTTTGTTGTGGTCGGCTCTGGGATGTGCAAGCTTAAAAACTCCGTGAGCCCGTCGTGTCTGTGTCTGCAGCTCCCCGGATTCACCTTCATCAGCTCCCAAAGTGCCGATGACAGCTAGATGGTCTCAGTGTTGCCCCTGACTTGATGACAGCCCAGCAGCAGGTGGAGTCTAAGACAGCGATGGCTGAGTGTGGCCAGAGTCTTCCAGGACAGCAGCGCTTTGTGGAGAAGACTTCCATTCAGGGGATAATAAGAAGAAAGTTTTTAATGACAAGACGGCTGGTCCAAGCACTGTTCCCGATCATCCTTGGTGCAGTTTCGATGTTCTGCTCCATCTGCCAGAAGGAGGCATCACCACTGAGCCTTCAGTTCAGTTCAGTTCAATCGCTCAGTCGTGTGCAACTCTTTGCAACCCCATGAACCGCAGCACGCCAGGCCTCCCTGTCCATCACCAACTCCCAGAGTTTACCCAAATTTATGTCCACTGAGTCGGTGATGCCCTCCAACCATCTCATCCTCTGTCATCCCCTTCTCCTCCTGCCTTCAGTCTTTCCCAGCATCAGGGTCTTTTCAAATGAGTCAGCTCTTCACATCAGGCGGCCAAAGTATTGGAGTTTCAGCTTTACCACCAGTCCTTCCAATGAACACTCAGGACTGATCTCCTTTAGCATGGGCTGGTTGGATCTCCCTGCAGTCCAAGGGACTCTCAAGAGTCTTCTCCAACACCACAGTTCAAAAGCATCAATTCTTCGGTACTCAGCTTTCTTTATAGTCCACCTCTCACATCCATACATGACTACTGGAAAAACCATAGCCTTGACTAGATGGACCTTTGCTGAAAAAGTAATGTCTCTGCTTTTTAGTCCCATGTGAAGTTCAAAGTGAGCCCAATAAAATGCATATTTGGAGGTATTTGTCACGGGGGTTCTCTGCATTTTTCAGATCCCTTTTGGGACTGAAGGGTGGAGTTCTGCAAGACTGGAGGGGCTTGTCCATCCTCTGCAGACACTGACCTTGGCTGGAGAGAGCCACCTTGCACAAGATCACACCCTTTCCTGAGAAAGCTGGAACCCAACAACCGAATGACAGGTCCACAGCATGACAGCCTGACCACCTGCTCCAACTCAGCATGTCTCTGATGGCCATGCCAGCTTCTGTGGGACTGCAGCCACCTGGTCCCACTTCTCCTCTGCCCCCTCCTGCTTCTTCCCTTGCTGAATCACAGGCGTGTCCCTAACAAGCAAGCATGCTTAGTGCCCCTCCCAGTCTGCTCCCAGAACCCACCATTGCGGGAGAACACAACTCAACTCATAACCACACCCTGAGAAGAATTTCAAGAGGCAGTTTGAGCGTGGTGGCTCTTGGAAGCTTGGAATGAGTGACGCTCACACTAAATGAGGTAGAAAGGCCAGAAGTGCATGAGGAGCATCAAGGGAAGACTCAAAAGGCTCAGGGAAGTAAGCAACAAGAGCGACACACCTACGAGGCCAGAAGACCCAGCAGATGCTGTACATGGAAAGGCCCAGAGCGTCCTGCACTTACTAAAACAACAAGGAGTGCGCTGGTGAGGATGCTGCTAACAGCACCCCTGAGAATCCCAGTGGGCACCATTCTCTGTAGGGCAAGGCTGCTGGACGGAGCCATCATTACAGAGGTGGGCCCACTGGGGACCACGAGGATCAGTTCAGTTCAGTTGCTCAGTCGTGTCCAACTCTTTGCGACCCCGTGGACTTCAGGCCTCCCTGTCCATCGTCAAGTCCCAGAGTTTATTCAAACTCATGTCCATTGAGTTGGTGATGCCATCCAGCCGTCTCATCCTCTGTCGTCCCCTTCTCCTCCTGCCTTCCATCTTTCCCAGCATCAGGGTTTTTTCAAATGAGCCAGTTCTTTGCATCAGGTGGCCATAGGGGATAGTAGAAGCCAAAATATTAGAGACCAGGCGGCCATGCTCAATTATCAGATGCCAGATAATTATCCTACTGGAGAGCAAGGCCGGAGTGCGTCCTCTGGGGGTCATGCAGGCATGGATCAGAGATGAGAGAACAGCACCCCGAGAGCCCAGGCAGAGCAACCACCCAGTACACTGCTCAATCTACCCCATCAGAAGAATCGACACTGGACGATCAGGAAGCTAGGTGAACAAACCCATCCACAGTCATCACCCCAGTTCCCAAATCCATAATAGGAACAGACATACCTGATGGTTGCCAATGTCTATACAGATAAGAGCCATCATATTGCAGAAGGTTAAGAGGAAGTGGCTCAAACTGCTCCCTACCCCAAGCAACTAGTAAATCAAAAACAATATCTCTCCTCCCACCACTGTACCCAGAAGGTCATTCTCTACATCTGAGTGTCTATTCCTGACCTGCAAATAGGTTCATCTGTACCATTTTTCTAGATTCCACACTAACACATATTTGTTTTTCTCTTCCTGACTTATTCCACTCTGTATGACAGACTCTGGGTTCATCCATATCACTACAAATGACCCAATTTCATTACTTCTTTTACTAATATTCCATTATATATATGTGTGTGTGTGCTACATCATCTTTATCCATTTATTGACACATATACACTCCCATGTGTAATATGTAAAATTAGTAAAATGTATAAAATGGCCAATACTTTGGCCACCTGATGCGAAGAACTGACTCATTGGAAAAGACCTTGATGCTGAGAAAGATTGAAGGCGGAAGGAGAAGGGGACGACACAGGATGAGATGGCTGGATGGCATCACCGACTCAGTTGACAAGAGTTTGAGTAAACTCCGGGAGCTGGTGATGGACAAGGAGGCCTGGTGTGCTGCAGTCCATGGGGTCGCAAAGAGTCAGACACAACAAGCAACTGAAATGAACTGAACTGATGTGTGAAATAAACAGCTAGCAGCAAGCTAATATATAGCAAGGGAGCTCAGCTCAGGGCTCTCTGATAACCTAGAAGGGTGGGATGGAAGTGGGGCGGGAGGGAGGCTCAGGAGGGAGGGGATATATGCCCACTGATAGCTGACGCACATTGTTGTACAGCGGAAACTAACACAACATTATAAAGCAGTTATATTCCATTCAAAAAATAAATTTAAAACCAAATCTTGTCCCGGGGTAGGGAGAAGGTGGGCTTTGGATTTTATTTATTCATTTATTTTTAATTAATTTATTTTGATCTGAGGATAATTACTTTACAATATTGTGATGGTCTCTGCCATACATCGACATGAATCAGCCACGGGTATACACGTGTCCCCCCCCATCCTGAACCCCCTCCCACGTCCCTCCCCACCTTGTCCCTCTGTGTTGTCCCAGAGCAATGGCTTTGGGTGCCCTGCTTCATCGAACTTGCACTGGCCATCTATTTTACACATGGTAATGTGCACGTGTTGCAATGGTGTCCTCTCAAATCATTCCCCCCTCACTTTCTCCCACAGAGTCCAAAAGTCTGTTCTTTACATCCGTGTCTCCTTTGCTGCCCTGCATGTAGGATCATCAGTACTGTCTTTCTAAATTCCATATATATATATATATAGAGAGAGAGAGAGAGCTTAGAACCCTTCAAGACCTATAGGGTATAGGGTATGGCCTCTATCATATCACCATTTAATTATTTAGTCTGGTCCCTGCAGAAATCATATGAGTTCTGGAGGATGACAAGCTCCCGCAGATTTAAACAAGCAGCAGCCCACGGCTGGCACTGGAGTTTCCTTGTCAGATAGTGTCTCTTTACTTAAACACAGGCTCTGGTACATAGCATGCAACCTTTGATCTGACGACTCTGTCCTTTTCATCCCTATCAAAAATGAGGATCAGAAACAGTTCACAGTTGCTGAGAAGAGACAACTGTATTCACTTACAGTGTTGACCCAAAGTGAAAGTGCAGATGTTAGTCACTCAGTCATGTCTGACTTTTTGTGACCCCATGGACTGTGGCCTGCCAGGCTATTCTGTCCATGGGACTCTCCAGGCAAGAATACTAGAGTGGGTTGCCATTTTCCTCCTCCAGGGGATCTTCCTGATCCAAGGATCAAACCCAGATCTCTGTGTCTCCTGCATGGGCAGGTGGATTCTTTACCACGGCACCACCTGGGAATCTCTTAGGTATCCCACTGTTATTGCTGCAGTCGCTTCAGTGGTGTCTGACTCTTTGTGACCCCATGGACTGCAGCCTACCAGGCTCCTCTGTCCATGAGTTTTTCCAGGCAAGAATACTGGAGTGAATTGCCACATCCTCTTTCAGAGGATCTTCCCAACTCAGGGGTTGAAGCCCCCTGCATTGGCAGGTGGTTCTGTACCACTAGCACCACCTGGGCAGCCCTTCAGTATCCCAGACCCCCATGTTATTCTCCATTCTTGCATCAGTGCCTCTCCTTAGCTCATACTTAAGGCCACATGGAAGGTTCATTATGACCAGCTGATGGAGATGGAAAATGCCCAAGCTTGATGTATCCATGAGTCAGATAAATATGAAGTGAGTGAAAGTGAAAGTCGCTCAGCCACGTCCGACTCTTTGTGATCCCATGGTCTATACAGTCCATGGAATTCTCCAGGCCAGAATACTGGAGTGGGTAGCCTTTCCCTTCTCCAGGAGATCTTCCCAACCCAGGGATCGAACCCAGGTCACCCACATTGCGGGCATGTTCTTTACCAGCTGAGCCACCAGGGAAGCCCTGAATATGGAGACACAAGCCAAAGATAGCCAGTGGCCATGGAACAGCCTCATTCAAGTGGTAGCCTTGAGAGATCTTGATTAAAAGAAGTCACCCCAATGGTCAGGGCTTTGGAAGGAGCACACTCTGTGCTAAAGGGGAATTGGAAGTCAGCAGTGTACAAACAGCTTTAGCTTCTTTAGAGTGATTAGACTTGAGTAGACAGCTACATCTCTGGGTAGTTTATGTTTCTGGCATCCAAACTGAGCATCAGAACCACCTATAAAGCTTTTAAAGAATACAGATCCCTAAAACCACCTCAAAATTCCTGAAACAAATATCCCAGATTTGGAGTTCATAAGTCTATATTTGGAAAGCCTGGCATGCTACAGTCCATGGGGTCACAAAGAGTTGGACATGACTCAGCAACTGAGCAACAAGTCTATATTTTATGTAAGATCCTTAAATGATTCTGATACTGCTTGTCCTTGAACTGATGTTTGAGAAACATTTGTATGCGTAATTAGCAATGCCACAATAAAGAGCAAAAGTACTGACAATTAATGCAAGCACACGACTAGCCCTATTGTGCTAATCATTCCACAACATATAGATGTCAAATCATCACACCATACACCTCAAACTTACAGTGTTATCCAGATGCAGATGCAGATGACACCACCCTTATGGCAGAAAGTGAATAAGAACTCAAAAGCCTCTTGATGAAAGTGAAAGAGGAGAGTGAAAAAGTTGGCTTAAAGTTCAACAGTCAGAAAACTAAGATCATGGCATCCGGTCCCATCACTTCATGGCAAATAGATGGAAAAACAGTGGAAACAGTGGTGGTTTAGTCACTAAGTCGTGTCCGACTCTTGCAATCCCATGGACTGTAGCCTGTCAGGCTCCTCTGTCCATGGGATTCTCCAGGCAAGAATACTGGAGTGGGTTGCCATCTCCTTCTCCAGGGATCTTCCCGACCCAGGAATCGAACCTGGGTGTCCTGCATTGCAGGCAGTGTTATAGGTCAGTTAAACCACATCAAGTGGGAGGAAAAGAGGAAAAAGAAATCAAATTATTTAAAAACCAAGTACATGTGAGACTATGTCAACTTTTTAATTCTCACGAGCACCCCCACAAGGTATGCGGTATTATTAACGCCATTTGGTAGATAAGAACAATGAAGTGACATGACTTACTCAAGGTCATATAGCAAGTGAAGGAAGGAGGAAGGTAGTATTTGAACTTAGTCTGACTCTAGATTCCCTGTGTTTTATGGTGATGCCCGGTGGAAAAGGCAGTAAAGAAAAGTGAAGAGGGAGAAAAATCTCTAAACCACAAGCAGGTACAGCTTGTAGGGCCAATTCTGTATTTACCTTAAATGAAGACAAATTGTTTTCCCAAATAGTTTAACTTCATTGTCCCCTTACAATAGCGTGTGAGCTCCATCTAGTGGTTAGGCAAGTCTGCTCAGTGAGTAACTAAGCAAGGTCAACTGAGAGGAACAAAAATATTGTTATTAAAATTTAATAGGTGATATTAATAGTTTCCAATTCCTGGGTGAATGAATGCCAATACCAGAAGGATACAGTAAGGATATAGAAAGAATTTCCCTGGTGGCTTAATAGTAAAAATCTGCCTGCCAATGCAGGTGACACGGGTTCAATCCCTGGGTCAGGAAGATCCCCTGGAGAAAGAAATGGCAACCCACTCCAGGCAAGTATTCTAGCCTGGGACATCCCATGGACAGAGGAGCCTGGCAGGCTCCAGTCCATGGGGTTGCAAAAGAGTCGGACACAACTTAGTGACTACACAAATACAAGGGTATAAAGATGAGAAAAATAATAAAAACAGGTGAAGTCAATAATAGCTGTGGAAATGATGTCAGACCAGGTTTTGGTTTTTGCTTTTTAATGAAAAGACAACAGTAATAAAATATAAAAGAGAAAAAGCCATATGGCAAATCATTTTTAAGCTTACATCCTTAGAATGAGTTTACTACACTCACACACTAGAAGCTTTTCATCACCAGTCACTTTTTCCAGGACTTACCTTTGGTCAGCATCCTTTGCCTGTCCAAGTGTTAAGATACCATCTGCTCCCATCTTTACTGCACAAGATCTCATGGCCACCCACAGGATGAAAAGTGCTGGAAGTATAGAAGCCAATGGTTTATCTTCTCCCCGATGTCCACAAGATTCATCTTCTCTCAAGATCTATTGAACCCAGATACAGAGAGGCAAGGCAGGGTGGTACTGAATGTACACAGTAAGAGTCAGTTCACTGTGTGGGGAGCAGACCCTGAAAGAAGGTAGAAAGGGCCATGAATGGGAGATGATGTCAAGGTCCAGGAATCACTACCCAGATCCAGAACCAGGGCATAACGCTCGGAAGACAGAGGGGTGGTTCTGTGGATAGAGTCTGGCCTCCCCAACCTCTCACAAGCTTTCTTCCCATCACCCTAAAAGCATCAGGGTTCACCCTACAGGGTCTTCAATACTCATACTCAACTTTGCATGCCTCTTTAGAAGGATTCATTTCAGGAACAAATGTTCTCCTAATGCATTCATGCATGCATGCTCGGTTGTGGCCAACTCTTTGCAACCCCTCAGACTATAGCCTACCAGCCTCCTCCATCCACAGGATTTTCCCAGCATGAATGCTGGAGTGGGTTACATTTTCCTCCACCAGGGGATCTTCCCGACCCAGGGACTGAACCCATGTCTCCAGCATTGGCAGGTGGATTCCTTACCACTGAGCCACCTGGTTCTCCTAATACAAACGTTGAAAACATGATGCTAATTGAAAGAAGCCAGACATAAATGGTATATATTGTATGATTCCATCATTATGATATATCCTGCATAGGTGAATCCATGGAGATAGCAGGGACTGGGGAGACGGGAGGAAGAGGAAGAAACTGCTTAAAGGGTAAAGGGTTTTTACTTTGGAGCGATGAAACTGCTCTGGAACTCAACAGAAGTGTTGGTTACACAACACTGATATTGTACTAAATGCCGCTGAATGTTTTCACTTTGGTTAATTTTATGTTATTTGAATTCTGCCTTCTGTGGCCAATCCAAGAAGTATCACTTTTTTTTTTTAATGATCTTTTGACTTAGAATTTTAGGCCAGGGTATTTTGAATTTTGAATTTTGGTAAGAATTGTTTTTAAGATTTCGTTAAAGACCTCAGGCCCCCCTTTAAAGTGAGAAGGTTATCAGAGCTTCTGTGTGAACAGGATCTTAATAGCGAGAAGACAGAGAAAAAAGATGTCACCACAGCTCCTGGGAGGGAAAACAGAGCTCGTTCTTAGCAGCGAAATTGTTCGTAAAAGAAGATAGAAAACAAGCTACTCCCACTTCAGATCCGCACTTTGTAACAGGGTCTATGTTTAGATGGGCGGGATAGGATTCCTGACAAGAATCGGGGAGGTTCTTGTCTCTGGGGAGTTCCCAGCTTCCTGCTCCTAGGGCACAAGAAACCCAGAGTCCGGAAGAACCCAGCGCTTCATCGGCAAATCTTTCTCTTGAGAAGCACCGAGGCAATCAGCAATTGGCCGACAAGCATAAATTCCAGACACACACCCAGTTAATGAAAACCACACACACACACACAAACTAGAGATATTTTCTACCTGCCAGTGACAATCTGGAGCAGGAAAAGCAGATGGAAAATAGCCTGGGGAGTGGGGAGCGACTTTATTCTGAATATTCTACATCTAAGGGGGAATTGAGTTTCTCAAAAATAAAGACTTTCAGTTTACAAACAAACTGTTTTTGCCAAAATGAATTCTTTCTTTTAGGTGCTTTGGGAAAACTTCAGAGTGCTCCGGTTTGGGGGCCAAAGACACCCGCATGTTGCAATCCTAAACCTTTGGCAGTGACAAAAACATGTTTGCAAGTGGAAAGTTTTCAGAGCAGGGCTTTTCGTGTTGTTTTGTTTGGGTGTGTGTTTGTTTGCCTGTTTGGTGCCAAAGGATTTCCTCCACCTCTTCCCAGAACCAGGGAGCGGGAGTCAGCACTCCATTTGGGATGTTGGCCCCAAAACACCTGTACCCCAAGTTTGTATATCCCCAGCGCCTTGAGGCAAGAAAAGCAGTCAGGAAGCTTAAAGAACACCCTGTTCCTGCCTTCACACTGAACATGAAGCCTCGGATAGTCGGATGGGGGCCACAAAGAGGCCCATCTCCATCACTGCGGTTTTCATGTGGGCTCAGCGGATTTCTGCATTGTTGTTGTTGCAGTTCAGTCGCTCCGCTGTGTCTGACCCTTTGGGACCCCATGGACAGCAGCACGCCAGGCTTCCCTGTCCTTCACCATCTCCCAGAGCTTGCTCAAACTCATGTCCATTGAGTCAGTGATACCATCCAACCATCTCGTCCTCTGTTGTCCCCTTCTCCTGCCTTCAATCTTTCCCAGCATTGGGGTCTTTTCTAATGAGTCAGCTCTTCGCATCAGGTGGCCAAGTATCGGAGCAGGCTCTGATTAACACTGTTTGTTTGTTCCTTATATCTCACCCTGCATGTGTGTGTGTGCTAAGTCACTTCACTCGTGTCCAACTCTTTGCAACCCTATGGACTGTAGTACGCCACGCTCCTCTGCCCATGGGAGTCTCCAGGCAAGAATAGCCAAGTGGGTTGCCATACCCTACTCCAGGGGATCTTCTTGACCCAGGGATTGAACCTGCATGTCCTGCAACTCCTGCACTGCAGGTGGATTCATTACACCTGAGCCATGGGGGGAAGCCCATATCTCACCCTGAAAGTGAAAGTGAAAGTCGCTCAGTCATGTCCGACTCTTTGCAACCCCATGGACTATACCGCCCATGGAATCCTCCAGGCCAGAATACTGGAGTGGGTAGCCTTTCCCTTCTCCAGGGGATCTTCCCAACCCAGGGATCAAACCCAGGTCTCCCGCATTGCAGGCAGATTCTTTACGAGCTGAGCCGCAAGAGAAGCCCAAAAATAGTAGATTGTGTAGCCTATCCCTTCTCCAGCATATCTTCCCGAGCTAGGAATCAAACCGGGGTCTCCTGCATTGCAGTCAGATTCTTCACCAACTGAGCTACCAGGGAAGCCCCATATCTCACCCTAGCCGGACACATTCCTACTCTTTGCATCTTTCTGTGAGACTACTACCAGTGCTGAGATAAGAGTATGATAAATTTACTCTGGCTTTCTGTCTATTAAAACGGGATTCAGAGGAGACCCGTCCCGCAATTCTGCGGAGACAAAAAGCATGCCACCTGCAGACAGCTCTACGTCTTAACCAGGCAGGAACTATAGACTTGAAAACCAAGGCTTCTGATGCACGAGAGGTGGGTATTTCGGGATTCACAATCTCAGCCTGGTTCCTGGTATAAACCGCAGCGTGAGAACAAAAGGGCCCGAGTGTGCCTCCCAGAGACCGGAGGAGGGCAGACGTAAGGCCAAGGGTGACCAGACAAGGTGGAGGGACAGAGTCAGAGCCCCAACCAGAGCCGGAGTCCCCGCTCAGTCCCGCGGATATTCCAGAGAGCCCTGAGCTCAAGGGCCACCCTCACCTCCCTGGACCTCGCCCAGGCTCGGATCTCGGCTGACAGCGGCTGTGCTTTGCCGGTTGCTGTCCGCCAAGACGCTCCTCCCACTTCTGTGTCTGGTGTGCATCTCAGCACTTGGCAGTCAGAAAACCCCAAACTGATGGCTGCAATCGTCCCCCCCCCCCCGCCCCCCGCCGTCCACCTCAGCCCTTTCCAACCCAGTCTCCCTCCCACTGGCCTTTCATGATAAGAGCATCTTCTGAGTCACTCACCAGAGATTCTTGGCATGGTCTTTGCTGTCTCCATCTCCGCCCCCCCACACCCCGACTCCAGCTCGTCTACTGCCAAATACCATGGATTCTACCTCCCTGGTGTCTTTTCCATCTGCCCCTGGTTTTCATTACCGCTGCCACCGCCTGATGCAGGAATCTCCTCTCTCAACAGAACCAATTTAGTATTCTCCTAAATAATACCCCTCCTTTCTGTCTCCCCGGAGTGAATTCTTGTAAACTTCTGTATGGCTCTCCTCTGGCTCCTGTTTCTCTATTCCTCCCTTCTCATCACTTTTCATGCACCGCCGCTCCCATTCTCTGTGCCAGACAGATGACATTTGTCAGTGTCTCAAATGCTGGGGTGATAGTCTTTCCCCTTAAACCCGACAAGAACGCTATCTGTCTGCCTTTTTCTCCTGTCTAACTCCTAATCACCTTTCAGACGTCACCTCCTCCAGGAAGGGCTGCCATGCTTTCAGCAACACGGCAGGAACACTGATTCCCGCCAGCAGAAATAATAAGGAAATGTATTAATGGCATTTAACAGGAAGCAAGAAGGCAGGATGCCGGCTCACTGGTGCCATGTGCCATCAGCCACTCTGTCCTTTTTGGTTCTTTGTCATCCTTAGCACTGGTTTCATCTTCAGGCCGGTAGCAAGATGCTTGCCACGGTTCTAGACACCACATCCAGACACTACGTTGTCCAAAGGAAAAGGGATGTTTTTCTTTCTGCACTTTCTCTCAGGTGAAAGCGGACATTTGCAGAAGCATTTTGTCCTTCCCTCCCCCGCCCCCACCAGAATCTCTCTTACATTCCATTGGCCAGAATTAGGTCATGTGTTCATCACTCAGCCAATCACAGGTGAAGGGAGTGACCCTACTGGTGTTGCTGTGGGACCACCTCTCCTGCTTGGATGTCCTGTCAGGTCTCCTGGAGACACAAGACTGTACTGAAGAGCACACACTTGATCAGAACCCAGAGTCCACTCAGAAAGAAGTAGGAAGCAAAGGCAATCAGCAGAGTTCACTCTTCTTCCCGTTGGGTTCCATGTTCCTTTAACAGCTGTCTTAGTCTGCTCAGGCTGCTATAATAGAACACCACAGATGAGGTGGCTTGGAAACAAATGGAGAACTTTGTCTCTCACAGTGCTAGATGCTGAGAAGTCCAGGAGCAAGTTGCTGGCAGATTTGGTGTCTGGAGAGGCCCCACTTCCTGATTCACACCTGTGTCCTCACATGGTGGGAAGGACGAGGGGGTTCTCTGGAGTCCTTTCATGAGGGCTCTACCTCCATGACCTCATCGAACTCTAAATACTGCCCAAAGGCTCCACCTCTTAACACCATCATATTGGGAGTTAAAATTTCGACATATGAATTGGGGGAAGGGCTGACAAAACATTTAACACATTGCATTCTGCCCATGGTCCCCCCCACATTCATGTTTTTCTCACATGTAGAATACATTCATTCCATCCCAACAGTCCCCAAAGCCTTAACTCCTTCCAGCATCAAATCAAAACTCTAAAGTCCAAAGTCTCATCCGAATACCATCGAAATCAGGTATGAGTGGGACTCAAGGTAGGATTCACAGAGGCAAATTCCCCTCAGCTGGGAAGCCATGAAACCAGACAAGATGTGTGCTTCCAAAACACAACAGTGGGGAGGATGGTTGCTGAAGCTGAAGCTCTCTGGCCACTTGATGCGAAGAGCTGATCCATTGGAAAAGACCCTGATGCTGGGAAAGATTGAGGGCAGGAGGAGAAGTAGGCAGCAGAGGATGAGATGGTTGGATGGCATCATCAACTCAGTGGTCATGAGTTTGAGCAAACTCCGAGAGATAGTGCAGGACAGGGAAGCCTGGTGTGCTGCAGTCCATGGGGTCGCAAAGAGTCAGACACAACCGAGTGACTGAACAACAGACATGCCCATTCCAAGAGAAGAAGAAATAGGCAAGAAGAAAGGAGTGTCAGGTCTCGGGAAAGTCCAGAACTTAATATAGAAGCATTAAACCTTAAAGCTCCAGAATGATCCTTTTTAGCTCATGCCCTGCTCCCCTAGCCCACAGGGCTCTACAGCAGTTGGCTCCTCTTCCACCATCTCAAGAGCACTCACAGAGTTGAAAGTGAGCATACACCATCCTACCCCCATCTTTTTTCCTGGCCCCCTCTTCTCCCCTCCACCTCTCCATGCTGAAATCCCCTCTCTTAAAGCACAAACCACAAAGTCCAAATTCCAACATCAGCCTTTTCTGACCAATCACACACACAGTCGTCCAGTGTTTTTAGATCTACAACCTCTAAGGACACCACCGAGCATCCCACATTGTAGTCTTTTGAATACGCAACTTCTCTGAGGCTCTTGAATGACCAAGCTTGAATGACCAAGCTCTTAACTCCGTGTGGCACCTGACCCCATTCTCTGCACACTCGGGGTGTGCTATAAAAGGTCACGAGTGGACGTGGAGGACCATCAACTCAAAGTCTGTAATCAAGCCTGCTAGTCTAAGCTCAGCCACTTACCTACCATGTAAACTGGGGCAAGTCTCTGAGCACCCCAAGAATAAAATGAAGCTCAGCAAATCAGAAGACTCAAGACCCCATACAGCTCTGTATTTCTTTCTGAAGGCTGCTACCACCACAAATTACCCCCCAACTTGATGATTTAAACAGAAGTCTATTCTCTCCCAATTCCAGAGGCCAGAAGTTGAAAATCCAAATGTCAGCAGACTTGGCTGTTCCTGGAGGCTCTGAGGGAGAATCTTTTCCATCCTGTCTCCTAAACGCTGGTGGTTGCCAGCACCCCCTTGGTGTTCCTTGGCTTGTAGTTGCATCACTCCAATGTCTGCCTCCATCTTCACACAGCCCTCTTTCTTCTGTATGTCTCTGTGTCTCAAACCCCTACTCCTTTCTCTTCTAAGGACAGTAGCCAGTGAATTTAGGGCTTCCTCTGGTAGCTCAGCTGCTAAAGAATCCACCTGCAATGCATGAGACCCTGGTTCAATTCCTCGGTCGGGAAGATCTGCTGGAGAAGGGATAGGCTACCCACTCCAGTATTCTTAGGCTTCCCTGGTGACTCAGCTGGTAAAGAATCTTACTGCGATATGGGAGACCTGGGTTTGATTCCTGGGTTGGGAAGATCCCCTGGAGAAGTGAAAGGCTACCCACTCCAGTATTCTGGCCTGGAGAATTCCATGGACTGTATAGTCCATGGGGTAGCAAAGAGTCAGACACGACTGAGCAACTTTCACTTCACTGAATTTAGGATGGCCTCATCCTACCATCCTTACCTTGACATGCACAAAGACTCAGTTTCTAGATAAGGTCCCATTCACAGGACAGGACTTAAACATCTCTTTTGGAAGGGCAACAATTCTATCCATTACAAACCCTAACACTGCTGAGTTCTGTTTATTCAAGGACCACTGAAAGCTGAAATATTTCCTTCTTTTTTAAAAAGTTAGCTGCAGTTCCATATTGTGGATCACTCAACCACTCTTCATTTGAAGGCTGAGAATTTTTTTAATGTTTCCTCTTTTCGTTCCTTCAAATACAGGCTGTGAGGCAGTCTCTAAATTTCAGATGCTGATCCTCAGCACTGCCCCTGTACTATAGATCATTTGTTTTGGCTTCCAGCATCAATCTACAGTCTAGAAATCCCCAACAGCACTGTCTCAGAGGGTATGTATTGGTGCCAGCTGCCTCTTCACTTCCCAGTGCCTTAAAAATCCCTGACAATGAAGGCAAGGACCCTGGGAAGACTCACAAGGAGGACCATGTGTTAACTGAGGCCCTGGCTGGTTTCAAGAGATGCGGATCAGTCTCACAGGGCCATGGAGACCAGTATCACTGCCATAGCCCCAGATGTCACATACAGTGTGCCCACCATATAATAGGCAAGCACCATTTTTGAAATGCAACTGCAGTGGGGAAAGGTCCTGATGTTTCTTTATCAAGTTGCACTGAATGATGCCACTGATGAATGAGATGGCAAAAAACAAAAGGCAATCATTTTTCTTGCATTTTCTCTGCAGGCTTCATGGCTGGCTAACCAATCCTATAGAATCGAACCCTCAGAGACAGAGCTCTACCCAGGGAACAAGGCCGGCTTGTGTGCTGGGCTTACGTTATGTCTATTTTAAAAGTTGATTTTGGCAGGTATGTGGACCACTCACACAATATATCTACTCCCAGAAAAGATAAGGGGGGAAAATCAAACACTGAATTTTCTTTAAATTCTCACTTGGAAGCAAACTGCTTGGCTTTAAAAAGGGGAGTATAATCCTTGCTTCAGTGATGATGAACTAGTTGGAACAAATTATAAAGAAAATATTGGAGCTATAAATAACATATTTTTTAAGAACCTGTGTGCTACAGTATCCCCTGAGAGGCTCATTCTAAAGAATGTTAATCTCCAGATTATATTCTCTCCGAGGCCATGTTTTTCCAGAACTCTTGGAACGTGTCTAAGTAATGAAATAAATTCAGCCAATCTTTTAAAGAGTTCACTGTTAAAAGATACTAGGAGCAAACAGATCATTGTGGACTCATGGTTGTACCTTCGGGTAAAGGAAAATGAGAAGAGCTCTAAATCATGCAAGATGAAGAAGTCCCACAGGCAGACAAGCTCTGGTTCAAATAATCAGGAATGTTTCAAGCCAATGCCAGCTTTCTCCCTTACAATAATGAATGGATAAAAAGAGTGCATTCAAAAGGGATCTTCACCACCTCTCTGGTTTCTACTTCTGTTCTACCTGAAGAACACCTCAACTCCCCGCCCCCCAGGAACCTCCTTTTCCTACAGTTTAGAATAAAACAACAAAAGTTTCTAAAACAGTATAAAAGTTTATGGACACAGTCTTACAAACCTGTTATTGAGGCTCAACAATATATTTTTAAACTAATAACGTGAATTTTTCCATGCTGAAGAGTCATATAATTGGGTCATCAAATAAAAAAAGACACAGCTGTAATAGAAAACATTTCGGAAAAGGAAATTCATACTTCAAAGCCCTGACTAATCATAAAGTGATGCAAATCTGAAAGGAAACACTTAGATTGTATTTTTACCCAGCTGAGCAGTCAGATGTTTGGAAATGCCCTGGATTTTTCTAAATATTTCCTCCTGTTAACAGCAAAACAGCTCAGATGCTCCAGGAACAAAAGAGACACTTTCAAACCTTTACCCTATCTATTTCTCTTATTACAGCCGCTCCATTCCAGTTCCAATAAGAAGTCTAGTTGTAAAGGCCTTAAAACTAAAATGTTTACTGGAGCTGCCACAAAAAAAAAAAAAAAAAAAAAAAAGCTATTTTTATGAAAAATACTAAGAAGTTCAAGTCTGGGAATATACATAGAACTTCAAATGAGAGGCTGGAAAAAGAAGGAGGTGATGAAGGACTTAGCACATTTTCAGTTTGTTTCTCTTACAACCTGTGAGAGAACCCAGACAGCCCGTGGGCTCCAGGAGAAAACCCAAGATGGCCGCCATCCAGGGAGTTTGGCAAAAGCCCGGGCAAGGAGAGGCCGCAGGGAGCTGGGCTCCCCAACGGGAAGGTGGTGACAGCGGCAGCTGAGCTACATGGCCTGCAAGCCCAGAGGACAAACTCTGGCAATGGCTTAAGCAGGGCCCCGTGGCCTTTTCTTCAAAAGTGAAGATGGAGGCATCTGGTCAACCACAGGTGAGGTGGCACTGCAGGGTAAAGCTGTAAACTGTCGACTCAGCCAGCACTAATGAGGACCAGACACCCAGAAGTATTTGCAGAGTTGGCGGGGCAGGAGTGAGGAGTAAGTTTGGCTCGTCTCAAACCACCACTGGCTAAGGAGGCCTGCACAGCGTGGGCAGCGGGAGACAGCATCCCCTGAACTCTCTGAGCGAAAGGCAGAATTAGAGATGCAAATTCAAAACAGGCTCTGAGGGGCTTGTGCCAGGTTTGTGCCGGGGTGACTTGCCTGGCCCTCTCCCCAGACAGCACACAGAACCTGTGAGAAATGTGCTCTGGCCCCTTTTAGACCCCAACCCTGAGGATATGAGGGTGGGAAGCAGAGGAGGGGCCTTTGCTCAAAATCCTTATCACCACTTCCTGGCATGAGTTCCCTGGCTCAGAGCCTGGCCCTGAGAAATGGGAGGGAAACAGCTCCCGGCCGTGAAACCTGGGGAGTTGTGCCCTGGACATCCTGGGACACATGAAGGCCAAGCCAGCAGGGAAGTTTTCTGCAGAAAACTTGGGTTCAATCAGAAGGCTTCACTTTCGAAAGACTTCATAGTCAGCACTTTCGAGGGTACAGATTTGTTTTGTAGACTGTTAAATCTGGCCATCTTAAATTAGAGGTTAGGTCAATAAATAAAATGTTCCGATCGTGTCTGCAAAGTAATTTTCCACAGCGGTCTCGTGACCTACAGGAAGAACCTAAGAACGCATTTGTTTTATTTCTTCGGGAGTGAGGTGAGGCGACCTGTAGCCACGATAAAACCACGTGACTCCCTCGTCCTTCCCACCTCAAACACACATTATGGGTTGTACTATGTCCTCCCCCACCACAGACACACCAAATTCGTAGAGTGAAACCCCCATTGCCCAGGACCTCAGGAGGTGACTTTTGTTTGAAAACATGAACGTAGACATGTTAAGTCGCTTCAATCATGTTTGGCTCTTTGCAACCTCATGGACTAGCCTGCCAGGCTTCTCTGCCCTGGAGGGGATTCTCCAGGCAAGAATACTGGAGTGGGTTACATGCTCTCCTCCACGGGATCTTCTGACCCAGGGATCGAACCCTCAATCTCTTTTGTCTCCTGAATTGGCAGGCAGGTTCTTTACCCCTAGGTCCACTTGGGTTGTTGTCATTTCTTCTGTTAAAATGAAGTTATACTGGCCTGTGGGGCATCCCTAATCTAATCTGACTAGTCTCCTTATAAAAAAGAATGTCGTGTGAAGAGAAAGAGACACACGAAGAGAGAAGAAAAGTTGGAGACACAAGGAGAAGACCATCTACAAGCTGAAGAGACCTGAGGCCACTGGAAGCTGGGAGAGGGGCCCGGGACAGCCCTTGGGAGGCACCAACCCTGCTAACACCTTGGTCTCCAACTTGTGACCTCCAGAACTGTGAGGCAATAATTTTCACTGTTTAAATCACCCGGTCGTGGTTCTCTGCCTCAGAAGCCCTAGGGAATGAAGACAGCATCCCAGGAACTTCTGCCTGAGTGGGTCACTCCTCTACGAAAAAAATATTCAAAAGTACTTTGCAACTGTGTTGGTATAAAGACAAGTAAAATCCAGGCGAGAGTATATTCATTTTTCCCCCTCTAATTTAAAAGGAAAACATTTTTAGCTTGAAAGTCTTGTGGCACTTAAAAGTCCCTTGGTTGGCCCCATGGAAACAGTCACTGGGGACCCCAGGCTAGGTCAGGTCTCTACACTCACCCTTTCTTGGTACCATGCTGAAATTACCCGTCGTTGTTTCTAATATTTCCTCTCCCTAACCCTGGCTAAAATATACACAAGCAAAAAGACTCTCTTATTTATTTGTGTAGCCCGATAACAGCCTGGCACACAGAAGGTGCTCAATAAATAACCGTTGAACCAATTTGAACCAAACAGATAAAGATCTAGGGTTATTCAAGGTCATTACTGAAATATGAAGCAAATAAAAAAGTGGATTAAAAAAAAAAAGAAAGTTTTGGCAACAACAGAGCCTTAATAACTGGAGCCTTAGCTCCTGGTAGCAGAGCGACAATCTGGGAGCACATCCCAGGAAAGTTTTGAAACTGAAGTAAAATGAGTGTTTTATAACCACCCATTCTGTTCCATTTTTCTCTCTCTCTCTTCTTCTTTATTTTTCACTCTCCGGGGCTTGGAGAGGTTTTCTTACATTATAGCTATTTGCCTTTCTTCAGATGAGGGTTTCTCACATTCCAACTCGTCCACTGAGATTTTGACAGTATATTTGGTCTTCCTAAAGCCAATCTCACTTATGGTTCATGGCAGCTTAATAGTCTAAGTCGTTCTCATCACTGGTCAATATCTGCCTTATCTGCCTTTCCTACTGACCACTCCTTATGTTTGCCATATCCCAGCATGAAAAAATTTCTTTTCATGCCAGGACCCCACATTGGCAAGCAAGCAAACCTTTCTTAGCTCTTGCCACAACATAAAATTTTTTTCAAAGACAGAAATTAACATTTCATTGGCCCTTTGGGAGAGATAAAGCGCACAGAAACTTACAGTGTAACTGGGAAGTCTTATAAATTTCTAATTGTATGTCATAAACTTTCTAGAAGAGCATCCCCCAAAAAGCGTTCAATAGGATGCTAATAGAGTCACATAAATGAAAGTTTCCAAGGACATAAATCTGAGAAGGACAGTGCTGAAAAAGTTAAACCCGTTTCCCAATGCAGAATTTCTAAAAGCATTTGGTGTGCTGATATGCGAGGCTCCATGAAGCAGATAAAACATTCGATGTTTCACAGATGGTGTTAACCATGGACCTATCCTTCAAGAGGAGCACAGGAAAACAGATGTAATTCAAGAGACATACCTTCCAGGAACTACTCTGGAAAACACTGGCCTAGCCACAGTATATTGAGTTTCAAAGGATGGAGTTTTCATGACTATTGGCATAAGGATTCCCTATGGGCTGAAGTGGTTGGAGACAGTATCTTAAAAGTAGTATGGGGCTTCCCTGGTGGCCCAGTGGTAAAGAATCTGCCTGCCAATGAAAGAGATATGGGTTCGATCCCTGGTCCGGGAAGATCCCACATGCCTTGGAGCAACTAAGCACACACACCACAAGTACTGAGCCTGTGCCCTAGAGCCCAGGAATCGCAGCTACTAAGCCCTCTCACTGCAGTAAGAAGCCCATGAACCGTGCCTAGAGGCGAGCCCCCACTTGCCACAACTAGAGAAAATCCAGAGTAGCACTGAACACCCAGCATAGCCAGTAAATAAATAAAAAAGAACAGTCTCAATTAAAGACAAAAAGTGGTATAATTCTTTGGAATTCCCTGGTGGTCCAGTGTTTAGGACTCTGCACTTCCACTGCCGGGGCCTGGGTTTGATCCCTAGTGAGGGAACTAAGATTCCACAAACTGAGCTGTGGAGCCAAATAAAATAGTCTGAGTCTTATTATTAGGAGAAGGCAATGGCACCCCACTCCAATACTCTTGCCTGGAAAATCCCATGGACGGAGGAGCCTGGTAGGCTGCAGTCCATGGGGTCCTGAAGAATCGAACACGACTGAGCGACTTCACTTTCACTTTTCACTTTCCTGCATTGGAGAAGGAAATGGCAACCCACTCCAGTGTTCTTGCCTGGAGAATCTCAGGGACGGGGGAGCCTGGTGGGCTGCCATCTATGGGGTCACACAGAGTCAGACACGACTGAAATGACTTAGCAGCAACTTAGCAGCAGAGTCTTATTAATGATCAAAACACAGAGAGAGGAGAGGAGAGGAGGGTGTTTGGGTTAGGAAAATAGCTTCAGCAAAGGAGACAAATTATGAGCTGTGTTTGATGAGCACAGGGGTGGAAGGTGCTATGGAAAAGGCGAAAAGACCTGGGAGGAGGGAGACATGAATAAGAAAGGCTCAGAACCTGTCTGTGAGAACGTCATCCTGAAAGCGTAGAAAACAACTCAACTTCAAAACAAAAGTGCAGACCAGGGGCATAGCAAGAGCATCACTGAATTAGGCACCAATCGATAAAAACGACACTTCCTGTCTGCTGGACGGGGGCAAGGAGAGTGCCCTGCTGTGTTCTGGAACTCACCTTCCACACCCACGCTGTCATGACTTTGGACAAGCAAGTTCACCTCCCAGGGACCCGCTGTCCTCATCTGGGCAATAAGACAAACTGACCCCCTGGTGCCCTACTATCCTAACACCCCCCTCACTCTAACGCCAGCCTCTGATGTCACGAAAGTCACATCTGTCCAGAACCAGCAGCATCAGAGGGAAGGGGGCATTTTAAGGTCAGATGCCACACACAGTTCTCCTGCTGTGAACTTGACAGAGAGGTTTGCAGAAAACGAGCCTTTCTACAAAGAGAGTGTCGCTGTGTCAGTCTGGGAAGCTCTGCAGGCCAATACAGCCACCTGTCCCATCTGCACAGGAGGAGGAACCCAAGAGATGGACATGAGTCCTGAGGGAATCAAGGGACAGTCTATTGTGAGACAGGAGGACAGAGGAATTTCGAAGGGCAGCCCTTCCCGCTGAGTTCAGGCAAGCCAACCACCATCGCTCCTGAATCTTAACAAGGAAATTGATCAGGTGCATGTTTGCTAATTCCCCAGCTACTTCCTTAGCTGCCAAGAATCAGTTAATAGCTCCCACATCTGTAAAATTGAGAAATTTGTCATAGCTTCACAGGGTGGAGGAGTGAATTAGAAGATCCCCTCAAGGAGGGCATGGCAGCCCACTCCAGTATTCTTGCCTGGAGAAATCCCATGGGTACAGGACCCTGGCAGGCTACAGTCCATGGGGTTGCAAAGAGTCAACATGACTAAAGCGACTTAGCATGCACACACGCACAGGTTACGTAAGATGCAAAACCCCGTGTCTGGCCTAAAGGACAAGTCAGTACATGTTCACACATTCTAAGCATGCTGTTCTCAAACCTGATTATTTCCCAGGATGCATCTCTGATATGCTGCTTCCTTCATCCTACATCCCTGTCTCACCCCCAGCACTCTTCTTTGCCTTTCTTTGGGTCTGGAAACTCAAGGCATTCTGTAAGTGGATGAAAGAAAGACCCAGAAAATACAGATCCAATTGGGCATCTCAAACTTCTTCTTACAGTTGACACTGTGATGTTAGCTAAAATATTGGAATAATTTTGTTTTCCATTATTAGCATGTTTCTTCCTTACCAGGATGAAATATGGTTTCCTTTGGTTTTTTAAAAAAATGTTGCAAAAGATGAAGTAATGCCTAGTAACCTTGGTTGTTTTTTAAAACCCCTTCCTATCAACTTCTTAAGGGACTTGGTTGTAATGTTGATCCATGCCACAGTATATTTGCTTCATGCCCAGATTCTGGCTGACCTCTTAATGGGTAAATTAATTAGGTAATATGAGTCAATTAATCAGAATGCATAGTTATTTTTATGAACTCTACTGCCAGCACATGAACTCATGACATGTGTTTCATAAATCGGAAGAATGGCTAAAATATAGGTATAGATTTTTACATGATATATGGTTCTAAAAGTCAGATGCTGTGAATAATTCATCTGTTCATTCACCCAAGAAGTGTTCATTAAGGATCTACTAAGAACCAGCCGCATTTCTCAGCACTGGGTGTAATAGATGGATCAAGACAAGGAGGGACAGTAGGCATGCACACACAGATTTATGATGAGGTGGGGTTGGGGAACACAGATTTATGATGAGGTGGGAATGGTGAACACAATTTATGAGGAGGTGGGGATGGAGTAGGATGGTGCACGCGGTGGGGGCCACACCCTTTCCTGAGGGTCAACCAAGGTTTCAGAGGGGCAGAGTTACATCTAGAAGGATGTTTAGGGAATCAGTGGTGGATAGACGGGGAGAGAGGATATAATGACAGAAAGGCATACCAGGTATTGGGAATTTCCTCTACAAATGCCTCCAGGCACCAGGAAGCAGCTAGAATGTAAAGTCCTAGGGAAAGAGGAGGGAAGTGATGAATGGATGCCAAGTGGAGAAACAGACAGAGCCTGGAAGAAGACCCTGAGCAGTCCACTGAGGAGTCAGGGATTCCTCCTGTTGCTCAGTGGCTAAGTTTTGTCCGCTAAGTTTTTGTGACCTCATGAACTACAGCACACCAGACTTCTCTGTCCTCACTATCTCCTGGAGTTTGCTCAAATTCATGTCCATTGAGTCAGTGATGCCATCCAACCATCTCATCCTCTGTCGTCCCCTTCTCCTCCTGCCTTCAGTCTTTCCCAACATCAGGGTCTTCTCCAGTGAGTCAGTTCTTCACATCAGGTAGTCAAAGTATTGGAGCTTCAGCTTCAGCATCAGTCCTTCCAATGAATATTCAGGGTTGATTTCCTTTAGGATGGACTGGTTTGATCTCTTTGCTATCGAAGGGACTCTCCTCCTATAGGCAAGGCAGAATTTCTGAAGGGTTTTAATCACAAGGAGTGCTGTGGCCAGATGTTTAAAAGATCACTCTGGAGACAATGCTTTTGGTGGATTAGGGAGGACAAGACTGGCAGGAAGATTAGCTTAGAAAAGATATCATTAGACCCAGAGAAGAGATGGTGAAAGTCAAGGGTAAGTTAGTGGCATAAAAAAAGAAAAAAAGAGACAGTAGATTTCAGGTATATTTTTCCAGTTTTATTGAGATGTAACTGACTCAGCTATATTTAGTAACCCAAATCATCAGGGTTTGTTCATGGTTGGAGATACAGTGAATGGGAAGAGTCTGGGGTGGTAACTGGATGAATGGCAATACCATCAACTCAAGTCATGGGAAGAGTACGGGTGTTGGAGGATAATGAGCTTCAGTCATCCAAATTCAGGTACCAGAGGGATTGTACAGGTGGGGTGAAGCTCAGGGAATGCATCTGGACTGGTGAAAGGCATTCAGAAATCATCAATGCTGTGTAAAGAAATCAAGAGAAGGTGTGTGAGGGGACTTTCCTGGCAGTCCAGTGGTTAGGACACTGTGCTTCCCCTACAGGGGCACAGGTTCAATCCCCAGTCAGGGAACTAAGATCCTGCATACCATTCAGTTCAGTTCAGTTCAGTCGCTCAGTCATGTCTGACTGCAACCCCATGGACTGCAGCCTGCCAGGCCTCCCTGTCCATCACCAACTCCCGGAGCTTGCTCAAACTCATGGCCAATGAGTCGGTGATGCCATCCAACCATCCCATCCTCCGTCATCCCCTTCTCCTCCTGCCTTCAATCTTTCCCAGCATCAGGGTCTTTTCCAAGGAGTCAGTTCTTTACATCCAGTGGCCAAAGTATTGGAGTTTCGGCTTCAGCATCAGTCCTTTCAATGAATATTCAGGACTGATTTCCTTTAGGATGGACTAGTTGGATCTCCTTGGAGTCCAAGGGACTCTCAAGAGTCTTCTCCAATACCACAGTTCAAAAGTGTCAATTCTTCAGCGCTCAGCTTTCTTTATAGTCCAGCTCTCACATCCATACATGACCACTGGAAAAACCATAGCTTTGACTAGACAGACCTTTGTCACTAAAGTAATATGGGAACTAAGATCCTGCATGCCATTCAGTACAGCCTAAATAAATAAATAAATGAGAAGATGTTTCCTGCTCAGGAGAGGCAGAGGGAAGAAGAGGAGACCAAGAAAGAAGTAAGTCCAGGGATGATCTAGCAAGACAAAGGATTATACAGAGAAGGGGGGATGGACGTGGAAATCATGAGCACAAAGAGCATCTCAAGAGTGGGCTATCAACAGTCGAATGGCACAAGGAACGCACACTGGAGCACTGGATGTGTCCCGGTTTGCACACTTCAGCTCCCACGAAGTCAACAGTTGGCACTGAGTATCCACCACAAACAGGGAGGTGCCGAGTGATACAAAAGCAGATAAAATCCGGTGGCTCTCAAACTTTAACATGCGTCAGGAACACCTGAGGGACTTATTTAAATACAGATTCCTGGAGCCCCATCCTCAGAGCTTTTGATGCAGTGGGTCCATAGGTGATCCCAGGAATCTGCATTTTTAACAAGTACCCGAGAGAATTCCTAGAAGGGATCTTAGAGGATCCAGTCTTAGAAACACTGTGAAGGCACCTCCCATAAAGTCAAAACAGAGAGTTTTTTTCACAAAAGCATTTCATTAATAGGAGTGTTCCCTGGGAGTCCCTAAAATCCATCTCTCCCACTCAGAGAGACTGAGAACACTCCTGGATTGGTTTAATCTCCCAAGGGACTTCAATCTTACAGCCCTCCGTATCCTCAATAGGAGATCAGCAGTCTCCACAGCTGGAAAAATAACCTGGGTGTTTAATATATAGACAATGTCCTAGTTCCCAGAGGTGGAGCTCAGGAATCCAGAAATTTCTAGGCTCCCCAGCAGATTCTGTAATTCAGCCAAGTTTAGAAACAATTGCACAGATGATCTCTAATCCAACATCAGTCCTTAGTAGTCCATCTGCTGGAGAAATCGTGTTTTGGCTGCCAAAGCATGGCCCCCATAAACCTCCCCATCAAAAAGGAAGTTTAAGATTCCTTGATGTCAGCAGAGCGATAGAAACTTTAGTCCCATTGTGAGTTTTCAGAGTAAATATTATTACAATGATGTAGAATTTTAGCTGGCCTTGTTAATTATGCAGCTGAAGGCACTTGGATGGCTCGTGCGTGCCCTGATGTAAACGTTCAGTTCCGTAATTGCTACTGTCAAG
The DNA here is from genome assembly GCF_003369695.1 of Bos indicus x Bos taurus. Classification (NCBI taxonomy): domain Eukaryota; kingdom Metazoa; phylum Chordata; class Mammalia; order Artiodactyla; family Bovidae; genus Bos; species Bos indicus x Bos taurus. Next base: position 147,518,474 of record NC_040076.1, read on the forward strand.
TTCAATGGCCTCTTCCAATCAGTCAGCAGAGATTAACCATTGTTGTTATAACAACAAGAGGAGTCCAGGAAGAATGAATCCTTTCATTGGCTCTGAAATAAGACTCGGGAAGCATATTTTTAAGTCAGTGCCAAATGATAAATTCTCTGGCTAATAAGAATTATTAAGGAAAACGAGGTGCCTAATCAGTAACATAAAGGGCTGGCAATCACTATCCTTCCAAAATGCCATTCCTCCGGAGGTAAAGGTGACAAATACTTGCCAAAGAGCCAGTCACCCCCATAACCTTGTCTTCTTTCCTCCTGCAGTGATCTCAGTCCTGTGCTAGCAATGGCCTGTGTCCCCAGACCAGGGGGTGCTATAAGAGAAGGCAGCTGAGGAACAGGGGGCCACACGGCAGATCAGCACTGAAAACCCTCTTGTAGAGTCTGTCTTCGTTATCTGTAGAATTTCTCTTATGATGGCCCCAGAGAGGTACCATCAGCTTCCTACAAAACAGAGGCAATTTCCCTGCTGAAAAACCTCAGTGGGATCCCCAGGGCTTACACAATAAAGCTCATATTGTTTATTGAGGCAAGAGTGTTTTCCACGAGGCCTTCACCCTCCTCTCTCCTTCCCACACATCCTTCCCTGTCCTGACTCCCACACCCTCCACAGGTACACACCCTCCACTCATGAACGCTGAACTTCTTACTCTCCACAACTCAGGGACTTTTTCTGCCTCCAATGCAAACCCCTTCCTACCCCTTTTCCCTACCGGGCAAATCTCTTCATTTTCCAAGACTCAAACAACACCACCTTGGTGAAGACTTCCCAGATTACCCCAGATGAAAAATAAGGACCCACCCTCCCTCAAAGCTCTGGAGCACTTTTTTCAACTCCTATAACATCAAAAACCCTACTAAGCTATCTTATCTAACTGCCTATTGAACTCTGCTGCTGGACTACACGGAAGCTCAAGGCCAAGCTCAGAGCAGATTCCCAAAAATATCTGATGGATTTACAGAAAGATGGATAGATGGATAGAGGAATAGAAAAGAAGGAGGCAGAAAAGAGAACCAGGCTGGAGTCAAGCTATATTTCTTTACCTGTTGTTACAACAAACATGTTTTGGGAGTAACTAACAAGTTCCAGACTGTGTGAGGAACAAGTAAGACAAATAAGGCATCCCTCTGACCCCCACTGGAGGCTCTCAGGCTAGCAAAGAACACAGGTAACCAAATACACAAGTACACGAATGTCTATTAAGTCCAGTGGAAACATACATGAGAAGGTATGATACCTTATGTGCTAAGTCACTTCAGTTGTGTCTGACTCCATGAGTATGCATAGACTGTAGCCCACCAGCTTCCTCTTCCCATAGGATTCTTCAGGCAAGAATACTGGAGTGGGTTTCCATACCCTCCTCCAGGGGATTATCCTGGCCCAGGGATCAAACCTGCATCTTCTGCATTGGATTGCAGGTTCTTTACCACTAGCGCCACCTGAGAAGCCCATGATATCTTATAGGAGCATTAACCAAAACAGTCCAGGAGGGTCAAATTGAAAGCTGAATCCTAAACTATGAGTGGATCTGGAAGCAGTTCACATTTCCAGTAAAGCGACAGGATGTGCAAAAGTGTGAAAATAAAGAAAAGCTTGGGCAAAGAACAGAAGAAGAATGCTGAGGTGTATGTTAGCATGCAGGCAGGCGAGATGAAGCTGAAGAGAGACGCAGAGCATGGCTATGAAGGTATCTAGAGTAAGGGCTTCCCAGGTGGCTCAGTGGGCAAAGAATCTGCCTGCAGTGCAGGAGGCACAGGAGATGTGGGTTCAATCCCTGAACCAGGAAGATACCCTGGAGGAGGAAATGGCAACCCACTCCAGTATTCTTACCTGGAGAACCCCAAGGACAGAGGAGTCTGGTGGGTTACAGTCCACGGGGTCACAAAAAGTCAGACACAGCTGAACGTGCACAGAGCAGACGTGTGCATGGACTTGAGAGAAACCAGAGAGAAAGCTCTCACTGAACCCCAGGCCTTTCTACTTAGAATTAGGTCAGATTCCTCCAGCCAAGACCTGCCCTTTGCTTAGAGGTTCAGGAACCCTACATTCCCCCTTTCCAACATGCATCAAAGTTCTCCGAAGTGTCCTGTCTAGTATCTGATTGACCCAGTAAACTGAAGATTCACCAGGGCAAGTGTGTGTTTGTGCGTCATCGTATTTCTAGTACACAGAAAGTGCCTGACCTATAGTAGCCTTAAATACTGGTTCAGTACATGAAAGGCTGCATTGCAACAAGACTGCATTGTCTTGTTGACCAAATCTTTCCATCATGGAATCTATGAAATAATAAAAAGAATCTCACCTGGAAGGATATTTGAGGAAACCCATGGGCTTCCCAGGTGGCCTTAGTGGTAAAGAATCCATCTGCCAATGCAGGAAACATAAGAGATGTGGGTTTGATCCCCGGGTCAGGAAGATCTCCTATAGGAGGAAATGCCAACTGACTCCAGTGTTCCTGCCTGGAGAAGCCCATGGACAGAGGAGCCTGATAGGCTACAGTTCATGGGGTCACAAAGAGTTAGACATGACTCAGTGTCTGAGCACATGAGGTAAAAATCCTAGCAGAGATGGTTCGTACCCAGTTGCTGACCCTCAACCATGATGAGGCCCCCAGCAAGACAGGGCAGCTCATCATGCCTTGGTTTCTTTTTTGCCAAATGGGGCTCTTGGACTGGATGAACACTAATGATGCTTGGCACCCCACTCCAGTACTCTTGCCTGGAAAATCCCATGGACGGAAGAGCCTGGTAGGCTGCAGTCCATGGGGTTGCGAAGAGTTGGACACGACTGGGCGACTTCACTTTCACTTTTCACTTTCATGCATTGGAGAAGGAAATGGCAACCCACTCCAGTGTTCTTGCCTGGAGAATCCCAGGGACGGGGGAGCCTGGTGGGAGGCCATCTATGGGGTCGCACAGAGTTGGACATGACGGAAGCAACTTAGCAGCAGCAGCAGCAACTCATAAAAATCAGCAATTTTCCCATGGCAGTAGTTCCAAAGACGTGATGACTCGTGGCAAGGGGTTCTTTGGTGACACTAAGTTGGGAGAAAGAGCTCAGTGCCACTCACTTCTAGAACTGTGGTCTCATTGACTTTGCACTCAGGGAAGTGGGTGCAAAGTCCACTCTTGACTCTATTCAATGTGAAATCACAGTCGGAGATGAAAAGAGAAGTCACCTTTCAATGAAAGATAACTTTTTTTTCAGTGATTCCCCAAGAGATGGATATGGAGAGCCCAGTGTCTTCCACTTTCAAGTTGAAAAGGCCCAGAAAGAGTCACCATCCATACCTCCACACCTGGGCACAGAGCTTGTTTGAGGGGCCTCCCGCAGCAGAGGGCCACGTGGTCTGCTCTAGGCCTGGGAGATTCAGAAGATTGTAAACGAATTAAGCCATGACTTAAGTAATTCCATCTATGTGTTTCCAGAGATTAATTATATTTATTGCATCTGACACCAGTCAGGGATAGCAAGCGTCTTTTGTGAGTCTTACAACAAAAGTTAAAAAGCATTAGTCGTAACGGCTGATTTTGTTTTATTATATCTGACTCTGAGCCAAAGGTAGACAGCACTTAGAGCTGTCTGTGGACATTAATGTTTGGAAAGCAACACAGACCGCTCCCCCGCCCCCGACCTCCCACTGGCACCTGCACATGCAGCCCACCCCCTTGCAGTATAAGGATGATGAGGTGGGGGCAGGGAGGCAGTTCAACACCCTTAGGAGTCACTGAGCAGCCGCTGTACCCCAAGCACAGTGCTAGGCATTGCTAGAGCCTCGGAGGTGGATAAGATCCTTGTCTTACGCATCTAACTTGGACTGGTGATCTTAAGGATGGTGGATAAGATCTTAAGGATCTCCACCCTCCATGGATACTCAGGGGTTGCTAATAGTCTAAGAACATTATCCCTCAAAAATCATATTATATGTCATAAGACAGGTAAGATAATAGTAGGATGAGGCTGTACAATAGAAGGGAAAGGTACATTCTAGTTGGGAGAAATCAGGAGAAGAGGCAGCATATGAGATGAGCCAACAAAGAAGAGGCATGCTTAGGAGGAAATGATGGGAATTGATTCAGGGTGCCAAAAACAACGTAAGCAAAGGTGGGAAACTGAGGAAGGATGGGGCATGTTCAGGCAAAGCTTGACACGGCATGTGTCCAGGGGGAGAAATAGCACACACTGGGACAGGAGAGATGGAGCATGTGGTTGAAGGCCTTGACTGCTTCCTGAAGAGCAGGCATATGTTTGGTAGTCAGTAAGGAGCGAGTCCCAGGGACGGGGGAGCCTGGTGGGCTGCCGTCTATGGGGTCGCACAGAGTCGCACACGACTGAAGTGACTTAGCAGCAGCAGCAGCAAGGGGCATACAGTCAGCAAAAACAAGACTGGGAGCTAACTGCAGTTTAGATCATGAACTCCTTATTACAAAACTCAGACTTAAATGAAAGAAAATAGGGAAAATCATTAGATCATTCAGGTATGACCTAAATCAAATCCCTCATGATTATACAGTGGAAGTGACAAACAGATTCAAGGGATTAGATCTGAGAGACAGAGTGCCTGAAGAACTATGGACAGAAGTTCATGACATTGCACAGCAGGCAGTGATCAAAACCATCCCCAAGAAAAAGAAATGCAAAAAGGCAAAATGGTTGTCTGAGGAAGTCTTTCAAATAGCTGAGAAAAAAAGAGAAGCGAAAGGCAAAGGAGAAAAGGAAAGATCTATCCCTCTGAATGCAGAGTTCCAAAGAATACCAAGGAAAAATAAGAAAGCCTTTCTCAGTGATCAATGCAATCAAATAGAGGAAAACAAAAGAATAGGAAAAACTAGAGATGTCTTCAAGAAAATTAGAGATACCAAGGGAATATTTCATGCAGAAATGGGCACAATAAAAGACAGAAACGGTATGGACCTAATAAAAGCAGAAAATACTAAGAAAAGATGGCAAGAATACACAGAAGAACTGTACAAAAATGATCTTCATGCAGCTCGATACCAGAAAATAAACAACCCAATCAAAAAAATAGGCCAAAGAACTAAACGGACATTTCTCCAAAGAAGACATACAGACAGCTAACAAACATATGAAAAGATGCTCAACGTCACTCATCATCAGAGAACTGCAAATCAAAACCACAATGAGGTACCATCTCACACCAGTCAGAATGGCTGCTATCAAAAAGTCTACAAACAATAAATGCTGGAGAGTGTGGAGAAAAGGGAACCCTCTTACACCATTGGTGGTAATGCAAACTAGTACAGCCACTATGGATAACAGTGTGGAGATTCCTTAAAAAACTGGAAATAGAACTGCCATATGACCCAGCAATCCCACTGCTGGGCATACACACCAAGGAAACCAGAATTGAAAGAGACACGTGTACCGCAATGTTCATCGCAGCACTGTTTACAATAGCCAGGACATGGAAGCAACCTAGATGTCCATTGGCAGATGAATGGATAAGAAAGCTGTGGTTCATATACACAATGGAATATTGCTCAGCCATCAAAAAGAATGCATTTGAATCAGTTCTAATGAGGTGGATGAAGCTGTAGCCTATTATACAGAGTGAAGTAAGTCGATATAGTATACTAACCTATATACAGTATAATACAGTATACAATACCAGTACAGTATACTAACACATATATATGGAATTTAGAAAGATGGTAACGATGACCTTATATGCAAGACAGCAAAAGAGACACAGACATAAAGAACAGACTTTTAGATTCTGTGGGAGAAGGCTAGGGGGGATGATTTGAGAGAATAGCAAAGAAACATGTATATTATCATATGTGAAATAGATGACCAGTCCAAGTTAGATGCATGAAATAGGGCACTCAAAGCCAATGCACTGGGACAACCCTGAGGGATGGGATGGGGAGGGAAGTGGGAGGGGGTTCAGGATGGGGGACACATGTACACCCATGGCTGATTCATGTCAATGTATGGCAAAAACCACTACAATATCATAAAGTAATTAGCCTCCAATTAAAATAAATTAATTAATTTTTTTAAAAAAGAAAGCTGATTGCCAAAGAATTGATGCTTTTGAACTGTGGTATTGGAGAGGACTCTTGAGAGTCCCTTGGACTGCAAGGAGATCAAGCCAGTCAATCCTAAAGGAAATCAGTCCTGAATATTCATTGGAAAGACTGATGCTGAAGCTGAAACTCCAATACTTTGGCCACCTGATGCAAAGAACCGACTCATTGGAAAGGACCCTGATGCTGGGAAAGATCAGGAGGAGAAGGGGATGACAGAGGATGAGATGATTGGATGGCATTACCAACTCAACAGACATGAGTTTGAATAGGCTCCGGGAGTTGGTGATGGACAGAGAGGCCTGGCGTGCTGCAGTCCATGGGGTCGCAAAGAGTTGGACACAACTGAATGACTGAACTGAACTGATTGACTGACTGAAGGAGGATGTACTGCTTCCCAGGTGGCTCAGTGATAAAGAATCTTCCTGCCAATGCAGGAGACATCAGTTCAATCCCTGGGTCAGGTAGATTCCCAAAGAAGGAAATGCAATCCACTCCAATATGCTTGCCTGGCGGGCTATAGTCCATGGGGTCGAAAAACAATTTAGCAACTAAACAACAAAGGAGTGCGCATGCCCTTGAGCAGAGGAGTAAGAAAAGAGCTTCACTCCAGGGCAGTTAGTGCAGGGATAGTCTTAGGTATTTTTGCCTAAAAAATTCGATGGACAGAGAATCCTAGTGGGTGACAGTCCAGAGTCAGACACAAGTGAACACAGCACACAGGTTCTTTAAGAAGTTGCTTTCCGTGGCTCAACTGAGAGACCCTTTGCTAGAATTACAGACACATCTGGTGATTACAGTCTGCAGTGCTGCTTCAACACTACAGAAATTAACATGGCGGCCTTGGCAAATTTCAACCAGCTGACCTGGGAACCTAAGTAACATGTGTCTATAGAGAAGTGCAATTTTTAATTTTAAGCCATTGACTTAGAAACAAGCTTCAAAGACAGCCAATGTGTGAGTTGTGGAGGATAAAGATTTGTGTCCTATCTTTAAGGGCTGCTTCCACTTTTCATGGAGAACTTGCAATAGAAACATGGATATGTAAAACTGAACCACTTTGCTGTACAGAACTGAAAAGAACACAACATTGTTAATCAACTACACTCCAATATAAAATAAAAAATTTTAAATACATAAAAATAATTTCTTAAAATAAAGAACAATTAAAAATCAATTAAAAATAAAAGAACTTCCAATCTAGTGGGAAAAAATGAGCATACTTTGGACAAAGGAACCAGGAGATCCAAGCACGAGGGCATTTACATCCACCCGTGGCCATGACATCAGGACAAGAACACAGTCCACCAGGGAGCCACCCCCACCCCCACGGCCAGTACCTGCTGCACAATGGTCTAGCTCCATAAGCCTTAAAGAAAATAACACAGATGTGAAACGGTTCTAAACTCCATTGCATCTTCCCAGAGTTAATTTTACTGGGAAATGGTTCCCTGTTTTTAGAACACTAGTCCCTGAGGACAGAGTACAGAGGGGGAGAAACTTGTTTTTTAATGAACTTGCCTAAGAAAGTTGATACACCCTAAAACCCATCTAGTTATGCAATTCCATTGCATCTGCCCCTTGTTTGTTTACTTTGAAATCACCAATCGAATTCTTGGAACACTCAGTGCAAAATAATAATAAAAGTCTGTTCATTTTTATTAGGGTCTAAAGAAAGAAAGTAGTGGAAGAAAGGAACAAGGCCTCAGTTAATAATTAAGGAAATATGGCAGAAAGTCACATCTAGGCAAAATGAATCAAGATATCATCAAAGTAAGAAAATTTGCAATATTATTGTCCAATATTATGCAGACTTTATTCAAATTTCGTGAATTGTCCAAATAGTGACCTTGAGAACGAAGGAAAATCCGGAAAACATTACATTGGAAAGGAACATGTAAAACATTACATTGATTTGTCATATGTTCAGCCATAATGACCACCCTCGTGTATAAAGAGCAGAGAAACTGTTGGTGTCCTGCAGAATCTCAGAAAACATAATTCCCTGGAGCTCTTCCTGAGGAGTTTACTAGAGCACATGTTTCAGACAACCAAAATGACGGGATAAGCATGCACCCAGGGCAGGTGGTAAGCATTTTAACATGTGATTACTTGAAGAACAAAACTTAATGAAGTTTAAAAGGAAGACTTCGTAGTCTCTGTGACTATACAGATAAGGATCTGCCTACGGGAAATAGGAAAGTCATTAAAAAAATGGAGAATGACAGTAGCAAATGTGATAAAATGAATTTAACCATTTTCAGGAATCATAGTTGGTGGTAATAGTATTATGTTGTTATTCAGAGACTTGTGCGTGTGCTCTGGGATAAAGCAAGTGAGTAATTATGGGATGTTCTAATGCTACCACTGTAATTCTGTGTGCTTGAGAACTAAGGTTTGGGGTGTGAAATTAAGGAGCTATGGATGCAGTAGAGAGACAGCAAAGTGCAAACCCTGTCGTCTTGAATTTCAATTAGAAATCAGTGCGAATTCCTATTTACAATAGGCAGGACTTGGAAGCAACCTATTAATGAATGTCCATCAGCAGAGGAATGGATAAAAAAGATGTGGTACATATGTGCCATGAAATATTACTAAGCCATAGAAAGGGAGAAATTGTGCCATTTGCAGAGACGTGGATAGACCTAGAGTTTGTCATACACAGTGAAGTAAATCAGAAAGAGAAAAACAAATATCATATATTAATGCATGCTGTGAAATCTAGAAAAATCATATAGATAAACTTCTTTGCAAAGTGGAAATAGAGACAGAGACATAGAGAACAAATGTATGGATACCAAAGGAGAAAGGGGCAATGACCTGGAAAACTGGAATTGACGTGTCTACACAATTTATACTACATATAAAACAGATACCTGATGAGAACCTACTGTGTAGCACAGGGAACTCTACTCAATGCGCGTGGTGACCTCAATGGAAAGGAAATCTGAAAAGGGGGAGGGCGGCTGTGTATGTAAATGTATAGCTGATACATTTTGCTGTACAGCAGAAACCAACACAATATTATAAAGCAAGTATATTCCAACAAAAATTAATTTTGAAAAAGAAAGAAATCCATGTGAATTCTCAAGGCACTTTCTCTTAGATAATAGGTAGATAGGTAGGTAGAAAGATAGAGACATACATACGTATGTATTTTCCTAGTTCTGCCCACTGGGAAAGCCTAGAAATGATTACCAACCCAGTTCTAGACACATGTCAAGAAGACACAAGAACAACTAGTCATAGAGGCCTAACTTGAAAAGCTTCTCTGGGTCAAACATGGGACAATGCAAACCTGTATAAGGATGTGAATTGCCACAGACTGAAACTCATCAACTATGTTTAAATCCATGAGCTCACAATGACATTTTTTGCTGGCTTGGATTGGTTTGGTTTGGTTTTTAATTTTTATTAGAGTATGGTTGACTTTCAATACTGTGTTAGTTTCAAGTGTACAGCAAAGTAGATCAGTTCAGTTCAGTTCAGTCGCTCAGTCGTGTCCGACTCTTTGTGACCCCACGAATCACAGCACGCCAGGCCTCCCTGTCCATCACCAACTCCCAGAGTTCACTCAGATCATGTCCATCGAGTCAGTGATGCCATCCAGCCATCTCATCCTCTGGCGTCCCCTTCTCCTCCTGCCCCCAATCCCTCCCAGCATCAGAGTCTTTTCCAATGAGTCAACTCTTCGCATGAGGTGGCCAAAGTACTGGAGTTTCAGCTTTAGTATCATTCCTTCCAAAGAAATCCCAGGGCTGATCTCCTTCAGAATGGACTGGTTGGATTTCCTTGCAGTCCAAGGGACTCTCAAGAGTCTTCTCCAATACCACAGTTCAAAAGCATCAATTCTTTGGCGCTCAGCTTTCTTCACAGTCCAACTCTCACATCCATACACGACCACTGGAAAAACCATAGCCTTGACTAGACAGACCTTTATTGGCAAAGCAATGTCTCTGCTTTTCAATATGCTATCTAGGTTGGTCATAACTTTCCTTCCAAGGAGTAAGCGTCTTTTAATTTCATGGCTGCAGTCACCATCTGCAGTGATTTTGGAGCCCAAAAACATATACGTATATCTACTCTTGTTTAGATTCTTTGCCCATATAGGTTATTAGAGAATTAGGTAGAGTTTCCTGCACTTCACAGTAGGTCCTTACTAGTTATCTGTTTCATATGTAGCAGTGTGTATATGGGATTTACATATACACAGAGTGACATGTTTTAAAAGCCTAACTGGTCAACCTTCAAAGATTGCAAAGAACTAATGCATTATCTCGAAAACTAAGTAAGTGAAAGGAGAGTGTCAAACATTTATCATACTTTCCTATATGAACTAAACCATTAGGTAACCAAATAGCAGATGAAAGACAGTATCTCCTTAAAAAATTATCCCAGCTAATATAGGTGGGATAAACAAAAACAAAAGGGTGGAATTAGAACATCACAATTCTGCAGTGGCCTGTGAATAAATAAATCTAGGCAATGTACATCATATCAAAAACAAGGGAAGGACTTCCCTGGTAGTCCAGCGGTTAAGAATCCACTTTTCAAAGCAGGGGATGAGGATTCGATCCCTAGTCTGGAGACAAATATTCTACATATCAAGAAGCAACTAGGCCCACACCCTGCAACTACCAAGCCTGTGCACCTCAGTGAAGACCTGGTGCAGCCAAAATAAAAAATAAATAAAGGCAAGAGGGAAATGGGCATGTACATGATCAAGAGACACAGCACCACGTACAATCTTCTAGTCCAGGGTCTGAACCTTGGAGGTAAGACCTCTGGATCCTAGCTTCCAATTTATAGGAGGACAGAGAACAGAGGACCATGTTGATCTATACCATGAGCATGCAATCGGCAAACTCCAGCCTAGGGAACACTCCACAGATCAGAGGGCCCAGGTTCTTCAGGTTTGTATATAAAAACTTATTTGAATGGGCAAAACCCATAGTGTTTAAGGCTGTATTCTTTGGATTAACCATAAAGATGCAACAAATTTTATACTATAAAATTCATAAAAGTGATTACTTTTAGTGGGAGTGATGGAGCGTCTAGAGTAACAGGCAAAATTCTGTTACAATTAAACACTTTGAAAATACATGTAGACATCAGAAAATAAAATAGGTGTTGTTTTCAAAAGACTTTCCAGAACAGGAATCTGTTATGATCATGATATACAAACGTGGGGAAACCCTTACGGTATACATCAATATATAAAATCAATGTCTAGACGAAGTCGTGTAGCTTGTACACTGAATCAGAAACTGTGAACAGGAGGTGGTACTGATGGGGCGCAGACTGAGATGGAGAGTCAGCTGAGAGGCTCAGCCCATGAAGACATTCAAGTTTAACTCGATGTATTTTCATACTATTTGCATTTCTACAAGTGCATTTTCATGTTTTGTTTATATAGATTAAGTGAATGAATCAGTCAAGGAGAGAATGAACCGAAGAATATGTGAGCTAGTAGGTGAGAGTCGATGAGCAAGTGAATAAATGAGTGAGATAATAAATGAATGAATGAGTGAGGGTGGGAGGGAAGGAGCAAATAAACAAAGAAAAAAGTATCCCAGTAAAGTAGTCAGGTCCTAATAGAAAAGTCTTCAAAAAAAAAAAAAAAAAAGGTCATGGGTGGGAGGGGGGTGGGGACAGAACATGGGAAATCTGGTCAACCCAGATATTCCATAGCCTGCATATTTGAAGATATTTAAATCCCTAGCCACTGACTCAATAAGGTTACATGCTAAAATTTTATAAATGAAAATTTCAGAAGGATACTTGAGGACAGACCAGTCAAGTGTGAATTCAGAACCAAATGCCACTTTGAAAGATCCTGTGCATCCATCCTAACACCTCCCTGCATGCCCTCCCCTCCAGGAAACTTCTAATCATGAGATCCCAGCAGGAAGTCTTGCTGGCCTTTTCAATTTTATTATTCCCCAAGAATTCTAAAGCACACCTCTGCATCCACCCAGAACTGCAAACATTCCTTTTAAACACAGAAGCACAGCCTCTAAATCAGTGACCTCTCCTTGTCCAAATTCGGAGCAGAGAGACACTCTTTCAAACTTGAAGCTGTTCAAAAACAGCTAACAGTACCTCCAACCAAGTTTCTCCAAGTCACCATATTCAACCCTGGGAATTCAAGGTTCTGGAAAAGTTGTCAGAAGGAGAACGTGTTGCCTAACTTCTCTGGACTTCAGTCAGGGACTCTATCCGTAAAATGGAAGGAATTCATCACCCATTGCAGAGGGGATGTGGCCTCAATGAGAGAATTATGTGAAATGCTTAATAGGGTGCCAGCTTCATAGCAACTGCTCAGTGGGTGTTTGCTGTGGTTATTTATTTTTATTAAAGGGAAATTCACATAGCATAAAATTAGCCATTTTTAAGGTGCACAATTCAGTGGCAATTAGTCATGGTTACAATGTTGTGCAACCACTTCCCTCTACATCCAAAACATTTTCATGACCCCCACAAAAACCCCATACTCATTAAGCAGTTATCTCTCTAATTCCCTCCTCTCCCTGCTCCAACAACCACTAATCTGCCTTCTGCTTCTATGGTTTTATCCAGCCTGGATGGACTGTATCATATAAACAAAATAATACATGACTTTTTGTGTCTAGCTTCTTTCACTTAGTATAATGTTTTCAAGATTCATTCATATTGTAGTGTATATCAATATTCCATTCATTTTTAAGGTTGAATAATATTCTACTGTATATCACAATTTGTTTATCTGTTCATCCATTGATGGTGTTTGTGTTATTTTCCCCTTTTGGCTAACCTGAATAGTGCTGACATGAATGTCCATGTACATGTATTTGAGTACCTGTTTTCAACTCTTTGGGCTATAAACCTAGCAGTGAAATTGCTGGATCACATGGTAATTCTACATATAACTTTTTGAGAAACTGTGAAACTATTATTATTTCTAAAGTATTCATTCCAGTGCCTACTAAGAACAGGTACTCTTACAAGGGGTGGTGTAAATATCCATGAGCTATAACCCCTCCCCTCTGGGAACTTATTTTCTATGAGCAGCATTCCTGCAAAAAGAAACAAATAATCATAATTCTCCACACGCTGTTAGTTTTATTCAAAGTGAGTTACCTAAAAAAACTCATGACAATTGAACCTCAAATTTCAAAGTAACCTTTATCCCCCAAAGATATATATTTCAAATATATATGTAGGTAAATAAACCTATTCTTTTAAATAGAGCTTATAACTTCTAACTGGGCCAAATGATGTTCTATAGCCAGTAACTGATAAAATATGTTCTCAGACCTTTAATCATATACACCCTTGCAAGAACAGACGCAAAATGGCAGAAAGTCTGTCTGGTATAATTGCTCAGATGGATCCATATCTTGTAAATGAAGGTTGGAGAAAAAAATGTAGTACCATGTGGAGAAGGACCCATCAACAGAACTCACAGAAACACAAATGAAAGGACAACAGAGTAGGTTTCGGGACAACAAAGCCGGAGCAGAGATTCAAAGAGCAGACCAACGAGACCCCGATACCGAGATGCGGAGAAGATGTGCCGGTTATGGGGAGAGGCAAGGTTAAAAGATGAGAGAAGAATGTCAGTTTCACGCCCTTGCCAATATCTTTCATGGCTGATTACACCCTGACAGCCTATAAATTCCTCTAATAGTTTTCAATGAAGAAACTATTCTTCTACCCATCCCCACAACTATTAAGTAGTGTAGCTGGTTTAGACTAGCTTCCAGAATCACCCAAGTGGTGTTGATTATCACTGGTGGGTGTGGATAAGAAGGAGAAAAAGAATGCATTCTTCTGAGAACCTTCTGGGCAAAAAGCACCATGTATGGTAAATATCAGATTCTGCATATAAAATGTCATTATTTCCCAACTGAAACAAATATCTAAGGAGTACCTCTCCTCTCTCTGTCTCTCTTCCTCCTGTGCCTCAGACTAAGACTCCGTACAATAGCTAAGCTCTCCAACCAACCATCCCTCAAATTCACTTGTCACAGGCAAGAGATTTATATTTCCCACCATAGAAAAACTCACCATGGAATAATTCCGGCTCCATCAGCTAAGACACAAAAATTCAGTTTTCAGAGACAAAAGGTCGCTCATTTCCACCCAACAGTTTCTTTCATGGTGCTGGATGAAGATAGAGACAGCGAGCACCTAACAGGACTAAATCCCAGCGCATCGCTAGAGACAGCAAAAGAGCTCCTACACAACAGATCAGAGTCCTACAGCAATGCTACAAAGAGCCTAGCCTTTGATATTTCTAGAAAATTCTGTAGAAAGAGAGGGTACAAATATTTAGGCATCTTCTCGTATCACCATCCTGAGACTCTTGAGTTTCAAAGGGAGGGACAGTGATGGGGGTGGTGATGAGAGAAAGAAAGCAGGCAGATGTCATTCCAAAACATTCTAGAGCTTTTAGGACAAGATGTAAATGTGCCAAAGAATATAAGATAGAAACTGGGCCCATCTACAGTTTTGCAAAACGAATAAGGAGATCTCACAAATATCCATACATTTTGTATCTTTTATGCAACCCCTCCACCATCTTAAATACTATTGGAAATTTCCAACTAACTGGGGCAAAAAAAACAGTTCTCAGCCTTTCCTCAAGATGTCTGAGGAAGTGAGACTAGACCCGGGGTTTTTTGACGTGTGGCAAAAGCCACATCATGTTTTAGAAGGAAGATGGGAAGAGGTGTGTCCTGCCCAACCACACAGAATTCCTCGGCTGAGAACAGCTACTAGATCTGTGTCCCAGCTGTGAGCTGCCAGAGGATATTTGCCTAAATGCTAAAAGGACTCCAGTCATGTACTTTTTTCTGTTTGGAAAATTACTCCTTGTTCATTTGAAAATAAAAAACAAAGATATGAGCGTTGTTCTCACATGTGAGCCTTTGTTTAAAACCAAGCTTTCTTGATGCATCTTGTGGGAACTGAAACTCAGCAATGCAAGGATATAACCCTCCTGCTGAAAGACTGATGTCTTCCCCAAAAGCTATTGGACTCTTCTTTCCAGCCCTAGAGTTCAAACTTATTTCTTTGTTTCCTGTAAAAACTTCAACTTGAAAGAACATACATGATATTCTGAACTCACATTGCAAAAAGAACAACAGCATTCTAAACTCAAGCTTTAAATAAAAATGAAATGCTTCTCTTGCCCCAGATTAGATGATTTAGAAAATGTTCAAAACCTTAATCCCATGAAATATGCAAGGTGCTGTCATGCATCCAACTCTCTTACCCTTTCTGAAGACCCCACCTGGATTGCTCCATCTCCTCTACCTGAACCAACTCCAAGTCTTCCCCAAGCTCTTTTCTTCTAAGTTTACTGAACCTCAGTCTTTAACCCCCCACATTTTCTTGCCTTGGCAAAAACCCTAAAGCTTTCAGGGTGGTTAACAAACAGTAGGTGTCGGCCTCCAAGGGTTAAGAATTCACAGATGATAATCATCAGTATATTGTTCTGGAAAATTAAATACACCTGGGCCAAGTTTCTTACGGCTGTACTCTTTGGAAATGCTTCAATCTTTAAAAAAAAAAAAAAGAAGAAGAAGAAGAAGTTCAAGAATGTGAACTTCATTGCTCACATATACTTTCCTAGGATTCTTTTCTTTTTCTCTTTGATATGTCATTATGTGATTTGGGTTTTCCCCAGATTTTTACCTCTTTGATATATGAAAAATGTGCTTGCATCCTGCCATCCTAGTAGGGGCCTGAAGTGACAAAAGAAAGTGCTCATTCAAGAAGGCTTGACTGTGCTGTCATCAGATTCAGGCAATCTGACGGCAGCGCCCTCCAGCAACAAGCGTGAACTTGGTGGGGTTGGCCCTCAATCCAATTCAATCCTTCTACACACCAAACATCAGGCCCACATCAAGTCTCCAGAAAACCTATCAGGATGTTCTGGTTGTCAAGAAGTTCATATCTGTTGGGATAACAGACTAGAATAGAGGTGAGCACTGGCTCTACCCAAGGAGGAGACACCCATCATAGAAGAAAGGCCGAGGAACACATCACATAATGTAGCCACAGGTTCACATGGTGATGCAGAAGCCATGACGGCCTCCAAGGCAGAGAAACCAGTAGGAGAAAAAGTCCAGAAGTGTAAAAGGACTTAGGGGCATTCCTTGCGTGCCCAGACCAGGCCATGGGGAAGAGAAACAAAAAATGAAGCCTAGAAATACCGGTCAAAAATGGGTGATGAGCGCTTTGGTGTGTTGGCCTTATTCTGCATTAAGAGGAGGGCAGAATACTCAGATTTCACTCTGGCAAGAGGTCGAACGAGGAGTTGTAACAGGAAACATGACCCAATATAGTTCTCCTCTGGCTTTGGAGAAGTTGTATGAGCAGGGAGCAGACAGCAGCAAAGAATCCTTTTCAGTTGAGGACAGCATGATGGGACTTCAGGAAGAAAGTGGCCCTTGAACCTCTTAAAGGATGAGCAGGACTCAGATGGTGAGTGACAAAGAAGGGCACCCTGATCAGAGCAGGGAGACAGGATGGCCAGCATGCATGGCTCATTCCAGGAGAAGCATGGGACCTGCCAGGGCTGGCCAAGGCTGTTGGAGGCTTAGAGCAGAAGATAGGCTGGCCAGGTAGACCAGATCACATTGTGGAGGCCTCTGATTGCCACCTTAAGGATGTTTTTCTGAAGGCAACAGGAAGCCTGCAGGGCTGGTGATGTTCAGGTTACCGCCTCCCTTTCCCTTGGCTGTGACCACATGGGATGTGAGCAGAAGTGATGGGCTCATCAGCAGATCTTCCCATCCAAGCTCCAGGGCACCCTTTCTTTGCCTTTTCCTTCCCAGCTGGCACTGAGTTCAGAGTATCCTTGAAAATCCAGTGGGCATGACGAAGCCTCCATCAGCCTGAATCTCTGAAGGAATGGCTCTGTGCACACAGTCACACCATGACCAGCTTACTTACCCAGTACTATTGGGTGAGCAAAAACCAACCATCTGTGAATTGTGTATCACTTTATGCATTGAGATCTATTTTTCATATCAGCTCTGCCTAACATACCTCATATTGGCCCCAACTACGAAGATGGCAATGGAGAGAGAAAGACAGAGTCAAGAGACTTGTGGAGGTTAGTCCTCTAGACGTGGCTACCCGTTTTAAGGGCAGGTGAGCATCAAATATGGGGCCAGTATGTCCAGGCAGAATGGAGAGGAGGATTGAGAGGCTGTTCATCTGAGTTACCACGAAAGGAGAAAAAGGTTTGGAAGAAGGTGTGTGTGTGTGCTCAGTCATATCTGACTCCTTGCAACCCTATGGACTGTAGCCCACCAGGCTCCTCTGTCTGTGGGATTTTCCAGGCAAGAATCCAAGAGTGGGCTGCCATTTCCTTCTCCAGGGCATCTTCCCAACCCAGGGGTTGAACCCATGTTTCTTGGGTCTCCTGCACTGGCAGAATTCTTTACCACTAGCACCACTTGGAAGAGGTGGGATCTATTTGGGACCTGTAGGAACTGGGACCCCCAGGGGAACTGTCCAGCAGGCAGTTAGAAACACAGGCAAGGAGCCAAACCATGGAAGCCTGGGAGAACCACACAGATGCTTCCAGAACAGCCTGTGCTGCCCAGGAAGCCTCCCCAGGCACTTTCCTCAATGTTGCAAATATCTATGTATAAAACACACAAGGACCTACTGTGTAGCACAGGGAACTATACTCAATATTTTGTAGTAACCTATTAGGGAAATGAATCTGAAAATATATATATAGTCATGGTGTGGTATGCCTGAAAGTGACACAACACTGTCAAGCAAATATTTTTTAATTGTTGTTAAAAACTGTAGATATCAAGGGTCACAGACTTTCAAAGTTTTCACAACTGCTTAGAACCTACTGAGAACTACCAGCTGCCCTGATTGATGGACGGCTAGAGGCAATAAGCAAGTGCTCACAACTGTTGGAAATGCTCCCCAGGACATCTGTGCTCCTAAGGGGACCGAGCCTTCCTGAGATGGAGGTGTCAAGTGGCAGGGAAGGCCTTCATGCCACAGTTTGCCTTTGGGGCATCTCTAGTCATGGAGAAAAGTCAAGAATCCCCAAGAAACAAACGCCAGTCAGCAAGATAACAATTCCAGGGCTTCTATAATGCTCTTCATTTTCCAAAGCATGCTCATGAGCTTCATCTCCCTTCCAAAAAAGGAGAAGGGAACTCAGGCCATTCTAAGGTCCACGGAGAGAAACAGAGGACACTGGCAGAAAACATGTAAATTGTCTCTCTTGAAAGAGGCTATTTACTGCCCCTGTTTTTCTCTGTCTCAGCCAAGACCATCTGGAGCCCAGAAGGACAGGCACAGCAGAAGGAAGGGGAGATGGCTCGTTTCAGCTGCTTGGACACACCCGCCTTGGAAGGGAGCCTCCCCAGAGCATGCGGCTGCTACTGTTGCCCTCAGGGTCTCTTCTCCAGGTTGTTCTACACTCAGGTTTCACTCCGGGCACATTAGACTGGATCAGAGGCTCTGCTACGACCAGCGTGTGTGTTAGTCACTCAGTCGTGTCCTACTCTTTGTGACCCCATGGACTGTAGCCCACCAGGCTCATCTGTTCATGGAATTCTCCAGGCCAAGAATACTGGAGTGGGCTATCATTCCCTTCTCCAGGGGATCTTCCCAACCCAGGGATCGAACCCAGATCTCCCACACTGCAGGCAGGTTCTTTACTATCTGAGCCACCTGGGAAGCCCCTGCTACAACTCACTGAACGGTGACGTGCCAAGAAGTTAAAACCGAAGCAACATGATGATGCTTGAAGAGACTCCAGGGCTGGGGCTTCCACGGTGGCTCAGTGGTAAAGAACCTGCCTGTCAGTGCAGGGGACATGGGTTCAGTCACTGATCCAGGAAGATCCCGAATGCCGCAGAGCAGCCAGGCCCGCCTGCCGCAGCTACTGAGCCTGCGCGTTGCGACTGCTGAAGCCCACACACGTTAGAGCCTGTGCTCGGAAACAAGAGGAGCCACTGGCAATGAGAATCCCGGCACCACAGCTAGAGAGCAGCCCCTCGCTCGCCGCAACTAGAGAAAAACCCGAGCAGCAACTAAGACCCAGCATAGCCCAAAATAAATAAATACATAAAAATCAAGACTCCAGGGCTTCGGGCTGCTCAAACCCCAGTGCCCCGTGCTCAACGTTTTTTTTTTTTTTTAGTCACTAAGTTATGTCTCGACTGTTTGCGACCCCATGGGCTGTCGCCTGCCAGGCTCCTCTGTTCACGGGATCCTCCAGGCAAGAATACTGGAGTGGGTTGCCATTTCCTTCTCCAGGGGATCTTCCCAACCCAGGGATTGAACCCTACATCTGCATTGCAGGTGGAGGGGTGGTCAACTTGGTAGAGCGTCCATTCCCAAGTGGGAAAACCTGGGATGCTATACTGCCTTCACATTAATCCCAAGACACTCTGAGCAGTGGTTTTGAAGCCAAAAATCTCAGGGCAGTTTCTGGGCAGTTTCTGGCCCCATCTGCAGGAAGCTCGACTGTGAGCATCTCCTTTGATTCATCCACCCTCGACCTCACTGCCTTGGGAGCCGCCAGCACTGAGAACTTTCCTCCATGGTGTGCGGGTGTCCCCAGGCTTCCTTCAGGATTCCAAAGAGTTCATGGAACTTCTTCTCCCAGCTACATTCCTTTTTTCTAAGGCTTGGTTCCTATCATACCCTCCTTTTAAAAGGAGGTCAGGGGTTCTATTTTATGTTTAAAATAAAATTTAAAATCATCATTTAACATATATCTTAGAAGTCCTTCTAAGAGTCTCCAGCCCCATTAGCCATGGAATCTGCCTATTCCCTTGTTCTTTTTTGCCCAGCTTGCAGCTCATTTAAGTATCACTGGATCACTGAAGATAACCTGGACTTCCCTGGTGGTTCAGATGGCAAAGAATCCGCATGCAATGCCAGAGACCCGTGTTCGACCCCTGGGCTGGGAGATGACTCACGCTCTAGTTCTTAAAATCAAACTTCCTCTGCCAAATTCAAGACCCTGAATTTATCCAAATGATAGAAACATGCTTTTCCCAACCATCCACCAAAATACCTCCCATTCAGACCAACAATAGCCTTAATGGGTGATTCAGTCCCCTCCAGTTCTAAGGATAGTCTTCCTGCTTCACCATTGGGCCAGCAGCCTTCAATATTCTTCACACCGGCTCAGAAGATGCCACTCACCCTTTTCAAAGAGTGAGGTCCAGGTTTGAAAATGGATTGATTTCTAATTACATTAAATTAATGATGTTAACACATACACAGAAATGTGTCCCCATCAGGTATGAATCTATTTTATTAGGCAGAACTCTAATGTTGTTCCACCCTCAAGCCTTTGAAAAGCACTTATGGTGGGGAGTGGAGGCTGAGAGAAGGGACCCTTCCTGTATTTCCACCCTGGCTTCCTGGTGATGCATTTTTCAGAAAAGTTTACCTTGAACTTCTCCGCACCTCCTACCACCTCCCTGCAAATTTACACACAGAGCACCTTTGTGAGCCTGAGACAGGGACAGAGCACAGAGAAGGTGTGTCAAGCCAAACAAGTTGATTCATGTGCAAAAATCCCCCAACTGCGTTTACAGATTGAATTGGAAAAACTCTCCGCTGCTTCTGGGTGAAATTCCACTGAAACCCTTCACTGGCTGCCTATGCCTTCAGTACATATAGTTGCCAATGCTTGCACCACAGTTCACATGTGCAAACGCACATGATCAGAGGTATGTGAGAGCGTGTGGCTCCCAGATGTCTGTGTCATCCGAAGGCCAACGGTTTGCTGCATATCTGCTGTGCATACACATCGCTGTCTCTAATTGTGCTGTAGCCCACAACGTTTAACATGGTTTGCTTGGTGCGGTGCTTGGATTTTGAACTTAACAACACTAGATGCTTGAATGTATTGAGCAATGGGGCGGGACTTCTTTGGTTGGCAGTCATACGTTTATGAAGAGCTCCAATGACTGGGAAGGAACAGTTATGGATCTGCAACTGTACTGTATGACAGCCACTAGCCACTTGTGGCTTTTGACACTTGAAATGTGGCTGGTTCAAATTAAGATGTGCTGTAGCTATAAAATGCACACTAAATCTCAAAGATTAGGTACCAAAAAAGAGTCCAATAACTCATTGATAACGTTTTTGGTATTTTTTTTTATTGAAGTATAGTTGATTTACAATGTTATGCTAGTTTCAGCTGCATAGCAAAGTGATTCAGTGATTATATATATATATATATATACATGTTCTTTCTCTGATTCTTTCCCCTTACAGGTTTTCACAAGACATGTAAACTTCCCTGCTTGGAGTATACTCCTGTAGTACAGGAGCATAGTTCCCTGTGCTATACAATATATCGTTGATGGTTATCTGTTTTATATATGGCTGTTGTTTAGTCACTAAAGCATGTCCAACTCTTGCAACCCCATAGATTATAGCCCACCAGGCTTCTCTGTCCATGGGATTTCCCAGGCAAGAATACTAGAGTGGGTTGCCATTTCCTTCTCTAGGGGATCTTCCTGACCCTGGGATGGAACCCGTGTCTCCAGTGTCTCCTGCATTGGCAGACAGATTCTTCACCACTGAGCCACCTGAGAAGCCCATTTTATATATATAGTAGTGTGGGTGTTTAATCCCAATCTCCTAATTTATCTATTCCTCATTAATAACTTTTTAGAATGATAATATATGATATAATGATAAATTGGCTATACTAGATTAAGTAAAATGTTACTAAAATGTCACTTGTCCTTTTTTACTTTTTGTATGTGATCACTAGAAAAATTTAGCTTGCACATATGGCTCACATTATATAGTGATTGTACAGTGCTGACTCAGAGTACTTATTAAAACCAGAGTCTCATAGAAGTGGCCCAGGAATCTGCATGCTTAATAAGCACCCAGGTGATTGAGATCATTGCCATTTGGGGACCCCTGATATAGCAGGCACTGACATGGACCCCAAGGCAGAACACCTGGATTCTAAATTTGTTTCAAATTCTTTCTCATCAACATAATGCAGGGCTTGGATTAGACCTAGAAAGTTGTATGGTTTAAGGCTTCCAGTCCCATTTTTGCTGCTTAGTCTCTCAGTCATGTCCGACCCTCTGCGGCCCCATGGATTGTAGCCCACCAGGCTCTTCCATCCATGGAACTTGTCAAGCAATAATACTGAAGTGGGTTGTCATTTCCTACTCCAGGGGAACTTCCTAACCCAGGGATCAAACACGTGTCTCTTGCATATCCTTCATTGGCAGGTGGATTCTTTACCTCTAGTGCCACCTGGGAAGCCCTCCAGCCCCATTACCCACTATCCAGCAATTTGTGAGATCCCCAGAGACTGATTAGACCCAGATGGATAACAACTTCAGGCCTGAAGTTCCCCTGGAGTAGGAAATGGCAGGCTTCTCTGTCCATGGGATTTCCCAGGCAAGAATACTAGAGGGGGTTGCCATTTCCTTCTCCAGGGGATCTTCCCGACCCTGAAGTTCCCCTGGAGTACGAAATGGCAGGCTTTTCTGTCCATGGGATTTCCCAGGCAAGAATACTAGGGTGGGTTGCCATTTCCTTCTCCAGGGGATCTTCCCGACCCAGGGATGGAACCCATGTCTCCAGAGTCTCCTGCATTGGCAGACAGATTCTTCACCACTGAGCCACCTGAGAAGCCCATTTTATATATGGTAGTGTGGACGTTTAATCCCAATCTCCTAATTTATCCATTCCTCATTAATAACTTTTTAGAATGATGAACCCACCTATAATGATAGGTCTTCCACTGGGGGGGGCGGCGGTGGGGGGAGGAGAATTGGCTCATTCAAAATATTTCTAAAAGTAACCAATGAAATAAGTAATACCATGTGGTTTTGGAGGAGGAAAGATAGGAAGCAGAGAAGGAAGTGGGTAAGTCCCACTTCCACCTAAACCCCAAGTACACTTCGGGAAAAGGTGTGGATCCCTGGATCCCTGGATCCCTGACTATCAAGCCCATCAGCAGTGGGTGTTAGATTTGAGATGATAGAATTTCAAGTAAACTCTTGAAATTTGAAGACTGAATTGATTGACTGAATCATGTGTGAGGACAAAGTTTACCAGCCTGCCTAAAGGGAAAAGATCCTGGTCCAAGCCTTCTCCTTAATCGATGTAACAGTCCTCACAGTTCTTCATCACTTAAGTGACATGACAAAGAAAGGCAAAAAGTGCCAGCAACAAGCTGGTCATTCTACATCCATTTAGACATGAGTGCAGGGATCTTCTATGGCTGGGAACACTCAGCATACACAGAAAGATGATTTTCTCCACTAAAGAATAATAATCCAAGACAGAGGGCTTTGGCACTAGATGTCATGCTGAAAATCAAACACTTGCAGAAGAAGTGAGTTCCTACATCTGGCTTTGCTGAGGGCTCTCCTGCATTCAGCCTCAGACCTTCCTAGATTACATTTTCCTGTCAGTTCAATTCTCAAACCTGACCTAAATGTTGGCTTCTGCCCAAGCTCATTAAAGCAGGACTGGTCTGCCCAACAAGAACTTTACCATCCCAGCCAGACAGTGCTGCCATCAGCCAGGAGGAGGAAGACAAACAAACTTATGAGAAGTGAAATAAACTGAACTGGGACACAGATTATGAGTTTGCACCGTGAATAAACAAACACAGAGATTCCAGGTAAACTGTGGTTCTGTTTACAATGAAACAGGACGTTCTTTTGGGACTTCTCCTCCCAGTTTATCTGATTAGCAGTTCCCATGGACAGAGGAGCCTGGAGGGCTACAACCAAAGGGTCGCAAAGAGTCAGACACACCGAGCACACTAACACACACACACAAACACATCAAATAATAATAGTGAAACTGACACAACAGAAATCTCACCGGATAGGAAAGAATCCCTGTGTTCTAGAACCAGCGCCATTGTTCATGAGTGTTATCAAGTCTTTTCACTGATCAGGGAGTACTAACCTCTGCACAGGTTATGTCCTGTGGATCTAAACTAGATGCCGAACACACCAAACAAGATTGTTCGCATTTTCCACTTAGCTACTTTGCTCTGGTGGTTTGGGTCAAAGAGTTTATATGATTGTTATGAAACAGTGTTCAAAGTTTCAGAGTTACTTTCATTGTAAAAAGCAAACTAACCAAGAAAAAAATAATAATAATGCCAAAGTACGACTTTATGGTTGAGTTTGAGAGATTACAGCCAGATGGTATCTTTTTAAAGTCACATCCTTGCTTTAGGAGTGTGTTCCAGCCACCATGTCTTCCAGCCACAGCATCACTAACTCTAGGACACTTGGGCATGTCCATGTGTGGGACACCTCAAGTGACAGCTCACCACAGTAAATGACAGCTTGAGGCCCAGGAATGAGCACCAAAGTGAACAACACAAACTGTAGAGGAGACTCCAGGGGACAAAGAACCTAGGTCTCTCCTCCTTCAGTATATTCGCCCATGTACTTGGACACGCAGGCATGCATGTGTGTGTGTTACACGTATGCATATGTTCTCCCAGACTGTCTCAAGCTCACTGAATCAGCAATGACTCAGAGTCCAGTGGGCTGACCTCTTGCTGCAGAGCAAAAGCCCCAGCGCATAGGAGTTCTTTTGTTTTCCTACAAGGAAAGAATGAAGAAGATGGCAGGGATGTATCATTCAAATGCTGCTGTTTAAATGAGAGAAAAGAGGGGATTTCCCTGGTGGTCCAGTGGTCAAGACTCCACGCTTCCACTGCAGGGGGCACGGGTTCCATCCCTGGTCAGGGAATTAAGATCCTGCATGCCATGCAGAGTGGTCAAAATTAATCAGTTAATTATGGAGAAAGAAAGAATCAAATGAAAGAGTCCCAGGTTCCTGATGTGGGGGAACAGAGGGATAACAAGGTGAATGCAATGGTAAAAATCAATGATAACAAGAAACACACTGATGGCTCCGGGAAACTCTCACATCCCCCTTCAACTCTAAAATTGGAAATACAAAGCTGGAGTGCCAGTGAGGCAGGGTGTACAGGTGCGTGAGTTCCATGCTTCAGACTACATGTCACTTCACCACAAAAGTAAAGGAAGAGGTCCTAGAAGACACGTGAAGTCCCTGAGATGGAAGGGAGAGGGGAGAGACTATGGAAAAGTTAGCAGTGGTAGTCACAGCTAGAGGTGCCGAGAAGAGGTGGAGAGAGCAAATCCCCATCCAAGGCAAGGGGAGAGGGCGCTTTCAGATCCAACAGGTGGTCACGATGCCAGATGCTGGAAAGAGATGTGGGAAGAGAGAAAGAGGACTGAGATGCAGTGTAGTTTTGCCAGTGACATGGCCATGAGGATCCTTGGTGGCATATTTGCAATAGAGTGGCAAGGCATCACCACGTGGGACAGTCACTGAGAAAGCACACCTCACGAGGCCTCTAAACAAATGCCGGGAAAGAGAGACCCCACCTGAGAAGGCAGATAAGCAAATCTAGGAAAGAGAGACAGTGTGGGAGGAAAACTTGAACCCAAACAGCTGTGACATTTGGAGGTATGAGCTGTATGGATAAAGGCTGGCTAACTGCAATGGGATGGAAGGGATTTGAAGGGACCCAACCTGGAACTTGAAGGAGTCACTGAGGTGGAGACAGGGTAAAAGAGACCCTGGGAGCAGGTAGACTCAGCCTCCAAATCCAGTCCAGCAAGTACCCAGTGTCCCAAAGGGTTGGCAGCTAGCCACGAGTCACCAGGAGAGGCAGACAGCTTGGGCATGAGGTGAGGGAACGGGCACATTTGTCAACATGGAGAACTGTCAAGTTTTCCAGCAAATAAACTAAACCAGGAGCAGGGAGGAAGCAGCAGCAGGAGCTAGTCTAGGAGGCGGCGAGACAGACAAAGGGCATCAGAGAAGCAGGGCAGATAAACGGGGTCCCACCAGCAGACCCTGATCCAGGGGCAACACGCCAGCCCCTGGGAGGGCTGTCGAGGGCAAACAGAAAGGGCCCGTCCAACGGGAGTGGGGATACCAAGTGCCAGACAGGTTCCCCAGGGAGGGGCTGGGGCCCCATGACTTGATAGAAGCCAGCGGCAGAGCTGGGTGTAAAGCAGACCCAGAAGGGCTGACAGAGGGATCAACTTCAGCCCGGGTCACTGTGCCAGGACCCTCGGCTCCTTCCCCTAGTAGGGAAGAAAGGGCCTGGATCAGGATGCTCAGGGAAGCCCAGCTTTATCCAGAAATGCCAAGAGAGGGCTATCAAGCTTGAGAAACAGGCAGGGGCCAGAGAAGTGATGCTTTAAGATCTAGTGAGCCTCATCTTAGAGACAGAAAAGGAAGATGATAAGGGAGAGTCCAGAGATAGTCATGAAAAGTATACTGTGGGGAGGAGACCAAGGAAGGGATGGGAAGGGATCATATTCACAAAAAAATGTGTGTCCTTAACCAGAATTGAAATAGACACATGTACCCCAGTGTTCATCACAGCACTGTTTACAATAGCCAGGACGTGGAAGCAACCTAGATGTCCATCAGCAGACAAATGTATAAGAAAGCTGTGGTACATATACACAATGGAATATTCAGTTCAGTCGCTCAGTTGTGTCCGACTCTTTGCGACCCCATGAATTGCAGCATGCCAGGCTTCCCTGTCCATCACTAACTCCTGGAGTTCACTCAAACTCACGCCCATCAAGTCGGGGATGCCATCCAGCCATCTCATACTCTGTCGTCCCCTATTACTCAGCTATTAAAAAGAATGCATTTGAATCTGTTCTAATCAGGTAGATGAAACTGGAGCCTATTATACAGAGTGAAGTAAGTCAGAAAGAAAAACACCAATACAGTATATTAACACATATATATGGAATTTAGAAAGATGGTAACAATGACCCTATATGTGAGACAGCAAAAGAGACACAGATGTAAAGAACAGACTTCTGGACTCTGTGGGAGAAGGCAAGGGTGGGATGATTTGAGAGAACAGCATTGAAACATGTATATTATCCTATGTGAAACAGATCGCCAGTCCAGGTTCGATGCATGAGACAGGGTTCTCAGGGCTGGTGCACTGGGATGACCCTGAGGGATGGGATGGGGAGGGAGGTGGGTGGGGGGTTCAGGATGTGGAACATATGTACACCCATGGCTGATTCATGTGAATGTATGGCAAAAACCACTACAATACTGTAAAGTAATTAGCCTCCAATTTAAATAAATAAATAACTTTTAAAAAAAGAAAAAAGAAAGAAAGAAATGTATGCCTTTGCTCTCCCCGGGCCTAACCAGCCACAGACCCAGAGATACCATGGGGCAACCACTCATCAAACAAAAGGCACCTTGGAATCAGACCAAATCTGAGGCTGATCTGTCTGAGTTCAAGGAAGGGTCTCTTGATTGTGAAGATGGAGATACTCACACAAGTCCCCATGAAAGGTTATGAGCGTTGCTTCTTCGGAAATTAGTTTGTCACAGTGCCCATTCACCTGTTGTGAGAAACTTTTAGGGTTCTAACTGAGGGCTGAGAGGTGAGTTCAAGACTTCACACAGAACAAGGCAGACCTTTTCCTCCTCCAAGCTTGTCAGCTCCTGGCTGCACTGGGTTTTATGAATCTTCATGTTCAGGATAACAGCTAAAGGCTTCCTTTCAGTGAAGTGACTGAAAAGGGAGAGCTCTTCCTGGCCAAACAAAGGCTTCCTAATCATCAACTCCTGTTTTAAACCTTGCAAGTGACCCCAAGTTCTTAAATACCAACAATGGATCTTAAAAACTTTCTGACTTAAGTTGTCACCTTAAAAATTGTATGCTGGGTAAGTGAAGTCAGATAGAGAAAAAGAACAAATATCATATGATATCACTTATATGTGGAATCTAAAAAAATAAATAAATAAACTTATTAGCAAAAAAGAAAGTAGACTCACAGATAGAAAAAATGAACGGGTGTGGGACTTCTCTGGAAGTCCAGTGGTTAAGAACCCACATGCCAACGCAGGAGACATGGTTCAATACCTGACCCGGGAAGATTCCACGTGCTGCAGGGCAGCTAAGCCCAAAGGCCACAAGTACTGAAGCTCGAGCACTCTAGAGTTCATGCTCCACAACCAGAGAAACCACCGCAATGAAAATAAATAAAACCTATATTAAAAAACAAAAACTTGTGGTTACCAAAGGGAAAAAGTGGGGGGATGGGGGGATAAACTGGGAGTTTGGGATCAGCAGACACACACTATCATATATAAAATAGGTAACCAACAAGGACCAACTGTACAGCACAGGGAACTATATTCAATATCCTATAATGATGTATAATGGAAAAGACTCTGAAAAAAATATATATGTACGTAGACTCATAGGAAAAGACCCCAATACTGGGAAACAGCGATGGCAGGAGGAGAAGGCAACAACAGAGGATGAGATTGGTGGATGGCATCACCGACTCGATGGACATGAGTTTGAGTGAACTCTAGGACATGGTGAAGAACAAGGAAGCCTGGCATGCTGCAGTTCATAGGGTCACAAAGAGTTGGACACAGCTTAGCAACTGAACAAAATACATATGTGTACACATACACACACACACACACACACACACACACACACATATATATACATATATAACCGAGTCACCTTGTTATACACCTGAATCTGAATCATTGTAAATTAACTATACTTCATTGTATGCTTGGCTTTCCTTTAAGGGGAGAATATTTTGGATTTGTTTTTTTAGATGAAGGACCTACACCTTTATATTAACATCTTATCCAAAAGAATAAAGCACTGTAATTCCTCAGCTGCTGAGTCTGGGAAGCTGGGGGTTGCTGGGCAATAATCCAAAGAGAACTTTCAGAGGACGAGGAGCTAGCACCCGGCAGTCTCCTGTTTCTTTCGAGAGATTAAATCATACCTCCCCAGGTAATCAGACTGACCTTAATAAAAGTTCTCAGTCAAGAAATGAAGAGGACACCTTGACCCCAAAATCTCTGGCACATGTATCGGGAATGTGGCAGGGATACATGAGAACAAGTCTGGTTCCAAACTGTGGCTTATTTTCAAATCCAGTAAAACATAGAACATGGGTAAATTTGCAAATTTCAGTAAAAACAATTCAAACATGAAGTTGTTGGAGCTTTGGTACATGTAGTTTTTTGGGAAATCCTCTTTTCCTTTCCTCAATATCATGTATGAGATGCCTAAAAGTAGACTTTTTTTTTTTGACTCAATAAATGTATTTATTTACATGGTTCTAATAAGACACACAGGCATCCAAAACCTAGGAGATAATGAGATACTCATTATTTCTTGAATCAAAACAGATGACGTTTCAAAAACACGATTTAACTACCAGAATATTTGAGTTCTCAATAAATCATATTGATAGGCAATTTCAAACACTTCCAGAAAGAAAATAGTCTATTTCCATGGTTTGTAACCCATACGCTGATATACCAGGAATCACTCTCGCCATGCCTTTCCCTGCCTCCATCACCTGGCAGAATCTCCCCTGCCCAAAGGCCCAGGGGGTGCAGATGACAGTTAGCAGGGAGAGGATACAGGAAGCCACAGCTGCTCTGATTTCATAGATGTGGGTTTCCTCCACCCCACAGTGAACCATCTGATCTTCCCTCTCCTTTTGCGTTTCCCCAGTCCTTTCTGCTGGTTGCCTCCATTGAAATCTCCTCTCCAAAAATCCAAGAAACATCATGGGACTTACGACAGGGTAACCCTGGGCTCAAATCCTAACTCCAGGGTTAATGGATACAAACTACTCCATATGGAATAGATAAACAACAAGGTACTGCCCAAAGAATTGATGCTTTTGAACTGTAGTGTTGGAGAAGACTCTCGAGAGTCCCTTGGACTGCAAGGAGATCCAACCAGTCCATCCTAAAGGAGATCAGTCCTGAGTGTTCATTGGAAGGACTGATGCTGAAGCTGAAACTTCCCATACAAAGTGTTCCCATACTTTGGCCACCTGATGCAGAGAACCGACTCATTGGAAATGACCCTGATGCTGGGAAAGACAGAAGGCGGGAGGAGAAGGGAACGACAGAGGATGAGATGGTTGGATGGCATCACCGACTCAATGAACATGCGTTTGAGCGCTCCAGGAGTTGGTGATGGGCAGGGAAGCCTAGCGTGCTGCAGTCCACGGGGTCACAAAGAGTCGGACATGACTGAGTGAGTGAACTGAACTGAACTGTATAGCACAAGGAACTATATTCAACACCCTGGGATTAAACCACAGTGGAAATGAATATAGAAAATGATGTCTATATGTGTATAAAAGACTCACTTTGCTGTATAGCAGAAATTAACACAACATTGTATATCAACTCTGCTTAAATAAATACACAAATAAAGACCAAAAAAGTTCAAAATGGGTCTCACTTGGCTAAAATCAAGGTGTTATCGGGGCTGCATTCCTTCTGGAGGTTCTGAGTAAGATCCTTCCACCTTGCCTTTCCCAAATTCTGGTGGCAGCCTGCATTCCTTGGCTGGTAGCCCCTTCCTCCCTCCATCTTCAAAGCCAACACTGCAGCATCTTTCAATCTCCCTCTGACTCTGCTCTTCCCACTTTTTTCATAGGCACACTTCTGATTACATTGGCTAATCCTGGAAAATCTCCCCACCACCGTAGCTTTAAATGAATCATATCCAAAGTCCATTCTGCCAGGTACAGTGACCTTTTCACAGGATCAGGGGATTAGGATGTGGACATTTCTAGGGATCATGTTTCTGCCAGCCGTAGCTCAGTGTGTAGTGTGTTCTCAACACATAGGAGCTGTCATGGCAGAAGCAGAAGGAGGAGGAAGAAGAGGGAAAAGCAGGAGGAGGGGCCTAATGAAATTCATTTCCTGAATATTGAAAACTGGTTCCAAAGCGAGTTCAAATAAATCCACAGATGGCTCATCCAAAATGTCTGTGAAGGAAAACTACGGATATTTGTGGTATGTCATCAACTTTCATAGGCTAGCGTTAGAGATAACAGCTAACTCTTTCATAGGAAATATGGTTTTAGTACTAATAAACGTGGTTTAGTGATATTTACTAATACTTACTAACTATTATATAAACTGTAAGTATGGTTTATATAAACCACTTAAAATCATGAAGACTTCCATGGCAGTTGGGTGGTTAAGAATCTGCTGGCCAATGCAGGGGGCACAGGTTGGATTTCTGGTCTAGGAAGATCCTACATGCTGAAGGAGACCTGCTAAATTTAATAATACATTTAATTTTCAACAGTCAGGTGACATTATTATTTTGCCTAAGAGAACCTAAGAACACAGAAGTTAGATTCCTTGCTCAAAATCTTATAGCAAAACAAAGATTCAAACCCAAGCCCTCAGGGTCCTAAGCCTAAACTCTTAATCACTCAGTTCTATTTTTCTCAATAATTAACAGATTCATTCATAATGGTCCTACTTACATTTTTCAACATAATCATTTTTGTCCTAAAGTATTTTGATCCTCTTAAAGTTCACAGTGCCAGGCATTGCGCTTTTCTTCTGTTTGCCTTTCAGAGCAAAGACACAGACCCATTCAGTGCTTTAGTATAAAGCTACCCAAATTCCAAGAAAAACGATCTTAATTATTTTAACAAAAGACAACACTTCATAGTTGAAACGAGAATGGTCTCCTTGCTCGTTGACTGAGTGACTGCCTTGCCCATCTGTGGGCAGCACCAGCGCTGGGCCTTCAGCCATAATGTGGTTACCTAAGAGCACATAGATGGTGTCTTCTCTTCTAGATGGTTTTCCAAAATGCCCCCAGCGTCTAACACCTTCTGTCAGGCTAGACTTCTTCTCCAACATACCCATGTTGCAAATTTCTCAAATACTTCATGGATTGCATGTGTGGAGAAAAACGGGAGCTTTGATCACAGCACACACCCCAACAAAAATTTTTTATTCTATACCTCAACTAGAACACTGTTGAAAACAAAGCTGTATGAAGGGTTTCCTCTCACAACATTAACCAAATAGAGGTGGATGGAAAAAAGCAGTTTCAGAAACTGGGCTGAAAGCCTGGGCCCCACGACTAGACTGAACTGGAACCAATTTACATGAAGGATCATATTCAATATGAGCTTTGGAGACTGTCCTGAACAGTCTTGCCATGGCTTTGGCCATCAGCACCTTAACCCTTTCTCCATGTTTGAAGACACTGCCTATCTTCATAGCCTATCACCACCAAAGCTGAAAATGCCCCCACCCGCCTGCTCCAACATCTGGTGGGGAAGGCTGGCCACGTGACCTCTGGTGGCCAATCAGACGCTCTGGCTGGGTTTTGCCCCTGGATTGAATGACCCAACTTTATCTTCCATCACCACACTTATCACTCCATTTATGAGCTCATGTGTTGTATTTCCCCAACTGAATATAAGGTTCCATGAGGACAGTCAATTTTGTTCACTGATATATTCCTAGTACTGAATATAATTCCTGGCTCATAAAAGGAATGTGATACGTTTCTTGAGCAAATGAATAAATGAATGGATAGATGGAATTAATGGATCCATGTGTGAAAGAAGGTGAACTTCCCTTTCCCTTTCCCAAAGGATCATGCATGATAAGGAACACATTCCTTCAGCCAACTGTTATCAGTGAGAGAAAAATATGAGGGGCAAAACAAGATCATGTTACTGCTTTGTGGAGGGAGGCATTCACTCCTTCCACTTTGCACCTTTCTCCTGAGCAGAGCTCTACACACTCTGGTCCCTGGTGGTGCATTACCAAAATTTTATTTTCAAAAGGGCAGAGTATCACCATTTGAGAATTGCAACTCCCAAAACTCCTAACATGAAAATATCACAAAATGATGCAAACATACCAAATAAGAGGCCACTGTCAGTCACCTTAGAGAACAAGAAGTGTTTAGGAGCAGTGTTAGGCAAAAAAAAAAAAAAAAAAAAGCCCCGATTTTTTTTTAAATTTATTTATTTGTAATTAGAGGATAATTCAGTTCAGTTCAGTCACTCAGTCACAGCACGCCAGACCTCCCTGTCCATCACAAACTCCGGAGTTCACTCAAACTCATGTCCATTGAGTCGGTGATGCCATCCAGCCATCTCATCCTCTGTCATCCCCTTCTCCTCCTGCCCCCAATCCCTCCCAGCATCTGAGTCTTTTCCAGTGAGTCAACTCTTCACATGAGGTGGCCAAAGTATTGGAGTTTCAGCTTCAGCATCAGTCCCTCCAATGAACACCCAGGACTGATCTCCTTTAGGATGGACTGGTTGGATCTCCTTGCAGTCCAAGGGACTCTAACAAGTCTTCTCCAACACCACAGTTCAAAAGCATCAATTCTTCAGTGCTCAGCTAATTGCTTTACCATATTATGTTGGTTTCTGCCATATATCAACATGAATCAGTCATAGGCACACATATGCCCCAATATTTTTAAAGGGAAGAGGATTTCTAGAATATACCACAATATTTAATATCAACTCCTTTAAAAATCTACAACAGATTAACAGCTATCATGAAATCTGCATATTTTAATGAACATACATCTCCATCCCACCTATATTTCACTCCCCATGCAGAATATGCCCAGCTGCCTCCGCAATTACCTTATGACATATTTTCTAGAACAATCACCATCATAGATGTCCTTCACTTGATAAATCCCAACTTACGTATGTGCATTAGAAATTACAATATCCAGAGCTAGGGGTCAGTCAGTTCAGTTCAGTCGCTCAGTCGTGTCCGACTCTTTGCGACCCCATGAATCACAGCACGCCAGGCCTCCCTATCTATCACAAACCCCCAGAGTTCACTCAGACTCAAGTCCATCGAGTCAGTGATGCCCTCCAGCCATCTCATCTTCTGGTGTCCCTTTCTCCTCCTGCCCCCAATCCCTTCCAGCATCAGAGTCTTTTCCAATGAGTCAACTCTTCGCATGAGGTGGCCAAAGTACTGGAGTTTCAGCTTCAGCATCATTCCCTCCAAAGAAATCCCAGGGCTGATCTCCTTAAGAATGGACTGATTGGATCTCCTTGCAGTCCAAGGGACTCCCAAGAGTCTTCTCCAACACCACAGTTCAAAAGCATCAATTCTTCGGCGCTCAGCCTTCTTCACAGTCCAACTCTCACATCCATACATGACCACAGGAAAAACCATAGCCTTGACTAGACGGACCTTTGTTGGCAAAGTAATGTCTCTGCTTTTCAATATGCTATCTAGGTTGGTCATAACTTTCCTTCCAAGGAGTAAGCGTCTCTTAATTTCATGGCTGCAGTCACCATCTGCAGTGATTTTGGAGCCCAGAAAAATAAAGTCTGACACTGTTTCCACTGTCTCCCCATCTATTTCCCACAAAGTGATGGGACCGGATGCCATGATCTTCATTTTCTGAATGTTGAGCTTTAAGCCAACTTTTTCACTCTCCACTTTCACTCTCATCAAGAGGCTTTTAGTTCCTCTTCACTTTCTGCCATAAGGGTGGTGTCATCTGCATATCTGAGGTTATTGATATTTCTCCCGGCAATCTTGATTCCAGCTTGTGTTTCTTCCAGTCCAGCGTTCCTCATGATGTACTCTGCATATAAGTTAAATAAGCAGGGTGACAATATACAGCCTTGATGAACTCTTTTTCCTATTTGGAACCAGTCTGTTGTTCCATGTCCAGTTCTAACTGTTGCTTCCTGACCTGCATACATATTTCTCAAGAGGCAGATCAGGTGGTCTGGTATTCCCATCTCTTGAACATTTTTCCACAGTTTATTGTGATCCACATAGTCAAAGGCTTTGGCATACATAGTCAGTAAAGCAGAAATAGATGTTTTTCTGGAACTCTCTTGCTTTTTCCATGATCCAGTGGATGTTGGCAATTTGGTCTCTGGTTCCTCTGCCTTTTGTAAATCCAGCTTGAACATCTGGAAGTTCACGGTTCACATATTGCTAAAGCCTGGCTTGGAGAATTTTGAGTATTACTTTACTAGTGTGTGAGATGAGTGCAATTATGTGGTAGTTTGAGCATTCTTTGGCATTGCCTTTCTTTGGGATTGGAATGAAAACTGACCTTTTCCAGTCCTGTGGTCACTGCTGAGTTTTCCAAATTTGCTGGCATATTGAGTGCAGCACTTTCACAGCATCATCTTTCAGAATTTGAAATAGCTCGACTGGAATTCCAATGTGCAGTATGAAGAAGCTGCTAAAAAATAAATGAAATCATGGGCTACTTTGATCATCACTCACCCTTTTAGTATCAATAGATGTCTATCAAAGTAGCCCATGATTTCATTTTTTCTTTTAGCAGCTTCTTCATACTGCACATTGGAATTTCTCCTAAGCTGATTGCTACACACTCTTCAGATTTCATAAAAAAGATGAAGAGTTGAACTCAGTGACAAACTTAGGATATTCACCTAGTTCCCCTCATCCTCCACATTCTTATAAAGGACTGAAGAGATGATTTTTAAAATACTGGACCATAAGAGGGGTGAAAAACACTAAGCAGTACCCAACATTAACTAGAAAATTTGAGACAAAAAGTCAGAAAGACAAAAACCAGACAGGATCAATTTGTTGGAGGAAAATATAACCAAACACCTGTGAGGAAGAAGGCTTCTACAGAGAGGGGTGATTGCACTGTCCTCCAAGCTCCAAGGCAATGGATCCAAGAAGCAAGAGGGGCAAATCCAGCAAAAAATGATAGAAGGTCAATTAGGTCACTGCATTTGGAGCAGCCACATCTCTTGGCTCCTCACTCTTGCCCTCTTGAACTGAGTGGTGACTAACAGGTTAAAGTGATAGACTTGGGGCCCCCAGGCTGGAGAGGCATCAGTCACCTGAAGCTATGGCAGAAAGTGGCTTGATGCTCACCAAGGCCATCTTCCTCTTCCTGTACACAGGAAAGCTATATTTGCCAGCTTCCTTTGTAGTTCGGTTGAGACAAGGAGATCAAACCAGTCAATCCTAAAGGAAATCCCCTGAATATTCATTGGAAGGACTGAGGCTGAAGCTCCAATCCTTTGGTCACCTGATGCGAAGAGCCAACTCATTGGAAAAGACCCTGATGTTGGGAAAGATTGAAGGCAAAAGGAGAAGGGGGAGGCAGGGGATGAGATGGTTAGATAGCATCACTGACTCAATGGACAAGAGTTTGAGCAAACTCTGAGAGATAGTTAAGGACAGCGGAGCCTGGTGTGCTGCAGTCCTGAGGGTCGCAAAGAGTCAGACACAACTTAGTGACTGAACAACATGTAATTACTTTCTAGCCAGTGGGGGTCAATGAAATGTACCCCTTCCAGGCCTGGTTATGAAAGTGCTGTACAATTATCCTCAGTCTTTCTTCTCTGAAAGTAAAGGATCCAAGGAAGGTCTATGAGGGGGCCCCAGAAGACAATGGAAATTGTCAGGATCCTGAATTCAAGAGAGAGAAAAACAAATCTTTATTGAGCTACTAAGTCTGTGGGTTATTTCTTAAAGTTACCATGAGTTCCCCGACTAATCCCATAGCCCAAGAAACCCTGAGAGGATATGGAAGAGCTACAACAAAAAAAAAAGCTGCACACCAGCATCTCCATCAGGGTGCTTCCAGGAAATGGACAGCATATTCAAGAAGTTTATCAATGAGATACTCACAAATAGACTATTTCAAGAGGTAAAGACAGGGCTGAGGGAATCATCCGGGGATGATGAAGCTCTCAAGGGTCTCAGTGGAGAACATGACCTCCTCCAGGCCTGACGGGTGAAAGATGGAGCACTTACCAAGTTTTAGGGGAAGACTGTCCCTCAGAGGAGGACTTCAGAATCTAGGCAGAAATACCACCTCTGCCAAAACCAGGACGACAGAGGGAGGGTGAGAGAGAAGAGGAGATCGATACTCCTGTCTTTCTTCCTGTCCTCTAGACTCAGCTGAGTGTCCCTTTGGCTGAGCCAACCAAAAGGGAGTGGGCAAGGGAGCCCAGTGATGCAGAGATCAGCCTCCCAGGGCCCATAGTGAGGCTGATTAGGATGAAGCGTGGATTTGGGAGACAAACTGAGAAGAACCTGAACACCTTCCCAGCAGCCCATCCTGCCAATCCCCAGGCACCAGGGAAGGGCATCTGTGACCAGAAAGAGCATCCACAGAGAGACAAACTAAATGAAGATGACAAAGAATACAAAGAATCAAAGATTTAAGGAAAAAGGAGCACAAAAGCAGAAGAAAGAAGACATCAAAGCCTAAGGAGCAAATAGAAGAGGATTAACACATTTTATCTTGTGAAAATCCAAGAATTGGCTATTGCAAACCCCAGATGGCACAGTGGTAAAGAATCTGCCTGCCAAGCAGGAGACTCAGGTTTGATCCCTGGGTAGGAAAGATCCCCTGGAGAAGGAAATGGCAACGCAGTACAGCATTCTTGCCTGGGAAATCCTGTGGTCAGAGGGATCTGGCGGTCTACAGTCCATGGGATCACAAAGAGTCGGACACCACTTAGTGACTAAACAGAAGCAGCATCATATCTATAAATTAAGAATCAGCTACTATACAAGAAAATTTTAGAAATGTTAAGAATTGACTCAGAAAACAAAATATTCACTGAATATATGGAGTGGAGAAAGTTCACAGTAACTTGTTGACCTGGAAAAATTGAGCCAAGGGATTCTTTAAGACTATATTACCAGAAGGAAAAAATGGAAAATACATATTTTTTAAAGAGTATGAAGTGCCAATCCATCTAGTGAAAATTCTAGAAATAGAGAACAGAAAAAATTCTAGGAATGGAAAAGAACAAGTAATGAAGGGAAAAAAAAATTTCCCAGGGCTGAATAAACATGAATTAAAACTTTTCATCAAGACCTACTCTTTGATTTTTTTTTTTTACTCTACTGTTTTAAAATTCAGAAGTTCAAAGATAAAAGAAAATCCTAAGTGCTTCTTTGAGAGAATAAAATAGGTTACTTAAAGTTAATGAGTTTCTGAGCAGCATCAAATTTCTCCTTGACAAGACTTAATGCTAAAAATATAATACACTAATACCTTAAAAGTTCTGACGGGCAATTACTTTGAATGTAGAATCTGATTCCTACCCAAATTAACTTTGAAAAGGAAAAACAAAGGCATTTTCACAGACATTCAAAGATTCACACACAGGCCTCCTCAAATAGATTTAACGAAGCAGGAAAGAGAAGTTAATTCAAATAGAGGAAAATGTGGGACCCATGGATCAACAGAAAACAGAAAAACTAGTAAAAACATAGTTCACTTAGAGATATCTTTAAAAATTTTTGTAGATGGGAGGGAGGTTAGAAAGGGAGGGGATATATGTATACCTATGGCTGATTCATGTTGAGATTTGACAGAAAACAACAAAATTTCATAAAGCAATTATCCTTCAATAAAAAAAATTATTAAAATAAATTTTTGACAATAATTTGCAACTTAAAAATCCCAGAAGACCTCAATATGGGAGGCGGCAGGGTTGGGGAGTAGAGGGAAATTAGTGAAAATAATCCTAAATGTCTAGATTTGTTTGAAATGTGAAACAGAAATATTATAGATAACTAATTTCAAATAATTAATTTAGAAAGAGAGGTAGAAAATGTGAGTAGATGAATACCTATATAAGGATTTAAAAAGTAGCAAACTTGAGTCTTTAAAAAAAAAAGATGGTGCCAAGACCAAACATTTCCTAGGGATTTCTGTTCCTTAAAAAAAGTGGTAATCCTTAAATTATACATCTATCTGAAAGTACACAATAGTAAAGAGAATCCAGACTCATTCTGCACAGTTAACATCACTTTGATTCCAAAACCAGAAGACAAGGTGAACTCGAGACCAAAAGAAAGAAGAAGCCATAGGTCAAAGTTACCTATGTATGAACATAGATATAAAATACTAAAAAATATATTAGCAAATAAAATTCAGAATATATTATTATTTTTAATTATAGCCAAACAGAATCCACCTAGAAAATGCAAGAATAGGTCAATATTAGGAAAGTTATGATGCTGTTGTTTAGTCACTAAGTCATGCTCATTCTTTTGGGACCCAATAGACTGTAACTGGCAGGCAGTTCCCTCTGTCCATGGGATTTCCCAGGACAATATTAGGAAAGTTATGATGTCATCGGCATTCCCAGATATCTCAGTTGGTAAAGAATCAGCCTGCAATGCAGGAGACCCTGGTTTGGGAAGATCTGCTGGAGAAAGGGATAGGTTACCCACTCCAGTATTCTTGGGCTTCCCTTGTGGCTCAGCTGGTAAAGAAAGAAAAGAAAAGAAAGAAAGTGAAGTCACTCAGGCATGTCCAACTCTTTGTGAACCCATGGACTGTAGCCTACCAGCCTCCTCTGTCCATGGGATTTTCCAGGCAAGAATACTGGAGTGGGTTGCCATTTCAGCTGGTAAAGAATCTGCCTGCAATGCAGGAGACCTGGGTTCGATCCCTGGGTTAGGAAGATCCCCTGGAAAAGGGAAAGACTACCACTCCAGTATTCTGGCCTAGAGAATTCATTCATGGACTATATAGTCCATGGGGTCGCAAAGAGTCGGACATGACTGAGCAACTTTCACTTTGCAGGATTGAGACCCAAGTATTAATGTGGGTTGGAATCACAATAAGAATAAAATAATAAGGGCTTATAGGCGTGAGAATCAGGATAAAAAATCTCTATTACAAAATGTAATGATAGATTTTGGAGAAGAAAATGGCAACCCACTCCAGTATTCTTGCCTAGAAAATTCCATGGACTGAGGAACCTTGTAGGCTACAGTTCATGGGATCACAAAGAGTTGGACACGATTGAGTGACTTCACTTTCACTTTCTTTAATGATATTTTTAATAAGGTAAATGCAGTCATTATGAATGGAAAGATAAAAATTATAAAGATGTTACTTCTCCCCAAATTAATCTGTAAATTCAATACAATTTGAATAATATCCAACAGAACTTTTTATGGAATTGGCAAGATGATTTTCAAGTTCATCATAAAGAGAAAATATAAGAACTTCGTTTTGAAAAGATCAAAGGGAACTATTAAATATCAAAACAGACTTCAAATCTGAGTTAATGAAAAGAGTGTGTTATTGGTACAGAAATAGAGAAATAAATCAATAAAATAACAGAGTCCAGAAACAGAAACAACCCAATGGGAAAAACATGGATAAACAAATGAATGGTGTGGAGACAATTAGGTATTTATTAAGAAAAATTAAGCTAGACTTCCCTTCTATACAGAATACTTCAAAACAAAGCCCAGATGGGTTGAAAAGCTAAGCATCTTTTTTAAAAGACTATAAATATTAGCCAAAATATTGCCTAATATTGCATAAATAAATAAATATTAGGCAAAAATACAGAGAATTTATAACTTTGGATAAAGTCATTTTTAACCAAGACAAAACCAGAATTTCAAAAATCCAAAGATTTGCTATCGTGAACATTTAATGCATTCATAAGAAAAGATTCCTTTTAAAATTAAAACACAAGAAACAAACTTGGAGAAAATCTTTACAACAATTAATGAAGGTAATATCTAGACTCTTTAGAGAACTCATGCAAGTCCAGAAGAAAAAAAAAATTATAAAATGAAAACAAGAAAGGGTATAAACCAGAAATTCCAAATAATATAAAGGTACAAGTGTCCAAAAGCAAACGAAATGCTCTGATAATCTGGAAATTGCTAATTAAAACAAGAATAATGCTTTATGCCCTTATCAGCATGACAGAAATTTAATAGACTGAT
Organism: Bos indicus x Bos taurus; assembly: GCF_003369695.1. Lineage (NCBI taxonomy): Eukaryota > Metazoa > Chordata > Mammalia > Artiodactyla > Bovidae > Bos > Bos indicus x Bos taurus. The sequence continues at coordinate 147,559,189 of NC_040076.1, forward strand.
AAAAGCAGTGTTCATAAGGGTGGAATATGGGGGAAATTGGGGAATATGGGGGAAATTACATTCTTGGTAAAAGGACAAACTGATAAAGCTTTTCTGGTAATAATCTTCAGAAATCATAATCATTATCTTTGATCCAAGAATTCCTAAAGAAACACTCACAGATGTGTTATATATATAATGATATCTGATGCAATATTGCATGAAATAGCAAAAAAAAAAAAAATCAGAAACATTTATGTGGGAAGCAGTTTAATAAATCACAATCACCAATTTAAAATCATGGGCTTTTATACATAACAGAGTGATATGAAAAAATGTCATAGAATATCTATAGAGCACTATCACTTTTTTATTAAAATGTGTATAAATCTGTGGTGGTAGAAAACCTACAGAGAAAAAACTGAACACACAGTTGTGTCCCCTCACTTTAGCCATCACAGCACACCATACCCAACTGCATTTATTTGTTTTCATGTCTGCCTCCTCCCTGAGCTATCACGGTTTTCTTTCTTTTTCTCTCCACAGAAAGCATTCTGCAGGCATCCGTTAAATGGCTGCATGGCTGTCTGACCTCAGCCCTGTCCTACTCAGCATTTTAGAGGTTAAAAGGATCGTATAATCCAATATGTCTCAGTTTCAATCCCAATAGTGCCATTTACTACTTGTATGACCTTGAGCCCCCCTTTTTTTCATCCATCAGAAGGAGAAATAATGCCTGTGGCATCTCACTGTTAGGAGGACTAAGAAAATACATGAAAAGCCCGTAGCACAATGCCTGGTGCTGTTCTTACTGCTGTGATCCAACTTGGTCCAAACTTAGAGGTTTAAAACAGCAGCGATTCACTGTGCCCATGAACCCGATCTTGAGCAGGGCTCAGGAGGGAGAGTTCATCCTTGCCCCTCCTGGAAAGAGCCAGGGCCACTCTCCTGGGGCTGATCCATCACTTCCAAGGTGACCTGCCCTTAGATGGCAACTGTTCTGGCTGTTGGTTCCTCCCCCAGTAAAACGTCTCCGCAGAGCAGCTTGAGTCTCCTCCCAACATGGTGGCTGGATTCCAAGAATAAGCATCTCAAGAAACAGGAGGTAGAAGTTGCCCGTATCTTCAGGTCTAGGCCCGAAAACTGGCACAATGTCACTTCCTCATATCTGTCGCTCAAGCAGTTACAGGGCCCAGATTCAGGCTGCCTCTGGACACGTATTATGTGCAAAATACACACACTGGGAGCAAGCCCAACCAAAGTCTCATTACTGTAAGTCAAGTCCAAGTATAAGTGAAGCTCCTTAGTGTGGCTCTTCCTAAAGAACTCACTGAGGTTGTTCATGACCATCTGAATGCAATGAACTATGGCATCCGGTCCCATCACTTCATGGCAATAGATGGGGAGGAAATGGAAACAGTGACAGACTATTTTCTCGGGCTCCAAAATCACTGCAGATGGTGACTGTAGCCATGAAATTAAAAGACTCTTGCTCCTTGGAAGAAAAGCTATGACCATCCTAGACAGCCTATTAAAAAGCAGAGACATTACCCACAAAGGTCCATCTAGTCAAAGCTATGGTTTTTCCAGTAGTCATGTATGGATGTGAGAGTTGGACTGTAAAGAGAGCTGAGCACTGAAGAATTGATGCTTTTGAACTGTGGTGTTGGAGAAGACTCTTGAGAGTCCCTTGGACTGCAAGGAGATCCAACCAGCCCATCCTAAAGGAAATCAGTCCTGAATACTCACTGGAAGGACCGATGCTGAAGCTGAAGCTCCAATACTTTGGCCACCTGATGCAAAGAACTGATTCATTGGAAAAGACCCTGATTCTGGGAAAGACTGAAGGCAGGAGAAGAAGGGGACAACAGAGGATGAGATGGTTGGATGGCATCACCGACTTGATGGACATGAGTTTGAGCAAGCTCTGGGAGTTGGTGATGGACAGGGAAGCCTAGCATGCTGCAGTCCATGGAGTTGCAATGAGTCAGACACAACTGAGCAACTGAGCAACTGAACTGAACTGATAGAGGCTAGTTATTTTCAACCCTACATGCAGACACGTACTCCACACACAATGGTGGGACGAGCATAGAATAACCACAGTAGACACTCCTGTTCAAAAAAGGGAGAAACAAGAGGCTGCATCAGCACAGTTGCAAAGCAGTTATGTGCTCCAGCTGTACAGATGGCGAAGTTTCTTTCTAGGGCCCTGGACTCTCTGGTGGATGTTGGCTGCACCCTCTGGACTGTCGTCTCTTCCTGTAACATCCTTTGTTTTCCGTAAGAACACTCCATTGGTGCTGTAGCTTTCTCAGCCTACTTCCTACCCATACAAGTTGGAGCTTTATTTTGTCTCTTTCAACTCAGCCTGGTGGTGCTTCCTATCAATAAGGGCTTCCCTGGTGCCTCATTTGGTAAAGTATCTGCCTGCAATGCAAGAGACCTGGGTTCAATCCCTGGGTCAGGAAGGTCCCATGGAGAAGGAAATGGCACCCCACTCCAGTATTCTTGCCTGGAGAATCCCATGGACAGAGGAGTCTGGCAGGCTACAGTCCATAGCTTGACAAAAAGCCAGACATGACTGAACAACTAACACACATCAGTTAGTAAGTATTAGAGTCAAGGTCAGGAAGCAACAGTTAGAACTGGACATGGAACAACAGACTGGTTCCAAATAGGAAAAGGAGTACGTCAAGGCTGTATATTGTCACCCTGCTTATTTAACTTCTATGCAGAGTACATCATGAGAAATGCTGGGCTGGAAGAAACACAAGCTGGAATCAAGATTGCCGGGAGAAATATCAATAACCTCAGATATGCAGATGACACCACCCTTATGGCAGAAAGTGAAGAGGAACTAAAAAGCCTCTTGATGAGAGTGAAAGTGGAGAGTGAAAAAGTTGGCTTAAAGCTCAACATTCAGAAAATGAAGATCATGGCATCCAGTCCCATCACTTCATGGGAAATTGATGGGGAAACAGTGGAAACAGTGTCAGACTTTATTTTTCTGGGCTCCAAAATCACTGCAGATGGTGACTGCAGCCATGAAATTAAAAGACGCTTACTCCTTGGAAGGAAAGTTATGACCAACCTAGATAGCATATTCAAAAGCAGAGACATTACTTTGCCAACAAAGGTCCATCTAGTCAAGGCTATGGTTTTTCCTGTGGTCATGTATGGATGTGAGAGTTGGACTGTGAAGAAGGCTGAGCACCGAAGAATTGATGCTTTTGAACTGTGGTGTTGGAGAAGACTCTTGAGAGTCCCTTGGACTGCAAGAAGATCCAACCAGTCCATTTTGAAGGAAATCAGCCCTGGGATTTCTTTGGGAGGAATGATACTAAAGCTGAAACTCCAGTACTTTGGCCACCTCATGCGAAGAGTTGACTCATTAGAAAAGACTCTGATGCTGGGAGGGATTGGGGGCAAGAGGAGAAGGGGACGTCAGAGGATGAGATGGCTGGATGGCATCACTGACTCGATGGACGTGAGTCTGGGTGAACTCCGGGAGTTGGTATTGGACAGGGAGGCCTGGCGTGCTGCAATTCATGGGGTGGCAAAGAGTTGGACACGACTGAGCAACTGATCTGATCTGATTGAGTCAATAATACTATATTATTAGAGTCAATGTGTGCTATAAACAAAGTGAATTTAGCATGCGTCCATGCATGCTAAATTGCCTCAGTCATATCTGACCCTGCAACCTTATGGACTGTAGCCTGCCAGGCTCCTGTATCCATGGGATTCTCCAGGCAAGAATACTGGAGTGGGTTATCATGCCCTTCTCCAGGGGATCTTCCCGACTCAGCAATCAAACCCATGTCTCAGTTTCCTGCATTGGCAGGTGAGTTCTTCACAACTAGCGCCACCTGGGAAGGCCAGGGGCTCTTACTGTTACTATGATTAATAACATGGATAAAGATACTAAGATGCCTTACCAAGCAGGCAATATTTACAGAATCTTTGCAGAACACAATTAAATAGGTAAAAAGAACAAGATGACATTTAATAAGGGTAAATAAAAGTCCTGTATGTAGACTTTAAAAATCAATTTCATAATTACAGGATGGGGAAGCTTTGGTTTACTGGCATGCCTGTCTCCCCAACTAAGCTGTAAGCCTTTTGTAGGAGAAAATTGAGGGGATTTAGTTGACAGCAAGCTCACAATGAAACAAAAGCATGAAGAGACACACACTGTAAGTGGCGTTCTGACAATGTAGCTTATAATCAGGATGGTGAGGGAAGTAAAACCACATCACAGGAGTAACTTTTGAGCAAAGAAATGACTTCACCAGGAGAAGAAAAAAGCCTCAGGGAAGTAAGACCAACCTGGGGGCAGGTGAGCCAACTTCATAGTCTGAAAGGCTGTCATGTAAAAGAAGAGATGGACTTGGCTCCAGAGGACAGAGTTAGCATGGATGGGGTGGTACCTCCAGGAAAGCTGACTTCCATAAGAAAAGCACTAGAGCCGTTGCTGTCAACCTCAGAGAGTTATTGGCATCATGTCAAGAGTTTTAAGTAATACTGATGCCAGGACCCACCCCCCAGAACAATCCTATCTGAGTCTCTGAGCATGGGCCCCAGGCAGTAAGGATTTTGTCAGACTTACCAGGAGGTTACATAGTGCTGCCATGACGGTATATGTGGGACTGACCCAGATAAGTGAGCAGACTTACAAAGAATTGACTGATCCATCACCAGAGGGGTTCCAACAGGAGTCAGTATTGTGACTGGAGATTCTGCATTAAGTGAGGGACCAAGTGAACTTAAAAAACCCCTATAAGATCCACAGATTCAAGGGCGGTAAATGAATCAACTCCATCACAGAGAACTCAGAGATTTTTCCTTGCTGAGGGAGCTGTGTGCCGAGGCCCGCATGCTCCAACCATGGCGCTCTTACCTCCTGGAACAGAGAGCTGTACTCCCTCCTCTCCACAGCAGGGGTCTCTCAGATAGGCTTCTGGGCCCAAACGGGCAGTTTGAGTCAGAGAGTAACCTGTTTGGAATGGTTAAGAAAATGGGAAGTTTAGGGGAGAGCAGGAGAGGAAATGAGGCACGAAAGCCCATGACCTGGGTATTTGAAATTCTGTGACCCCATTTCTACAGAGGCCCTCCTGCCTCCTCAATTTCCACCCACTGAATCCTCAACCCAACTCCAGCTCTTCATTTTTTTTTTAATTTTTATTGGAGTATAGTTGCTTTCCCATGTGGTTACTTTCTGTTGTACCACAAAGCGAATCAGCTATATGTACACACACATGCCCTCTTTTTTGGATTTCCTCCCCATTTAGGTCCCCACAGTGCACTGAGTAGAGTTCCCTGGGCTATACAGTCCTTTTGCACAGCAGAGTGTGTCAGTTGCCCCGTTGTTAGGCTGACTCTTTGCGACCCCATGGACTATAGCCTGCCAGACTCTTCTGTCCATGGAATTCTCTAGGCAAGAATACTAGAGTGGGTTGCCACTTCCTTCCCCAGGGGATCTTCCCAACCCAAGGATCAAACCCAGGTCTCCCACATTGCAGGCAGGTTTTTTACCATCTGAGCTACCAGGGAAGCCCTTGGCACAGCAAAGGAAACTATAAACAAGGTGGAAAGGCAACCCTCAGAATGGGATAAAATATTTGCAAGCAAAGCAACTGAAAAGGGATCTATCTCCAAAATATACAAGCAGCTTAATATCACACACATAAACAACCAAATCAAAAAATGGGCCTTAGACCTAAGGAGACATCTCTCCAAAGAAGACATCCAGCTCTTTATCTCAAGCTGAACTGTTCTCTTTTTTTGAATTGCGTTTCTTTCCATTTAGACAGCTAACATTATCTGCCATTTGCTGTTGGCACAGTCCTCGTGAGATAGTTCATTCTTGTAAGTCAGTGTCTGGAGCCTCAGCTACCCAATTCTCTGCCCTTTTCTGAGCTCTCCAGTTCATTTCTAGACCTTTTTATTAATGAAGTGCAGTAGGGCATTAAACATTCCAGCTCTTACCAGCAGCCTGGAAAGGGAAATAACCATTCTGATCATCAGATGATCCACTTCTGCCAAAATTGTATTTCACAAGCAGAATCCTTCCACGTCACGACTCCCGCCTTGAAAGAAGACACCAGTGCAACCCCATATCCCACACACCAAGAGCAGATACCTAACATGTCCAGAAGGATATCTTCTTTTTCCACAAGATCTTAATTGTTTTTCTATTTTCAAATACGGGGATCCCTGACATCGAGCATTGACCAGCACAGGTGGCCAAAAAGAAAAATTTTCTTATAATTTGAATACAGATGAAAGAGGGGGAAAAAAGTGTTCTAAATCACAGCACTGTCTTCTGAAGGCCAAGTGCATATTATAAAACTTTCCCGGTTCATTTCAAGCAACTGTTGAGCTCATCAATGCTTTATTTGTGAAAGCAAATGCCTAGCCTTACAAAACATCTATTCAAACAACCATGACTCAGAATTCTGGGACTTTCCTGCCTGTCTGGGAATTATGCTTATGATACAAATGCCGAGTTAATAAAAGCCCGCCTTCCACGCGTCAAAGACCTTTGCAATCTTAAAGAAAGAGGAAAAAAAAGAAAGCTTGCACTGGCAGCCCTTCTTTTGCTATGTAAATGACATTTGTGAGGTTTCATTGTACTTAGAAATAATCAGAGGATTTTTAGGGCAGTGAAACTACTCTGTGCTCACTGCACTGGTGGATACATGTCATGATACACTGATCCAAGCCCAGAGAAGGCGTAGCACCAAGAGTGAACCCTCATGTAAACTATGGACTCTAGGTGATGATGCCGTGTCAATGTATGTTTGTCAACTGTAAGAAACGTACCCCTTTGGCCAGGGCTATTGGTAATGGGGAGGCCATGTTTGTGTGGAGATAGGGCAGTGTTTGGGAAATCTCTGAAACTTCTGCCCAATTTTACTATAAACCTAAAACCTCATCTAAAAAGTGAAGTCTATTTAAGAGACATCCATGTAGAGAACAAATGTATGGACACCAAGAGGGGAAAGGTGAGTGGGATGAATCGGGAGATGGGGGTTGACATATACGCTAGGGATATTATGCATAAGGGCTTCCCAGGAGGCGCTAGTGGTCAAGAATCCACCTGCTAATGCAGGAGACACAAGAGATGAGGGTTCGATCTCTGGGTCAGGAAGATCCCCTGGAAAAGGAAATGGCACCACAGTCCAGTATCTTGGCTGGAAAATTCTGCAGACAAAAGGAGTCTGGCGGACTACAGTCCATGGGGCTACAAAGAGCGACTGAGCACTCTATGCATAAAATAGATAATTAAAGAGAACCTACTGAATAGCACAGGAAACGCTCTGTGGTGACCTAAATGGAAAGAAAATCCAAAAAAGAGGAGATATATACATAAAAGCTTAGCTGATTCACTTTGGGGTCCAGTAGGAACTAGGCTTCCCAGCTAGTGCTGAGGGCAAAGAACATGCCTGCCAATGCAAGAGACAAGAGAGACGTGGGTTCGATCCCTGGGTCGGGAAGATCCCCTGGAGAAGGGAATGGCAACCCACTCCAGTATTCATGCCTGGAGAATCCCACGGACAGAGGAGCCTGGCAGGCTGCAGTCCATGTGGTCGCAAAGAGTCGGACATGACTGAAGCGACTTAGCACGCATGCACAGTAGAAACCAACATTGTAAAGCATCTATGGTCCAATTAAAATTTTTTTAAACCAAAAGTAAAGTCTATTCTTTAAAAACTAACCATCTTGTTGGAAGAAGGTCTTAGTGCTCTCATGGACTCTGAATGAATTTTGCAAGAATGCTTCCTCTTGAAACACAGGAAAGTATGGATACATCGAGGATGTTGCCTTTGGAAGCTGGAGTTTTTAGGGTAGATTGTTACTCCTTTGAGGTGTCTGTACCTATCTCCCAACCTGGAAATCTCTTCCCCCTCCTCCCTGTCACGCTGAACTCAGCTGAAATGTCATCCTCTCGGAGAACCCATAACTCCTTCCTTCTCTCCCTCATCATCCTACCTGAAATAGCCCCCGTTTCTTGGCATCACACCAGCCTGTCCTTCCATCACTGCACCCCAGTCTTAACCCAGTGTGTCATAATGCTTTTCTCTCTCCCTCAGATTAGAGTTTGCCCCGTGCTGAGAAAGGTGTCTCTTCATTCTGTAATATTTATCAAGAACCAATGAACCATTAGAGAGAGGTGTCTGCCTCCATTCCCAGAACCCTGCCCAGTTGATACAGAGAAAGTCAGATCTCTGTGTTAAACCACCAGCAGTGAATCACCAGGTCATCCACAGCATAGATCTATTTGGGGGTTGGCAGGGCTTCCCAGGTGGCTTAGACGGTAAAGAATCTGCCTGCTTTTCAGAAGACCCAGGTTCAATCTGTGGGTCGGGAAGATCCTCTGGAGAAGAACATGGCATCCCATTCTAGTATTCTTGCCTGGAGAATCCCATGGACAGAGGAGCCTGGTGGGCTACAGTCCATGGGGTCGAAAAGAGTCAGACAGGACTAAACGACTAACACTTTCACTTTCAGGAGCTGGAAGAGGACTGAGGGAGGGCAAAGAAGAAGGGATGGGGGAATCATTCAGAAGTTAAGAAACCACACTGTCACTTGGTTAAGATCCATAGACTCCACTCTTAAATGGATATCACAGCCTAAGATATTTATGAATATTGAAAATATCCCACTCCCTTGGGATAATGGCTTAAAAACGCAATGAGGCCACTTATATGCTCACAAGCCTCCCAAGCAATCAGTGGGAAATTTACTTGGAGGTTCCATGGTTTGTTTGCCAACTCCCAAGAATACACACACATAGCAGCAGCAGCAGCATCCAGACCTTCTAACACTCTCGGATCTTGACCTGGTTAGGCAAAACTTGCTAAGTCCCCTTAGTGAGACGGGAGTCACCTCTAATACACTTTCTCCCAACACCCATTATCTGTGTCACCTCCCTTCCCACATTCTACTGCTCAACACCAAGCTCCCAAAAAGTGTTCAGTGGCCACAGCCATGGTGGAGGAGCCAGGAGATACATACATATTCCAGGGGAGGGAGTTATTTAGTTTCATCCGTGCATTAGACCCAACACAAGGGGGAAAAGTCAGCAAGTGCAAGGGAAAAAGTTTCTTTGATCTTCAGTCTGGAAACAAAACACATTGACTTGAAGCCATGAGAAGCCAGAAACCATGAGAAGCCAAATGAGAAACCACAACTTGACTCTCAGAATTAAACATCATTATCAAGTTTTTGCAGGTCCCTTACGGCCCCTAAAAGCTCCATTTCAAAACAAACTAAAACTATGGCTGGAGCTGAAGAGGCTCTCATAATAGGTGAGCCTGTGGCCTGGGTGAGAGTCAATGTCTTTCTCAGCTCCCCTCGCTCAAAGGCATTAACACCTAAAATCTTCACCCCCAACATAACTCAGTGCGGCCACTCTTTTTATCTTGGCAGCCTCTGGAAAACTTTCGCCAAGGTTCTGGGCTCTTTCAGTCAACATGACCAATTCCACATCCTTTTATTAATTACTAACCATTTCCCCTTGTAGTCCTTCCTGAAATCCCTGCTTTGATCTGCCTGACATGTCATATGGTGAGCGCGTCAGAGACCAACCCCTCCGGTGGCTGACTCAGAACTGGCAGGCCTGGCAGACACACACACAAGTAAGGGAGACATTTCCTGGAGATGCTAGAGGAATTCTACCAGGAAATCGACAGCCATGCGCAGAGAATTCATTTTGTTCATTCCCTCTCTATTTATGGATTGATCGTCTCTTGATATGTGCTAAAAAAACAAATTTCAGGGGCTATCATAAATGCCCTACATCCTGTCCCTAACTTATTTAGTTCAAGAAAAGAGTGTGGATTATGAAACCAGTCAATTCTGATGAGCTAAATTAGGTTCTTAACCAAGAAGACCCACAGACAAGTCCCCTGGCAGCTTCTGTTAACTTTTCCAAAGGCACCTAGGTGTCTGAAGCTCCTGATCAGGTCAGAATGGCTAGTGATGCCACGCTCTCTCAATTCATCCCACCTTCTCCTTCCCTGACTCTGTCCACAATTCTGTCCTCTGTCTGTGAGAGAGTAGCATTGAAACATATACACTACCATATGTGAAATTAGACAGTCAGTGGGAATTTTCTGTGTAACACCGGGAGCTCAAATCCAGCACTCTGTGACAACCTAGAGGGGTGGGATAGGTTGGGGAGGTGCGGGGGGGAGTTCAAGAGGGACGGAACAAACATGTACCTCTGGCTGAGTCATCTTGATTTACAGCAGAAGCCAATTAAATATATATATATATATATACACACACACATGGTGTGGTGGTTTAGTCCAACTCTTACAACCCCTTGGACTGTAGCCCACCAGGCTCCTCTGTCCATGGGATTCTCCAGGCAAGAATACTGGAGTGGGTTGCCATTTCCTTCTCCAGGGGATCTTCCCAGCCCAGGAATCGAACCCAGGTCTCCTGCATTGCAGGAAAATTCTTTACCGACTGAGCTACAGGGGAAGCCTATATATATATACATATATATATATATATATATATGTATATATATTTAAAAGAATGGCTTGTGATGAGACGCCTAGTCTTGTAACCAGGATGTAAGACGTGAGCTGATGGCCCCCCTCCAGCTCCACTATCTTCCTTGGACTCCTCTGTATATAAACAGCCTTTCTGATATTTCAAATTGGCCTAATGAGAAGCGGGAAGTATTTCCAAGGGCAACATACAAATCTGTTCTCTCCCCGCAGCCTGACAACAGATGCTTCCAGGGAAGTCTGGGGCAAGCATTGTACTGAATTTAACAAAAATAATTGAATTTTTGGAGCCTACCCCAAGGATTGAAAAGAAAATGGCCATTACCAGCAAGCAGCTGATCTTACATGAAGCTGAAACTGGCCACATGATTAAAAACATTAAATGACCAATGATTTGCCCTTAATGAATATTCAGATCATTTCCATTTAACAAAAAGGTGAATCTTTCTTCTTTGCACAGCTTAAGATGCAGGTAAGCTAAAGCTCATCTTAACTTCCTCTTGGCAACCCCTGCACAGACAAGTCGGTCTTGCCTATTCCACTGCAATAAAAAAATTAAAAAAAAAAATGCTACATCAACTGTGCTTCTGCTGAAATTGCTGTCTGACACTCCAGTGTTCTTGCCTGGAGAATCCCAGGGACAAGGGAGCCTGGTGGGCTGCCGTCTACGGAGTCACACAGAGTCGGACACAACTGAAGTGACTTAGCAGCAGCAGCAGCAGCAAAGATCAAAGGGGCCTTTTCCCCTGCAGATTACTTGTCTACCATGCCCTGGACTCTCAGTGTGGTCTCAGCGGCTCCCTCTCGTCCCGTGCTGCTCTGGAGTTAGCAGCCGCCTAGCTCTCCCAGCTATAGGATCTGGCTTGTAATGACAGTAATTGCCAGTCTGTTAACTTACCTCCAATCAGGAAGGAAAATGCCCTCGGGCCACACTTCTCAGAACCACATGAAGAGATAGGAATGAATTCAATAAAAGAAAATTATCCAGTCCTGTTCATAGAGTGCCACTAAGACCAGCAGGCATTTTTTTTCTTTTTGTTAATAGGAATATTAAACACTGCTGGGCCACAAAATGGAACAAAGGTCTTTAGTCTGTTCCCTCCAGTGTCCGTATCCTTGACTTCCTTTAACCACCGGAAACCCACCCAGAAGCAATTGGTTCTTGAACATGTCACATCTCTCCAAGTATTGCTGAGCTGGAGAAACCTTTAAGAAGATACCTGCCCAGGGAAGGGACCACCTGGGTTCTTGTCTGAAATGTAAGATGTTTCATTTCATTTCTTCACCACCTTTTCTGTTTAAATTTGATCCTTTTCATTATTGTAGAAAGACAGGATTGGCATGGCCCAGGCATAGGATTTAAATGATCATTTTTGTCTTGTTTCTTACCCGTGAAGCTGATTGGATAATTAGTTTGAATAAATATTAACATGAACTTTTTAAATATCATATCCATTAGCATCTATACAACTTCACGGTTGTTTGTATATGCTAGATTATAATGTGATATGATCCACAGAGATGGGTTTAAAACAAAGGTAACTTAATAAAATATATTTCACTCATTAATTTAACCAATTAATTTAATAATTTATTTTTTGGGGTTCCAAAATCACTGCAGATGGTGACTGCAGCCATGAAATTAAAAGACGCTTGCTCCTTGGAAGAAAAGCTATGATGAATCTAGGGAGCATATTAAAAAGCTTAGACATCACTTTGTTGACAAACGTCCGTATAGGTAAAGCTACGGTTTTTTCAGTAGAGAAATGTGAGAGTTGGACCACAAAGAAGGCTGGTAGTGGTGGTTTGGTCGCTAAGTCATGTCGGACTCTTGCAATCCCAGGGACTATAGCCTGCCAGGCTCCTCTGTCCATGGGATTCTCCAGGCAAGAATACTAGAGTAGGTTGCCATGCCCTCCTCCAGGGGATCTTCCCAACCCAGGAATTGAACCCAGGTCTCCTGCACTGCAGATTCTTCACCAACTGAGCTACGAGGGAAGCCCTGAGTGCTGAAGAATTGATGCTTTCAAACTGTGGTGTTGAAGAAGACTCATGAGAGTCCTTTGGACAGCAAGAAGATCAAACCAGTCAATCCTAAAGGAAATCAGCCCTGAATATTCATTGGAAGGACTGATGCTGAAGCTGAAGTTTCTGTACTTTGGCCACCTGATGCGAAGAGCTAATTCATTGGAAAAGACCCTGATGCTGGTAAAGACTGAGGGAAGGAGAAGGAGGATGAGGTGGTTGGATGGCATCACTGATTCAATGGACATGAGTCTGAGCAAACTCCAGGAGATGGTGAAGGATAGGGAAGCCTCGCATGCTGTAGTCCATTGGGTCACAAAGAGTCAGACATGACTGAGCAACTGAAAAACAACAAATTTAATCAAGTAATGTGCACCTACTTTAAATTTCTGCAGGATTTGTCCTTGGAAACACTTGGGGGCTGACTAAGGTCTCTTGTTTCTCAGCTCCACATTCTCCCTTCTTTATCCTCCCCTCTGACGCTGGGGCAAAAAGTCTGAAAACCACATTTCCCAGTTTCCCTGGCCAACCAGTCCCCTGTTGGGCTCTACTAGTGTGAAGCACCAGCAGCAAACTGGAAGATAGGCAGAAGGAAGATGCTCTGTTTCCACCTTTTTGCAGTGCTTTGGCGGCAGCAGCAACAAAGGTGGCACCATGGCTTCTGGATTTCTGCTAAGTGAGCTCAGTTTTAGCAACAACAGAAAACTGGGCTTCCCAGGTGGCGCTAGTGATAAAGAACCCGCCTGCCAATGAAGGAGACTTAAGAGACGCGCGTTCAATCCCTGGGTCGGCAAGATCCCCTGGAGACAGGCATGGAAACCCACTCCAGTATTCTTGCCTGGAGAATCCCAAGGACAGAGGAGCCTGGCGAGCTACATACAGTCCATGGGGTTGCAAAGAATCAGACATAAGTGAGCAACTGAGCACACCCAGAATGGTAATAGACGGCAACATAATATAAGCATAACCTTTTATATATGCACTGGGAAACCAAAAAATTCATGTGACTCACTTTATTGCAATATTCACTATATTGCAGTGAAACCAAACCCACAATGTCTCCAAGATATGCCTGTATCAAATTCCTTCTTTGAAATATCTACAGTGCTTTCTGAACAGAAAATTGCACTGATTGGAAACCGATTGATTTAACTTATACAAGTCATTTAACTGCATTCACAATGAAGCAAATTTTAATCAAATGGTTTCAGGATGATGCTAAAGTCATTTCATTCAGTCTGCCAAACTCATGGCAGAATTAGGAATAAAAGTTTAATTATATAAATTCTCCTGCTAAGGCTCCGTGAAATAAATAGGCAGTGAGTGGTGCAATCCCTTCTCCAATGGCTTTGGTTTGGATTTTATGCTTGTTGGGTTTGGGTTTGCACATGTGGATCACGTGCTGGCCTGCTGCAGAATTTCAGGATTGTCACTGAGCTTGCACGGCTATTCCCTGACCTAACGAGGCAGCTATTGGATGCCAGAGCTTTGATCCATGCACATGCACAGGATATAGACATTAGAGCTCCCCAAGCAAACTGGAAAGAGTCCCCGTGGGAATACTCCACGACATATTAATCAAAGTCAAATGGCAGAGCAAATTGAACTGGTTCATTAATTATGAAAATTCTCTCCCAAAGTGACATCTTGTTAACTATGTGGAAGCTTAGCACATTTTCACAAGGTCCTTTCTGTCTACTCAGATCTAAAAATGTCACATTGAGTAATAAATTGAGACATTTTTTTCCTTGTTTAGGAAAAAAAGCAACTTCATGCCTAACCCACATCTAAATATACATCCGTGTGTTTACCTATGCCCACTAGGGGTAAATAGAGGTATTTATTGGTTAAAGGAAGTTTATAATACCAGGGTTTGTTTTACAAAATACATAGGAGGAATTGGGCTCCCCAGGTGACTCAGGCAGTAAAGAATCTGCCTGCAATGCAGGAGACCTGGGTTTGATCCCTGAGCGGGGAAGATCCCCTAGAGAAGGGAAAGGCAACCCACTTCAGTATTTTTGCCTGGAGAATTCCATGGACAGAAGAGCCTGGCTGACCAAAGCCCATGGGGTCGCAAAGAGTAGGACATGACTGAGTGACTAACACATAGGAGGAATTAGGAAAACAGATGTTGATTATTTTAAAGCCTCTAAAGCCATGTCAAATGGCCACATGCTAAGTCGCTTCTGTCGTGTCCACTGGCTAAAATAGTGAAAAGAATCTGTGTCTTCTCTCTACTATTGTTCAAAGGAACTTGAGTTCCTTGGGTCTTTTCTTTCTTCAACATGTGGGAATGACAAGTTTAAGTCACTAAATGTTCCTTTTCAATATTCAGACCTTTGACATAAACCGAGATGTTCATGAGACACTGTTTGATTACCTCCTGTGTGTCTCATCTACCCACTCTTATGACAAGGCGTGATCACTGGAAATCCTTTCTGGATCAGTTAGGTTACTAAGCTGGCTGCTGTAACACAGGCCAAATTAACAGTGTCTTTAACTGATAGAAGCTTGTTTCTTTCATACCGTGGTCTAATCATAAGTGTTTGAAGGCTGTTACACTACCTGACAACATCCAAGTCCCAACTCTGTCTTCCTGCTCTGTCACTCAGAACACACATCTTCTACTCTGCCAGCTGATACGTGTGTATCTCAGCCAGTGCCTAGATGCCAAATGACAGCCCCTACCCACAGCCCTCAAGCTCAGAGCCCATTGGCCAGAATTTAACTTCAAGGCACTCCGCACTGCAAGAGAATATGGGAAAGTTTTTCTCCTGAGCTGCCCTGTGCTCAACAATACTAAAGAAGGAGGTCAGTGATTGGCCACTTCTGCTATACTCTCCCATTTGTTAAGGTGCTATGTGTCTCTATTAGTACAGAGAAGACACAAAATACATAATTGTTCAAGAATAAATAGATAAATGAGTGGATAAAATCCTTAAGGGAATGCTAGTTTAATAACAGATATGAAGACAAATTGCTAGGATGTCCATGGTTCATTTCTTCATCACGCTCTCAGAAGTGAAATTTGGTTTTTATTAGATAGTTAAGTTGATTCAGAAATCATATATTTGTACATGTGAATCAGAATAGCAGTATAAATGTCCCACTGATGACTTCATCAGATTTTTTCTCCAGACCTTCCCAAACTCATACAGTCATGGAACCCTTTTTCAGAGAATATTCACTAACAATTCATGAGTTGTTGTTGTTCAGTGGCTAAGTCCTGTCCAATTCTTTTCGACTGCATGGGCTGCAGCGTACCAGGCTTCTCTGTCCTTCACTGTCTCCCAGAGTTGCTCAAATTCATGTCCACTGAGTCGGTGATGCCATCCAACCATCTCATCCACTGGTGCTCCCTTCTCCTCCCGCCCTCAGTCTTTCCCAGCATCAGGGTCTTTTCCAAGGAGTCAGCTCTTTGTGGTGGCCGAAGTATTGGAGCTTCAGCTTCAGCATCAATCCTTCCAATGAATATTCAGGGTTGGTTTCCTTTAGGATTGACTGGTTTGATCTCCTTGCTGTCCAAGGGACTCTCTAGAGTCTTCTCCTGCAGCACAATTAGAAAGCATCATTTCTTTGGCACTCCACCTCCCTTACGGTCCAATTCTCACGTCTGTACATGACTATGGGAAAAAACATAGCTTTGATTGGATGGACCTTTTCCACAAAGTATTGTCTCTGCTTTTTAATACACTGCGTAGGTTCGTCATAGCTTTTCTTCCAAGAAGCAAGAGTCTTTTAATGTAATGGCTGCAGTCACCATCCGCAGTGATTTTGAAGACCAAGAAAATAAAATCTGCCACTGTTTCCACTTTTTCCCCATCTATTAGCCATGAAGTGATGGGACTGGATGTCATGAACGTAGCTTTTTGAATGTTGAGTTTTAAGCCAGCTTTTTCACTGTCCTCTTTCACGTCAAGAGGCTGTTTAGTTTCTCTTTGCTTTCTGCCATTAGAGTGGTATCATCTGCATATCTGAGAATGTTGATATTTCTCCCAGAAATCTTGATTCCAGTTTGGCACTCATCTATCCCTGGCATTTTGCATGATGTACTCTGCATATAAGTTAAATAAGCAGGGTGAAAATATACAGCCTTGACTTAGTCCTTTCCCAATCTGGAACCAGCCTGTTGTTCCACATACGGTTCTAACTGTTGCTTCTTGACCCACATACAGTTTTCTCAGGAGACAGGTATAAGGTGGTCTGGTACTCCTATCTCTTTAAGAATTTTCCACAGTTTGTTGTGATCCACATAGTCAAAGGCTTTAGCGTGTCTGACTCTTGTGACTCCCATGGACCATCTGCCGCAAGGCTCCTCTGTCCATGCGGTCTCCCAGGCAAGAATATTGGAGTAGGTTGCCATTTTCTTCTCCAGGGGATCTTCCTGACTCAGAGCTCAAACTCATGTCTCCTGGATTCTTTATCACTGAACTACCAAGGAAGTCCCCATAATGGTGGATACATGTCATTAAACATTTGTCCAAACCCATAAATATACATCACCAAGAATGAACTGTTACATAACATTGAGTAGAGTTCCCTGTGCTATGCAGTAAGTCCTTGTTCATTATCCATTTTAAATATGTACATTTTACATATGTGTGTACATGTCAGTCCCAGACTCCCTAACTAACCCTCGCCTACCCTACCACCTGATAACCCTAAATTCATTCTCTATGAGTCTGTTTCTGTTTTTTAAAAGTTTGTATCATTTTTGTCTAGATTCCACATATTTCTCTTTCTCTGTCTGACTTACACCTGAAATTAACACAACATTGTTCATCAACTGTACTCCAATATAAAATAAGAAGCTTTTTAAAAATCAGATTTTTAGGAAAAAAAATGAAGAAATTAAACTTTCTTTGCGGAAAAAAAAAAGTGAACCGTAAGGTGAACTGTGGACTTTGGGTGATTATGATGTAGTCAATGCAGGTTCATTAACTGTAATAAGTGTAGCACCTGGGCGGGGGTGTTGTTAGTGGAGGAGGCTTTGCATGTGGGGCGTGGGGATATGTGGGAAACCCTGGTATATTCTGCTCAGTTTTGCTGTGAAGTAACACCCCTCTAGAAAAATAAAAGCTAGTTCTTAAAGAGCAGAAGAGAAGTCTTTTCAGAGCACACTAATGATCATGCCACAGTCTCTTTCCGTGGCGGTGAGACAAGCGCGCACCAGCCACCTTCCGTGATAACCTCATCTCCCCGGGATTTTCCAACAGTCACAGAAGGTTAGAAATGCCCGTCCATCTGCCTTCAGGTCCTGATGTCACTGC
This sequence comes from Bos indicus x Bos taurus, assembly GCF_003369695.1. Taxonomy (NCBI): domain Eukaryota; kingdom Metazoa; phylum Chordata; class Mammalia; order Artiodactyla; family Bovidae; genus Bos; species Bos indicus x Bos taurus. The sequence goes on from NC_040076.1 coordinate 147,576,992, forward strand.
AGGACTGAGAGAAAACAGCATCAGAACGAAACCTCATGACATGACCTCATTCGAGCCCAGGTCTGGGTAACATCGCTTCCACTTGAAGTAAACACCTAAAAGGGAAGGTTATCCAGACAGATGACCTTTACTGAGCTGTTATTTGTGGACCAGGGGATTGCAACCTTCAGTCCCAGGAAATCTGGCATTTATTTGGAGAACACATCTGGATTCTGAAAGGGCTCGACCTGACACCTTCAGAGTATGCCCAGAGGTCTTTGAGGAAGCTCGCTCATAAAGAGGATGCGACTGTGGGAGGAACTGGGACTGATGCTACTTTTATGCTGCAGTTCTTGCTCAAAAGGGAACTTAGTCCAGTTCCCCTTTGAAACAGCTTCTCAGCAGCAGGTGGCCACCAACCACTCACAGAGCAGGCGCATGAACGCAGCTGTCTTGAAATGTCACTGTTTTGTAATGATTCTCCCCTCATCCATTAAAAAGCCTTGAGGGTAAGAGCAGAGAGGGTTGATTGTTACTTGATAATAGTCTCTTTGGAATTATGAAACTCAGTGTATCAGAGAGACTGGGTCATTTCTCCTATTTGGAAGAAAATGTTATCAGATGCTTGTACTAACGAAAAGCTAAGTGTTGGAGACCTCTCTGTAATTTGCATGACTTCAGGGAGCTGAGTTGAAGAGGAAGTCCACTGAAAATAGTTTGGAATAGTCTACTCTTCCTCTTCAACTCAACTCCCTTAAACCATGCAAATTAGTTTTCATTTTTCCACTTATGAGTTCTTTTTTTTTTTTTTTTTGTCTCAAGGTTTTATTCCAGACTGGCAGACTTTTTTTCTCCAAATTCATTTTTCTCTTAATTGAACTATAGTTGATTTACAATGTTGTGTTAGTTTCAAGAGTACAACAAAGTGATTTAGTCATACATATACATATTCTTTTTCTGATTCTTTTCCATTATCAATTATTCAGTTCAGTTCAGTCACTCAGTCATGTCCGACTCTTTGCGACCAGCATGCCAGGCCTCCCTGTCCATCACCAACTCCCAGAGTCCACCCAAACCCATGTCCAACGAGTCAGTGATGCCATCCAGCCATCTCATCCTCTGGCGTCCCCTTCTCCTCCTGCCCCCAATCCCTCCCAGCATCAAGGTCTTTTCCAGTGAGTCAACTCTTCACATGAGGTAGCCAAAGTATTGGAGTTTCAGCTTTAGCATCAGTCCTTCCAATGAACACCCAGGACTGATCTCCTTTATGATGGACTGGTTGGATCTCCTTGCAGTCCAAGGGACTCTCAAGAGTCTTCTCCAACACCACAGTTCAAAAGCATCAATTCTTCGGTGCTCAGCCTTCTTCACAGTCCAACTCTCACATCCATACATGACCACAGGAAAAACCATAGCCTTGACTAGATGGACCTTTGTTGGCAAAGTAATGTCTCTGCTTTTGAATATACTATCTAGGGTGGTCATAACTTTTTCAAGGAGTAAGCGTCTTTTAATTTCATGGCTGCAGTCACCATCTGCAGTGATTTTGGAGCCCAAAAAAATAAAATCTGACACTGTTTCCACTCTCCCCATCTATTTCCCATGACGTGATGGGACCGGATGCCATGATCTTCATTTTCTGAATGTTGAGCTTTAAGCCAACTTTTTCACTCTCCTCTTTCACTTTCATCAAGAGGCTTTTTAGTTCCTCTTCACTTTCTGCCATAAGGGTGGTGTCATCTCCATCTCTGAGGTTATTGATATTTCTCCCGGCAATCTTGATTCCAGCTTGTGTTTCTTCCAGTCCAGCGTTTCTCATGATGTACTCTGCATATAAGTTAAATAAGCAGGGTGACAATATACAGCCTTAATGAACTCCTTTTCCTATTTGGAACCAGTTTGTTGTTCCATGTCCAGTTCTAACTGTTGCTTCCTGACCTGCATACATATTTCTCAAGAGGCAGATCAGGTGGTCTGGTATTCCCATCTCTTGAACATTTTTCCACAGTTTATTGTGATCCACATAGTCAAAAGCTTTGGCATAGTCAATAAAGCAGAAATAGATGTTTTTCTGGAACTCTCTTGCTTTTTCCATGATCCAGCAGATGTTGGCAATTTGATCTCTGGTTCCTCTGCCTTTTCTAAAACCAGCTTGAACATCTGGAAGTTCACGGTTCACGTATTACTAAAGCCTGGCTTGGAGAATTTTGAGTATTACTTTACTAGCATGTGAGATGAGTGCAACTGTGCAGTAGTCTGAGCATTCTTTGGCATTGCCTTTCTTTGGGATTGGAATGAAAACTGACCTTTTCCAGTCCTGTGATCACTGCTGAGTTTTCCAAATTTGCTGGCATATTGAGTGCAACACTTTCACAGCATCATCTTTCAGGATTTGAAATAGCTCAACTGGAATTCCATCACCTCCACTAGCTTTGTTCGTAGTGATGCTTTCTAAGGCCCACTTGACTTCACATTCCAGGATGTCTGGCTCTAGGTTAGTGATCACATCATCGTGAGTACCTGGGCCGTGAAGATATTTTTTGTACAGTTCTTCTGTGTATTCTTGCCACCTCTTCTTAATATCTTCTGCTTCTGTTAGGTCCATACCATTTCTATACTTTATCAAGCCCATCTTTGCATGAAATGTTCCCTTGGCATCTCTAATTTTCTTGAAGAGATTTCTAGTCTTTCCCATTCTGTTGTTTTCCTCTATTTCTTTGCACTGATCACTGAGGAAGGCTTTCTTATCTCTCCTTGCTATTCTTTGGAACTCTCCATTCAGATGCTTTTATCTTTCCTTTAATCCTTTTGATTATTACAAGACATCAAATATAGTTCCCTGTGCTATACAGCCAATCCTTGCTTATTTTACATATAGTGGTGTGTATCTGTTAATATCATACTCCTAATTAACAGTCCTGGGTGTTCATTGGAAGGACTAATGCTAAAGCTGAAACTCCAGTACTTTGGCCACCTCATGCGAAGACTTGAATCATTGGAAAAGACCCTGATGCTGGGAGGGATTGGGGGCAGGAGGAGAAGGGGACGGCAGAGAATGAGATGGCTGGGTGGCATCACTGACTCGATGGACGCGAGTCTGAGTGAACTCCGGGAGTTGGTGATGGACAGGGAAGCCTGGCGTGCTACGATTCATGGGGTCGCAAAGAGTCGGACACGACTGAGCGACTGAACTGAACTGAATTTATCCCCTTCCTCCCTTTTCTCCTTTAGTAACCATAAGTTTGTGTTCTGTGTCCACTAATGAATTCTGAGTCTCCAGAAATATTTTTAAAAGATTGTTTCTCAGTTTATCTGAGCAGGAATCCACTTAAATGAAATTAAATCTAGAGACTGAGGGAAACTAGATAACAAAAGAAATACTTATGCTAATTTTAAAAAGAAAAGAAAAAGAGCAAGGTTAATGTTGGTTATGGTCAATATTAATGAAAAATGTGTGTTATTCAGTGTAGTCACTAAAAGGATGGAAATATTTTCAAATGTGATTCATTCCAATTGAAACAGGAAGGGGAGCAAAAACATCAGCATCTGACAAGGCAGTTAACCTCCAGAAGTAAGAGCAGCTCTGCCCCTGTGGGGAGGAAACCACCCTCCTCCCAGTGGGGGCTAGACCAGCTCACTGCCACCAGCATCCTCTGGAGAAACAGTCATGGAAACACAGAGAGAGAGAGAGAGAGAGAAACAATAGTCAGCAGGAGAGTGTGAGAGAGAGAGGGGCTGCATCAACCCCTTCAGGACCAGGGCAGTCAGAAAATACCCTTCAAGAAGAAAAGGAATTAAGAAAAAGCAGAGGAAGAAGTGGGTGGAAGAGACAGTCCTCAACACTTCTGGTTTTGTGCTGCCCAATTGGAATAGATTTTTGCTCAAGTAAACTTAAAATTTAAAAAAAAAAAAAAAAAAAAGTTAACAGAAAGCTCAGGTCAAAATCTTGTTGGGAGGGAGTTGATCCAGTTTTCTGGATTCTGGGGTCCTGAGACAAAAGTCTAAATGGCATTAGTAGGTAACTCTGGTGAGGAAGCCAAAGCAGACTTGGAGGGAAAAGGACTGGTCTCCCAGGAAAACACACTGTGAGTGGGCAGGTCTTGAGGATTTGCGACTTGAAGAAAATGACCAGAAGTTCCCTCTGAAAGCTAGAAAAAGGTACAGAAGGCACAAGCATTTAGGGACTTCCCTGACGGTCCAGGTGGCGCAGTGGTCCAGGTGGCGCAGTGGTAAAGAATCCACCTGCCAATGTAGGAGACAAAAGAGACTCGGGTTCGATTCCTGGGTCAGGAAGATCCCCTGGAGGAGGAAATGGCAACCCACTCCAGCATTCTTGCCTGGGAAATCCCATGGACACAGGAGCCTGGTGGGCTACTGTCCATGGGGCTACAAAGCGTTGGACATGACTGAGTACAGCACACCCTCCTAATAACTCCTGGCAGTCCCGTGGTTAAGACTCCCATTTCACTGCAGGAGACATGGGTTCCATCCTTGGTCATGGAACTAAGATCCCACATGCTGTACAGGGCAGCCAAAAGGAAAATAAAAGTGAAAACTCAAGCATTTAAAAAAGGAGGTTTGTGAAGTAGAAGAAAGGCAGGACCTTGGTTTCTATGTGTCTATGCTCCTACTTTCAATTTCCTTCACTAGAAAGAAAAAAAAAAAAAAAAACACCTTTGTGCAATCATACTTTTGAAACCCATAAGTAGAAAACATGCGGGAAATAATCAGCATGAGCTACCAAAGCACAGATAGTTTTACATTTACCTAACTTTCCTGCAAGAAAAGCCACAGGCTCCACATTACAGAGGAGTAAATGAAGGTCATTCATTTTTTATTTTTTCAAGATTTTTACTTAATGTAATCAAAATAGACAACCACCCTAGGGAGGCAGACCCAGTTATAGCCTTGAGGTATACTCTGATCTAGAACCTTCCTCCTCACTTGCCTGAGCTCAGCATCCCCCATCCAGCTGCACTGGCCACCCCACCATGAAGCCCTGCAGACCCTCCATGAACTCAGTAGACTCCCTTCCCCCACTGTCTCTCCTCTTTAACTTTCACATCCCTTCTCTCAAGCTACTCTGCCACTCTCTTCTACATCTCAGTTAATGAGGTCACTACACATCCAATTTCCAATGCTAGGAATATTCTGGCACATCCTTGACTAAACTAACTCTGTAACCTCCCCTCACATAGAGGATAAAATCCAAACCTTTCCAGCTCCATGGAGAAAAGTCCTTCACGTTCAGGTCCCCATCTACCTTTCAATCCCTCTCCACCCTTGCTCCCAACACGGCCATGGGTCCTACAAGACTCCATGGCCACTCATGCTCCAGGGCCCTTGGACACATTCCTTTCATCGGGGTACTCCCCTTCTTGGTCTGGGGAACTGCTACCCCACTGCAAGGCTCTGCTGAAGCACCTCCTCTTCTGTGAAGAGCCTCCTAAGTTCCCAGGCCAAGTCTGGCAGTCTGACTTTCATCCTCTTGGGTTTATAGAATCACACTCACCCAGCTGACTGGTAACTATTGTGTTTCTGAGACTCTCCTGCCCAGTGAGCGGTTAGAGGGCAGGAAGATACCTTACTAATCTTGAGGATGAGCAGTAAGCATCTTAGTCACCTTTACCTAACATTGCAACATACATCCATCCTGCTGTGTTTTTTCTCTATAGCACTAATATATACACAGTTTGCCTGTTCATTCGTTTATTATCTGGCTCCCTCTGCTAGAATATGAGCTCCGTGAAATCAAGTATTTTTTGTCTACTCTGTTCTCCCGTCTGCTACCAAGTCCCAGAATAATACCTGGCATGAGTGCGCTTGCGTGCTAAATCTGTTCCATCGTGTCCAACTCTTTGTGACCCAGAGGACTGTAGCTCACCAGGCTCTTCCATCCATGGGATTTCCCAGGCAAGAATACTGGAGTGGGTTGCCATGCCCTCCTCCAGGGGATCTTCCCTTCCCAGGGATCAAACCCGAGTCTCTTATGTCTCCTGCATTGGCAGACAGGTTCTTTACCACTGAGCCACCTGGGAAGCCTAATACCCAGCATGTGGTGGACACTTAATATTTTGATAAATATGCATCCAAAAATGATTCGAATGGTGTCTGCCTATTCGATGTATTCGTTGTTGAATGAATGCTAAAATCCCACCTGCCCCTTAGAATGTTCTGTGTTCTTTCCACCAACCCACATTGATTCTGGATTAATTCAGCTCATTGCTAGTTTTTTCCAAAAATCTAGAAAAACCAAATAAAGAAAAATAATCACCCACAAACTCATCATCCAAAAACAAACACTATTAATATTAACTTTATGATCTGGTCTTTTTCATTCCACATATTTTTAAATAGGCATCATCATCCTATACATAAAAGTTGATTATACCAAGGTTCTAACTAATATTTAAGGTTTTTTCCCATATTTATAATAAATATTATAAGTATATAATAATTATTGTTTATCCATGAAAATAAATATTTTTCAAGATTTTTTTAGTGTGTATATTTCCCTTGTGAATTTATTCTTTCCCTACATACATGGTTGTGGCCTTGATGATTTTCTTGTACATTTTATAAAGAATACTTTCTGAAAATTGCTAAGACATTAGATTATTAGATTTTTAAATTTTTAACCAAAAAAAATTATAACTGTGTGAGATGATGTGATTCTTGCCTGGAGAATCCCACAGACAGAGGAGCCTGGTGGGCTACAGTCCATAGGGCCTCAAAGAGTCAGACACAACTGAAGTAACTTAGCATGCATGCACATACACGAGACGATGTGGTGGATATGTGAACAAACCTAATTGTGGTAATTCACTCACCACACAGGCATACATCTAATCATTATGTTGCATACCTTAAACTTACTCATTTATATAAATCATATCTCAATAGAGCTGACAAAAATTAATATTAAAAAAGAATACTCTTACCCCTTTTTTCTGAATTATTTTCTATGCTGTTTCTCAGTTCTTTGCCTAATACATGCCTAACATTTTGCTGACTGCAAAATTAATGTGACATAATTGGTTGATTAATCATTTAGAATTATTTACACAACCAAGTGATCATGGTTCACATCATCAGTAATAAGTCATGCTGATATGACGTATTTCTTTCTGATATGAAACAATGAGAAAATCATTTCACCTTCTTGGTATTCTTCCCCAAAATCCATAACCCCAGTCAAATCACGAGAAAACATCAAGCAAACTCAAGTTGAGAGACGTTCTAAGAAATACTTAACCAGTTCTTTCAGAAATGTCAAAGTCTTGAAAGATGAGGAAAGACTGAGAAATTGCCACAGATTGGGGAAGGCTAAGGAGACATAATGGCCAAATGCATCATGCTATTCTGGATTAGATTCCCTATAGAGAAAAGACATTCACGGGAAAGCTGGTAAAATTAGAGTAAGTTCTGTCATCTAAGGGCTTCTCTGGTGGCACAGCTGGTAAAGAATCCGCCTGCAGTGTGGGAGACCTGGGTTCGATCCCTGGGTTGGGAAGATCCCCTGGAGGAGGGCATGGCAACCCACTCCAGTATTCTGACCTGGAGAATCCCACGGACTGTACACGTATAGTCCACGGGGTCGCAAAGAGTCAGACACGACTTTCACTTCACTGTCATCTAAGCAATACTATTGTACCAATGTTAATGTCTTAGCCTTGATAAGATGCTGTGGTAGATGAGTTGCTGACATTAAGGGAATGCCTGGAAAATCCCATGGATGGAGGAGCCTGGTAGGCTACAGTCCATGGGGTTGCTAAGAGTTGGACACGACTGAGCGACTTCACTTTCGCTTTTCACTTTCATGCCCTGGAGAAGGAAATGGCAACCCACTCCGGTGTTCTTGCATGGAGAATCCCAGGGATGGGGGAGCCTGGTGGGCTGCCATTTATGGGGTTGCACAGAGTTGGACATGACTGAAGTGACTTAGCAGTAGGGTGAAGAACACACAGGAAATCTCTGTATTATCTGTCCGACTCTTCTGTAAATTTGGTTATTTTAACATAAAAAGTTTTTTCTTTTCTTTAAGTCATTCACTCTGGATACACAACTGGCATTATTTCACAGAAGAGCACAACTTTACCTGACACAACCTTAGCTCTTTCATCAACAACTTTAAATGACAAAATAAAAGAACTATTTAATGGCTTCATAATAAATTAGGGGCTTCCCTTGTAGCTGAGGTAGTAAACAATCTGCCTGCAATGCAGGAGACTAGGGTTCTATCTCTGGGTCAGGAAGATCCCCTAGAGAAGGGAATGGCAACCCACTCCAGTATTCTTGCCTGGAGAATCCCATGGATAGAGGAGCAGGCTACAGACTATAGGGTTGCAAAGAGTCGAACAATACTGAGCGACTGTCCACATTAATAAATTAGAGGGTAACCGAGACCCAGAAATATTATGTATTGGATGTCAGTCTGCCAAGTTGGAAAAGAGATCAGAAACATGACAAGGTCAGTAAGACAGGTCAAAATCACCTTTCTAAGGCAGAAAGGGTAGACCAAACTACAGGCTTCCCTTGTAGCTCAGTCGGTAAAGAATCTGCCTGCAATGCAGGAGACCCAGCTTAGATTCCTGGGTTGGGAAGATTCCCTGGAGAAGGAAATGGCAACCCACTCCAGAATTCTTGCCTGGAGAATCTCAGGGACAGAGGAGCCTGGTGGGCTGCCATCTATGGGGTCGCACAGAGTCGGACACGACTGAAGCAACAGCAGCAGCAGCAGAATAGGAATCATGAAACTTTCTTCCTAAGATAAGAAATAGGTTTTGTGGATCAGACGGTCTGAGTCACGGCTATTAAACTCTGCCAATGTACTTTGAAAGTAGCCATAGAGAATACATAAAAGTGTGGTCAGAGTCTCAAAGAAGAGATTAGCTAGGGAAGAAAAAGGAGAAGGGGGAAGGAGGAGAAGGAGATAGGAAGGAAGGGGAGAAGGAGGAGGAGAAGAGATTGCAACTTTCATATGCCACCGAATTCCCCCATTTCACTGCCAGAATATTGGTGAGGAAGTCCTGTCTGCAGAGCCCTCCATTTCCAAATGTAAATGCTGTTCACGTATTAGCACCTGGGAATACAGCAACTATAACATATATTTGCTGTGTTACTTTTAAATATTCAGTATGATTATAGAAGACAAGAAAAATAAGTGAGGTGGCTGCAACTCAAAGGATATATTCAGTTCAGTCAGTTGTGTCTGACTCTTTGTGACTCCATGGACTGTAGCACGCCAGGCCTCCCTGTCCATCACCAATTCCTGGAGTTTACTCAAACTCATGTCCATTGTGTCGGAGATACCATCCAACCATCTCATTCTCTGTCGTGCCCTCCTCCTCCTGCCTTCAATCTTTCCCAGCATCAGGATCTTTTCCAATGAGTCAATTCTTCGCATCAGGTGGTCAAAGTATTGGAGTTTCAGCTTCAGCATCAGTACTTCCGATGAACACTCAGGACTGATCTCTGTCTATGGGGTCGCACAGAGTCGGACACAACTGAAGCAACTTAGCAGCAGCAGCAGCAGCAGCAGGTTGGATCTCCTTGCAGTCCAAGGGACTCTCAAAAAAGGCTATATTACTTAGATAGTAAGTAAGCTAGTGACTTGTTCAAGGCAGGTGGAATTCATTGATGTGTTAAGTAAATGATGTGTTATCCATAGATAGTGAATACACATATAGCATAATCCAGAAGACATGTATATCTTGAAATAGTATAGCCATGTAGGGATGTATCCTAATCTTCTTGTAAGCAATGAGTCATATTGGATTGGGGCTCACCCTGGTGATCTCTTACATGTGCCCCCTGCAATGGAAGGCCAGAGTCTTAATCACTGAACTGCTGGGAAAGTCCTGACCTCATTTTAATTAAACTACCACTGCAAAGACCAAATCTTCAAACATGGTCACACTATCAGGCACTGGTGGCTATGAATTCAACTGGAATGGGGGGCACAATTCAGCACATAACACTTCGCTTTTCCAACTTCTAGAGGCCTTCTGCATTCCTTGACTCATGGCTCCTTCCTTCACCTTCAAAGCCAGCAGTACAGCACCTTCAAGCAGACATCTAGCTCTCTGAGCTCTGCTTCCATCATCAATCACATCTCTTCTCTAACTGACTCCCCAGCCTCCCACTTTCCTGAAAGGATCTTTGTAATTACATTGAACCCACCAGATAATCCAGGATAACTTCCCCATTTCAAGCTCTTTTATCATGTCTGCAAAGTCCTTTTGGCCATGTAAGGCTCACATTCACAGTTCTAGGGACTAAGACTTGGGCCACTTTGGGGGCCATTTTTCTGCCTAACGCAACCAGCCAGCAGGTTGGTTCAGGACCTGTGGCTACGTCTGGACATCTTTCCAATAGAGCAAGAGTGTGCTGGCTACAGGCACCTTCCATCTACTGAATCCTTTGCTTAACCTCAACTCTAGTCCTTGTAACCTAATGGATAGCAAGAGTGATGCAACAGATAGAGTCAGAATGTTGCCAAGGGTTCTAGAATCCTGGAAGTATGGTCTTTCCACCCTGCAGACACTGGATCCTAATTGATTCATTACATCGATTTCTCAAACCAGTGTGTTTTGAATTGGTTGAATAAGCCATGTAAATTGAGCATATTATCTGGTCTGCGAGCCTTTCTATTCCATGACAGCTGGGATAGTCTGCCTGGTGGGGGGTGTTAGAGGCTGTAACTGCATCAAGGTCATTGCCCACACGTCATCAGCTTTCATACAGAAGAAGATTGTTGAGCCAACAGAGCACAGTGAAATTTGATGGATGAGTGTACAGGGGCCTTGGGCTCAGAGAGGGTGGAGTTAGGTGGAACCCAGCAATGAGCAGCCCAGGATCCCATGAAGGCCTCAGCATGAGAAGACTGGAAGTGAGCGAACATCCACCATGGAGGAGGACCCTGCCAGCCAACTTCCACTGGCAGGCTGCACAGACCAGTTCTGCCTGATAGTGCCTGAAGCTCATGCCAGGCCAGCTTCCAGGGCACTGTGGCAACTTGCTTTAAGGTAGCAGACACACCAATGATTGTGGAATAGTGTGGGAAATCTGACAGTCAGCACACCAATAGGAGAGCTAGGAAAGGAGCAGCGAACAAAACTCCTGTTTCCTCTTTTGTGCTGTTTCTGAGCCATGACTTCCATAATCTGTGAAATCCAAAGCAGAAAATAAATGTTAAAAGACCTGTCCCTACAAATAGGTTTAAAACACTTTCTGTCCTTTTCCCAAAATACCAAAATCAGAACCATTCCAGATTTCGGGAAGGAAATACATATTTAATTTAATTTTTTTTAAAGGAATGCCATTTGAAAAACATTAAAAGGTGCTCTTGATACCAAAATCTTACTTCTAGAAATCAATGTATTTTTACTTCAGAAAGGCTCTAAAAAGTAAACATCCTTTTTAAGTCAATGTCAACCTTTTAAAAATTAAAAAGAGTTTTTTTCATTGGTAATTGTCACATTTCACACCCTACCTTTTGGATCTTTTTGGAAAATAGAAGTAAACTGTGTCCTCTCTGGTGAAAGGACACAGTGTCACATGCCAAAAACTCTGCCCTTTAGATCCCAAATTCTGCGTCAGAATGAGCCTTGTGTGTGTCATCTACATTAAGTCCACCACAGTGGTTGGAATAAAGTGTTTCTTTGAGTGATGGGCATTCTTAATAATTCACATGTGACCTCTCACAGGTCCCTCCAAGCGGCAGAAGACCCTCTGAAATCTATGAAGCTGGGTAACTGAGCCCAAACAGCAGAGTTACAAAAGCAGTCTTTACTGACAGAAACCTTCAGGGTTAAGTTGGCAGGAAATACATGCTACTGGTGTAAGGCAAGGAGAAAAATAGCTTTTTTGCAAAACAGAACAATCTGAGTTTTCCTACCCCCAATGTTGTCTTATATGAGGCGATGCTACATGAGAAACACTTTCCAAACTTCAGATACAATCCTAGTTTCACAATCCCCTGATTCAACCTTGAGTTTATAACAAAAAGGAATACCATTTCAAAGCATAAAACAAACAAAACAGATAACTAAAAGGATGGAGAATTCTTCTTGAAAAAGTTTGCATTTTGCTTCCCTATCGACTGAGACGGTAAAGAATCTGCCTGCAATGTGGGAGACCTGGGTTCAATCCCTGAGTTGGGTAAATCTCCTGGAGGAGGGCATGGCAACACACTCCAGTATTCTTGCCTGGAGAATCCCCCCAGACAGAGAAGCCTGGCGGACTACAGTCCATGGCGTCTCAAAGAGTCAGGCATGACTGAGCAACTCAGCACAGTCAAGAATACATGTGCCCTTACAGATGGACAGGAGGCATACGACAAGACGTTCAATGTTGCTAAGAATTAGAGAAGTGCAAATCAAAGTCACAATGAGATATTACCTCACATCAATCAGAATGGCCACCACCAAAAAGTTTGCAAGCGATAAATGCTGGAGGTGTTGAGAAAGGGGAACCCTCCTACACTTTGGTGTGGTGGGAATGTAAATTGATACAAGTACTAGGGAGAACAGTATGGAGTTTCCTTTAAAAAAAAAAAAAAACAAGAATAGAGCTACCATGGGCTTCTCCAGTGGCTCAGTGGTAAAGAATCCAAGTGCAATGCAGAAGACTCGGGTTTGATCCCTGGATGGGGAAGATCCCCTGGAGGAGGGCATGGTAACTCATTCCAATGTTCTTGCCTGGAGAATCCCAAGGACAGAGGAGCCTGGTGGGCTACAGTCCATGGGGTGGAAGAGTCCAACATGACTGAAGTGACTGAGCACACACACAAGAGCTACCATATCATCCAGCAATCTCACTCCTGGGTACAGGTCCAGAGAAAATCTTGGTTCAAAAGGATACATGCACCCCAGTGTTCATAGCAGGTTGTCTACAATAGTCAAGACTTGGGAAGCACCCTCAATGTCCATGAACAGATAAATGGATAAAGAGGATGTGGTACATATGTACAATGGAATATTACTCAGCCATTAAAAAGAATGAAATAATGTCATTTGTACAACACGGATGGATATGGAGATCATCATACTGAGTGACAGAGACAGACAAATAGCATATGATATCACTTATATGCAGAATCTAAAAAGAATTTTACAAAGACTCAGAGAATGAATTTATGGTTACTGGGGTGGATGGGAGAGGGGTATATTGGGAGTTTGGAATTGACATGTACTCACTGTTATGTTTAATAGATAAGCAACGAGGACTTTCTGTATAGCACAAGGAACTTGGCTCAACATTCTGTAATAACATAAGTGGGAAAAGAATTTGAAAAAGAATGGATACTTGTAGAAGTATAACTGAATCGCTTTGCTGTACACCTGTAACTAACACATTATTAGTCAATTACATTTCAATATAAAATAAAAATTACATTAATTTTTTAAAATGCCAAACAAAAACAAACAAAACAATGCTTATGTTCTCCTTTTAAATTCCAATTATAGATATTTATACTAAGGAATTAATCAGAGATGTGGAAAATGAGCATATAACAATATTTCAGCATCATTTCTGAAGTAAATTTGGAACAACCTAAGTGTCCATCAACAGGAAAATGATTAGACATGGTGAAGCACAGATGAAAGGGGAAATAATACATTGCCACTAAAAACTGAGTTTCTGAAGAGTAATAATACGGGGATATATATTCATCATAATATAATACAAAAAGGAGGATATAAAATTATGAACACAGTCTGATTTCACTTTTGTCTCTAAAATAGTAAGGATTCTTTTTTCCTTACTTTTCTGTTTTTTCCAAATTTTCTACAATGGAAATGTTATCACTTCCATAATGGAGTGGGTGGGGAATACATATTATTCAAAGAGATGGATTTATCCAAGAAAACTCTCCTGCTTTCAGTTCTACTGTCTTCCAACAGCCCAGCACGTGGATGGGAAAAGCGGCTACAGTGAAGGCTGCAATGACCCCACCCTGTGGGCAGTTTCTTCCCAGGCCCCAGCAAAGCGTCTCAGTTTAATACTGTGTCTGCAACCCCCAGGGGAAACACTGCAGACAGACCAGGAATCAGCTCAAGGAGAACTTTTCTGTCACTTCAATGATTCAAAGTTTGACCCCAAGGCAGCATTGGAGTGGGTCCTGTCTATTCAACAACAGACGATCTGAGCCCCCTGTAATCACAGAAGAGCAGTTCAACAGACGTACTATCCTCGGAAACAACAGGTTGACGCAAAAAAGTGTGTTGACACAGAAAGTGCTATCCAAGAGTGTGTGTGTGTGCACTCGCCTGTGGGCAAGAGAGAAGGCTAGGGAGAGAGGGAGGGAACGCAACGAAGCGGGGGAGTGTTCACACCATGACTCAAGTCTGTGCCTGGCTAATTTCAAAATTCGCTGACTCTAAAATTTTCCTCGTATTTCCAGGAGAGGGAAGAACACATCTCTAATCCCAACTAAAGGAGAAGAGTGCCTTCTGTTCCTTCTTCCAACAACTTACTATGAATACCACCAGCTTTGTGTGTGTACACAGTGTCTAGAGCACTTGAAACCGGTGCCCAGAGCAAAGGGAGAACTGAGCCCTTCTTTCAGCAATATTTCCTAGCCAAGGCTGCAGGCATTATCTGCAAGCGTTCATGAGGTTTGCCTATTACCGCAGGTCTAGCACGGACGTCGAGAGACACCTAGTGTTCAGTTGGGTGAAAAACTGAGCAACATACAGATCGCAGACGAAGCAACATACAAGTGCACTTTATGCAATAAATTAGAATTAAACATCGAATGCACACCAAGCTATATTTTGGGGAATATAAGGAACAAGACAAACAAAATAAGAGTTTTCCATTATTGGTATCATATTTTCATCAGGATTTTCCATAATTTGTAAATGTGTCTCATCAGAAAATGTTCTGTTTATGACAGACAAAACAATGTCCCAGATTCAACACAATATGTCTATCAAAGGAGAGCCAAATTATTTGCTTTCTCCTAGTAAGGCAATGATTTTCAAAAAGCTCTAGGAATAAAAGATTGTTCTGTTAGCAATTCCAAATACGCAATCCTTGCAAACAAGCTGGTTTCTTTCTTTGATTTTTTTAAACAATTTCCCCATATTCCTTCTCCCAACCCAGAGGACTGAACAGTATAGAAACAGTGCTTTAAGAGTGAGTTTATTTAAAGAGTGAGTTTATTTGTTCTGATAAGCTTAGAAATTAATTTCATCGCATGCTTTATGTTAATCGGCTCAAGCATTAGGCTCACAAACTAGCCAAAAGAAAATATAAGACTAACATTCTGAATTCAGGTCTCTATAATACTATCAATGGTTTGTACACAGAAACTTTTCCATGCTAAGAATGCAAAGGTGTGTGTGTGTGCATGTATGTGTTTAATCTTTGAATACCTCCCATCACTAAGAAATGTCTATATGTGGAAATTCTAAGCTCTTTTTTATCTTCAATTATATCATAGTGTATTGCAAATATAAAATGGCACATTACAAATCACTCTATCATACATTTCTTTTCTTACAAGAGAAGGAAAACAGTTCAATACTCTGTCCTTGGAGTGCTAGAGAGGTTTGTGATCTATCTTAAGAAAGGTTGGTAGATTTCTTCCAGGGTGGGCCAATGGCAGTCCAATTACCCAATCTCGTAAGACCCATATAAGTAAAAGCAACTCAACTTAGAGATTAGCCTATTTAGGGGTTTTGTGAATAAGAAACACAGGATATGCCATTTATTTCAAAAGCAAAGACTAAGAAACATTGAATTATTCTGTAAATGCAGTAAGTGAAAATAAGCTTCCGTTCTACATTATGTACATTTCAGGAAAATACATAGTGATGTGGTGGGGAAGGAATCTGGAAAAAAAAGACAAATTATGAGACCAACCTGGGTCTTATCATTTGCCACTTGCCACGAAGGCAGAATGGCTTTCTTTGGGAAGAAAATCTCAACCCTTTAGACTCAAAGGATGAGTAAATCTGGCCAAAATTTTTTAATTTAAAAATATTTTTTAACCATTGCCGCTTGATATCATTTTGTTCTTCCTCATTTCCTTCCCAAATGACCAGAGTGCCACTTCATACAGCCCTCCCAAACCCCTCCAGCCCACAGCAGGGCATCCTTGGAGCTGGCTGAGCCTCTGTGACCTGTTTCATAGCCTTGCTTCTCTGTCTCAACAGACTGTGACTTTTCTTTACAGACCTGCAGATCCCTTGCACAGTTGTCATGGTTCAGTGGCTAAGTCGTATCTGACTCTTTGCAGCCCCATGGACTGCAGCATGGCAGGCTTCCCTGTCCTTCACCACCTCCTGGAGCTTGCTCAAACTCATGTCCACTGAGTTGGTGATGCCATCCAACCATCTCATCCTCTGTCGCCCTCTTCTCCTTTTGTCTTCAATCTTCCCCATCATCGGAGTTCTGTCCAAGCAGTCAGCTCTTCTCATCAGGTGGCCAAAGTATTGGAGATTCAGCTTCAGTATCAGTTCTTTCAATGAATATTCAGGGTTGATTTCCTTTAGGAATGATTGGTTTGATCTCCTTGTTGTCCAAGTGACTCGCAAAAGTTTTCTCCAGCACCACAGTTTAAAAGCATCAATGCTTTGGCAGTCAGCCTTCTTTATGGTCACATCTGTACATTACTACTGGAAAAATCATAGTTTGACTGTGTGGATCTTTGTCAGCAAAGTAATGTGTCTGCTTTTAATACACTGTCTAGGTTTGTCATAGCTTTCCTTCCAAGGAGCAAGTGTTTTTTAATTTCATGGCTTCAGTCACCATCCACAGTGATTTTGGAGTCCAAGAAGATAAAATCTGACACTGTTTTCATTTTTTCCCCCATCTATTTGCCATGAAGTGATACAACCAGATGATCCATGATCTTAGTTTTCTGAATGTTGAGTTTTAAGCCAGCATTTTCACTCTCCTCTTTCACCTTCATCAAGAGGCTCTTTAGTTCCTCTTTGCTTTCTGCCATTAGAGTGGTATCATCTGCACACCTGAGGTTGATATTCCTCCTGGCAGTCTTGATTCCAGCTTGTGATTCATCCAGCCTTGCATGGTACCTGCCTGTAGAAAAACCAGGGTAGGGAGAACACTGTATTTCCTGCCTGTCACAGGTGAAACCCTTTCTCTTCAGTCATTTGTACAGTCAGGCCTCTGGAACAGCTCACCTGCCACAGTCTCCTCAACAGGCATCTTCCACCTGGCTTTGAATCCTAGCATCTTGTTAGGCTGAGCCCACCCAGGAAGCGCTGCAATGAGGCTTGAGTCAGAAGCGTCTGACCCCATGAGCGTTGCATATACTTAGTGCACACACATTCTCACGCACACACTTGTGTTTAGTCAGGATAATTTTATGAGATAAATGAATAACTGGCCAACTGTCAGAAGAAAGGGCCTCGTGCTTCCGAATAAAAAATACCCAGAGAAATTACTAAGAGAGTTACAGTGATCAATCAAACTGGCAGATTTAGAATTTACTTTCAAACAGGCTTTCTCTCTTGCCTCCATTCACGACAGCATGTGCAGGACAGCCCAGCAGCCCAGCGACACCTGCACTCAGGCGCCCACCGCTTGGGCTCTCGTCACAGCCTGCAGTGGGGCCCGCCATGCCTCCCCTCCCCCAGGTCTGCACCCAGGTGTGTCTCAGCCCTGCAGCCTGTTGCAGGGTAGCTGTCACCCCACTAGCCCAGGCCAGCCCCAGCTGACACTGGCTGTTGTTGTGCACGTGTGCCCAGTTGTGTTGGGTTCTTTTGCCCAGTGGACTGTAGCCCGCCAGGACCTCCCAGCCGTGGGATTTCCTCCTTCAGGGAATCTTTCCATCCTGAGGATTGAACCTGCATCTTCTGGGTCTCCTGCATTGGCAGGCGGTTTCTTTACCACTAGGCTATCTGGGAAGCCCTGATGCTAATTAACCTTTCATGATTATTATTAGCACCCTCTTTTATTCTGCAAGGAGTCCTGGTTTAGATAACACATTACATGGTAACTCACCTTTGGGGAACATTCTCCCCACCAACACACCTTTCCGGTCTGCTCAGCTGCAGAGTCGGCTGAGTTGCACTTGTGTGGTCCCGTGATCGTGCCCTGGATTCACCCATGGCTCCCCAAGGCTATCCTGGCCCCCTTGTACACCATCTATTAGTCCAAGGTAGATGGATCGCACATGGTTTCTGCACCTACCTTCCCCTACAGGTTCAATCGCATCAGATACACTTATGCCTGGATATTTATGACAGACAAACTCTAACATATGTAGTCCTGTCAATTGATATGTATAGAAAATAAGATAATGTAAGTTAGGGAAAATACTCAGTTATAAGTAATCATTTGTGAAACCGTTTAGAGAGGCTCATTCAAAATTTAAATAGGATGAAACTAACAAACATCACGATTTGCTTATAATCATTGGTGACTCCAAAAGTCACAGAGCATAGTTCAAAAGAATTACTAGAACTGATATTCAAGTGTCTTTAGTTTATAGATGTCATCATTATTCTGTCCAACCGGGAACACATACCTACCACGACCTGGTAGACACTCGACAAGTGTTTGTTGATTCATTCATTAACAGAAGGGGAACCACTTCAAAGACCACGTTTATAGGCAGCATGGCCAAGGTGAAGACAATCAGGCACACCTCCCTCAACAGCCCAGCTCTACCCTTTTCAACCTCTTTGACTTGAAATAATCTCCCCTCTCTGAGATTGCTTCCAACACTGTGAAGTAGGGATAGGTGTCACCAACCACTTAGCATTGTTACAACACTGCACGTAACAACAGATGGATGGATAAAGACAATGTGGTGTATGTATATATATATATATATATAATGGAATATCACTCAGCTATTTAAGAAATGAAATTTTGCCATCTGCAGCAACATGAATAGACTCGGACGGCATCATACAAAGCAAAGTAAGTGATACAGAGGAAGACAGACACTGCGGGCTCCCAGGTGGCTCAGCAGGAAAGAATCCACCTGCCAGTGCAGGAGACACAGGTTCGATCTCTGGGTCAGGAAGATGCCTTGCAGAAGGAAATGGCAACTCACTCCAGTATTCTTGCCTGGGAAATCCCATGGACAGAGGAGCCTGGTGGGCTACAATCCACAGAATCCCGAAAAAATCAGACAGGACTCCGCAACTGGACAACATATGTGTGTGCATGCTGAGTTCCTTCAGTCATGTTGGCCTCTTTGCAACCCCATGGATGGTAGCCCACCAGGCTCGTCTGTCCATGGGATTCTCCAAGCAAGGATACTGGATTGAATTGTCACGCCTTTCTCCAGGGAATCTTCCTGACCCAGGGATCTAACCTGTGTCTCTTATGTCTCCTGCATTGGCAAGCAGATTCTTTACCACTAGCACTGCCTGGGAAGCCCCAAACAACAACGGCAGCATTTATATGTGGAATCAAAGAAATGTAACAAACTAGGGAATATAACAGGAAAAAAAAAAAAAAAAGGCAGACTCACAGATACAAAGAACAAACTAGCGATTATCAGAGGGGAGAAGGAGGGGGTGGGGACAATATAAGGTTGGGGAGTGAGAGGCACAGACTATTATATAATAGGCTGAAGAATATAGTGTACAACACAGAGAATATGGCCAATTTTTGTAACAACTATAAATGCAGTATAGCCTTTAAAAATCACATTAAATTTTTTAGTTTAAAAAAAATATTGTGCTTAAAGTGTTTGATACAGTGCCTGGCATCTAATAAGATTTCAATTGTTATTTTTATTTATCAAATGCATATTATGTTTATCAAGTGTCACACCCATTTCTGAGCACTTTACAAATATAAATTCATTTACTCCTCATAACAGCCCCATGATATATATAGTAGATATTAGTTCTATCTTCATTTAACAGATAAAAACTGAGACAAAGAAAAGTTAGATCCTCTGCCCGGGATGCCACACTTGGTTACCATCCAGTCTGTCTGGCTCAAGATGCTGTGTGCTTCACCAGTGTGCCAGGCTCTTCCAGTTTTCCACATGGGTTGAGACCACAGAGGGAATCATTAGGACTCGCTGAGACTGGTCGCTTAGCAGAGCTGAGGTACAAGGTCCACAGTAGCTTCTGGTCCACAGGCTTAGACACAAGGATGGCTACTGTCACCACGACACACCAGGACGGTGACCCACATACATAATCAGTAGCTGGATCATTCGAGCTCAAACCCAGCTGCGTCCTGCATCAACTTCTATTACATTTTTTTTAAGACTTCCGTTTCCTCCTTGTAGTGATCTAATAAATAAGGAATCAACCTCCAACAGCACAGCCTCCTCAGGTAAAGAACCAATGCCAAATTATTCCTTCAAAATGGAAGTGTTCTGAAGGGTCTTGCTGCTTTCATTTTTTAGAAGACACAGAACTTCCGGTCAGAAATACATTCAGTCAAAAGTCAGAATTTACTGACAGCTAGCAGGACCTTCTGAATTCACCAGTAGGTGAGGGACAGGACCTATGATGGCTGAATTGTGTTCCCCAAAAAGATATGCTGGAGTCTTAACCCTGAGTATCTCAGAGTGTGACTTTATTTGAAGACAAGGTCTTTGCAGAGGTCATGCAGTTACAATGAGATCATTAGGGTGGGCCCCAGTGCAGTACAGGAAGATCCCCTGGAGGAGGGACTGTCCACCCACTCCAGTACTCTTGCCTGGAGAATCCATGGACAGAGGAGCCTGGCGGGCTGAAGTCCACGGGGTCACAGAGAGTCGGACACGACTGAGCAACTAACACCCTCACTTTTCAGTGCAGTACAACTACGTCCTTAAAAGAAGGGGAAATTTGGACTCAGAAACAGGCAAACTCAGAGGGAAGATGATGTGAAGAGAGGCAAAGAAAAGATGGTCAGCTTCAAGCCAAGGGGAGAGCTCTGATAGGGAAGATTTCCTCACAATCCTAAGAAGGACCAACCCTACTAACAGCTTGATCTTGGACTTCCAGCCTCCAAAAGTAGAAGAAAATACATTTCTACCGTTTAAGCCTCCCAGCTTGTGGCACCTGGTTACAGCAACCCTAGGAAATTAATACAGACATTGGCATCAGGAGTAGAGTGGCTTAAACTCAGAAACCTAACTGCCAACGTACCAAGGGGTACCCAGGAGACACACAGGGAGCTGATGTGAGTAAGACTGTGGGCAGGCAGGGCACCAGGTGAGACCGGAAGACTCCCATCCTTGGCCCCAGTCGGAGAGGGTGAGGGTGGGCCACACGGCCCTAAGCATAGAGCATCACCAGCCACCCTGTGGAGCCAGGAGCAGTCTTCACTGTCCCCATCCAACTCAGCCCCTGGCCATTCCAGCTGGGAGCAGACTGGCTCTAACTTTTGGCTATAAACCCCTTGCTCTAATCTCTGTCAGCCCCCTCTCTCCTTCATGTTGCGAGTCCTCTCGACTGGTCTGCAGGGCTCTCGATGCCTACTTGACTATGATCTGGGACAGCCTCAGCTCCTAGAAGATAGGGCAGGCATATGTCAATGTGGGTTTCTCTCTGTTTCGATTAACCCTCCACCTAATTGTCAGAGATGTAGCAAATGAAGCCAGTTGAACCTGAGGGTGCTACCCTGTAAAAGCATAAGTCCTGCCCCGGACTCTTATCACTGTCCTTAACCTCAGGCCTTGCCTAACGAGTAACTTACCATCCTGTGTACCTTAACGCCTCTACACTGCTTCTGATCACTTGTGTGACGAACACAATACTCCACCCTTTTAAATCCCAACTCCTCCGCATCCTCGGTGAATACTGTTCTGGGTTCAGGGCTGTGGAAGGGATACACAAGGGCAGGAGGGATGGTTTGAGCTCTATAAAATATTGCCTTTACATTCAACATCAGCTTGAGCTGAACTCTCCAGATTTGGAGAAATCACTTCTGTTACGGCAATTTAATTACTTCTCTGATTTTGGTCTACCCGAAAACAAATACAATTATAGAACATAACATAAAAAACAGAAAAGACAGTGCCAGATATCTGACTACATTTTTCCTATTTTAAAACTATAGGTCCTAATTTCCTTCAAATATCTCTTGCCTTGTTGATGAAGTATAGTTTTTTCTTTAAATAAACAAAAGGGAAAATAATCCTTTATGCAATGTTGTCTTGCAAACACCAGCTATCTAGCCATGCCAAGGATCAAAGAACCTGAAATTAACCAATGAAAGCCTTAACCATTCCTAGTGTAACCAAAAAAATTCACTAACATGGGGAAATTATTTATACACCAATGTCAAAGGGAAAAGAGTAGAATTCAGAATTATACTGATATATTTGTAATGTATATAAAATCACACAATGATTCTATACATACATAGGTAATAGAAAAAAGGAAATGCTTCAAATCATGGTAATTATAGCTGAGTGATAAATGCCAGGTTGCTTTCTGCACCTTTGTGTATTGTCTAAAATAAGTTTGCTTTACTTTTTAATCAGAAAAAAATGTTATTCTAACTATTTGTTAAATAATACACATACGCTATAAAGTATATGAATATCTGATTTCTTAGCCTATTAGGTAATAGGCTATACCTAATAGGTATACCTATTAGGTATAGCCAAATGCAAAGGTCATTATGAGCTGTGTCCTGGATCCCATAGAAGCACACTACGCACACCTGTAATTAACAGGTAAAGAAAATACAGAGGTGGTTATCACTTGAGCAATTTCATTTTTGGTAACTGACTCTGTTTCCATTTGCCATGAGAAATATATCCTCTTTGTCTATGTCCTCCCTTCCTTTTCTGGGTGTTTAAAATGACAGCCTGCATGACAATCAAACTGAGGCCAAATTACCAATACACTGTGTGTGGCTGGAGATCAGAAGTTCCTTCGTAAACAGCCCTGAGGCTCAGACGAGTTTCTATTTTTTTCAGCAGTCTCTCTCCCAAATTCACATAACAAAAAAAAAAAAAGAAGAAGAAGAAGCAGCAGCAGCAGAAAAGGGAGCAGAGCTAGCAACAGGGAGCTCAGTGCTCTAACTGAAGTCACCCTGGGTTATGCTCTCTGAAGGTAATTTAACTGAAAATTACTTTTTTTGTTGTTTTTATGTTTGAGGTTCATGGGTCTGTATGAGTGTCCTGGCTGGCTTCCCTTCATTTTCTTTGCCAAAAAGCAGCCGACATGCTGTGTCTGCCCAGTCCATCAATTTGGCCAACCACCTGGAATTGCAGGGGCAAGGAGCTCCAGCCCAGTTCTGTCTAGTCTCCTCCAGTCCCCTGGGTCACCAGATGTTGCTGAGAGATTGTCAGAAGTGGCAGAAGTTTCTGGAGGAAAGTAGATAGCTTACTAGTATGAAGGGTCCAGGGAGAGGGCTGTGCATGTTTTGATTTTTGTTTCAAACCTAACCCTCCCTTCGGTCTCTGCTTAACAGAAAGGAAAGAGTGAAATATTCTGGAAAATATAAACAGTAGAATCATTAATTGAATACTCTTAGGAATAGTGTTCTAGAAACCCACTCTCACTGTCCTTCAGACAGGAATTAGCAAAATCGTTTCAGGAAATAGCAATAATCTTTATAACTCAGCATTTCCTATAAAGGCACAGAGGAAAGAGGGGAAATAACACATTCTACTTGCAGAAACTGCAGCTTCTAACACATGCCAACTCTTATTACCTAAAGGCTTCAAAAGTCAACCCAATAGGAGAAATTAGAAAATTGGAATTGACACATATGCACCATTGATACTACGTATAAACACAGACACCTAACGAGAACAAGTGCAGCGCAGGGAACTCTACTCAGTGCACTGTGGTGACTCGAATGAGAAGGAAATCCAAAACAGAGCGCATATATGTATATGTCTGTCTGATTCATTTAGCTGCACAGTAGAAACTAGGGCTCCCCTGGTGGCTCAGTGGTAAAGAATCCACCTGCCAATACAGGAGACTCAGGTTTGACCCTTGGATCAGGAGGATCCCTGGAGGAGGAAATGGCAACCCACTCCAGTATTCTTACCTGGGAAATCTCACGGACAGAGGCTGGTGGGCCACAGTCCAGGGGGTCAAGAAGAGTTGGACACAACCTGGTGAGTAGGCAACAACAGTAGAAACTAACACAACACAGAAAAGCAGCTAAAAATTAATTTAAAAAATAAAATAGTAACAATTATTAAAATATAAAATCAAACTTCATTGAAAGGGCGTGACAGTAAATGCAAATATGTAAATTTTTTCACTTAAGGTTGTTTAGCAAGAAAATAAATAAGTTTTTCTGATAGACTCTTCTAAAAAGTCAACCCGAATGTGAATACAGATCATCATTGGTTGAGATGATGGTGCTTATATTGGTTATTAATAATATTCTGTCACACTGATGCTCCAAATGTGAAGTTTCCTGCAAGGATTTTGGGATATGTCATATAAGCCAAAGACTTTATAGTAGATATTTTTGCTACACTGAAGAGTTTTTCCTTCTTAGATAAGGATCAGACAAGAACCTTAAATGACAACTCTTTAAAAAACCTGTCTGCCTTTTTCTAGAGAAAATTCTCTTTTTTAAATGGCAACCCACTCCAAAAGAAAAAGAAGTATGCCATTCTTTTTCTAACAAAAAATGTATTGGGGTACAGGTAATTTATAATGTGTTAGTTTCAGGGGTACAAAGTGAAGCTGTTACACATACATCCACTCTTTTCGAATACAGGCTATTATAGAGTATAATGGTGTTCATTATGATGGCTTTGTTCAAAGTAAAGCTCTTGAAAGTAACCCAGGTAGGATTACCTACAGGTTGTTCTTGGAATTCAGCTCAGCTTATGGGAGAATTGTCAACTATTTTCATATTTCATTTCCCAGGAAAATACAGTCTGTGGTCAACAGAGGCTCATTAAATCCCAAAGCAGCCAGTCAAGGAAGACTACCCCGTCCCCAGGCGAGACAGGGCTACATCTGGGTCAACATCATGAAGAAATACATTATCAATGTGTCAGCGTGAGCAGTTTCAGGAAGACGGCCTTCGCATTCCTGCCCTGTGTTTCATCGAAACCTGCACACGGAACTCACACTTCAGAACAAATGTTGGTTCCACATTACCCCTGCTTACCCCACGTTCACTGACACTTCAGGAAAGCAGAGTTGCCTGGATGAAACCAAAGAATCCTCTAGTCACCCCGAATCCTGCCCCTGACAGCAACCTATACAAAGTAAGTCTGAGAAATGTGATACATCTCAGGAATGCACCTGAAAAACAGCAGTATTATATCTACCAGGGGAAAGTCTTCCTGGGGATTAGTGTGGGCTCTGAAAGTTGATGCTCCCCCAGCTTTCATAATTGTTATCCCAATTAACGGAACTGCAGACACCATTCCTCTGTTCCCAGGTACAATCACGTCTCATTCCTCGGAAGCTCACAAAGCCATTTGCTTCAACACTGCCCTCGGGGAGGGAGTCTCGAGGTTAACGCACTATCTTCCACCTACTGTACAAGTGTATTTTCTTTGCATTTCAGTCATGCCCTGATCTTGGAGAGGACAGTGGAAAGGAGAATGCCTGATGAATTTTCCATTTATAAACCAATTATTTTCTTATTGGCACCTTCATTCTGCAATCACTGACATAAAATCTTTTACCAAACAAAATGTAAGGAATGAGAAATCGATTGGATTTCTAAAGTTTGCTTTGAACTCAGTCATTAAGAAGAGGTGTCCTTTAAGGAGAAAAGTCTATAGAAGTGACTCCACGTGAAACCCAGTTACACTGCTGTCCGAGGAGAGGCAGATGCACCCAATCAAAGTATGAAGTGAAAGTCACTCAGTCATGTCCAGCTCTTTGTGATCCCATGGACTGTAGTCCATGGAATTCTCCAGGCCAGAATACTGGCGTGGGCAGCTTTTCCCTTCTCCAGGGGATCTTTCCAGCTCAGGGATCAAACCCAGGTCTCCCGCATTGCAGGCAGATTCTCTACCAACTGACCTAATGGGGAAGCCCTAATCAAAGCATATAAATTCTTATTCATTTTTAAACGAATAAACAAAAAAGTACTACTTTCTACCAAAAAAAAAAAAAAAAGGAAGGAAGGAAGGAAAGATTGCTTTCACAGAGATCTATGCAAGCTAAACTTACACCAAAAGCTCATGCAAGGTCGATGAATAACAAACTTTTCTGCTTCTACCGCAGACTCTGCCCTGACATGACCCTCCCAGATGATCTACCCAGAGGTCATCTTGACTGTCTCCTTTCCTGTCTCCAGGTCTTCATTTAAATGCCATCTTGTAAACGAGGCTTCCCTAACCACCTGTTGACAATTGTGAGGCCCCTACCCACTGACTTTCTCCACTCAACTGTCCCTTATGGTGCCTCTACATCCGACAGTCTTTACATCTCATCTAGTCATTTATTCTGCTTTCCTCCTGTTGCTTTCCTCCCCCCATAAGAAGGAATGCTTCAGGAGATAACAACCCCTAAACAGAAATCATCATAGAGCAGGCATTTCGTAAGTATAACGATATAAAATGTTCAAAATGGAAAGTCAAAATAAAATCGCCTTGGGACTTCACTGGTGGTCCAGTGGCTAAGACTCCACGCTCCCGATACAGGGGGCCCAGGGTTGACCCCTGATCAGGGAACTAGATCCCCCATGCCACAGTTAAGAGTTTGCATGCAGCAACTAAGTCCTGGTGCCGCCAAATAAACAGATATTAAAAAAAAAAAAAAAAAGATGACAGAGGAGATGAGATAGTAAGAACTGCCTGTGTCCCTTATTTTGTTGTTCAATCGCTAAGTCATGTCCAACTCTTTGAGACTCAAGGGACTGTAGCATGTCAGGCTTCCCTGTCCTTCACCATCTCCTGGAGTTTGCTCAAACTCATGTTCATTGAGTCGGTGATGCCATCCAACCATCTCATCCTCTGTTGTCCCCTTCTCCTCCCACCTTCAATCTTCCCCAGCATCAGGGTCTTTTCCATGAATCGGCTCTTCGCATGAGGTGTCCCTTATACAGAAATGTTTTGTTTTGAAGGGGGACTAGGTTAGTCTGCGTCTTCTGAAAAACAAGAGAGGATTAAATGTCAAAGTAATTTATTAACAGAAATACCTATGGAAGGACGTGGAAAAGGAGCCAGGCTCCAAGAGGTGATGAACCATGATTCAGGTCTGATCTGAAGGAAGGGGGTTATGTGGATGCCTCCTGGGCTCCCTGCAGCTCTATAGAAAGTTCAGCAAGGCCACAAAGGGAGGCTGCAAGCCGCAGCCAGAGGAGTCCCATCACCGAGAAATGGACCTGCCTCAGGGTCCTGCCTCACTAAGCCTTGGCAGTTCCAGCTAGTGATGGTGCTCAAAGCTCAGGGGCAGAGGATGGAGGTTAGATGTGGTCCCTACCACTGGAGATCTGATGTCATTCTCATGGCCCCCAGCGCACCCACAAAACACATCTGCAGACCAGTAGTCTGAGACCCTGCCTGGGCCCAGGTTATAGTTACTTTCTTCATTCTCTCAGCATCTCTCCCTTGATGAACCACTGCTGTCTCTCCATGTCTGTTCATCTCTTCAGACCCAAGGTGACTTTATTTACCCATCACCCAGTTCAGAGACATTGGGAGGATTCATCAGTTGAAAAACAAGCCTTGCACTGCTAGGAGCAAACATTTTCAAAGCCAGTTATCCTTATAGATCTGTTGGAAATCAGTCCCTGGAATTACCTCCAGGCCAGAAACTCTGGATCCAGTGTCAGGCTGTTTGTTCCATGTCCCCATGGAGGTCACAGCGCCCTTGGCTAAATGTGCTTCCAGAGCCAGATATGTTATGCAGGAACAAACAGCATTTTTTTAACCAATTACTCTCCCACCAGGCTCCTCTGTCCATGGAATTCTCCAGGCAAGAATACTGGAGTGGGTAGCCATTCCCTTCTCCAGGGGATCTTCCTGGCCCCATATTAAACTTGAGTCTCTCACATTGCAGCAGGATGCTTTACTGTCTGAGCCACCAGGGTAGACCTAATTAATATTACACCAGTTTTTGAAGCAGAAAGGAATCTCTCATCCTCTCCTTTTCATACAGAAAAGTGTTCCCCTTAGGAAAGCTTCAGTGATCCCACTGTAGCTCTGAGGGATACACAAATACATCAGAACAGCACTTTGAATGTTAAGAAGACAAAGCCCTTAGGACTTCCAGCCCCAGGGTCTGGGAAAATATTAGCAGCAGTGTTGCCGTATGGCAGGGCTACAAGTCTCATGACTGTATTCCCCAAAGTGGCCTCAAGTTAGCAAAATTATGCCATTGAAGGCCAAAAGAAAATAAAGAATAAAGCTCCCTGTCCAACTCATTGCGACCCCATGGACTGCAGCCTCCCAGGCTCCTCCATCCATGGGATTTCCAGGCAAGAGTACTGGAGTGGGTTGCCATTTCCTTCTCCAGGGGATCTTCCTGACCCAGGGATTGAACCCCGGTCTCTGGCATTGCAGGCAGACGCCTTACCCTCTAAACCACTAGGGAAGCCCCTGTACATAGGGAGCCAGTGCGGAGAACAACAAAAAAGGGTATTCTTGTAAAAACACAAATGAGATATGAAATACGAAGGAGGATTAACAGCTAAGCCTTCATGGGGAACCCAGAGAAGAAAGATAAATTTGTTGTGGACATGTCCAAAGTGCCACCTGAGAAGGCTGATTGAAGGGGCTCCTTGGGGGGAAACGATGGTCTTCCTCTTCAAGATCCTTTCTCTAAAGGATCCAGAGCCTGTAAACACACGGCATGCGTTCTAGGGAAGAGATGAGTGGAGAAACACTTTGTCAAGAACTAACGTGGCTTCCCCGAGCGCTCCATGGACAAAGAATCTGCCTGCAATGCAGGAAACACAGGGGCCATGGGTTCAATCCCTGGGTCTGAGGAAATCCCCTGGAGGAAGAAGGGGCAACCCACCCCAGCATTCTTGCCTGGAAAATCCCATGGACAGAGGAGCCTGGTGGGCTCCAGTCCACGGGGTCACAAAGAGTCGGACAAGACTGAGAAACCAAACAACAACAACACTGACATGGGTATAGAAGAATCAAAATGTGAGACTCGGGCGTGAGCAACATTTGACTGAGGTTGTTAACCAAGTACAGAGTCACACTATGGGTTCTAAACGTGGAATCATGACATGATCTGTGTGCATGATCTGTGTGCTGCCTTTCCAAGTCATCGGTCACCTTCTAGGACACCCCAGCATCTTCAAATCCAACCTGTCCCCGCAACAAACATGCCCTCAGATTCTCTTTCAGGACATGGTGGCCCCATCTACTCAGTTGCACTCACTGGAACCCTACCCATGTTGGAAATTTCTCCCCTCCACCCTTACACAACCCATCATGCAGACTTCTTGGTTTTTCTTCCTCCTGATTCCATGGGCTCCTCTTAACCCTAACCTTCACCTGGCCTGAACAAATGTCACCTTCCTCCTCTTCCAGAGGCAGCCTTGCAACTGGTCCCCTTGGCTCGGCTCTTTTTCCAATTCCCATCACTCTCCAAAGAGCAGCCAGTTATCTTCCTGAGACAGAAATGGCTCATATTATTCCACGGTAGCCTCAACCTCTCCAGTCATTTCCAGTTCTGCGTTGATTACAAAGACCCTCATCCTCAACCTGCCCAACAAGACCCTCCTATGTGTATTCCCCCTTGCTAATGCATGCCCCCCATTTTCTCAGCCCCTACACGATGGTGACACTGCCTCCTTCAGTTCTTCAAACACTGTGCCTCACTCAGAGCCTCTGCAAATACCGTTCCTCCTGCCTCCCTCCCTTCACCACTTCCCTCCTGCATTTCATGGAATTCAGATGGATTTTCCTCAGGAAAGCCTTCCCTGAGACATCCTTAACTACCTCATCCAAGAACAACTGAGTTCCTTCTCATTCTTTTTGTAGCATGGTTGCCATCTCAGTGTCTTTATGGCATGATCTGACTAATCTCTGTCTTTATATCTAGAGGAAGGCCAGGAACCATGTCTGTTTTCTTAATTATTTTCCTTGTGGCTATAGATGAATGTTAGATGAATAATTGTGTTGGATGGATAGACAGAAGGATGGAAGGATGGGTGGAAGACTAAGTGCAAAAATATTATAAATCCATAAACCAAGTACATCTTTCCAGAAGAAGAGATGAATTTCAAGTGTAGATAAATGCTAATGGGTTTATACCACATTTTCAATGTTTTAATTGCCTTAAATAGTAATACATTCACAGGCTTCAAAAAGACATTCATTGAGAAGCTTTGTTCCTACACTGTATCTGTCTGTTCTGTTCTTTGCCACCCTTATAAGGCACCCTATTGCCTTTTAAGGTGCTTGCAGCCTTGAAATTAAAAGACGCTTACTCCTTGGAAGGATAGTTATGACCAACCTAGACAGCATATTAAAAAGCAGAGACATTACTTTGTCAACAAAGGTCCGTCTAGTCATGGCTATGGTTTTTCCAGTGGTCATGTATGGATGTGAGATTTGGACTATAAAGAAAGCTGAGTGCCGAACTTTGGCAAATCTTAAAATAAGATTATGAAACATCGTGGAAACGTTTTATCTTTTTATGAAATCAACCTTTTTTGGTTCTGTTTTCATCATGGCACTTGCACAACTATGACTCATGAATTATGTGCATAATTTTTTATTTGAGGTCAGCCTCCCAGGTGGTACTACACTGATCTGTTTACATCCCAATGCCCCATAGATTAAGGGGCGCATAGTAGGTGCTCAAGAAAATATCGATGCTATCTTTGTAACAGAACCGTGATTTCATCATCTCGATGGGTCACCGAGCTGTTTCAAAAGCACTCTGCTTCATTTCCCAGTTTTGTTATTACACTATTATTAAGCAAGATGCTACAGGGGTGAAGGGTACGGGGTACCTCCCTGTGTATATTTTTTTTGCAATTTCCTGTGAACCTATGACAAAAAGCAGAGACATTACTTTGTCAACAACTGTCCATCTAGTCAAGGCTATGGTTTTTCCTGTGGTCATGTATGGATGTGAGAGTTGGACTGTGAAGAAAGCTGAATGCAGAAGAATGGATGCTTTTGAACTGTGGTGTTGGAGAAGACTCTTGAGAGTCCCTTGGACTGCAAGGAGATCCAACCAGTCTGTCTTACAGGAGATCAGTCCTGGGTGTTCATCGGAAGACCTGATGTTGAACCTGAAACTCCAATATTTTGGCCATTGATGCAAAAAGCTAACTCATTAGAAAAGACCCTGATGCTGGGAAAGACTGAGGGCAGGAGGAGAAGCGGACAACAGAGGATGAGACGGTTGGATGGCATCACTGACTCAATGAACATGGGTTTGGGTGGACTCTGGGAGCTGGTGATAGACAGGGAGGCCTGGCGTGCTGCGGCTCATGGGGTCGCAAAGAGTCGGACACGACTGAGCAACTGAACTGACTGAAGGCACCTTACTTCTACTAGTATCTTATATCCTTTGTTTTCTTCACCCAGACATAAGCAAACACAAATATTAATATATGTTCTTAGTTTTGCTTTTTCTTACACAAGAGAGAGTATGATATACATACTAATATACACACTGTCAGTTCACTGAGAGCTCCTCGCTCTTCTAAACAGGGACAGGATGGTCCATGTATTTAACTCTTCCCCTCCTGCTGTTTTTGGTGGTGGTGGTGGTGGTCTTTCAAGCAACACTGCAATGAATGACATTGTGCGTGTGTCATTCTGTACGTGTCCAGGTCTGACTGCAACGTCGTCTTCTGCAGAAGTGAGATACCTAAGTGTGAATACACTGGTAATTTTGCTAGATTGCCATCCATATGTATTTTCAAATTTCATTTTAGAAATCCATAATCTTGAGGAAAAGAAGTAAGTTAGGGAATAGTGGGGTTAGCCTCAGAGCCAGAAATGTCTGGGTTTGAAGGTTCACTCTATTATTTATCAACTATGTCAACATGGGTTAGGTGACCTCTCTGGGCCTCAGTTTTGCGGCTTCAAACAATTCTCGAGCCTCCGTCTTCAGCCAAGACTCTCTTCACTTGTCCAGGTGCCAAGTGAACACCTCCCCTTGTGTGCCCCACATCCTCAAATTCAACTATTCAAAGCAAAACTCACCGTCTATCCCTTAAGCTGAATTCTTTGCCACATTCTCCAGTCATCCAGAGACACAGAGACTTGAGAATTTTCTTCTGCTCTGTCTCCTTCTCCCCACCTTCCCAATCCAGTTACCAAATCCTGACCACTCTTTCCCCCACGGCTTTCTGGAATCTATTTTTTCCTTCATTCAAGTTCTGTCCTGTCCCAAATCAGCTGTTCAGAGCTTCCAACTGGACTGTTACAAAAGAGACCAGGCTAGTTGACCTGACTCTGATCTCAGGGCCTTTCGGGACAATCTCTCTGATCAGCCATAAAGTTCATTCTCGAACAAAAACCTGGCCTTGTTCCTCCCTTGATGAAAGCCACTTGTTTGTCCTCCATCTTCTGTGAGCAGGTGTCTAAATAAATAGCACATAAGCCATGAAAACCACAGCCTTCTCTCTGCCTCACCTCCAGCTTCTCGCAGCGCCTCCGGCGACAGCAAACTTCCGCCTTCCTCTGGGAACCTGTCTCGCCCAAGCAGATTTCTCTTTGCACAGGGAACTCTTCCTGTATGTTTTTCACTCACTTACTCATTCAGCAAAATATATTTCTGAGTGCCTACAATATGACATGTATCTTTTTTTTAATTTCATTTTTTTAAACATCAGAAACATTTTGTATTGGGGTACAGCCGATTAACAATGCTGTGACAGTTTCAAGTGAACAGTGAAGGGACTCAGCCATGCACATACATGTATCCATTTTCCCCCCAACCCCTCTCCCACCCAGGCTGGCACATAACATTGAGCAGAGCTCCATGTGCTATACAGCAGATTTTTGTTGGTTATCCATTTTAAATAGAGCAGTGTGTACATGACCTTCCCAAAGTCCTTAACTATCCCTTCCCCCTGGGAACCTTGAGTTTGTTTTCTAAGTCCGTGAGTTTCTTTCTGTTTGGTAAGTAAGCTTCATTTGTATTATTTCCTTTTAGATTCCATATATAAGGGATTATGATATTTATCTTTTAATTTTTAAGAAAAAGGGTATCTGGCATGCTCCAGACCACTGGACCCCTAGGAGCTTCACTGATGCAATAGATCCCTGAATTTTCACAGGATTAATCTCCCATCTCTGCTAAACAGTGTCTTGCCAAGGCAGTATTTCTCAACACCGTTACTGTTAAAATTTGAGGACAAACAAGTCTTCATTGGAGGGTGAGGGTTGTCAAGAAACAGAGTTGGGAGGTGGGAGGGATTTTCAAGACATGAGTATACCTATGGTTGACTCATTTTGAAATGTAGCAGAAACCCACACAATATTGTAAAGCAATTATCCTCCAATTAAAAATAAATTTCAATTAAGAAACAGAGTTAAGTGGATGGATTTTGAAGTTTACATAGTAAATCCATTCGAATAATCCCAACTCTTTGAGCCTACCCTTTCTTCATACTCCACCACCTCCATCTTATCAACTGTAGGTCATCATCCTGCCTAAATGTCAAGGAGTCACTTCTACAGACCAGCTCCGAGTGATCATGACAATCTAACACCCTCAAGACCCCTCCTGCATGTCTTTGCTGGTACACATTTGACAGTTGCTATTTGTCCACTCAGAGAAGGCAAAGGCACCCCACTCCAGTACTCTTGCTGGAGAATCCCATGGATGGAGGAGCCTGGTGGGCTACAGTCCATGGGGTCGCTAAGAGTCGGACACGACTGACACATAGATTGTTTTCCTTGGAGAAGAGTGTAATTCCCCACTGAAGCTGTGCTCAGACTCTGGCTATTACCTGGAAGACGACAAGGAATGATGGGGACTGATCTTGAGAAAAACAATGGTGAGCTACAAAGCATCTCCTCCAGGAGGTCATGGTATGATCCCCTGAAGGGGAAGCTGATCTCTGCTAGTTTTGGGGACAGCTTCTGCCAGCCAGGAGGCTTCAGGTAGTTTGGGATCCAATATTCTCAGGGGCTTCCCAGGTAACTGGTAATGAAACTACCGGCCAATGCAGGAGATGCAAGAGACGAAGGTTCGATCCTTGGGTTGGGAAGATCCCCTGGAGAAGGAAATGGTAACCCACTCCAGTATTCTTGCCTGGAAAATTCCATGGACAGAGGAGCCTGGCAGGTTATAGTCCATGGGGTCGCAAAGAGTCGGACATGACTGAGCAGCTGAGTGCACGCACGCCCACGTGCACACACGCACACACACACACACACACATACATTCTCAGTTTCAACCAGGCATATGTAACCATCCTAGGTCTCAGGTTCTCACTTTTTCCATTTCAGGAAATGCTCTTTGACACTGAAGAGCTGTTAAGGCTGAGCATCTGTTCTTTACATTTCTAACATAATCAGATCCTCATTTTAAAGTGGGCTTCCCCTGTGGCTCAGCTGGTAAAGAATCCACCTGCAATACAGGAGACCTGGGTTTGATTCCTGGGTCAGGAAGATTCCCTGGAGAAGGGAAAGGTTACCCACTCCAGTATTCTGGCCTGGAGAATTCCATGGACAGTATAGTCCATGGGGTCGCAAAGAGTCAGACACGACTGAGCAACTTTCACTTTCACTCACATTTTAAAGTTGCCTGCTTTGCAGATGTAGGAGATGAGAACCCCCTTTAAAATTACCCCAGGAATACTCTGACTTCAAAGAGAGCCTCAAGATAGCACCTGTCATTTTCCCTTTTTTTTTTTAAGATCTTTTTTATTTATTTTTTTAATTTAATTTTATTTTTTAACTTTACAATATTGTATTAGTTTTGCCAAATATCGAAATGAATCCGCCATAGGTATACCTGTGTTCCCCATCCTGAACCCTCCTCCCTCCTCCCTCCCCATACCCTCCCTCTTTTGCAAGGCTTCCAGAGCCTTCAACGGGGATCACCCCACATCACAATCCTAACAGTTATCATTGCCCTACGATGGATACAGTGCCAAAGTGAGCTGACATCTCCAAGCTTTTCCTCCATCGTATCCTCATCCTCATTAACTTCAGATAAAAGCTTTAGTAATCATGACGCTACAATGCATGGGAGGTTGTCACCACATACCCACCCCTGCCAGAGCCCACCAGAGGGTCCTGTTTTCTAGAGCCAACCTAGGTTCCAACTTTCTTGGCCCAGATCCTCTAGACAACAGACCCCGGAGCATAGGTTTATTTGTTAACATTTCACTGAAAAGTGTGATCCTAGAGAAGGGTGGGCATGGGCAGAAGCGCTGCAAGGCAGGTGACAGGGAACTCTAATGCATGGCCAGCACTCTGAGTTGGCCAGAGCTTTGTGACAGCCTGGCTGACTGTGTGGCCTAGAGTGATGCTTTCAGGAAGGCTGTAGGACTGTTGTATCTCAGAACAGTCTCTGAGGGTGGAGGAGAAAGGAGAGAGAACTCATCGACCAGCCCCTTCCTATCCACCGCCTCCCATCGGGTGAACTTGTCCCCATGGGGTTTTAAACTCTCTGCTTCCAATATGTCTCCCAGCCTCCTCTGGAGCAATGGCCTCTTCTTGCTGGTCAGGCTGTATGGACAGTGGTGGCTTCAGTAACCTACCTTCACAACAGCAGGAACAGAGCAAGTCATTGCTGGGGCAGCTCCAGCCAAGAGGAGAGAGGGTTGTGCTGATCTGGGCAGGTTCAGAAGCTGAGTCTGGCACCAGCCTGGAGGACGAGCCTTACCTTTGGATTAAATAAGGTCAATGAGTTGGATAAAAAGAACATCAGCTCTGCACAAACACAAGATACAAAGACTTGCAAAATCTTCTCATATTCTTTTCAAATTTACGTCCTTAGTTTTCCTTTTTATAAGAAAGAAAGTTTTATAGCAGCTAAGATATTGACATTTCCTTAATACATTCATTGACCTTGAGAAACTAACCACAGATTTTCAGGGAATTCTACCTGTTTAACCAAGGAAGTTAATGTAGAAAGCCAGAAATGTTTTAAATTGTAAATTCTGTGCCACTGGGCACAGTCTTGCAGCTCATGACTGCTATTCCGTCAGATGGATTTTTGCTTTAACAAGTCAAACTGCATAAATTCTCCATTTCTATTTGTACTCTGTAGCCAAAGCTCCTTTAACACCTATTCTCCAACTGAAAGACATCTCTGACTTCAGAGAACTCTACCTGTGTGCTGGAGCAAAGAGTCAACTTGTCCGAAACTACAATTTGGCAAACTACAAGACAAGGGGCCAGAGAGAAAGGAAAGGATATGAAAAGTCTTCCAGGGGCTTTGCTGGTGGTCCAGTGGCTAAGACTCTGAGTTCCCAGAGCAGGGGGCCCAGGTTCAATCCCTGCTCAGGGAACTAGATCCCACGTGCCACAAGTAAAAGATTCCGTGTGCCACAACTAAGGCCCAGGGCAGCCAAGTAAATAAATAAATGTTTCTTAAAGGAAAAGTCTCTCATTTGTGCTAACTGTGAGGCTGAATTCTAGGGACTTGTGTGTTTTAATTGCAAAACGTACTATGTCTGACTGCATTACGGATTCTGCTCTCAGTGAAATAAAGTGAAGTCACTCAGTCATGTCCAACTCTTTACAACCCCACGGACTGTAGACTGCCAGGATCCTCCATCCATGGGATTTTCCAGGCAACAATACTGGAGTGGGTTGTCATTTCCTTCTCCAGGAGATCTTCCCAACCCAAAGATCAAACCAGGGTCTCCTGCACTGTAGGAGACTCCTTACTGTCTGAGCCACCAGGGAAGTCTCAAGTCCCACCAGGAAGTCTGCTCTTAAAGTGGCAACAGAATGAACCACATCATATTTTATCTGGATTTGGAAAACTGCTCTTTACAGATACTACTGTGATGAGGAATATGGGATTAGCAAACTACTATACATAAAATAGGGCTTCCCAGGTGGCTCAGTGGTAAAGAATCTGCCTGCAGTGCAGGAGACCTGGATTAAATACCTGGGTCAAGAAGACCCCCTGGAGAAGGTAATGGCTATCCACTCCAGTATTTTTGCATGGAGAATTCCATGGACAGAGGAGCCTGGTGGGCTACAGTCCCTGTGCTTGAGAAGAGTCGGACACAACTGAGCAACTAAACAGCAGCATACGTGAAATAGATAAGCGACAAGGATTTACTGGATAGCAGAGGGAACATTATACCCAATATCTTATAATAACCTATAATGGAACAAAATCTGCAAAAAGAAAAATCATCATGTTGTACACCTGAAACTAACACAATATTGTAAATCAATTATGATTCAATTTAAAAAAAAGATTCTGAAGTGATATTTTTTTGCTAAGTGTAATTTTTTGATATGAAGTTATCACAATTTTTTCATGTTTTGTATTTTCAAATCTCTCCAAAAATCTTTCAGGAGACTATCCCTGTATTTCACATATTTGAATTTCGAGCATAGCATCCAAAATATGCCTCTCTTCTGCATTAAATGAATAATGCAATGAAATACGAACCAAAAGCAGAAGTAAAAATAAAAATGCATTCAATGACCTGAGGGCAAGTCTTCTGTTTCATGCTACCCAAGACAACTTGCTGTCACCATATTATTCTGGCTTTCCATTCAGTAAAACAACAGTCACGTGGCATTTGGACGCCAAGACAGGGCAAAGTTTAGAGCATAAATTTTCATTTTAGTCTTCCGTCCTCGTGAGATGTGACATATACGCGGCTATCTTTGGATTTCTCGACTCAAAACACCCACTTGCTCCCTGCACGGACATAGGCCCCCAGAGGAACGAGACTGATAGCTCTGAAGTGGGAACAGCCACACAAATTGAACCTGCAGTTGGAATATGGGGTGCTTTTAGAGGTTTGAGGGGTTTTGCTTTTTTTTTTTTTCCAATAAAAACTTCTGAATCTTTTACACAGGACCCGAAAGGGACTCAAAACAGCCAAACAGGAGTCACCCTTCGTTCCCAGCCACAGCGCCCTCTGCTGGGTATCTAAGAGGTCTCCCACAAGCCAACTTTGCTTCAGACCCGTAACTATTTTCTAATACTCACTTTCTGGAGTAAAGTGAGGAAGAAAATTACATAGGTAAGAGCCATGTAAGAGAGAAAAAGACCTCACACAGCAAAAGTATCCACTAAATCTTTGATGAGTGAATGAGTGAACATATCTGAGTATGACATGGCACACAGTGTCTTTTTGAACCTAAGATTCTACATAACCAGTCAAAGCTTTGGTAAGATAAATTAAGCAGTGTCTTTTTCGTCTCTTCTTAAAATATAGACGCTATCATACATTTTTAAAGTAATAAAACTAAAGTATGGAAAATAAGAAATGGAAGTTCTCAAAGTCTTATTTCTTAGATGCTATCTCCCGTAACAGTTTGCTGCATATTCTTGGCAAGAGTACTGGAGTGGGTTACATATTCTTTATGCACACATAAAATCCATGTACATATTTTTTATAAATGGAGTCCTATACTGCATTAATATTCTGTAAGTCACCTTTTTGGCCTTCTTGGCTGTACCACACAGCTTGCAGGATCTTAGTTCCCCAACCAGGTATCCAAGCTGGGTGGTGGCAGTGAAAGCTCCAAGTCCTAACCACTGAAGGGTCAGAGAACTTCCTGTAAGTCATTTTTTAAATCTAAGTATCTATCACAGACATTTTCCATGTCAGAATATGTAGTAACTATACCTCACTTCTTCAAAGGCTGAATAATATTCCATAAGTCACCTGGCTGACCCCCTAGAGATGAAGTATAATTGTTAAGGTCGAAAATATAGACACTCTTTAAAAATACGTATGGTCAAATTTATCTCTAAATAATTATACCACCATCATCAATATTGAGTACTCTTACTCATCTTAATATGTGTGATATCATGGAGGAAGTGCTATTTCGTTGTTTTAATTTGTATTAATTTGATTATCAGTGAGGATAAGCAGCATCTCTTCTGCTTAGGAGATATTTATACATTTTCTTCAATGAATTCTTTTTTCATATCCTTTTTCCATTTTAAATTGGATTAGCACTGAATCCAATTTAAAGCTTTAACATGTTAATTGCTTTCTTACTGATACTTAGACACTTCTTATATTAACCTTTTTAAGTTACATGTGGTGAATATCTTTCCCAGCTTGATATGCTTTTTAAAGTTGGGGTTATATAGCTTTTAGTTATACAGAAGAGTTTTGTTTCAATGTTATCAAATATATCATTCTAAATCACTTGACTTCTGGGCCATATGTCATTCTTTTTCAGTGCTTTGCTCACCTCAACATAATAAAAATATTTCCTATGTATTTACTAGTATTTAAAAGATTTTTTTGTGTTTAGAACTATAATCATTTCAAATTTACTTTTGTATGTATGTGTTATAAGTTAAAGACATAACTTTCTTTTTAAATGTTTTAACTTCTTAAATCTTAGCTTGATTACTTTTTAATTTTACCAAATTGTGGCCAGATGTATAAAGATAATTTGTTCAATAATTTATCCTTTCTGCAGTGATGTAAAATACCTACTTTATCATGGACCAATTCTTCATGTATGTTGAAGGCTTTACGAGCAAAGACTGATGTTTTTAGAAGAAGAAGCAATTCTGCCCAAGACTGCAACACAAAAACCCTGGCTGAATCTCCTGGTCCCTGGCCTGCGGCATCTGGACTCAAGACAGTAATGTCAGCTCTCAGCATCGCCTCATCTCTCGGTCTAATCCTGAGCCAACATTTCACTCTTTTCATAACTGTAACTTTATAATTCATTTTCCCATCCAGAAAAATAAAACTCCCCTTCATTCTTCCTTTTCAAACGTTTCTTGGCTCTTCTAAGGGCATTTGCTTTTCCAGATTAACTTTAAAATCAAATCTGCAATACAGTAAGTCCCCTACACACAAACCTTCAAGTTGCGAACTTTCTAAGAAGCAAACATGTGCCAGCCCCTGTATGCCAGCTATTGTCCTGTACCACTGTACTTCTCAAGGTACTGCACTGTAGGATTAAAAGATGTTTTATTTAACTTTTGTCTTTGTTCTCTAGGTATTACTTGTGTGAAAGGTATTATCAGTCTATTACCATACAGTACTGTTATGTTAGCTGTGTAGGTAGATCAATTGTGTTAGCTCAATACCTAAGCTAATTTTGTTGAACTTAAACAAAAAAATTGGACTTAAGAACACACTCTTTATGGGCCAAAGAACTAAATAGACATTTCTCCAAAAAAGACATACAGATGGCTAACAAACACATGAAAAGATGCTCAACATCACTCATTATCAGAGAAATGCAAATCAAAACCACTATGAGGTACCATTTCACACCAGTCAGAATGGCTGTGATCCAAAAGTCTACAAATAATAAATGCTGGAGAGGGTGTGGAGAAAAGGGAACCCTCTTACACTGTTGGTGGGAATGCAAACTAGTACAGCCACTATGGAGAACAGTGTGGAGATTCCTTAAAAAACTGGAAATAGAACTGCCTTATGATCCAGCAACCCCACTGCTGGGCATACACACTGAGGAAACCAGAAGGGAAAGAGACACGTGTACCCCAATGTTCATCGCAGCACTGTTTATAATAGCCAAGACATGGAAGCAACCTAGATGTCCATCAGCAGATGAATGGATAAGAAAGCTGTGGTACATATACACAATGGAGTATTACTCAGCCATTAAAAAGAATACATTTGAATCAGTTCTAATGAGGTGGATGAAACTGGAGCCTATTATACAGAGTGAAGTAAGCCAGAAGGAAAAACATAAATACAGTATACTAACGCATACATATGGAATTTAGAAAGATGGTAACAATAACCCGGTGTACGAGACAGCAAAAGAGACACTGATGTATAGAACAGTCTTATGGACTCTGTGGGAGAGGGAGAGGGTGGGAAGATTTGGGAGAATGGCAATGAAACATGTAAAATATCATGTAGGAAACGAGTTGCCAGTCCAGGTTCGATGCATGATGCTGGATGCTTGGGGCTGGTGCACTGGGACGGCCCAGAGGGATGGTATGGGGAGGGAGGAGGGAGGAGGGTTCGGGATGGGGAACACATGTATACCTGTGGCGGATTCATTTTGATATTTGGCAAAACTAAAACAATTATGTAAAGTTTAAAAATAAAATAAAATTAGAGAAAAAAAAAAAAAGAACACACTCTTGGACCAGAATTTGTTTATATGCAAGGGACTTACTGTAGTACAATCATATACATTCTGGTTTGGAAGGTTTCCTCTTTTCCTCTCTCCAGAGTACACTAAGCCTCTTCTTCGTACTGGCCATTGCATGTAGGGACCACTCTTACACTGGTTCCAAACACCAGAGAGCCCACAGTCTAAGATGGCATGGGCTAATAAATAGTACCTTTCTACAGTGGTGGGAGAAATGAAGGATGACCTGGATGCTCAAAGAAGAGTTGTCTAACCCAGATGTTCAGTTCAATTCAGTTCAGTCACTCAGTCATGTCCAACTCTTTGTGACCTCATGAACTGCAGCACACCAGGCCTCCCTGTCCGTCACCAACTCTCAGAGTTTACTCAAACTCATGTCCATTGAGTCGGTGATGCCATCCAACCATTTCATCCTCTGTCATCCCCTTCTCCTCCTGCCTTCAATCTTTCCCAGCATCAGGGTCTTTTCAAATGAGTCAGCTCTTCACATCAGGTGGCCAAAGGATTGGAGTTTCAACTTCAACATCAGGCCTTCCAATGAACACCCAGGACTGATTTCCTTTAGGATGGACTGGTTGGATCTCCTTGCAGTCCAAGGGACTCTCAAGAGTCTTCTCTAATACCACAGTTCAAAAGCACCAATTCTTCTGCACTCAGCTTTCTTTATAGTCCAACTCTCACATCCATATATGACTACTGGAAAAGCCATAGCTTTGACTAGACAGACCTTTGTTGACAAAGTAATGTCTCTGCTTTTTAATATGCTGTCTAGGTTGGTCATAACTTTCCTTCCAAGGAGTAAGTGTCTTTTAATTTCATGGCTGCAATCACCATCTTCAGTGATTTTGGAGCCCAAAAAAGTAAAGTCACCCAGATGTAGAGCTTCAGAAAGGTTTCCATAGGAAGTGACATATAAATGTTGATGGAAACAATTATGGGAGTTAGCCAGAGAAAACAGAAGGAGGAGAGTATTTCAGGGAGGCAGAACAACAGGACAATAGGGAAGAGAAGGCACATTGAACCACAAGACCTGAAATATCCAGGGTGACTGGAAAATGGTGGCCAGGGCCAGGGGCCTAACAAGCTGTATGAAGGTGTCTGTGTTCTTTCCCAAGAGCAATGAACTGCCTTCAAAAGGGTTTTGAGCAGACTAGAGTAAAGGAAATGAGACATTGCGTAGTCATTGAGTACCCAAGCACGCCCCTTCCCAGAGAAGGCTAGCGCTAAGGACGCATTGCCGTGGACCAGTTCTGGCTGATGCGCTGTGAGTGGAAGTGATCCATGGCGTCTTTATGATGAAGCATTTAAAAACTGACCCTCCCATCCTGGTTGCCACAACAACCTGGAAACCACATACAGAGACATTGGCTTCCCAAGATGGAAGCGGCCCGGATCGCTAAGTCCCTGCGTGGAAGACAGTGTTCTGAAGACTGGCCCAACCCACACCAGAATTTTCACAAGTGAGAAAGAACTCTTTATTGTGTAAGCCATGGAGTTCTAAGGTTTATGTATTGCTACAGTACAGCTTGGTGCTAACCTGACTAATAAGGTCTCCAAATATAAATCTGATGACTGAGGATCCAGCTTTTCAGAGCTCCCCAACGTCATTGAAAGTCCTCATCTTCAAAAACTAAGAATGCT
This sequence comes from Bos indicus x Bos taurus, assembly GCF_003369695.1. Lineage (NCBI taxonomy): Eukaryota > Metazoa > Chordata > Mammalia > Artiodactyla > Bovidae > Bos > Bos indicus x Bos taurus. The sequence continues at coordinate 147,619,686 of NC_040076.1, forward strand.
CCTTCCTCTTTGGGGCAGAAAATGACTAATGTAGACAAGGCTATCCCTATGCCTTCTTAGGGGTTTACAAGCAAATCCACTAATGAACACACTGCACTACTGAGCGGATGTGAGGTGCTTCCTGCACAGCATGTGAATAATCCACAATTTTCCATTCCCTCTCCTGTTTCAGTTGTACCTTCCTTTCTCATGTCTGTCTGTTCCTTCATCCCTGACCTGTTTCCTATCTTCCTTGAGCAGTAAGATGGTCCTGGATGGTCCCTCAAGGGTGGTCACGTGACAGCTACAACCACAAGTATGCCTTTCCCTCCAGCCCCGCTGAACCCACACAGAAAGTGGACAGACTTCTGAGCACTGCTGCGCCTGCAGGCAGAGAGATCCAAGTTCAAATCCAGCCTGCTCACTTCTTCTTTGTATGAAGTTTGAGAGTTGCTTGACTTCTCTGAGATTTCATTTCCTAGTCTGCAAAATGAGGATGGCAACTTGCTTGAGAGTGTTACCGAGGATCAGAGGAAACAATCAATATAAAGTTCCCAGCACCATGCCTGGCACAGAATAGGAACTTCCTAAGAGTGTGTTTCCTTTGCTCTTTCTCCTGAGGGAGAAACTGACTCCTCTCAGATCTCCACGATTTAATCCTACATCTACTTATATCGGCCTTTTGATGGACAAAACCACATCCTTAGGTCTGTAGGGGACACAAATGATTGGACAATGTAACTGGGGAGGCAAGACATTCACACAGGGAAAAGTTAGCAGGTTTATTAACTAGATGTGTAAATATCCAAGTGTTTAATTAATATAAGCCATGAAAAGTTTGTTAGTTGCTCAGTATCTGACTTTTTGTGACCCTATGGACTGTAGCCCACCAGGCTCCTCTGTCCTTGGGATTTCCCAGGCAAGAATCCTAGAGTGGGTTGCCATTTCCTACAAAGTGTCATAAGAGGTACTCATGGCTCTGCAAACATCATCTGCTAATGCCCTCAAACTTCTAAATGGGTGGTGTCAGCTTCTTATTGGGAATCTCACCTTACTCAGCTCACATGTGCTGCGGCCTAGATGAACAATGCCTTTCAAAAATCTCACAATAGAGGGTATCATTTAGCAAATGTATAGAAATATTGAATCGCTATCATATGCACTTGGAACTAGTACAGAGTTGTAGGTCAATTACACTTCAATTGTTTTAAAAAAGAGAGAAAATAAAGGATGTAATTACAGTATTCTAATAGGTTCTGTCTGCAGTGAATAACAGTTACATTATTATTATCTTGCAAACACTAATTATTGGCATAATTAAAAATAGGATAATTTGGGGGAGAGAATGAGGAAGGAGAGGTGGACTAAATCTTCATCTCTTATAACATTGATAAATTTAAAAATTGCTGTTTTCTTTTCTCTTTATTGTATCTATATAAGATGACAGATGTTAACTAAACCTATGGTGGTAATCATTTCACAATTCACATAAATCAAACCATCATACTGTACACCTTAAACTTTTACAGCAATGTTTGCCAATGATTTCTCAATAAAACTGGGGGGAGGGGGTGGAAATCTAACAAAGCTCCAGCCACCATTCCCAAAGGAGAACATGATTCATAGTGTGATCGCATCACAGTAAGTATGCAAAAATATGCAAAGTTGCATATCAGCATAATATGTCCACTGGCTGAAGATTCTCATATCAAATGACATATTCAAAGGCCAAGATAAAAGCAAAACAAATTAATAGTGACTAGGTCAAAATGTTCACTTCATCTTCTTTACCAAACTCTCTCCAGGTACATGGGCTTCCCTGGTGGCTCAGCTGGTAAAGAATCTGCTTGCATTTCGGGAGACCTGGGTTTGATCCCTGGGTTGGGAAGATCCCCTGGAGAAGGGAACAGCTACCCACTCCAGTATTCTGGCCTGGAGAATTCCATGGACTATATAGTCCATGGGGTCGCAAAGAGTCAGACACGACTGAGGGACTTTCACTTTCTGGGTACATGGAAATGGAATGGCAGGTTGATTATTTTTCAAACTTTAAGGTAAACACAAGCCAATAGTGTGACACAGTTGCCAAAAAATACAATGAGATCTCAGGATGGATGAATTAATAGAAGTATAATGTCATAAACAAAGGAGGTGACAGATCTCCAGATGTGAGCACTGTGTGGGGTCCATAGTGTGGCTGAGTGACCCCTGCAGGAGGTGACTGTGTCCCTCCTTCACATCAGAAAGCAGTGAGGACAGTCAGACGATAAGACAACACAGACACCAGTGTCATCTTTAAACACAGAAAGGACCTCCGTATGGAGAGACCTGGATTTGTTCATATCGTTCCAAAGGATAACACTGAGACTAGGAGGCACAATTGATAGGGAGCCGATTTTTAGCCAAATGCAAGGGAGGCCTTTCCCACAAAGAAGACTATTCAAAAACTGGAACCATCTCATGAGGTGGTGGGCCCTCCTAGCACTGAAATTTTCCTACAAAGGTGTCTTTCCACTTTTTTTTTTTTTTTTTGGCTGTGTGGAACTTTAGAGGAACGTGAGATTCTTCAAGCTTCAAGTCAGGTCCTCCCTGAGGACAGAAAGGTTAGGCCGGGTAGCCTCAAATGACTGCATACAAGCTAACCCAAAATTCTAGCTTCCTTGTATAATATGTTCCCCTATTACAAAGGTTAAGAGTTTCCCCAGCTCAGATTTTAACAACATGATGGACATGAGTTTGAGTAAACTCTGGCAGTTGGTGATGGGCAGGGAAGCCTGGCTGATGGGGTCCCAAAGAGTCAGACACGACTGAGTGACTGAACTGAACCAAACCAGATCACTAAGGTTCCCACTCTTTCTTCCCCCAACTGGGAAAAGATCCTGTGCTCACCCGCTTTTGTTGGGTTCTGCCCCCACCCGTACCCCTACCCCCATCCCCAAAGTCACACCAGCACTCTTGCTAAAAGCTGCGGACTGTCAACCTCATCGTTTATAATGCAGAAAGAGAACGATTGATTTTGTTCTGATCAGTCATCATAAGGCCTCTCTCTCACATGTACTTAAAACACTGCAGTTTCTCCAAAAACAGGAAGCTTTCCTTTCTATGGGAGAGTCTCAGTAGCTCTCTGAACAGACACCAGCTGGGCCAACAGTGCAGAGAATTTCAGGGGGCTGCCAGAGGACCACCACGCGCTCAGCCACCACCCAGCAGCTGTCCGCCCAGTGGCCAGATTACAAACAGCGGTGAAGTGATTCCTTTTGATCTAACAGGGATGCTTCTGTTTCTGAAGAGGACGTTCCAGCTAGCTTTATGATTAGTCACAAAGCTCGAAAGTGATAAATGTTCCATCGCATCAGCCCGTGTGTCTCTCTTCCAGGACTAGGACTGCTCGGAGCCTGAGCATCAGCTCTGCAACAAGAAATAGAATCACAGCTGGCCTCCAGGTAAGGGGCCGGCACGAAGGGCTTCCCCACCCCCACCCCCCACCAAGTCCTCATTTCTCCGCAGCCTTCACTGCCCACCCTGTGCAGCCCTGCCCGGGGGATAAGGCCTTCTGTCCTTTGCAGCATTAAGCAGGTCAACACAGAAGGCAACACGCATGAAAGCATAGCTCACCTCTTGCTCCTAAGAATTCCTAGAATCCTTAGAATTCCCAGCAGCTGTTTAATAGGGTATATTTCCTGGTGGATCAGACAATAAAGAATCTTCCCACAAAGCAAGAAACCCAGGTTCTATCCCTGGGTGGGAAAGATCCCCTGGAGGAGGGCATGGCAACCCACTCCAGTATTCTTGACCTGGAGAAGTCCATGGACAGAGGAGCCTGGTGGGTTGCAGTCCATGGGGTCGCAGAGAGTCAGACACGACTGAGTGACTAATACCCACACATGCCCACCCACCTTCTCTGATTGCTGAGGCTGGATGAGATGGGGTGAAGATAAGATGAATGAACAATTCCTGTGAGATGGAAGACTGTTGAATAACCAGTTGGCATTCTCCCCTTAAGGAATGTTCTAGTGTTGGGGCAAGGCAGATTTGAGAAGGGCTGCAGCCTCCTCGTGTGCTGGGGGAAGCAGGCTGCTGCCGCTGCTACGTAGCTTCAGTTGTGTCCCCAGCTCTTTCTGACTCTGTAGGCCGCCAGGCTCCTCTGTCCATAGCATTCTCCAGGCAAGAATACTGGAGTGGGTTGCCATGCCCTCCTTCAGAGAATCTTCCCCACCCAGGGATCAAACTTGCATCTCTTACGTCTCCTGCATTGGCAAGCAGGTTCTGGGAAAAGCCACCAGGGAAACCCAGGCAAAGCAAACTGGTCAGAGGCTTTTGCTATGCAGAGTTTCCTTGTAGTTGGCTCTGGGAGTATCCCCAGCTCAAAGCACCAGCAGGCACTGCAGCAAAAGGAACTGGAACAGGGTCTTCATGCAGGTCTGACCCCAGGCACAGTCAGCCCTCCAGACAGGCCACAGTGAAATTGGAGCCTGTCTCCTCTGGGTGGTGGGACCACTTGACTACTTGTTCTGCAGGAGGAAGTAGGAAGCTACGTCTTTATGTGGCATCTTCTCATTAAGTGGAGTCAAAGCCCTTTTCTATCCCTGGATATTGTGGTTGCCTTGACTGGGTAGTGTCTTTACATTCCAAATTGCCAGCTACAAACACTTTTATTTATTTTCAATCTGTCTTTATACATGCTGGAACACACTCAAAGGAAGCTGAGCCTCATTCTTTTTCTGGGAGGTGCCAAGTGCAGGCTGCAGAACCCTGACCACATTACTAATGTTGGGTCCACCCGGGCCAGGTCTTAATGCTGAACGCTGACCAGAGGCTTTTAAGTAAATACAGGACTCAGTGAAAACAGAACTATTAAACCCTTCTTGTAAACAGAAAGCTAAATTCTATGTATATTGGTTCTCTCATGTTGCATTAATCGTTCAGTCATGTCTGACTCTTTGTGACCCCATGGACTGTAGCTCACCAGGCTCCTCTGTCCACGGGATTTCTCAAGCAAGAATACTTGAGTGGGTTGCCATTCCCTTCTCCAGGGGATCTTCCCGGCACAGGGATTGAACCCCAGTGTCCTGCCTTACATGAAGATTCTTTAGCATCTGAGTCACCAGGGAAGCCCATTAGAAGGTGACTTAGGCATTGGTGACATCCACATCGGAAACTCACGTTTATCAAGAAACTGATATCAACAAGGCGTGAGACCCGGAGCAACAAGGAGCTGTCTCCTCTTCTTTGAAGAGAGGAAAGGAGCCGAGCTCAACAAGGACAGAATCTGGAAAGACGTGGTGGGGAGGGACAGCGGGAGGCAGGTGGGAGCTTTCTTTGTTCACAGAAAAGCACACATGAGCAGAGAGGGCACAGGTGATGAAGGCAGCCTCGGAGAAGCCGCATTCGACCGCCACGGAGACCCAGGGACCGTGTCTCACCTTCTCTCCACGCTCCGCCTTTGCCCTTCCTCTGATCTCCCAGACCTTCAGGGGGAAGCCCCTGGGTCGTGGGGCGGTGTCCAAGCTCCAGGCACCCGTGTCCTGTCCCTGGACACAGCAGGGGGAGCCGCCGACTTCCCTGGGTGAGGGCAGCACACTGGCCTCGATGGTCCAGACCCATGCTTGCGCCAGTTTCTACCTTCTGCCCCTGGAGGGCCGCCCTGGTCATCCGCTCTGGATCTGATCCCAGGGACCCTGCACTTCCTGTCCTCTGTACCCTGCATCCTAGGGACCTAACTTTTGGTTTTTCCTTACGTGTTGCCCCTAGTTTTCTTTCTGTATCAATTGCAGATCTTCCTCACCTGTGTCTGCTTCCCTTAGATTGACAAGTGTCCACAGCCACCTTGGGCTTCCCTGGTGGCTCAGCTGGTAAGGAATCCACCTGCCATGCAGGAGACCTGGGTTCGATCCCTGGGTTGGGAAGATTCCCTGCAGAAGGGAAAGGCTACCCACTCCAATATTCTGGCCTGGAGAACTCCATGGACTCTATTAGCCCATGGGGTCGCAAAGAGTCAGATACAACAGAGCTACTTTCACTTTCACAGACTGTAAAGAATCTTCCCACAAAGCAAGAGACCTGGGTTCTATCCCTGGGTGGGGAAGATCCCCTGGAGAAGGGAATGGCCAACCACTCCAGTATTCTTGACCTGGAGAATTCCATGGACAGAGGAGCCTGGTGGGCTGCGGTCCATGGGGTCACAGAGAGTGGGACATGACTGAGTTACTAATACCCACACATGCCCACCCACCTTCTCTGATTGCTGAGGCTGGATGAGATGGGGTGAAGATAAGATGAATGGATGACTCCTGTGAGATGGACTGTTGAATAACCAGTTGGCATTCTCCCCTTAAGGAATGTTCTAGTGTTGGGGCGACACAGGTTTGAGAAGGGCTGCAGCCTCCTTTCACTCACTTTCACAGCCACTTTGCTGAAAACCTGGGCAAAGCCCAGAGCTCTGGCTCCCTCTCCATCCCCTGTGCTCTCTCTGACAGCCATATGCTCCATGGCAGGCAGTGCCCTGCGTGTTCCAGGAGAGAGATCATTGGGGAGAGGCGTTTCTCTGCTGGGTTCCAAGCTGGAAATGTTTCCTTTCATGTGGAGCCATAAATACTATGACATGTTGAGAAGGGAAAGTCAACAACAGCTGGCATGAGATGTGAAGGCAGGGAGAGGATCCCTCTGTGAGTCCCCAACTTTGAACTTAGATGACTGAGTGGATGGCAGGTGAGAGGAAATAGACAAAAGAGAAGGAGATGTGGGTGGACATCCATGTGGAATCTTCCCTCAAAGGTAACAGTTACCTAGAATGTTGTTAATCATCCCCTTGCTTCATCACGGGGCTTCCCTGGTGGCTCAGCTGGTAAAAAATCTGCCTGCAGTGTGGGAGACCTGGGTTCGATCCCTGGGTTGGGAAGATCCCCTGGCAAAGAGAATGGCTACCCACTCCAGTATTCTGGCCTGGAGAACTCCATGGGCTGTACATAGTCCCCAGGGTCACAAAGAGTCAGACACGACTGAGTGACTTCTGCTCTCACTTTGCTCCACCATATGTATAAGTAGTGAATTGGTAAATGCTTAACAATCAGTTCTCCAAAAATTAAATGTGTGCCTGAATCCTCCCAGTTTGTTGTAAGTTTTTTGATACAAAGAATTATAGCACCCAATTTACAAATTATAATAAAATATATATAATATCCCTTATCATAAATCTATACAGTCAAATGATTCTCAAAGACTGTTTTTGTTGATTTTTGCCAAACCTTCATAATTGCCACCAACGTATGATTGCAACCGATGAACCAACATAGTTTCAGGATGAAGGTGGGTTGATTTTTGTTTTTACATTGATCAGTAAAAAAAGCAAAATGACAAAGACACATGGTAGAAAATCACTTTTTCATCAATCATGAAAGCAACTGCTTTGTTGAATCAGATAGCTTTCAAATACTAGAAGACTGTTTCCTCAATTTCTGTGTGATTCACAATGTCACAGACATGACAAGCTTTTCAGCTTAATCCGTTTATCATTACTAACATTTTGCCCACCATTCTGTTATGTCGGTCTGATCAGCCAAAACCATCAAGCCCTGATGTGCAGCATTTGCCAATTTCTTTCATATAAATAGTGGCCCATTTCAAGCTACCGAGGTGATGTCACTGAATGATAAATTGTAAAGAGATCCAAGTAGCACGCCAGTTTATAGGATCTTCACCACACAGATGCAACAGATATAATAACCTCCAAAGCACAGATAATAGTATAAGAAGTACAATAATTAAGAGGTGATGAGTCAGAGTATTTATTACTGTCCTCTTTGCTATAATTTACTTTATTGTAAGTTTATATGATTTAATTTTTTAATAACAGCTGTGTTTAACAACTGACTTGCTAAATTCCTGAGAATTTAACTAATGGATTTCACAAGCCAGTTTCTCAAGCTAGCTCTGGCACACCATTGCCTGAATGTTCAAACAATACGTTCAGTTTTGTTCCTAATAAAAAATGGCACCATGTTGGAAATTCCCTAGTGGTCCAGTAATTAGGACTCTGTGCTCTCAGGGCCTGGAGAAGGCGATGGCACCCCACTCCAGTACTCTTTCCTGGAAAATCCCATGGACGGAGGAGCCTGGTGGGCTACAGTCCGTGGGGTCGCGAAAAGTCGGACACAACTGAGCAACTTCACTTTCACTTTTCACTTTCATGCATTGGAAAAGGAAATGGCAACCCGCTCCAGTGTTCTTGCCTGGAGAATCCCAGGGATGGGGGAGCCTGGTGGGCTGCCATCTATGGGGTCACACAGAGTCAGACACGACTGAAGTGACTTAGCAGCAGTAGCAGCAGCAGCAGCTCTCATGGCCAAGAGCCCAGGTTCAATCCCTGGTCTGAGAACTAAGATGTCACAAGCGTGTGGTGCAGCCAGAATAAAAAATGGACCATGTTGTAAGTAATCTCTTGGGAGCTGCTTTGTCACTCACCTTTGTGTTACTCTTGTCTCAGGACACTCAGCACCATCCCATCCCCTTCGGTCTCATCTCTGTCACAGGAAGTAGAAGCCTGAGGACCACAACTCCCAGAATCCCTTGCTAACAGGATCCTGTTCTGTGACCGTTGACGGGTGGGCACTGGGGACAAAGGCGGACGTCACTCTTCCTTAGGCAGCAACGGTGTCTCCAGTAGCCATAGCAGCTTCCTGCTGTATCCTGGTTTCCAAGGAGCACCCCCACTTCTGGATTTCGCCCCCCTCCCATCCCTTCCAACAATTTCATAGGACTTGATTTCCTGTCCTAAATCCTTCCTGCTGGGACTATATAGAGGGTTTCTGGGCTTCAGGTTAAAAGAATAGGATTTATTCATGCTGATGCACACAGCCTAAGACCAGTTTTCACTGTAGCATAATAGTCCATGCTCTGATGGTATCACATAGGATTCTCCATAGTTAGGCTCCAGTTTACATACTGCCTGCCCACCTTTGACACTTTCAGTACAGCCAGTACTGCCTAGATGATACTGCCACAGGCAACACATGACCATGCCCTGGTGTTTGCCCACATGGTCCTCACGCTCACTCACTGAACTCATCATTCCTGCTCTTATCACCTCCTCCATCTTCTTCCGTGGATGGATCCTGGATCCTGCTTTCCAGTCCATCAACCTTGGCCAAACATGCTATCAGGTATTAAAGGAGGGTCTGTTGGTGATAGTATTCAACCCTGAATATTCACTGGAAAGACTGATGCTGAAGCTGAAGCTCCAATACTTGGCCACCTGATGCGAAGAGTCGACTCACTGGAAAAGACCCTGATGCTGGGAAAGATGGAACGTAGGAGGAGAAGGGGACAATGAAGGATGAGAGGATTGGATGGCATCACCAACTCGATGGATATGGGTTTGAGCAGACTCCAGGAAATAGGGAAGGACAGCAAAGCCTGGTATCCTTGGAGGTCCATGGGGTCACAAAGAGTCGGAACAAATGAGCAACTGAACAACAACTGTAATGGGTGATAAAGAAGTCTGGTTCCTGTGGGTCAGGACAGGGTTGCAGTCACAGCATGGAAAAAAATCATATAATAAAAATGTAGCTTATCTGCTCACAGTAAATTACCATGAAAGTTGACAACTGTGCCCTGAGGAGACAACCTCAGTCCCCTTTTCCCCCAGCACTGAGAACTACCGGTGTAGCCCATCCAAAGGGTGAGAGTGAGAACAAGCAAAGAGGCCGTCACTAAATTATAGTCTAGCATCGTCCAGGACTTTAATGCACTGGATAGAGATCTAAGCATCTGCACTGCCTTTTCACAGCTAACAGTAAACAGAACTGTGACAGCACCATAGAAGCCACTGGGTTGGGGCATCAGTTAGATCTCTCCAGTCACACCCTCTAGGAATCTGAGGGGTGGGTGTGTAAATGGCTCACCCAAATGGAATAGTCTGGACTTGAACCCAGAACTGTGGGTTTCCAACCCTCTGTTCTGAAGTAATAGCCTGCTCTTATAATCCTACAAAGAAAGGGGAAGACACACTGGGGGTTAAAATTAAGGCAATGGAAAATCAAGTTGACCCTTAAGGAAAAAAAAAAAATTACATATCAATACTAGTACCTGGTGGCTCAGATGGTAAAAAATCTGCCTGCAATCCAGGAGACCTGGGTTCAATCCCTGGGTCAGGAAGATCCCATGGAGGAGGGCACCGCCATATTCTTGCCTGGAGAATCCCATGGACAGAGGAGCCTGGCGGGCTGCAGTCCATGGGGTCGCAAAGAGTCGGACACGACTGAGCGACTAACACTTTCACTTTTCACTGGTCTCTTAAGAGTTAAAAATACAAAAGCCTTTAGGTATTTCATGTGGGCAAATGAGTGCCAGAATTTGTATCAACGTGGACTTTAATTCCTACATAAAATGTTTCAGTACAAGCCCTCATGAGCTGCTCTCTTTTCTGCATCCAGAAAAGTGCTCACCATCCAGGACGGAAAGGAGAGAAGTGCCAAAACCTAGTTCAGCGAAAGCCTTGGTGAACTTCAGTGGAGTACCTCTGCCGCCTGGTGGCGAGTTGAAGAATTGCCCTTCAAACGTGCGACGCCACGAGGTCCTTCGCAATGTGCGATTGACTAAGTGCCTCCGCTGCTGAGTCAGACACGAATCGATGCTCCAAAGTGACTAACCAGATTGACACCAGATTTTAGCAAGTTGGAGAGCAGAAAAACTATTGATTACATATGGAATTACAAAGCTTGAGCAACTCCTAAAGAAAAACATTATTTTGACTTTAAACTTTCCCTGAGAAGCTAACATGCCCCTCATCCTAATTCTCAGAAATATTTTCAGTGCACTATAATGCTTTGCTTTGGAGGCAGAGAAAGACAGCAAGAAAGAAGGCAGGGGATAAAGAAGAAATGGAAAAGAGGGGTCACTCCTGCCATATGCAGCGCCAAAACCCATAATTCTTTTAAAAACATGTGCATATTAGCCAAAGATGTTTAAATGTGTGAATCAGGTTCTCTCAGGAATCCAGAAAAACATCATCTAAAAAAAATGAATAATTATTTCTTAGCTAACATCATAAATCTACTTAAAAGTGGGATTAGTGACCAATACTAAGATACATATACGTAACTCATGTTGGTAAAAAAAAAAATAATAATTTCCTCCAATTGTTTTATATTTCAAATGTAATTGTCTCATGTCTACGTTCCTCAAACCTTTAAACTGTTCTCTTCCTCTGTGCAGTTATATCATAGAAAAACTTACAACACATTTTCATTAATCTGATATTTTCCTGAGCATCTGCTATGTATCAGGCATTGGAATATAGCAGTGAATGAGAGATATCCTACTCCCATGGGGGCCACACTTCAACCAGGAGAAAGGTGAACCACAGCCTCTGTGGACAGTGTTAAGCGTCATCTCATTTAATTTTCACAGCTCTATGTGGTCGGTTTTATTAATCCCATTTTATACATGAGTAAACAGAAGCTTGGAGAGATTCAGTGGACTGTCCAAGAACTCAGAAGATCAAATGGCAGAAGCAGGATTCAAAATCAGATATATCTTGGGACTTCCCTGGTGGTCCAGTGGTTAAGACTATGCTCTTCCAAAGCAAGGGGTTTGGGTTCCATTTCTGGTTGATTTCCACATGCTGCATGGAGTGCCAAAAAAAAAGAGAAAAAAAAAATCAGATATATCTTCTCCAAAGCCCTGCTCTCAACACCCATACCATCCAGTCACAAGTTCTCAACAGGTGCCCTGAGAACTGATATGGCCAGGGCTTGATGCCAGACCCTGAGGGGTACAGAGGAGGTACCCCGAGCCTTAGAACAGCATCTGTCTGCAAAGATTAGTACATGAGGCTTCCAGCTCAAAAACACAGTCCTCCACTCACCAGCATTCTTTAAAAATAACAAATTATCCCAGACTCCATTCCAGCATGCTGAGGACAGGGGGGAAGAATCATTCTTCAAATTACAATTTAAAATGTATAATAAAAGTGAAACTCTCATAAAAAAGATTATCATTAAGAGGAGATCTTGCAATTTCCTCCATAGAGGGAAGGAAAGTCAGGTTTGGGGCCACAGATTCTAAATTCACAGATTCCTCCCTCGGGATGATGGAGGCCAACGGCTGGAATTTCCAGGTGGCCAAACACAGCAACTGACGTGGAGATCTTGTTTCTGTACCAAGAGTGCATTCTGAAAGGCTCAGGGAGGCAGAATGGACATGGAGGAATGAGAAACTACAAAAGACACTCCACTTGAACAGAAGGAACGTCAGCACTTCCAGATATCAAGTGCCTCTAGGGCGGGTATCCTAAGTCTAGACTGCATCTCAAGAAAACTGGAGTTGACCTCCAGAGAGGATCCCCGCGGTACACACCGCAGTTTAAAGCCCATTCCTCCTGGCCATTTCTGGCAGACCTCTGATTTCCACTTCTTGTCTGAAACACACTGTTTGCTTGGCCAAGCCAGGAGACCTGAGCACCTCCTAGGACAAATGTCGATCTAAAGGAAATGTCCTAAGTGATTGGTGGTGTTTATCCAGGTATTATTTCCGCCACCTGCGCTGAGTTTATCAAGCAGGTGGGGAGGGTTGCTCCCTCCTGCGTGTTCCACTTGAGTTGCCTGGATACCACTTGTTATGTTCAACAGGGAACATAAGTGTAATTGTTCCTCTCTTCACTGGAACCCCAAGGATTCCAAATTAGATCGTATCGCTGAACCACAGGAAGGAACCCTGGGCACATGAGCTCTGCGGCTGACCAGAGCTGCCCTCTGAAACCAGAGGTGGTGAGCTTTGCAATCGAGAAGATATTTCAGGGTGTCGCCAAACAAGCCAGCGTTCCAGAACCTGCCCTCTTGGCAGGCGTCAGTTTTGCTGTGATCACTCCTAATTGCTGGTGATACCAAGGAGCGGATCTCCGAGGTCTCATTCCTTCTCTGCAGCCAAATTGCTGACGTACATTGAAAACACCCTCATAAGCAGCCATTTGTGGGCAAAACCATCATGCCCATTCCAAGACAGACTTGGCTTCCACAGACTGGAAAAAAGAAGAAATTGGAAAAAATAAAATAAAATAAAATAAGCCCAGAGAAGAACACAGTTACAATAAACGTAATACAAGGAGTAAAATCCAAAGTTGCAGCTACCATAAAATCTTTGGCAAATCTGAAAATAAGGTTATGAAACATCGTGGAAACGTTTTAAGTTATCTTTTTGCGAAACCAACCTTTTTTGGGTTCTGTTTTCATCATGGCACTTGCACAACTATGACTCATGAATTATGTGCGTAATTTTTTATTTGAGGTCAGCCTCCCAGGTGGTACTACACTGATCTGTTTACATTCCCAACGCCCCATAGATTAAGGGGCGCATAGTAGGTGCTCAAGAAAATATTCATGCTATCTTTGCAACAGAACCGTGATTTCATCATCTTGATGGGTCACCGAGCTGTTTCAAAAGCACTCTGCTTCATTTCCCAGTTTTGTTATTACACTTTTATTAAGCAAGATGCTACAGGGGTGAAGGGTACGGGGTACCTCCCTGTGTATATTTTTTTTTGCAATTTCCTGTGAACCTATGACAAAAAGCAGAGACATTACTTTGTCAACAAGGGTCCCTCTAGTCAAGGCTATGGTCTTTCCAGTGGTCATGTATGGATGTGAGAGTTGGACTATAAAGAAAACTGAGCACCAAAGAATTGATGCTTTTGAACTGTGGTGTTGGAGAAGACTCTTGAGAGTCCCTTGGACTGCAAGGAGATCTGACCAGTCCATCCTAAAGGAGATCAGTCCTGGGTGTTCATTGGAGGGACTGATGTTGAAGCTGAAGCTCCAATATTTTGGCCACTGATGCGAAGAGCTGACTCATTTGAAAAGACCCTGATGCTGGGAAAGATTGAGGGCAGGAGGAGAAGGGGACGACAGAGGATGAGATGGCTAGATGGCATTACCGATTCAATGGACATGGGTTTGGGTGGACTCCGGGAGTTGGTGATGGACAGGGAGGCCTGGCGTGCTGCGGCTCATGGGGTCGCAAAGAGTCGGACATGACTGAGCGACTAAACTGATGATTACTCCAATCTTGGATTTTACCTAAATAGTGGAATTTCCATGGCGCTCATCATCACCGCCATGATGTCCAATGCCCATGGCTTCCCGGGCTTCACCAGTACTTTCTGGGTTTCCCCACCTCTCCTTCCAACAATCAGACACTCTGGGCAGCCCAGTAACAGCTTTTTCTTTTGCCCTCTAACTCATGGCAGAGAACCTCTCTCTACATAACAGCTGCCCTTCTGAGGCACCAGCCAAGAAGCCAAGTGTGAGGACAATTTTCACACCATTTACCCTTCTCTGCCTTCTCCACACAAAGACCACCCACGGCAGTAACTTTCAAGAAGAACCAGCTGGAGTTCCAAGGGTCAGGGAGAGGTGTTATGTTGCTAAGCCACCCATGCCCTCAAGATTGTTAGCTGGCAATTGTGTCCAGGCTCCAAGTCGGTGAGCCACATGCTCCTGACTCGTCTCTAGCCACGTCCACACAGCCTTGTGTTACACAAAGAATCAAGACACCACTGAGCTGCCAAGAGTCTTGGAAAACTGTACAAATTGCATTAAAATCAACAGAAAAGCTTCCCGTGTCACAATATTTGGATAACTTCTCACCCCTGCATGCCACCACCCCCCGACCTCAAAAGCCGCTGGCTGAAGCCTGACATTGGCTTGAATCGCACAGTCAGATTCAAACTTTTAAACAAACCACAGTGCAGATATTAACTTCCCCGGGGTCCTGGGAACACAATCCAGACCCGCTGGATGTGAGGAGAGATCCCGTATCTGGAGGCAGAGACGAGTTAGGACTGCAGAATGCACTCAGACACTGAGTTGACCAGTGGTCCCCACCATCCCCGAGCTGAGTCCACTCTCTGGCTCTTTTGCTCCCATGACCTTCCCCAGGAGAAAAAAAAACAATTCCTGCCTTTAATAGTCACATCAGCCTCTGTGGGTCATAAGACAAAGGCTGTCTGACTTTTCAGGATCTTCACAGGCCCGGAGCATCATCTTCTATTTTATCTTGTAAAAGCAGATGACAGCAGCTCAAGAAAGAACAGCTTTGAATCCTGCTCCAGGAGTCAGATCAGGCTACCAGGAAAGAGAAAAAGAAGTGAAAACCAGTTTTCATTGCCTCCTGGACCAAAGTGGAAGAGAGGAAGACAGGGCCACCAAAGGTGAGAGAAATGATCTTCATTTATTAAAATGCTTTGATAAGGTAGCATGATCACGACGTATTCTCACCGCCAGTCAATAATCCAGAGACAGACACATGCCCCATCCTCTCACGGACTGTTTTTAGTGGAAAAGTAATGTCCATTGGTATAGCATTTTTTAATTTATTTATTTTTAATTGAAGGATAATTACAACATTGTCTTGGTTTTTGCCATACATCAACATGGATCAGCCATAGGTATACATATATCCCCTCCCTCTTAAGCCTCCCTTCCACTTCTTACCCCATCCACCCCTCCAAGTTGTCACAGAGGTAGAGCATTTTTAAATCAATAATGTACTTACACATACAGAAACTCACAAACTCTTAGCAGCCCTAATCTATTGTACCCACTTTACAGGTGAGGAAACTGAGGCTCATAGAAACATAGAGTAAGGGGAGAACCAGGGTAACAGTGGGAGATTCAGCAGCCAGTCTGAGATGGAAGAAACAGGTGAGAAGCGCCTTTCTTCTCTTTGAAGAAAAATTAGAATAAAACATAGTCCCCAGATCAGGGTGTGGGAGTTCATCTCCACTTTTGTGATGGGCCTAGGGTTACGGAAAGGACTTCAGAGAGTTTGTTTCTTCTTATTCTGACAATTCAAAGAGAACAGCCCCTAAAGCTGATAAATTCTCATTTCAAAAGTGAGTCATAGGACACAGTCTCCAAAAAGAAATCCACCCAGAAATGTGAGAGGAGAGGAGAGATTTATAACCAAAGGGCCCCGGCGGTTACTTGAATCGGTAGGTGCCTCAAATGGGACAGCAGCTTCGGCCGAAACATCAAAGGCCTTTAAAGCTGGGCAGCTTACCTGGAAGTGACTCTGGAATAAAACTCGGCCGCAGATGGAGCTGGGGAAGCTCCACCCAGGCCCCCGGTGGCCGCAGGAGGTCAAGTTCAAGGCTCGAACCTCTGACCTCGAATAATGAAAGGCAAGTGGGCCACACCCCCTGGGGCTGCTGGAGAAGCCCCTCTGATCCAGGCTTCACAGAACGCCCATGATTTGTCCTTGTGACTTCCAGGTGGAAACAGACGTGGCTGTGGGGGATGGGCCATAGGGAGGGAGAGGAAAGGGTACCCTGGGTGCAACGGGAGGGGTGCTGACCTGCGCCCTGCCCCTCAGCTCAGTTCAGTTCAGTTCAGTCACTCAGTCGTGTCCAACTCTTTGCAACCCCATGGACTGCAGCACGCCAGGCCTCCCTGTCCATCACCAACTCCCGGAGTTTACCCAAACTCATGCCCATCGAGTCAGTGATGCCATCCAACCATCTCATCCTCTGTCATCCCCTTCTCCTCCTGCCCTCAATCTTTCCCAGCATCAGGGTCTTGTCAAGTGAGTCAGCTCTTCCCATCAGGTGGCCAAATTATTGGAGTTTCAGCTTCAACATCAGTCCTTCCAATGAATATTCAGGACTGATTTCCTTTAGGATTGACCGGTTGGATCTCCTTGCAGTCCAAGGGACTCTCAAGAATCTTCTCAAACACCACATTTCAAAAGCATCAATTCTTTGGCACTCAGCTTTCTTTATAGTCCAACTCTCACATCCATACATGACCGCTGGAAAAACCATAGCTTTGACTAGACGGACCTTTGTTGGCAAAGTAATGTCTCTGCTTTTTAATATGCTGTCTGCTGCTGCTGCTGCTAAGTCACTTCAGTCATGTCCGACTCTGTGCGACCCCAGAGATGGCAGCCCACCAGGCTCCCGCTTCCCTGGGATTCTGGTTGGTCATAATATGCTGTCTAGGTTGCCCCTCAGATCCCCGTCCTAATAACTCATCCTAGCCTGACAGTGCTGGGGTACAAATCCAAGCCTGGAGGGTCCCCCTTGATTATATAAAAGTAAAAGTATATATAAAACCTTGGGGAAAGGAGTTTGCTGTCAAATTCAACCTACAATTGCCTTTGTGTTCAGTCACTCAGTTGTGTCCGACTCTTGCGACCCCATGGACTGCAGCCCACCAGGCCCCTCTTGTCCGTGGGACCCTCCAGGCAAGAATACTGGAGTGGGTTGCCATTTCCACCTCCAGGGGATCTTCCCCACCCAGGGATGGACCAGGAGTCCCTTGCATCTCCTGCCTTGGCATGTGAGTGCTTTACCTTTGTGGGGGCCAGGAGTTTCTCCACTCTTTTTTTTTTTTTTTTTCTACTTTTTGGGCATGCCACACAGCATGTGGGATCCTAGCTTCCCCAACCAAAAGTATAGAACCCAGGCCCCCTAGGGTGAAAGTGCAGACTTTTAACCTCTGGACCACCAGGGAAGTCCCACCTTTAGGGAACTTTTCCGACTGGTTTCCTCGACTGGTTTCCTCTGCCTTCTCCAGCTGTGTTCTCTGCAACCACATTGGTGTCCCCACAGGCTGTGGGGGAGGAGGCACTTGGTTATTTCCATGTATTGAATCCAGTTGACCTTCCCAGGGCTGGGTCACTCAGACTGTATCTCCCCCTCTGGTAGAGAATCTGGGGGCACCCCACCCTGGGCGGGGGCTGAGAGCAAAGAGTGCACTCCCCAACTGTAAATACCCAACTCAACCTGAAGGCTGGGTAAGGGACTGGGCAGGGACCCTGAAGAAGGCCCAGCCCCTGTCTGCCAGGCCCTAGGGCGACCCCTGGAGCGGCAACCACTGAGCGGTCCCCCACCCCCACCCACACCTGCTGGGGAAAGAGAAATAAATGTCTCTTTGAAGGTGCTCCAAACACACACAAAAGCAGAATAGAGGGAGGTGGCAGCCTAGGATGGAACTTCCTTTTGATGAGAATTTGGTTTCTATGTCCTTTTTTTTTTTTTTTGGCTGCACTGGGTTTTGGGGCTCCCCCTAGTTGTGGCCAGTGGAGGCAACCCTTCCTTGAGGTGTGCGGGCCTCTCATTGTGGTGGAAAACAGTGTCAGACTTTATTTTTCTGGGCTCCAAAAATCACTGCAGATGGTGACTGCAGCCATGAAATTAAAAGACGCTTACTCCTTGGAAGGAAAGTTATGACCAACCTAGATAGCATATTAAAAAGCAGAGACAGTACTTTGCCAACAAAGGTCCATCTAGTCAAAGCTATGGTTTTTCAGTAGTCATGGATGGATGGGAGAGTTGGACTATAAAGAAAGCTGAGCACTGAAGAATTGATGCTTTTGAACTGTGGTGTTGGAGAAGACTCTTGAGAGTCCCTTGGACTGCAAGGAGATCCAACCAGTCCCTCCTAAAGGAAATCAGTCCTGAATATTCATCGGAAGGACTCATGCTGAAGCTGGAACTCCAATCCTTTGACCACCTGATGTGAAGAACTGACTCATCAGAAAAGACCCTGATGCTGGGAAAGATTGGAGGCGGGAGGAGAAGGGGTCAACAGAGGATGAGATGGTTGGATGGCATCACCTAATTGATGGACATGAGTTTGGGTAAACTCCGGGAGTTGGTGATGGACAGGGAGGCCTGGTGTGCTGCAGTCCACGGGGTCTCAGAGAGTTGGACACAACTGAGCAACTGAACAACAACTCTAGTTGTGGAGCGCAGGCTTTAGGGTGTGTGTGCTTCTGGAGTTGTGGCTCCCAGGCTCTAGAGCACAGGCTCAGTAGCTGTGGTGCACAGGCTTAGCTGCCCCACGGCATGTGGATTCTTCCCAAACCTGGAATGGAATCTGTGTCCCCTGCAGTAACATACAGATTCTTAACCACTGACCACCAGGAAAATCCTCTGTCTTATGGTTTAATCCACCAGTCGGTCTCACTTCACGCCCTGTGAAATAACCAAGCTTCCCTCCATTTTCCCCAACTCAGTTTTCAGAAGTTTTCTTCCAGATATCTCTTCTCACTCTAAAAGTTACAACAAATTAGGCCCTTTTCTTGTCTTTTCATTTTTTTTTATTGTGGTAAAATACCACGTAAAATTGACCATCTTCACCGTTTTTAAGTGTGCGGTCCAGGGGCATTCAGTACATTCACATTGTTGTACAGTCTACACACCATCATCTCCAGAACTCTTTCAACATCTCAAACAGAAACTCTGTTTCCAGTAAATAGTAACTCCACTCCAGCCTCTGCTAACGACCCTTCTGCTTTCTGTCTCGATGGATCTGACTCATCCTGGCATCGCATGCAAGTGGAACCATTCAATGTCTGCTCTTTTATGACCAACTTTTGTCTCCCAGCACGTGTGCACGCATGAACAATTGCTCAGTCAGGTCTGAATCTTTGTGACCCCATGGACTGTGGCCCACCAGGCTTCTCTGTCCATGGGATTCTCCAGGCTAGAATACTGGAGTGGGTTGCCATTTCTTCCTCCAAGGGATCTTCCCCACCCAGGGATCGAACCCCTGTGTCTCTTGTGTCTCCTGCTTTGGCAGACAACCCTTTATCCCTAGCACCACCTGGGAAGCCCATCTCTCAGAATAATGAAAAGCAACCTCGTGGTTCATCTGTGTGTGCCAGTGTCAGGATTCCCTTCCTTTTCAAGACTGAATAATATTCCATTCTGTGGGTGGACCACGTGTTGCCTACCCAGTCATCCTTCAATAGACACTTGCGTTGTTTCCACCTTTTGGCAGTTGTGAAGGATGCTGCTATAAACATTTGCCCACAAGTGCTGTTAGATTTTGCTGCTCTTTCTTACAGCTCCCCAGACTGTTCAGTTCAGTTCAGTTGCTCAGTCATGTCCGACTCTTTGCGACCCCATGAACCGCAGCACGCCAGGCCTCCCTGTCCATCACCAACTCCTGGAGTCTACCCAAACCCATGTCCATTGAGTCAGTGACGCCATCCAACCATCATATCCTCTGTCGCCCCCTTCTCCTCCTGCCCTCAATCTTTCCCAGCATCAGGGTTTTTTCCAATGATTCAGCTCTTCACATCAGGTGGCCAAAGTATTGGAGCTTCAGCTTCAACATCAGTCCTTCCAATGAATATTCAGGACTGATTTCCTTTAGGAGGGACTGGTTGGATCTCCTTGCAGTCCAAGGGACTCTCAAGAGTCTTCTCCAACACCACAGTTCAAAAGCATCAATTCTTCGGCGCTCAGCTTTCTTTACATGACCACTGGGAAAACCAGACTGAGAGGGTTAGAAATGAACGGTGCCTCACAGAAGACTGGAGGTTGCCTGTCACAACGCCCCAGCATCCCCGTCTGAAGCTTGAGCTCAGGGATCTGTCTCAGCAACTCCCAAGGGCCCTTTGCTTTCCGTGCCTCCCCAGATGATCACCAACCCCCACCACAGGCCCAGTCATCAAAAAATACAGACCTCCAACTCACACACGACTCAACCTTCACACAACACAACTCTCATCATACAAAACCTAACTCACACACAACGCAGTTCTCATGCACCCCACCTCTCTCACACAACCTTGATCCCCAGAGGCCGCGTTGTCTCTGTGGACCTCACGGAGCAGGCTCCCACCTACACACCACTTCCCAGCCTCATGGCATCACTCCAGGGCCCCAGCACTTTCATCCCCGTCCTCAGCCCCCTCTAAACCGCACACTTTTGAAAACAGAATGCTTCAGGCCTCTGTCCCGGGGGCAAGGGCAGCTCCAGGTCTCCTAGAAACAAAAGCCCTGCCCTCCCTTCAGACATCAGAAGTTGAGAAAACGCACCCCCGTGAATCATCCTGCCCTGTGAAGGGTTTTGCATCCTCTCTGACTCTGCCCTCTTCGGTTCTATTTTTATTACTTTACGTTCACTTTGCCTCTGAAGGAAGGAATCGATTAGAGAAACACATTTTAAATATCCCCATGAGATTCTCCTGCTGTCCTTGGGACGTAGATGATACAGAAAAAATATGGAGAGAATTTTTAAGGAAGGACAATGTGTCTAGAAGCTCTTCTGTGGGTTGGAGAGAAACAGACCATGCAAGTCTCATTCACAACTACAGCCCCAGGGTGTGTAGTTGGTGCTCAGTATATAACTGCTGGATGAGAAATGAATGAATGTTGGAAGTCAACGGAAGGATGAAGGGAGAGAATAGGAGCCCCCTTGTGTGCCTGCCTTCACCGTGATCAGCCAGGGCTGCTCGGGACAGGGAACTCTGGGGAAAACAGGGAATCAGCCCAATGGCTCTTTGCTCTGAGCTCATTACAAGAGCACAGGCCAAGGAGAAATTCACAGGCAGAGGACTCGGTGTGCACCCACCCAGCTCATGGACCATACCCAGCCTTTCTCTAAACGGTGGCCATGTGAAATGTAAGGACAAATGCCATGAGAATCACACAGATGCTGCTTCCCAGGTGGCTCAGTGGTAAAGGATCCACCTGCCAATGCAGAAGACGTGGGTTCAATCCCTGGGTCAGGAAGACCTCCTGGAGTTTGAAATGACAGCCCACTCTAGTACTCCTGCCTGGGAAACCCCATGAACAGAGGAGCCTGGCGGGTTACAGTCCATCGGGTCACAAAGATTTAGACACAACTTAGCAACACAACAACAACAGGAAAGGCAGTCCGTCTTCCTGGGTCAAGTTGACAGTGGGATGGATACCCATGGCAACAAGAACAGGAAGGGACGGCACATGTCACCCTGGACTTGACCCCCTAGGGAGGAAGACTCACTGCTCAATAGACAAGCACCCTTCACCGTTCAACCACGGGCAGGTAAACATCAAGACGGTCAAAGAGGGGAGAAAGATGCTTTTCCTCACTCTTCAGAAGATTGGAGAAGAAAAGGCTCTTGCCAACAACATCTGTACATGGACTGGCTCTGCCGAGCCTGTGGATGGTGCCAGCCATGGATTTGGACAAGATGCACAAGGCAAAATGTCCCAGGGAGCAGAAACCACGTCTGCTTCTCAGCAGGGTCCTGGGGGGCAGGGATGGAGGGACCAATGAAGTTTCTTTTAGGAAACGTGAACAGAAACGATGGAAAGGACATCTTCTGGGCCATCTCCATTAGATGGGCTTTTTTCTGCACCAGACCTGGAGTTTCTGTCATTTGAGCCGGTGCATGTAGCCGTATCTCGAAAGACACCTGGCTCTGGATCCATCAGGGGTCCAGAGGAAGACTGGAAACCATGCCACTGGGAACCAGGACAGGCAACCTACGAGGAATTGCCAAGCCATCGGAAGCTCTTGTAGAACGTGTTGCTCTCGGTTTATTTAAAGCGCTAGGGCAACTACAGAAATAATTCCCTGCAGTAAAAAGACTACTCTCCACTTCAGGCGACCTCTTCACAGCAACTGAAACCCAGGAAAGCCTGTCATTAGGCCCAGAGAGAAGAGAACGGCGAGTCAACATTGAGGTTTTGTGGTGAGCGGAGATGGAACCTCCCTGGAGTTCGCTGGTTCTGTTTCACCCAGCTACTTTATCCCAGCATGGCTGTGGTTTGGTCTTCAAACAAGCTGAAAGATAAGCAAACACCCTGCCTCCTAGGTTACATCTGATTTCCCTCAGCATCTAGTGTGTGAACACCAGCAGTACAGTAGAAAGCCACAACTCATCCACACTCAACCACAGAACCCTCACCCAGAATAAACCATGACTAGGGCAGCAGCTCCTCCCCAAACAACAAAATGAAGTTTGTTTAAAAGGTGACACTGCCAGCCTCTTTCAGCCACTGATCATTTTGATGTGGGAAATGTGAGAGTCAGGGAGATCAAATAGATGATTCAAGCCACTATAAATCACAAATGATGTCTTACCATCAGAAATGAACACCTTGGGATGGATTGAGAGACTAAACGTGTACTGTCCAGTTGAGTATCCCTAGACGCATGTAGTTATTTAACTTTCAGCTAATTAAAATGAAATAAAATTTAAAATTCAGCTCCTCGGTCATGCTAAGCACACATGTCCAGTGCTCAAGTCTATGCCGAGCTCTGGACTTGGGCCTAGACGTAAAACATTTTCAGGAACTTCTCTGTGATGGAGCTAGTGGTTAAGAATCCACCTGCCAATGCAGGGGACGTGAGTTCGATTCCTGGTCAAGGAATAAAGATCCCACCTGCCGCAACTACAGAACCCGCACCACAAACAGAGAGGCCTGTGTACCGCCATGAAGACCCAGCAGAGCCAAAAAGAGAAAACATTTCCATCCTCCCAGGAAGTGTTAGTGGACAGCACAAGACTAAATACTAAGAAAGGGAGAAGGAAAGGAGGCTTAAAAAGAAATAAAAGGGCTTGTTTTGTTTTTAATTGGAGACTTAACTACTGGGTGCATCTCTCAGTGTTGGCTGAAGGCGCGCTCAAACACGGCAAACCCGTTAATGACTTGACGCGCGCCTCCAGGACTATACACGTCAATACTCCTCCGTTAAGAGGTAGTAATAGTACATGTGCCATGCGTAATTATTTTTATGGTTGTCATGGCTTTTTAAACAGACTGAGAACAGCACTTTGAACAAAAGTGTGGTTGGTGGTCTCACACTCATTTTGGTGTAGTGTTCTTTGTATTTTTGCTGCGGAAAGCGGAGACAATGAAAGCTTTTCGGTTACTCATGGTAGCTCATTTTTTATGGCAAACATTAATATTGCATTTCTTTAATTCCATTTATCCACATTTTTCATACTAAAGATTCATTTCTAAAGGAATACTTCTCCCTGGTATTGAAAAAAATAATTTGTTTCCATGTGGATCTTTCCACCAGGTTATGTTTCCTCTCCCTAGAGTTCCCAGAATAACATAAAGATCAAGTCATTTAGAATGGAACTGGGTCTGCCTTATTGGTTTGGCCCAGAATGCCCAATCAAGTAGGTGAAAAGCTAAATTTTATCTGTCCCATTGGCCTTTCATGTCTTAATGGTCCAAACTTTCAAGATTCCCAGCAATACACCCAGTTTCCCCTCTGTTCATGGTTAATGGAATAACAGGAAAAAATACAGATTTTGAAGTCATATACCACTGATAAGCTCAATGATTTTGAGCAAATTATTTATTGACACAGAGCCTGTTTACTCATCTGAAAATAAGGTTAATAATAGAAATATCATAGGTTAATTTTAAACATTAAATGAGTCAATGTGCGTAAAGCACCTAACCTAGTCCTCAGCACACAATAATTCAATCTATATTAGTGTTGGAATTTTTGTTGTTATCTTTCTTTCTACGGCATTGCTTTTAATATGTACTGTGTTTCTGAAAGTGATCTTCTTTAGTTTGGTCTTGAAAGAATTCCCTCTCTCCACAGTCTAATGGTCCAAGTCCCTCCCCAAACTCAGTTCCAATCCTGGAGTGCACCTCAGTCCAGACATTGAAACAAAGGAACATCAAGAGAAAAGCATTTTCTTTGAAACGGGTAATAAATATAGAGATGCTTCTGTAAGTCTGGTTACAGAAAAGAGAGAAAGCATGAATTAAAGAGATTAGGAATGAAGAACAAAAGTAGAAATATACATGTCCAAACTTAAAGATAGAAAATTATAAACAATTTTGGTCAATAATTAGAGAACGCTCATCTAGAATCTGTTGAGTTGAAATAGATAAACATCTGCTACTGCTGCTAAGTCGCTTCAGTCGTGGCCAACTCTGTGCAACCCCATAGACAGCAGCCCGCCAGGCTCCCCTGTCCCTGGGATTCTCCAGGCAAGAACACTGGAGCGGGTTGCCATTTCCTTCTCCAATGCATGAAAGTGAAAAGTGAAAGTGAAGTCGCTCAGTCATGTCCGACTCTTTGCGGCCCCATGGACTCTAACCTACCAGGCTCCTCTGTCCATGGGATTTTCCAAGCAAGAGTACTGGAGTGGGGTGCCATTGCCTTCTCCAGATAAATATCTAGCAAAACTCTGTCAAAAATGAGTATGGAAGAGATAGAAAACCTGCAGGGTTCTATAACTATTTACAAAATTTAATCACTAATTTAAATTCTTTTCTCAGCTGGATCATAAGTACATGGAGTTTATGACACTATTCTCTTCAATTTTTATGTTGGCAAATTTGAAGTACAAACAAAAGTAAAATGAACAATAACTCCCCACATAGAAACGTTTTTGCAGGTAAATTCTATCAAACACTCAAGTAAGAGGAATTCTAGTTTCTTTTTTCTTTTTTTTTCTTTTTTAATTGGAGGAAAATTGCTTTATGATGTTGGTTTGTTTTCTGCCATAAAACGACGTGAATCAGCCATAAATATATGTACATCCCCGCAGAATTTTAATTTCTCATACAATTTTTCAGATACTAGGAAAAGAGGAAATAGCACAACTCACCTTTTATGCAAATAAAATCTTGAAGTCAAAAGCAGATGAGGATGAAAAAGGAAGCTTTAGGCCAGAGGAGTGAGTCACACTGAGAACTGATGTGTGTCCATGCAGAGGTTGAATTCCATGGTGACCTTGCCCTTCAATAAAATCAAGCCATATTTTACATTAAAATCCTTCTCATCCTTCCCCTTTTACATTGTGATTTATTGTAAGACCCTTCCATTAACACCTGATAAATTTACAAACTTGGAGAAGTGAGAATAGGGAGACAGAAGAGGGGACAGAAGTGAGAAATAAAGCCTGCCGTGCACCCGCCGCCTGCCTCCCAGAGACCCACACAGCACACAGAGGTCTCTGGCCCCCGTGTCCTAGATGAAAGTCATAAGCAGAGTGAGTGGTGAGGATGTAAGTGTCTCTTCCTTTTTAAGATTTCTTTGTTTATATGGGCCATTTTTAAAGTCTTCATTGAATTTGGCCATTGAATTTGGTCAGTGAATATTGCTTCTGTTTTATGTTTTGGTTTTTTGCCTCCCACGAGGCAGGTGGGATTTTAGCTCCCCAACCAAGGATCCAACCAGTGCCCCTCATTGGAAAGCAAAGTCTTAACCACTGGACCACCTGGGAAGTCCCTGTAGGTGATTCCTAATGGCTTTGCTGTGGCTCAGGCCTCATACCTAGGTGACTATTCAAAGAAATGATTTGATCTGGACAAATCTCATGCGTCAGCCATGTACACCCCGCAGCAGCCCCACAACCACAGCTCAGGACTGGCAGATAGCTTCCCCCATCCCCTCTCATCAAAAGTGAGGCCCACTCCTCACCGCCTCTCCCCCAAAGGGGTGACATCAGAAACATTGGAGGTTTGAGCCGTCGACAACTTCACTCCTCTGTCTCTCCTGCTGGCATTGTGACCTCATTCGTATCATTAGCCCAACTATACACTGTCTTGCTAAGTGAGACCAATTTTAGCAACTTCAGGCACAAACATTTTCTTGTGGTAAATTTCCCATTTTCCAAGGCTAGATCATTTCAAACAGAACCATGTAAGTGGTGGTGGGCAGGAGGCATTTAAGAGGCTGGGAGGTTATCAGGCTGATTGAGGTGGAGAGCAATTTGGGGAGTACTAAATGGTACATTGAGTTATACCAAGCTAGATCAAGATGAGGGTGATTTTACGTGTTTGAATAGGCTGAAGGTTTTCCAGCATTTTTTTTAGCAACAGTGTAGCTTTGGGGAATTAAATTTTATGTAGGTCTTCAACATGTAGAGTTGATCACATCAGAGCTGGTCTTCTTATGGTAAGAGGATAGAGATTCACACACTTGACCTTATCTTACCCCTCCGAGTTGACTCCTCCAGACCCTGGACTCCAGCCTTCAATACTCTGGGTCCTGAGCACATGGCTCAAAACCCACTGCCATAGGCGCTGAGTACCCAGTGAAACCTTCCTCACAGGGCCATGTATAATCTAGAGGCAGGAAGTTTGTGTAAACCAAACCCTTCATTTTACCGATGAGAAAACAGTGAGAAGGGTCTTTCCTGACCTGTCTGAAGTTCACAGCTATTCAATGGCAGAGCCACAGCACATATGTGTTTTGACCCCTACCTCCTCCTATTTCTACCCTACCCAACTGACACCATTAAATAGAATTGAAATTTTTGAACTTGCGTCCCCTAATGACTCCTATATGGCTAAATCTTCCCATATTTGAATAATATGTGTACGCACTTCTCCACAGTTGTAAGGATACGTGTAGCAGAAGTCCCGGCCAGGCTGTGGATGAAGCTTGTAGAGATGGCTGGACCACCCACACACATGTTGTTCATTAAGTATCATGGGGGCCAGAGGCCGCCCAGAAATCACTTTAATATCTGTTGAAACTGGGGGCAGCCCTTTTACACAACTGGACCTTTGAGCAAAGCTGAGCACCCAAGTTATACTCCATAGAGACTTGTAGGCAAAGAATGGGCATGCGTGTGTGCTCAGTCATTTAAGTTGTATCCGACTCTTTGTGACCCTATGGACTGTAGGCCACCAGGCTCCTCATCCAGGCAAGAATACTGGAGTGGGTTGCCATGCCCTTCTCCAGAGGATCTTCCCAACCCAGGGATCCTACCCATGTCTCCTGCATTGCAGGTGGATTCTTTACCAACTGAGCCACCACGGACACCCACAAAGAATGGGATGTCATTGCAAACTCTGGAATAAGGGGGCCCAGCTTATTAAGCACTGATATGTGGGGGCAATTGGATAATTCAATAGATTCCTCCATTAACTATTTCCAAATGAAAAAGTGACAACGGATCTGGAAGATGTTACAAGAGCATTAAATGACTGGGATGGAAATGTTATGGGAACTCAGATACTAATGTTTATGTCCTTTCCTGTATTCAGCTCTGGAGCAGCATTTGTGACACTGGCATTTCCTGTGGGGAATGAGCCTCCTGCATGGAATCCCATTTGTTATCACCAGGCATGGACTTCTTTATTTTTAACTATTAATAAAAACAACCTCTTTAGTTTGTTTAAAAAAAATAAAGGAAGAAACTGGGGACAGGAAGAACAGGGCCAAGTAAGGACAATCAATAGAAGGCAGGACTAGAGGAGATGGTGAGGTTCCCTGGGAAAGAGCAACCATGCTGGAGAAAGGGTTGGGTCTGAAGGGCCAGTTTCACCAGCAGGACCTAAGGGATAGAGGGGAATGGCAATTCCAGGTGTGATAAATGCCTCCCCTGGACACTGCCCAAACTCAACCATACTGACAGTGCACACGCGACTTGGGAAAGAAAAGGTATGGAACACAAACACTTAAGAAAACTGCAACTCATTCACAATAGCCAGAACATGAAAGCCACCTAAATGCCCAGCAACAGAAGAGTGGAAAAGACAATGTGGCACATAAATTACCACATTGGAATATTACTCACACCATAGTGGAATATTACTCACACCACAGTGGAATATTACTCACACCACAGTGGAATACTACTCACACCACGGTGGAATACTACTCACACCACGGTGGAATACTACTCACACCACGGTGGAATACTACTCACACCACGGTGGAATACTACTCACACCACGGTGGAATATTACTCATACCACAGTGGAATACTACTCACACCACGGTGGAATATTACTCATACCACGGTGGAATACTACTCATACCATGGTGGAATATTACTCATACCACATTGGAATATTACTCATTCCACAGTGGAATATTACTCATTCCACAGTGGAATATTACTCATACTATAGTGGAATATTACTCCGCCATTAAAAGGAACAAAATTAGGTCATTTGTAGACATGTGGACGGACCTAGAGACTGTCGTACAGAGCAAAATAATTCAAAAAGAGGAAAAAACCATATATTAACAGACATGTGGAATCTAGAGAAGTGGTATAGATGCACTTATGTGCAAAGCAGAAACACAGACACAGACACAAGAGACGAACATATGGACACCAGGTTGGGGGAGGGGGAGGGGAATGAACTGGGAGATCGGGACTGATATAAATACACGATTGATGCTGTGTATTAAAGTAGAAAACTAATGAGAACCAACTATAAAAATAACGTTTTTAAGAAATTTAAAAAGAAAATTAAGTCCTTGAAGTAATCTAGGACTTAAGCACCCAGCATCTGCACAGATGCCCCCCACTCCTTAAGACAGAGACGGGAAAGGTGTCCCTTAACAGCAAGAGGGGAGTTGAGTGAGCTTCAGGACATGACCAGGAGGCCTTTTCCCCCTACACCAACTCTCCACCCGCTACCCTCAAGTAAGTATCAGCAGTCTGAAGGCATCTTGGAGCTCCAGCAGACTTGGAGTTCCAAACACAAGCTCTCTCTGCAAGTCCAATATACAAAACCCCAGAAAAAGCCACAAATGGGCCCTGCGTGTGTCCCATGGCAATGCCTGGCACCAACCACCATGGTGGAAAGGACGAGGTACCATGAGCGGTACACTTGGTGCCCACAGGCAAGCCAGCCTCCCAGCCACCACACGTGATGGGGGAAGAATGGCACGACCCCAAAGGTGAGGAGAAAAGCTACTGTGGGAGGGATGAGTGCAAAATAGATCGTACTAGCAGGTACCTATCAAGACTGTGCTTGAGAAATTTCTAGACGGTTACCCCAAAAGGTCAAGAATAAAAGGCTTGAATAAGCTAAAATCATTTTAGAGAGGAAAAAGAAGATGCAACGAGGAGAATTTAAGAAGGTAACCATCACATCCAAGAGGATAATATAGAAAAAGATAAGGAGCTGAGGCAACCAAAGACAGAGGTGCAGGAACGCAAATGAAAGGAATAAACGGAAGAATAATCAAAGCCACACAGCGCGTGGCCTCACATCCTAGCACTACATGCATTGTTCATTTCATCCTCCCAACAACCCTGCCCTGCAGGGTGTCTTCCCTCCCCTTCTGCCCCTCCCCGTGAGAGCTGAGAAATCTAGGGGTCCCAAGGTCAAATAAACCAAGGTCATTCAGCTGGTTACGATGCAGAACCGGACATCAAACTGAGGTCGGAGGGCCTGAAACCTCTCCCACCACTTCTCACGTGTCTCTGCTCCCTTGCGCCGGCCCCCAGTGTCCCCCTCCACCACACTGTCTCCCTGCAGAGCCTGGATGCGACTTTACTATGGGGCCATGGGCATCATCTGGGCAGAGGTGGCCTGGCCGTTAAATGGAGGCATGAAATCCAAAACACAAAAACAGAAACACTCTGTAGGGTGTTAAAGCCAAGTCATGAGGGTTTGGGAACTGGCACAAATGTTTTTGAAAATACAATAATAGCCATCCTAGCAGTTAGTGAATAAGAATTCAGTCACTACTTAAGCGTGTACCCAGAAGCAAGAGAAGAGAGTTGGGAAAGCAGGAGGGGAGTATTGGACGTGAATGCTGAAAGCAGCCCTGGGTCCTTGCTACACTGCACCTTCTGGGTTCTCCTCCAGAGATTAGGACTCCTTGGGCGTGAGGCAAAACCCAGGAACTGCAGCTTCAACAAGCACCAGGGACTCTGGGCCAGAACAGAGTTCAGAAACACTGGTGAGAAACCAGGGAGTTTCTATCATACCAAGTGTGATAGGAACGGGAGAAAGATGTACGTGTTCTAATACTGGGGGAACCGGAAGAGGGGAAAGAGAACGTGTCCAAGGCCACTGCGAAATCCACTTATCTGCACTTGAAGATGGATGTAGTCTTTGTCCCAGAAAGAGAATATTCTGGAAGAGCCAGGCAACTGCTTGGGGAGGGTGGGGGGGAAGAAGGGGGAGGTACCTCCTGTATTGCTAAGTGGCAAAGGACCAAAGCTAAGCTAAGGCTTAAAACAATTATTAATACTTGATCTAAGGCTATAAAAGAGTAAGGAAGGAAAATAAGAGGAAAGAATGCACTAAGTCAACGTTATTGATTTACACTCTGAAAGAAATGCCAGAACTATTATTTAGATGTCAAAATAACTCCAAGAAGAGTACAAGGCTGTTTTGATCATTTGAAACCGAATACCTGCCTTCTTTGAGATGGGGCTTTCAGACACAGAGCCTCCTTAAATACCACTGCGATGCTCTGAGCAGATCACATTTCCCCTTCAAAGGTTATACCACGTTAAATTATATGCAATTTCAAAAAGAACAAGTCGTTGTCCTACTTTGAGTCCCCTTCTCTTAAAAGCATGTTTTGACTAAGATGAATTTATAGCCCAAGGAGATTTGGGGAAAGGAAAAAGCCTTGAAATTGCAAGTAAAAATAACTAAGAATTCCGGTCGCTTCTTAAATATCAAGTGACGTTGTTTTGGGACTAAGACCAGAATTGGCGCAGAGCTACAGGTAGATGGGCCGTCTGTGGGATCTGCCGTCTCCAGCAGACACTCAAGGGGGAGAATTCTAGCTGGAGGTGACGATCGGGGAATATCCATAAGGGGAACCCAACATGGCGGGGGGGGGGGGGGGGGCGGGCAATCTGCCCATCAAATGGAAATCAGAGAGCAGGAATAGGAAAGTAGATGCTTACTTCACACGGATGTTGCTAGACTCTTTAATGAATGTTCCTGGAGCCCTGGCCCTGAAGATGGCTCATGGCTTCTTCTTTAGGCTTCTATAAAACACGCTCTAGTTCCATGGATAAGTGCAGCTTGAGCACTCCTACCAAAGCAACCACAGACAGGCTCATCTATTTCTACCCTAAAGAAGATCCTTTATCTACTTGTAAGATCTGTTCATAATAATTTATCATTAGTGTTTCTTTTAAAAGAAAGAGAGATCTCCTTGTGCTTTTTTTTGTGCTTTCTTTCTCTCCAGGCATTTATCTGGAGAAAACTCTAATTCGAAAAGATACATGCACCCCTGCGTTCATAACAGCACTATTCACAACAGCCAAGATAAAGAAGTGACCTAAATGACAGAGGAATGGGTAAGGAAGGTGCGGTACCCATACACAACGGAATACCACTCAGCCATCAAAAAGAGTGAGAACAGAGTAAGATAAATATTATATGAAATCACTTACAGGTGGAATCGAAAACAAAAGACACAAATGAACTTATTTACAAAATGTACCCACAGACAGAGAAAACAAACTAGAGGTTACCACGGGGGATATTGGGTGAGGGATAAATTAGGAGCTGGGGATTAACATATACACACTACTGTACATAAAATAGAGAACCAACAAGGAGCTACTGTATAGCACAGAAAACTACCTCAATATCTTATAATAAACTATAAAGGAAAAGAATCTGAAAAAAAAATATATATGTATACATACAATGGAATGACATTGCTGTACACCTGAAAACACAATATCATAAATCAACTTTTCATTAAATTTTTCATTAAAAAAAAAAACAAGCACCTTCCTGTGCTTTTTTTGCATGTTTTCTTTATGCGTATTACCAATCTTTTCATCACTCTCTTCCATAACACTTGCTCTAACAATAGAACTCATTGCATAAGTGAAAGAGCCCCAGAAGAGCCTACATAGCAGATAGAACTAGGGTTCGTTTAACCACCAAAGGAAGAAAAGCTTCTTAAACTTCTCATCTTTTTCGTATAGTCACTTTGGTAATTCTATTTTCCAGTGTTTTTTTTTTTTTTTTTTAATTATTCAAATGCAAATTACTGAAAGGAAAAGATGTTTCCAGTAGGATAGGGGATTCGGTACTTGAATTGTGGCTTTGATCTGTTGGGGCATTTCCTGAGTCCTGGTCCAACACTTATTTCCTTAAAGAGAGGATCTATTAGGCTGCTAGGTCTGCCATAACAAAATCCCACAGCTAAATGGCTTAAACAACAGACATTTGTCATCTCACAGTTCTGAAGGCTGGACCTCCAAGATTACAGTGTCAGTAGGTCTGGCTTTTCCTACGGCCTTTCCGCTTGGCTTGCAGACAGCTGCCTCCTCCCTGTGCCTCACATGGCCTCTCCGTATGCACACATCCCTGGCGTCTTTACCTCTTTTTAGGGAACCAGTCCAATTGGAATAGGACCTACCCTCGACTCTATTGTATTAGTGGATCTCTCCAGGGAAACAGAACTAACAGGAGAGTAGGGGAGAGATTATAGGAATTGGCTCATGGTTACGGAGGCCAGAAATTCCCACAATCTTATCTACAAGCCCGAGAACCAGGAAAGCGAGTGGTATAATTCTGTGGAGTTCAAAAGTCTGAGAATCAAGGGTCTGGTGATCTGAGTCAGAGAACCGAGAGTGCCAGTGTCCAAGGTCAGGAGAAGATGAACAGAAAGTGAATTCACCCCTGCTCCACCTTTTAATTCTGTTTAGGCCCTCAGTGAACTGGATAATGCGCACCCATACTGCAGAGGGTATCTGCTTTACAGAGTTCACCAATTCAGATGCTAGTCTCCTCTAGAACACTCTCACACGCATCCAGAAAGAATGTTTTACCAGCTATGCCTTCACCCAGTCACGCTGACATATAAAATTAGCTATCACACTCACTTCACCTTATTCACTCAAGGTCCTGTCTGCAAAGGCGCTCACATGGAAGGTTAGAGCTTGAACATGTGAATTTGTGGGAACACAATGCGGACCATGACAGAGATTATGCCAGAAACATTAGCAGAACCAACTGTTAAAGCTCTGTAGAGGGTACTTCCCTGGTGGTACAGTGGCTAAGATTCTGCACTCCTAATGCAGGGAGCTGGGATTCGATCCCTGGTTAGGGAACTAGATCCCACATGCTGCAACTAAGACCCAGCACAGCCAAATAAATAAATAAAAATATTTTTTAAAAAACTCTGTAGAATGATGGAGAAGTTTAAGGTATTACTCTCTTTTAACTTGACCCATAAAAGCATTAATGTACAAATACCATGAGTTAAACCATACCACTAAAATAAATATCTATCTTTTTGTTGTTTAGTCACCAAGTTGTGTCTGACTCTTTGCAACCCTGTGGACTGTAGCCCACCAGGCTCCTCTGTCCATAGGATTTCCCAGGCAAGGATACTGGAGTGGATTGCCATTTCCTTCTCCAGCGGATCTTCCTGACCCAGGGATCAAACCCACGTCTCCTGCATTGGCAGGTGGATTCTTTACCACTGAGCCACCTGGGAAGTAAATTTATGATAATTTATTTATTATCTATCTATAATAAAACACTGGGAAGTAAATTTATGGGAAGTAAATTCTATTCCTAACCTTTATCTTTTAATATAATTTAAAGGGGCTTCCCCTCAATCAGAAACCCTTGGACATTCATTTCAGATCAAAATGATAAAGTAAGTCAAAGCACGTATCCTAGAAATCATCTGTAGTTAGCTTCTGATGGGGAAAAAATGTGGCTATAGCATTTAATAAATAAAAAACAACAACTTTTCACTCAATGTCCTTATGATCTGAAAAACCACTGTTGTTAAACTTAATAACCATTACTGTTTCAATAAGCAATGAGACACAATCTAGAAGGCACTTAACCCAAGATTGTAAAATCTATGCAAATCATCAAATGCGACTAGACAATGAGGGAGTTACAGCTTCCGGCACTGCAACACTATTGGCTCATGGTGTTTATTATTTTTCTTCACAAAGATGCCTGACTTTACAACTCCCTGAGGACTGACATATATCTGTTCTGTAAATGAACAACCAAGGGGTAACTTACAACATGGGAACATTGAAAGGAAGGGTAAGGTCTTGGGAACAGTCTTAGGTTATACCAAACAGCATCTTAAAACACATTTAACCAAAACCTACAGAGAGATTTTTCTGAACCTCAGGGTAACCAACCTTTTTTGGCAGCTCATGAATTTCTATCAGCTGCCCCACACCTGACATCATCAAAGTAAAAATGTGCCAGTGTCTTCTTAGCCTAATCAATATAGTTAGTTTAAATTTCCCATTTGCTTTTCATTGTCATTTTCTGCCTGCTTCCAGCATTAGGTTCCTTTCGGTTAAGTCCCAAATCCATGCTATTGGTGCTGCTGCTACTGCTAAGTCGCTTCAGTCGTGTCCGACTCTGTGCGACCCCAGAGACGGCAGCCCACCAGGCTCCCCCGTCCCTGGGATTCTCCAGGCAAGAACACTGGAGCGGGTTGCCATTTATTTCTCCAATGCATGAAAGTGAACAGTGAAAGTGAAGTCGCTCAATCACGTCCGACTCCTAGCGACCCCATGGACTGCAGCCTATCAGGCTCCTCTGTCCATGGGATTTGCCAGTCAAGAGCACTGGAGTGGGTTGCCATTGCCTTCTCCGAATCCATGCTATTATGTATGACTAAATCTTCATACAATGTGTCCGAACTTCCATGGAGGTTCTCTTTCAACTTCTTTGGTGCTAGAGTGCTAGAGTGATGAAGACCTACTAATAATTATTAGCAAAATGGGATGGATTAGATGGTAGGATGACATCACCGACTCAATGGACATGAGTTTGAGCAAACTCCGGGAGATGGTGAAGGACAGGGAAGCCTGGCGTGCTGCAGTCCATGGGGTCGCAAAGAGTTGGACACAACTGAGCAACTGAGCAACAATGGCAAGAAGAAACAGTGCAATTGAGAAGGAAACGCAAGAAGGAATATCCAGAGAACATATTTCTTTGCAGTAAATGTATTTGTAGATTTATAACATATTTTACCATTAAGGTATTAATATCTGATGCAACACAAATATGGCTGATAACGGTGTCAGAACTGAGGAAACTCTCGTTTTTGACACTTCCTCTAAAGTGAGAAGAACCAAGGCCAAGTTCTTTCTGTCAATGACACCAAAGTTCTGAAAAGCTTCCACAAATAGGACTAACTCTGGCCCATTTCTTTCCTGATTGCTGCTCCCAAGTTATTAGCCCAAAAGTATACTATAGGTCAGGACCTATATTCTCCTATTGCTATAAAATAGCAAATTGTATGTTACTTCAGTAAGGTATATTAAAGGTGAGTAGTACAAAACATTATATTCCATTAAATTCTCAAGATGGACAGGGAGGCCTGGCATGCTGCAGTCCCTGGGGTTGCAAAGAGTTGGGCACGACTGAGTTGAACTGAACTGAACTGAAGCATCTTCTCACTTGGTTTAGAGTAAAGATGGCCCTATTGGTTCCCCTAGCTTGATTTAAGTTTAGACAACCTAATTCTCCATTCTAGCGCTTGACCTCCTTTTACTCAGAGCATTTTTTTGTAGAAGACTTGTCATCATAAATTCTGTCTGCCACTTTGAGATGTATATAAACTGTTATAAAGTCACTGCTAGCTTTACAACCTGGGGGTGTCTTCCTCAAGGACATGGGAACCATGTTCTTAAAATGTAATCATCAAGGAAGAGAGTCCCCTATCTCCCAGTCCCTATAGGAGGGTAGGAACCTAACTTGATGACCTTAATCACAGAGATTAAAATTCAATATTTGCAAATTCAGGAAATAACTCCATGTACTCAACACATCCCACTGATCAACCTCCCCTACCATCCTCCAGTATTTTTCCACTAGCTCATCCCAGCACTTAAAACACTGCCTGCCCTTTGCTGCAGTAGATTTGAGCTCAGACTTTGTTCTAGCCTCTTGCTCTCCTATTGCAATAGCCTTCAATAAACTTTCCCTTGCCTGTTTAAATCTGACCACTGCAATTCTTGCTTTGACAAGGGTTTATCATTTCTACAGCTCTGCCCTTCAAAGAATAAAAGGTAAAAGATCCTCTTCTTTCGGCTTCAAAGAGTTACTTGTTTCGCAATTATTCATAACAAAGGATCCACAATTCCTTCAGGGTATAACGTCTATAAGATATCTGCTGCAAATTGCTGGCAAGCATATATGTTTGTTTATAGGGATTTCTACTAGTATTCTCCATCATCATCATTACTCAACAAATGCTTGTTGGATTTTGGCCAGAAACTGCCTGGTCCTGGGAAAGCACTGGGCAGCATGCAGACACAATCCATGCTGGAAACTTTAGTCCAGCATCAGTGTTAACAAGGATAGACGTTTGCAAAGCATTAATATGCTTTTCTCTTTTGCTTTGGAGACATGCCTTGGCTTGGGAGGGAAAAATGAGAATTATATAAGGACAGCAAAGAGACCAAGGTAATATCAACTTCATGCAACTTTAATCTAGCATCAGTGTTACAAGGGTAACCATTTGCAAAGCATTAGTATGTGTTTCTCTTTTGTTTTTCTCTTTGCTCTGATCTTTGGAGACATGCCACTGCTTGGAAGGGGAAATGAGAATTATATAAGGAAAGCAAAGAGGCAGAGGAAGGTAATTCTCACCTTCATGCACTAACAATAATGGTTTTTCAGCAAGAGATAGTCTTCCAGGCTGGGCTGGTGGCCAGAGAAAGGATGCCCAGCTTTCCTTGTCTCTCCATTAGTGTATAAAGAGCCAGGCCTGGAGGACTAAACCATGTAGGGTTCATACAGGAGGGGAAAGGGACCCAGAGGCAGGAAGGAGGTCAAGACAAGTGCTTTGGGCCATTCTGGCTACTATGACAGAAATACCAAAGACTGGGTGACGTAGTGAAAGTGAAAGTCACTCAATTGTGTCCGACCCTTTGTGACCCCATGAGATATACAGTCCATGGAATTCTCCAGGCCAGAACACTGGAGTGGGTAGCCTTTCCCTTCTCCAGGGGATCTTCCCAGCCCAAGGATCAAACCCAGGTCTCCCGCATTGCAGGCAGATTCTTTACCAGCTGAGCCACCAGGGAAGCCCTGGGTGGCTTAAGTAACAAGCATTTAACGCTCACAGTTCTAGAGGCTGGGAAGTTTGAGATCAGGGTGATATCACAGTTTCTGGGGAGAACCCTCCTTCTGGCCTGCATCCATCATCTTCTTGCGTGTCCTCACACTTTGGAGGGAAAGAGAGGAAGCTCTGATCTCTTGGTCTTACGAGCACACTAATCTCATTATGGGGGCTCCGTTCTCACGACCTCATCTAGACTTAACCACTCCTCAAAGATCCAAAACCATCACTCTGGGGAGGTAAGGTTTCAACCTATGAAATTTGTGGGGAGGGACGCAAATATGCAGTCTAAACCTACAAGCCAACAGGTACACAATAGTTCAAGTGAGGATACCCACCCAGGATGGAGTTCTGGCCTCACTACTGGGTCAGGCTATGACGGAGTCAGCTTACAGGCTACCCCGCATTCCAATCCTGGGTCCAGACACGTTGCAAAATTTGGTTGCACAAAAACATGATCATTCTGAAGGATGCCTTGAAGGTCAGCTTCGTGGGGCCAGTTTGAGAATCAGGCTCAGGGATCTGCAGACAGCAAAACAGAGAGAGCAGATGTATCCCAGAGGTACTGCCTGAGCATGAAGAACAGACTGTCACTTCCCCAGTTCCAGGCCGGAGAACTCACAACCCAAAGCCATCTTAGGGGAAAAGCCAAGAGAGGCTATTGGGCAAATTTCACTTTAAAGGAGCTATTTCAACACAACTGAAGCCTTTTCAATTAAATTGGATGTGACAAGATTTAAACTGGATAGAACCAGAAGCCAAATTTTGCCTAATAACCCACAGGTGGGTCCAGAGAAGGATCAGGTCACACAGCCAAAATGAAGGCATCACATTTTCTCTGCAGCAGGAGTTAAACGGATGCTGCTGTACAGCAGCCAAGCCTGATTGCACACAGAGGTATGTTTCATCCTGACAACAGCCCTCAGGCATCAGTGCTTATCCACATTTACAAATGAGGAGGAGGAGGTACAAATAGATATAAACTTTTCGTGGTCACAAAACTAGTGAGTGGTGGTGTACTAGGACCCAAACCCAGGTCAAGTTCAGTTCAGTCACTCAGTCGTGTCCGACTCTTTGCGACCCCATGGACTGCAGCACGCCAGGCCTCCCTGTCCATCACCAATTCCCGGAGTTTACTCAAACTCATGTCCATTGAGTCAGTGATGCCATCCAACCATCTCATCCTCTGTCATCCCCTTCTCCTCCTGCCCTCAATCTTTCACAGCATCAGGGTCTTTTCCAATGAGTCAGCTCTTTGCATCAGCTGGCCAAAGTATTAGAGTTTCATCTTCAACATCAGTCCTTACAATGAATATTGAGGACTAATTTCCCTAACTTCCTAAGCCTCTTATCAGTCTCCATCAGAGGGCAGACAGACTGAAAATCACAATCAAAAAATCACAGTCACAGGTCAAGGTTAGGGCCCAATCTAGAACCCATGCTTGTAATCCATACCCCACATGGCCCCTGATCAGAGTATAACTAAGCAAAAAGCTCACATCATCAGGAGCCCATTAAAAATCAAAAGGAAGATACCATGTGAAGCTTTTGTTGCAGGAAGAGTGTTGCAGGAAGGGGGACCCCCTTTCAGGGCCTGAGAGTGGGTTTTGTCTAACACGTGGAGACGAATTATCTGAGGAGACACACAGGCTGACATAGCAAGAGACTTTCATGGGAAGGAGCACCCATGCAGGATAACGAAACCCAGGACAGCTGCTAGCCACGTGACTCACAGTCTCAGGGTTGATGGTATTGGGATTCGTTTCCAGGTTCCTTCTGGCCAGTCACCTTGTTTGGCCCATGTTTGGTATGACTCAGGGTCCTTGCTGGTGGCTCGGGCCTCTCTCAGCAAAGATGGATTCCAGCATGAAGGATTCTGGACGGTTGGTAGGACATATGGACTGGTATCTTCCCTCCCTGCGGCCCCTCCTGAATTCTCCCAGGTAGTTTCCAGTTGCAGCACCATGTCCGGGACCTCTTTTGGCGAGATAACTCATGCAAGTGGTTATCATTGTGCTTGGCCAGGTGGGCAGTTTCTGTTCAAAGTTTCCCTAACAAATTTTCAAAAATACACTACCAGCCAGCAAAGGTACATAACTTCAAAGTGCCTCGTGCCTGGTGACACGATCCAACCTCAAAACTTAAAAATAAAAACAAACCTAAAAAATATACATATATATATAATCAGTGGCAAAAATTAAAGACGAAATGAACAATGAAGAGAAAAGGAATGTTGGAAGAGGTTGCCTGTGAGAGTTGTATTTTTAGGGAAAGAAAGGGAGAAGAATGATTTTTCTTCCCAAGACTGGATCAAACTCTGAGGTTTGAGTAAAGAAATGACCTTCAGCCATAGCAGAGAATAATAAAAGACAATTTCCAGTAAGTATGCTAGCTCGAATTAATGACTTACTTTTATTTTTAAGCTCAATTCAGTAGAGATTTACATGCATTAGGTTACAATGATTAACATTTGAAATCTGACCTTGAAATAATCTTTACATTGTAAATTCTTAATGATCAAAACAATGTTCTCAGTGATTAAAACATATTAGAAATTAATTATTAAAAGAGAATAATTGCAAATACACATTCCTAAAATCTCAAGGCTTTTAAACCATTTATACAAATGACTGAACATTTTTTACATTTACAAAAAAAAAGCCTCCATCTGATTCTCATTTTCATTGTCAATCCAACAAGAAAAATAGTACCTCTTTGCCTCTTCTTTTCTGTCATCTTGCAAACTAGAAATGAACACAACTACTTTTGATCCCATCAAAGCCAAAGACGGAAAGTTGTTCCATAAAAATCTGTAACATTAAGGAATAATCCCAAGAACTTTCTTAAGATTAATAAAAGGTCAGCAGTCTTGATGATCATTTGTCTTTTTAAAAAATCACTTTAAAAAACAAACAGTTTAATAACATACAGTCAGGACACAGTCTTCCTGCCATACCAAACAACCACGATCGAGGCTCAAACTGGTAACAGGACAAGTGGAATTATTTAGCAAACTGCATTTGCCTGAACACTTTTTTCTGAGTAATAAGGTTTCAAGAAATAGTTATATCTCATTACATAGAAAAAAAAATTCAACCAGATATTGGTTCCATGTATTTAAGCAATCTTTCCCAATGCCATGGCTTTCCTTAACTTGAATACGCTTATCCCGAATAGATTTCCTTTTGATAGAAGGAACCCCCAAATGTGTACAAGCTGGTGCTGACTGTGGCTTCCACTGGCCAAGAACCAGGACGAGGGTCTCTCAGATGCACTGGCCTCCCAAGAGCTGGTCATACCTGGCCAGCTCTCCTGGGGAGATGAAAGAACATCCCCTATGCTCTCCTTGTCCTTGGGATCCCATCAGAAGTGACGATGTTTCATGCAAAAAAAAAAAAGAAAAGATAATTTGCTGGGGCATTTGATATATGCCCTTTCCTGAGTTGTTAAACATTACTTTTAGTAATTTACTTTATATTGATCATTAGCATATCTTTTCCAAAATAAAGGGGTGATATTTAAAATGCTACCTTTATTAATTTTTTACTGTTAAATAACAAATTATCCAAGCTTAGTGGTTTAAAGTAACACAGATGTATTATTTCACAGTTTCCATAGGCCAAGATTCAGCACATTTTAACTGGGTTTTTTGCTCAGGATTTCTGCTATGGACTGTTTGTGCCACCTCAAAATTAATATGTTGAAACTCTAATCATCCAAGTGATGGGATCTTTGGGAAGTAATTAGGATCAAAAGAGTTCAAGAGGGTGGGCCCCCATGACAGGATTAGTGCCTTAAAAGAAAAGGAAGCGACCAGAGCTCTCTCTCTCTTGTGATTACACAGCCACAGGCAAACCAGGAAGAGGGTCCTCACCAGACACGGAAGCCACCAGCACATGGATCTTGGACTTCAAGATCTGGAACAGTGAGAAACAAATGTTTGTTGTTTAAGCGACCCAGTCTGTGGTATTTTTGTTATAGCGGCGTGAGTTGACAAAGACAGCCTCACAAGGCTGAAACCAACTTGTTAATTGATTAACCAGGTGCATTCTCATTTGGAGGTTCAGTGATGGAAAATCCACTTCTAAGCTACCACAGTGTGGTGGCAGAATTCATGGCCTTTCGGCTGTAGACACAAGGTCCTCATCTTCTTGCTTACTGCCAACTGGGGGCTACTCTCAGCTACCAGAGGCTACATTCAAGCCTTTGCCATATGGCCTCCTCCACACGACCCCTTACACTTCAAATCTACCTCTTCAGGAAGGACTCAGTCCCTTTAGAGGGCCTGACTTAATCAGGCCTGATTACTCAATAAGTTAACTGATTTGGAACCTTTAAAATCCCTTCTCTTATGCCATATAGCATTACCTAACATGATATTCCGGAGAAGGCAATGGCACCCCGCTCCAGTACTCTGGAAAATCCATGAATGGAGGAGCCTGGTAGGCTGCAGTCCATGGGGTCGCTAAGAGTCGGACACGACTGAGCGACTTCACTTTCACTCTTCACTTTGATGCATTGGAGAAGGAAATGGCAACCCACTCCAGTGTTCTTGCCTGGAGAATCCCAGGGACGGGGGAGCCTGGTGGGCTGCCGTCTATGGGGTCGCACAGAGTCGGACACGACTGAAGTGACTTAGCAGCAGCAGCAGCAGCAGCATGATATTCATAGTCTTGTTCACACTTAAGAAGAGAGGGGTGTTGGGACTTTCCTGGTGATCCAGTGGCTAAGACTCCACTCCCAATCCAGGCGGCTTGGGTTCAATCAACCCCTGGTCAGGGAACTGGATCCCACGAGCTGCAACTGAGAGTTTAAATGCCACAACTAGGACCCCGTACAGCCAAAGGAATAAATTTTTTTAAAAAGACAGAGAGGGAGAGGGCTTGCCTGGTGGCTTAGCAGTAAAAGAAAAAAATCTGCCTGCCAATGCGGGAGACGTGGGTTCAATCCCTGAGTCAGGAAGATTGCCAAATAGAAATTTAAAAAAACAGAGAGAGAGAGAAGGGTGTTATATAGATTATGTACATCAGGGAGCAGGAATGTGGGACTGCCTCACAAGTCTATGGTTTAGATTCTCTGGAGAACCTTAACTAATACGCATGGTCATTGTATGAATTACAACTCAGGGCCTGCTGTATGTCACTCCAAACCCAATCAGTAACTTTATATTATCCACTGTCTTGCAGTGAGCAAAAATGGCAATCCCTTGAGGGTTTTTTAATGTCCATGACAGCTAAAGGGCCCTGGAAGAGCTATATTCCACATAACCTTGAAGCTGTACTTGATTTGCTTTATGCAGAATGCAGTGAATGTGTAGTCTCTCTTAGGATACCTTACTATAGGTGTTCTTTTAGCCTGATGACATATAAAATGGGGGGAAAAAAAGAGAAAACAGGGAATGCTCCTGTTGCAGATGATACAATAATAACTATCAGGTAGAAATTTTCAGCTGCAAATAACTGAAAACCTAGCCAAAGGGGCTTAAGCAATAATAAAGACGTGTGTTACTTCAAATAATAAGAGACCTGGGGAGAAAAAGGGAGACTCCAGGATGGATCATTCAGTTGCTCATAATGAATGTGGGTTCTTTCCTTC
This sequence comes from Bos indicus x Bos taurus, assembly GCF_003369695.1. Taxonomy (NCBI): domain Eukaryota; kingdom Metazoa; phylum Chordata; class Mammalia; order Artiodactyla; family Bovidae; genus Bos; species Bos indicus x Bos taurus. The sequence continues at coordinate 147,662,813 of NC_040076.1, forward strand.
TTTATACTCTGCCATCCTCAGGGTGTTGACTTGGAATGACTCCCCTCACAGTCCCAAAGAAGTTGCATAAATCCAGGCATCATGCAGAGATGATAACATCTAGATGCACAAAAGGACTATTCCTTCTTACTTGCTTCTCGTAACATTATAGAATGAAAGCTGAGGAGATCTGCATTCTGCTGCAAAACACAGTGAAAAGCACCAGTACTTTACAAGGTCTTAAGTCTTCCTAAGAAAAGAAGAGCAAACACTTCCAAACTCATTCCATGAGGTCAGTAGTACCCTGATACTGAAATCAGGCAAAGATATTACAAGAAAACTATAAACCAATATCCCATATGAACAGAAAAAACAAAAATCCTCAACAAAATATTAGCAACATATGAAAAGGATTATGCTCCATGATCAAGTGGGACTTATCCCAGGAAGGCAAGGTTAGTTGATATGAAAACCAATTTGCGATCCCATGGACTGTAGCCTGCCAGGCTCCTCTGTCCATGGAATTCTCCAAGCAAGAATACTGGAGTGGGTTGCCATTCCCTTTTTCAGAGGATCTTCCTACCCATGGATCAAACCTGGGTCCCCTGCATTGCAAGTGGATTCTTTACTACCTGAGCCACTAGGGAAGCCCACAACATAATACACATTATTAAGAGAATAAACGGATTGAAAGCAGGAGGAGAAGGGGGCAATGGAGGATAAGACAGTTGAATGGCATCACCTACTCAATGGACATGAGTTTAAGCAAACTCTAGGAGACAGTGAAGGACAGGGAAGCCTGGCGAGCTGCAGTCCATGGGGCCACAAGAGTCAGACACGACTTAGCAACTGAACAATGACAAGACAATAGAAGACAAAAACCACATGATTAGACGTGGAAAAGGCATTTGGAAACCCTCAATACACTTTTATAGTAAAATCATTCAAAAATGTAGGAGTACAATTGAACTTTCTCAACCTAATAAATGCTCTACAAAAACCCACAGTTAACGTCAGGCTTAATGGAGAAAGCCTGAAAACTTCGCCACTAATAGCAGAAACAGACAGGAATGTCCCCTCGCCACTTCTATTCCACAATGTACTGGAGGTTCTAGCCAGCAAAACTAGATAAGAAAAAGAAATAAAAGGCATCCAGATTAGAAAGAAGTAAAACTTTCTCTCTTTGCAGATGATATACAGAGAACATCTTAAGAAATCCACAAAATAAATGGTTAGAGTTAATGAAGAGTTCAGAAGGCTGTAGGATGCAAGATCAGTTTACAGAAATTAACTGTGTTTCTGTATATACAGGGTGATGAGCAATCCAAAAGAACCCTTACATTTGCAATAACATCAAAAAGAATAAAATAGGCAGGAATTAATATAACAAAAGAAGTATAAGACATACACAGTGAAAACTACAAAACATCATTGAAAGACATTTTTAAAGATCTAAACAAATGTAAAGACATTTCATATTCACAGATTGGAAGACTTAACATAGTCAATAGTCATAATAGTCAGTTTTATGTGTCAGTTTGGCCAGGCTATAGTTTCCACCTATTAAATCAAATATTAATCAAGGTGTTGCTATGAAGGTATTTTTTAATAAACGTGATTATTGTCTATAAAGAGTTAACTAAAGTAAAGGAGATTATCTTAAATAATTTGGTGGGCCTGAATCAATCAGTTGAAAGTCCTAACAATATAACTGAGGTTTCCAAGTAGAAAACTGATTTCCTGGTGGCTCAGTGGTAAAGAACCTGTCTCCCAAAGCAGGAGACAAAGGTTCAATCCCTGGGTTGGGAAGATCCCCTGGAGAAGGAAATGGCAATCCACTCCAGTATTCTTGCCTAAAGAATCCCATGGACAGAGGAGTCTGGTGGCTCCCATGGACAGAGGGCTACATTCCATGGGGTTGCAAGAGTCAGACACGACTTAGTGACTAAACAATAACAACACTCCAAGTAGAAAATATTCTACCGTGGTCTGCAGTTTCCGCTCATGTCCCAGGGTTCTACCCTGCCCTTTAGACACCCTGGCCTACAGATTTCAGATTTGCCTAACCAGTCCCCACAATTGCATGAGTCAATTTAGGGCTGTGTGTGTGAGTGTGTGCGTGTGTGGGTGAGTGTGTGTGTGTGTGTCTTGTCAGTTCTTTCTCACTAATAGAACCCTAACTGATATAATGGTTATACCTCTTAAATTCTCTACAAATTCAACACACTCTCATTCCAAATCCTGGCTGGCTTTTTTTTCAGGAATTGGCCATTGATCCTAAAAATCGTATAGAAATTCAGGAGACTCAGAATACCCGAAAAAATCTTGAAAAAAAAATTTGGAAGACTCACATTTTCCAATTTCAAAATGTACTACAAAGCTACAGTAATCAAAATAGTGTGATCCTGGCATAAGGATAGACATTATAGATCAGTGGGAAAGAACTGAGATTCCAGAAGCAGACCCATACACTTATGAGCAATTAATTGACTTCCAACAGGGTGCCATGGCAATTCAATGCGGGAAAGAATAGTCTTTTCAACAATTGGTTTTGAGACCGTTAGATATTCATACACAGAAGAATGAAGTTGGACCCTTGCTTCACACCATATACAAAAAATTAGTTCAAAATGGATCAAAGATGTAAAAGCTAAAACTATAAAACTATTAGAAGAAAACATAGGTGTAAATCTTTGTGAGCTTCAATTAGACACTGGTTTCTAGGATATGGCATCAAAAACACAAGCAACTAAAGAAAAAAGTTGATTGAACATCAAAATCAAAAACTTTTGTGCTTCGAGTGAAAGCACTCAGTCATGTCCGACTCTTTGCGACCCCATGGACTACACAGTCCATGAAATTCTCTAGGCCAGGATACTGGAGTGGGTAGCCTTTCCCTTCACCAGGGGATCTTTCCAACCCAGGGATTGAACCCAGGTCTCCTGCATTGCAGGCGGATTCTTTACCCGCTGAACCACAAGGGAAGCCCTTGTGCTTCAAAGGAAAGTGAAAATAGAATGGGAGAAGATATTTGTAAACCACATATCTGCTAAGGGTTGAGTTTACAGAATATACAAAGAGAAGACTTATAGTTCAACAGTGGAAAGACAAACAATCCAATTTAAAAATGGACAAATGACTTGAATAGATATTTCTCCACAGAAGATACACAATGGTCAATAAGAAACATGAAAATTTGCTCAACTCCATGGTCATAAGGAAATGCAAACAGAAAGCACCATGAGATACTATTTCATATTCACTAGGATAGCTATAATCGAAAAGACAGACAAAACAAGTGTTGGTGAGGACGCAGAAAAACTGCAACCCTCATACGTTGCTGGTGGAGATTGAAATGATGCAGCCACTTTTGAAAGCAGTTTGGCAGCTCTGCAAAATTCCACTCTACATATTACCCAAGGGAATTAAAAACATATATTCACATAAAATGTTGTACAGAAATATTCATTGAAGCCATATTCATAACAGCCCAAAATGAAAGTAATACAATGTCCAATTGATGAATGAATAAACAAAAATATGATATATCCCTATAATGGGATATTCTTCCACATAAAAATTAATGAAGTACCGTGTGTGTGCACGCTCAGTCACTCAGTTGTGTGCAACGCTTTGCAATCCTATGTACTATAGCCTGCCAGTCTCCTCTGTCCATAGAATTTTCCAGACAAGAATACTGGAGTGAGTTGCCATTTCCTCCTCCAGGGGATCTTCCTGACCCACGGATTGAACCCTCATCTCCTGCATCTCCTGCATTGGCAGGTGGGTTCTTTCCCACTGAGCCACCTGGGCAGCCTCAGTGAAGTACTGATAGATGCCAAACCATGGATGACCTTTGAAAACATTATGCTAAATAAAAGAAGCCAGTCACAGAAGGCCAGCTACTATACAATTCCATTTGTATGAAATGTCCAGAATAGGCAAGTCTAGAAACAGAGAAGATTAAAGGTTAGAAGGGGCTGAAGGGAGAGGAAGTGGGGAGTGACTGCTAAGGGACCAGGTGTTTCTTTTGAGGGTGAGGAAAACTTTCTGGGATTAGACAGCACTGATAGTTCTACAGATTTTGAATATACTGAAAACAACAGAATTGGATATTTTTAAAGGGTGAATTTTACATGTGAATTGTATCTCAGTTTTTAAAAGTACAGCAAGAATTTGAAGTTCCTAAGAGTGTTCCCCCAAAAGATATAAGGGGAAGGGGGTGGAAAGGACGAGTGTTGCTAAGGTAATGAGAAGTAGGGGCTTCTGTATGCATGTGGGGTGGTGCGGGAGAAATGTTTGTTTTGCAGGAGAACTAGCGGAACAGAACCCAAGACAGAGGTCACAGAGAAACCAGGAAGGGGCCTCGGGGAAGGAGGGAGGAGTGGAAAGGTGTGGAAGCAACTTAGAAGGAAGAGAAAGGCACTCCTCCGAAGGACAGGACCCTGTGGAGCAACCTGGTGGCCCAAGGACTCAGACCGGAGAGAAGGCATGTTTGAGGAAGACAGTTCTTCTGGGCAAAAGAATGAGAGAAACAGAGCTTTCTTAGGAGCCACCTTGAAGTATATTCTTGTATCCATTTAAGATTCTTCTAAAAGCTCTAATAAAGACACAAAACTTTTGGGGCTGTGCTTCCTTACACAGCACAACTCAGGGCAGGATGTGAATACAAAACTCCTGGAGGATGCACTCTATCTAAACTATTATGAGTCCTAATTGATGGAATTTTACTGCATAGTCATTTAGAAACAGTTTCTGGACTCACTGCTCTTCTGAAGGTGAGCAAATCAATCTCACTTACTAAATGTGTCAGATGTGCAAAATGACAAAATAAGAAATACAGATGAACTGACTCCCCGACAGGCCTGGCTGGAAATTCAATCCACAGCCTCTCCATCCTAAATTCATTGCGTTTCCACCCACTCTTTCTTTAAAATTACTCAGTAAAATGTTGGACAACATTCCCCAAAGTCTCAAAGGTCTGCACATTCAACATCCATTTTAAAAATATGTAAGACATGGGCCTTTTTCTTTTCCTGTATTCAAAATATAGAGTTTATGCTCTTTATATATGGAGCCCAGAAAACCTGTACAGATGAACCTATTGGCAGGGCAGGAATAGAGAGGCAGACATAGAGAACTGACATGTAGACACCGTGGGAAGGGAAGGCTGAGACGGACTGGGGGAGCAGCATGGACAGGTATACAGTCCCATGTGTAACACAGGCAGCGAGTGCGGTGCAGCTGCACAGCACAGGGAGCTCAGCTCGGGGCTCCGTGACGACCTCGAGGGGCAGGGGGAGAGGCTCAAGAGGGAGGGATATATGTATACATACAGCCGATTCACTTTGCTGTGTAGCAGAAATGGACACAACACTGTAAAGCAGTCATATTTCAAAATGAAAGAAAACAAACCATAAAAGTACACTCTTGTAATTAGAGGATGTAAAAAGTGTGTTTCTCCTTGGTAGTCACAGCGTCAATCATGAGAATTCACACTTTTGTGTGCAAGCGTTTCTCATACGTGATAAATGACTTCATTTTTGTGTATTACTGGTTATTTTTCAGATACATTACAATTGTGGGAAATATCCATTAGTTAGTATTTATCAAAATTTTGTTAGAAGGGCTGATGCTGAAGCTGAAGCTCCAAAACTTTGGCCACCTGATGCAAAGAGCTGACTCAATGGAAAAGACCCTGATGCTGGGAAAGATTGAAGGCAGGAGGAGAAAGAGATGACAGAGGATGAGATGGTTGGATGGCATCACTGACTCAATGGACATGAGTTTGAGCAAACTCCGGGAGTTGGTGATGGACAGGGAGGCCTGGCGTGCTGAGGTCCATGGGGTTGCAAGGAGTCGGACACAACTGAGTGACTGCACTGAACTAAACAGATTAACATTTTAGGGACTGATCAAAGTGATCAGGGTTTTCGGAATATAAAGGAAGCACTTGTGCTCTGAAGACAGTGAAGACATCTAATAGATCCTTGGCAAGAGAACAGTAAACAAGAATTTGGGGCCACCTATTACTGTCATTTGTTCTCTGTGAGTTTACCAGTCAACTCTTCACTTTTACCTAAAAGCAGTTCCAAACGCTAAAAAAGTCAAGGGGGGAGTATAAATGCAATCTAATGTTACAATAAAAATTCACCACTTAGATTATATCTGTGGTTCATCTTTGCTTTCCGTTTCCATCTTAATTTTTTCACTGGTGTCAGCACGCATTTCCTAGTTATTCATAGTAAATATTTACTACATTAACTGTTGAGCTTTGCAGGCCTGCGGGTCTTTGTTGCAACAATTCAACTCAGCCATTGTAAGAACAGTGCAGCCATAGACAATATGAAAACGGATGGGTATAGCTGTGCTCGTATAAAACATTTACCAAAAAATGAGCATCAGGCCAGATTTGGTCCATGGACTGTGGTTTGTCAGCCACTGGTTTACACTATGTTGTTTTCGTTCAGTCACCAAATCATGTCCAACTCTTCGCAACCCCTTGAACAGCAGCACACCAGGCCTTCCTGCCCCTCACCGTTTCCCGGAGTTTGCCAGCTTCATGTCCATTGCACTGGTGATGTCGTCCAACCATCTCATCCTCTGTCACCCTCTTCTCCTTCTGCTTATACTATACTGCAATCAAAAGTCATGATTTATGCTTTACAGTTGATACAGCTATTGTTGAATGATTATATTTCATATTTCTCCTAGTTCAGGGAGGTCATTTTTTTCTTTTCTTTGCACATTGCCAAATTATGTGGCAATGTTACATCACAGATTTGAAGGTGACACGCTTCAGTGGGAAGCAAACACGGTGATATAAAGATAGACATTGCTCCAACTCTCCCCAACTCTGTACTACCAGCTTTCTCTATCCCTCCAAGCTGTAGACACAGAGTTGAGCTCCCACGAAAACGAGATGATGGGGAAGGGTAGAACCATTTTCGGGTGGAAGCTGCGACATGATGATCAAACCCTCTGCTTCTCTTCCGCAGTTCTTAACTTCCGAGAGGATTCTGCATGGCAAGATCTGGGGAGGCGTGTTCTGAAATTGAGTGTGCTTTGGATTGGGAGCCAAGGTGGGGACCCAGGGCATGAAGGGGGTGCTGGTTTCCCCCAGTGTGATAGCAGGCCACAGGTCACAGGTCACAGGCCACAGGTCACAGGCCCTCCCCGTGTGCTCACCCCGCCCCTCCCTGATTACAGATGCTGGAGAGCCTGCTCGTTACCTTGAAGTCTTCTTATCCTAATCCTAACCTGTTCTCTTTCTCCATGACCCACTTCAAAAACCTCACCTAGAACTCCTGAGGCTTACTTTCCACCTCTCACAGGAAAGTCCTCTCTGCTTTGTTCTGCTCGCCCATCTCCAGAAAATGTAGCTGTAATTCCCGTTTCCACCGCTGTCTCTGGCTGGAGAAGAACCTTATTTTTCAACAGGGAGACGATCTTGCATATTTAAGTTCAACCTTCACATTATCCCAGGCAGCTCAACTTGTGAACAAATAACTTGTTATTAATAAAAATTTAACAGCTCTGATATAAAATTATTCTTTCCATAATTTAGAGTGGATTTAATGTTAGCCCTGAAATAATGTCTTCTGGGTTTTTTTGGCCATGCCATGTGACATATGGGATCTTAATTCCCCAACCAGGGATTGAACCCAGGCCCCCTGCATTCGAAGCACGGACTCTTATCCACTGGACCACCATACCTGGTCCAATGTCATTTTTTTTTTAATCAAGAGATAATGATACACCTTAGCACATGGAACTCTGCTCAGTGTTAAGTGGCAGCCTGGATGGGAAGGAAGTTTTGGGGAGAATGGATACATGTATATATACGGTTGAGTCCCCTTTACTGTTCACCTGAAACTGTCACAATATTGGGTTTTGTTTGTTTTTGAGGGTTTTTTTTTTAAATTGAAGGATAGTTGCTTTACAATATTGTGTTGGTTTCTGACATACATCAACATGAACCAACCATTCAGTTCAGTTCAGTTCAGTCACTCAGTCGTGTCCGACTCTTTGCGACCCCATGAATCGCAGTACACCAGGCCTCCCTGTCCATCACCAACTCCTGGAGTTCACCCAAACTCACGTCCATCAAGTCAGTGATGCCATCCAGCCATCTCATCCTCTGTCATCCCCTTCTCCTTCTGCCCCCAACCCCTCCCAGCATCAGAGTCTTTTCCAATGAGTCAACTCTTCGCATGAGGTGGCCAAAGTACTGCAGTTTCAGCTTTAACATCATTCCTTCCAAAGAAATCCCAGGGCTGATCTCCTTCAGAATGGACTGGTTGGATTTCCTTGCAGTCCAAGGGACTCTCAAGAGTCTTCTCAGTTTGAACACCACAGTTCAAAAGCATCAATTCTTCGGCGCTCAGCCTTCTTCACAGTCCAACTCTCACATCCATACATGACCACTGGAAAAACCATAGCCTTGACTAGACGAACCTTTGTTGGCAAAGCAATGTCTCTGCTTTTGAATATGCTATCTAGGTTGGTCATAACTTTCCTTCCAAGGAGTAAGCGTCTTTTAATTTCATGGCTGCAGTCACCATCTGCAGTGATTTTGGAGCCCAAAAAAATAAAGTCTGACACTGTTTCCACTGTTTCCCCATCTATTTCCCATGAAGTGATGGGACCGGATGCCATAATCTTCATTTTCTGAATGTTGAGCTTTAAGCCAACTTTTTCACTCTCCTCTTTCACTTTCATCAAGAGGCTTTTTAGTTCCTCTTCACTTCGCATGAGGTGGCCAAAGTACTGGAGTTTCAGCTTTAGCATCATTCCTTCCAAAGAAATCCCAGGGCTGATCTCCTTCAGAATTGACTGGTTGGATCTCCTTGCAGCCACCAAGTTTGTGGTCATTTGTTACAGAATTCACAGGAAACTAATACATATGTGTTGTGGCAAGAAAAAAAAAAAAATGATGATGCAGCACAGGTCATCAGCTGTAGGTTTTAAGGGAGAGAATGAACAGAACCTCATTACTGCTAGTTCAGGCCATTAGGAGAGCAGATTATTAGGGCCTGAAGAGTCTGTCTGCAGTTGGAGCATGATACCAAATACCAGGTACCAAATACCTAGTAAAGTGGGTACCAAACGCCAGGTAAGGAACTAGGCTCTGTTCAAAACCAGTGGCCAGGAGGAAGAATGTCCAACAGAACCACCAAAGAAAGTACACGTTTGATTAGATCCAGGGCATGCGTCAGCAAGCTTTCTCTGCAAAGGGCCAGATAATAAATATGCTCAGCTTTGTGAGCCATCCTGTCTCTGTCACAACTATTCAACTGTACTACCATAAACTCTGCCACAGACAATTGGTAAAGGAATAGATCCAACAGAGTTACAATAAAACTTCTTTAACACACACCTGGGTATATGCAAAAGAAGTAAAAGCAGAGATTCAAACAGGTACTTTCACATCCAAGTTCATAGCAGCATTATTCACAATAGCCAAGAGGTAGAAACATCCAAGTACTCATCCACCAATTTACAGATAAACAAAATATGATATATATACAAACAATGGAATATTATTCAGCCATAAAAAAGAAGGAAAGCCTGAGACTTCCCTGGTGGTCGAGTGGTTAAGAATACACCCTCCAACACAGGGGACCCTTCCAATGCAGAGCTTGATCCCTGGTCAAGGAACTAACATCCCACAGGCGGTGGGGCAATGATGCCCCAGCTGGAGAGCCTGCACGTCCTGACTACCGAGCCTGCATACTCTAGAGCCCGTTCGCCATAATTAAAGAAGAAACCCACATGTCACAACTACAGAAGCCTGTGCACCATGACGAAAACCCAGCACAGCCAAAACTAACTAAAAAAAAGAAAGAAAGAAAGAAAAGGCAATCCTGTCACATACTACAACATGGAGGAACCTTAAGGACATGATGTTAAGTAAGCCAGACTCAAAAGGACAAACACTGCATGATTCTATTTATGTGCAGTATCTAAAGGAATCAAAATCTTAGAAACAAAAGCAGAATGCTGGTTCCAGAGACAGAGGGGAGAGGGGAAAGGGAGGCATGATTCAGTGGGTACAGAGCTTCAGGTTTGCAAAATGAAAAGGTTCTAGGAATCTGTTGCAAGACACGGTGAATATAGTTAACACTACTGCCCATACATTTTAAAAATGGTTAAGATGGTAAATTGTATGTTATGTTTTTACCACAATAAAAAAAAAAAGTGATGATACAAGGTAAGTTCTGGAGATCTAATGTCTAACACTGTGACAATACCATACGATGTTCTTGAAATTTGCTAAGAGGGTGGATCTTAGGTGTCCTCACCACCAAAAATAATAATAATTTTAATTTTAAAAAAGATGGTAACTACATGAGGTCATGGGTATGTTAATTAGCTTGATTGTGTGATTCTTTCATAATGTACATCCAATCATCGTTTACATCTTAAATGTATACAATGTTTAATTATCAGTTATACCTCAATTTGGGACTTCCATTGGAAGGACTGATGCTGAAGCTGAAACTCCAGTACTTTGGCCACCTGATGCAAAGACTGACTCATTGGAAAAGCCCTGGATGCTGGGAAAGATTGAAGGCAGGAGAAGAAGGGGACAACAGAGGATGAGGTGATTGGATGGCATCACTGACTCGATGGACATGAGTTTGAGCAAGCTCTGGGAGATGGTGATGGACAGGGAAGCCAGGCATGCTGCAGTCCATGGGGTCGCAAAGAGTCGGACACGACTGAGCAACTGAACTGACCTGAAGGTGGAAGTGAAGTGAAATCACTCATTTGTGTCCGACTCTTTACAACCCCATGGACTGTAGCCCACCAGGCTCCTCCATCCATGGAATTTTCTAGGCAAGAATACTGGAGTGGGTTGCCATTTCCTTCTCCAGGGGATCTTCCCAACCCGGGGATCAAACCTGGGTATCCCGCATTGCAGGCAGATGCTTTACCATCTGAGCCACCAGGAGCTAGCAGTAAACAACCCGTCTGCCAATGCAGGAGACATCAGAGTTTGGGTTTGATCCCTGGATGAGGAAGATCCCCTGCAGGAGGGCATGGCAACCCACTCCAGCGTTCTTGCCTGGAGAATCCCATGGACAGAGGAGCCTGGCGGGCTACAGTCCATGGGGTCGCAAAGAGTCGGACACAAATGAAGCAACTTAGCATGCATGTGCGACCTTAAAAAGCCACCAAACGATGGCGTTTACACTCTGCTGTGTACCTAAGGGGGCCTGTCTAATACAGTGTGAAGACTTACAGTTTGGGAGCTGGTGAACATTCATTTCCGGGCCCTCAGATGGTTTGCTTCTGCTCTCTGGGCCCCAATGTGATGAGATGATTCTCATTTGCTGGTTACAAGATGCCCTGTACCAGAAAAACACATAGCCACCAATGAGCACTCAAGAGAGGGCATTCCTGCATACTGACAGCCACCACTATCCTCAGGCATATTTTCACCCAGAGGAATAAACATCCTAGTAGGAAGAGACATGAAATGCGAACCTTGAAGTCATAATTCAATGTCTAAGGACTCACAAACCAGTTCAAGTTTATTAGATGGCTAATAAAAATAAATCATGGTCATGTTTTTAAAATGACTTCCCATGTGTTGTGGTTACTTCTTGGGCACACTGTAAATTAGCTGTGAAGGGCTACTTCCTGCTGGGACTTTTTTTTTTTTCTCCCTCAAATATAAAGGGTTATAAGGCTAAAGAATGCAGACGCGCATCATGTCTGCAGAAATCATTAAAAAAGATCAAATGTAATATGTACTTTCAACATGGACAACGGGCTTTGAGATTTTCCATTCAGGCAGCCTCGAACACTGCCTCCAGCGTTTGCCAATTACTTCTGACAAATACCATTTGGGCCTGAGTGATGCTGTAAGTGAAATAAAACAGTGGGAGGAAAAAAAAACAGAGCATGATAAAAGGCATTTTTTTTGGTCTGCTGAGAACTTACTGTAAGTTATCCATTCACGGGGGAAGGCCTTGCTTCCTGCCAGGGACGGGCCCCATGCGATCCAGAGTTCTAAGGTGACTTTTGTTTGACAGTAATAGAAAGAGAAGACAAAACTCAGTTTTAAAGTCCCTTGAAAGGGAGTCCGCTCTTTTCTTCCCCCCCACAAAGGAAAATACTTCTATAAACAAAGGAAGGGATGGCAGGCACTGCCGCAACCCCCGTTCTGCACAATATGAACTAATGGATGAGAACAATGCTGTGAAATCAACCTGTCTCGGATCTGAGTGTGGAGCATGTCAGAACCTGCAGGGCACCAAGGCCGGCATTTAGGGGGCAGCTGACTGGTCCTACCCGCATCCTATCTCTCCCGAAATCTCCTCCACTTCTGAGGTCTTTCCATCCCAGAACCCATGGGTGGCCTCTGACACGTGAGGACCACATCCACCCCCATGACCACCATCACCTTGGTCTTTAAGACCCCAAGGAAAGTCGACCTTAGTGCTGAAGGGAATCAGAAAGTAGCTCGTGGAAATGGCCAGAAAGAAGCTGGATGGGTATAAGGGCTACCCGGAAGGGACTTCGCCTCCTGCTCCCCTGGGCTGGGCTTTCCCCGAGTATCGAAAGAACAGTACCCAGTGGGGAAGAAATCCATTCACACGTGGCACCTGTCTGGTGCAGTGCTGGCCCCTAGGAAGCATGCACTCCCTGGAACTCCTAAGTTAATGGCATAGCCCAGTCTGAAAAATCCCCGGACTCTTCTAGTCCAAGCCCCACAGCCCCTAGGCATCACAGTGGCTCAGCGAATTCAGAAGCACACTGCTGCACTGGGATCTATTCTTCCCCTGTGAACACGAGCCTCAGAAAAGTAAGGGAGACTGGGATTCCGAGGCTGATTGCCCAGCTGCTCCCAGCAAGGGGTGTGGGTGAGGAGCTGGGTGGCTTCTATCAGGCCACCTCCCCTGGCACTTCACAGGTATTTGAGAACTTCCATCCCTCAAACTCAAAGGGGCAAAACTGTGATAATCACCAAGAATCTGGCCTCCAGGGTCCTCCCAGCAGAGTCCCTGGGCCCTGCCTCACTGTCTGTAGGTGAGTGACTCCAACAGCAGCCTCATGTCAAGGATGGGCATCCCCTAGCTGTGCCAAATATCTGCTGATGGTCAGGCCGACTGGTCCAGAAGACTGGGAATTCTCTACCAAAATGGCCTGAAGTCTGCAGACAGCCACACTTCTGTTTTTGTTCTGTTTGTGTTGTTGTTGTTTTTTTTTTTAATGTATTTATTTATTTGGCTCTGCGGGTACTGGGTTGTGGCATGTAGGGTCTAGTTCCCTGACCAGGAATCGAACCCAGGTCCCCTGTGTTGGGAACCCAGAGTCTTAACCACCGGACCCCCAGGGACGTCCCCAGCCACACTTTGAGGAACTGCTTCTCTAACTCTCAGCAGGTCCAGGGCAGGATCTGAGACTGAATTTCTCAAAAGCTCCTTGATGCTGTTGGTCTGCAGATCACCTTTTAAGAACCAGGGTCCTAAGGCAAGCGACCCCAGTAAAAGATGCTGAAAGGGCTTCTTTAGCTTCCTCAGGGACATTTCTGGTGGCAGAAGCCTCCCCCATAGATTCCTGCCAACAAGGAAACTATAAAAGATGATAGATTCCAACAGCTGCTCACTGCCAATATTTCACTCCTACTAGTATGCGAGATGCTGCCTTCTACAGACAGAATATTTCTTCTTCCATACAATTTCTGCTGATGGCTGTGTCCATGTGAACCACGGCTCCCAAGCTGCGCTGCAGTGGGGCTCCCTGGCCTGAAGGATGAACCACAACAATCACAAACCAGCGCTTGTCATCCCAACCTGAACACTGGGTGCAGTATCGGTTTTCCAAATAGCCAGCTACCTCTGGTAAGGAAACTCCAATCAGAGACACAGTCATCTATAGTTTTCTCCACTCTTCCAATTAAGGGAGAAAGCTTCAATACCACAGTAAAGGCCTCACCAGGTCATGCTAGCATGCTCTAGGCGAAATGCCCAAGAGAAAGCAAACACCCATCCAAGACAAGTCTGTGTGTGTTAATCACTCAGTCCTGTCCAACTCTTTGTGACCCCATGGACTGCAGCCCACCAGGCTCCTCTGTCCATGGGGATTCTCCAGGCAAGAATACCGGAGTGGGTAGCCATTCCCTTCTCCAGGGGATCTTCCCGACCCAGGGATTGAACCCGGGACTCCTGCATTGCGGGCAAATTCTTTACCATCAGAACCACCTGGGAAGCACAAGGCTGGGATATGTATAAATAGCAAGGGGAGTGGAAGGGAAAGAGGAGAAGGCAGAAACCATGACGATCGGAGCTCCCCTGGTCTGCAAGTTGGATTCGTCTTGATGGAAGGACAGGTCATGGGTACCCTGGGAAAGTCCAGCAAACCAAAGAGCTCATTTCAAATGAGACATCCCCTCCCCCGCCACACCCCACCCCCACTGCACAGTCACTAGGCCACGCTGTGCTGGGTCACATCCCATGCCCGGCCTTGCGGGGTCTGGAACCTGTCGGCCACCTGCAGATTCAGCAGTTCAAGGGCACCCTGGCGTTGTTTTCATTCCACTTTGAAGCTCTGTCCTCAGATCAAACGTGGGCCTGTAACAGCAGACGGGCAGCCCTCCCCTGCTCTGGGAGAAATGGCTCCTTTCCAGCTCTCCACCGAAGGGACCGATTTCTAATTCGAGAAGCATCTGGCAGAAGAGGAGACACAGGAGTCACCAACCCCCCTTTCCTTTGTGTGGGTGGTCAGTTTAAACTCCTTCAAAGGACCCTTGCTCTGTTTGCCTGCATGTCAAGACCTGTCTACCAGCCGCCAGTGGTGATGGAAATTAAAACCTGTGAGCCGGTGCATGAAAGATTCTTTCCTTCTCAAAACAAGTCCCAAATATCGACCTCTGTTTACAGCTTGTCTGTTGGCAGAGACCAGGCAGTTCCTGCCTCTTATCACAGGCCCCTCCTCTCACCCCCACCTCGGAGGGCGCCACACCTGGCCAGGTCCCTTCTCTAGCAGCCCTCACCATGAACTAAAGTTTATCTGCCTGTGTTTCTCACCAAAGGAGATCTAGGGGCTCACAGGAGAATATGAAGTCTAACTTTATCCCAGAAGCAACACACAGAGCAGTTTTTTGCCTTGTCTGGATCCTACTAACATCTGAAAAAAAGAAACACACACACACACACACACAAAAACCAACACGGTTGCCTGATTTCCACGGTAGCCTCCTGATCTAAGTCAGCATTCTCAGTTGGGTGGGCCTCGTGTGCCATCTAGTGTTCACAGATAGAAGTGTCTCAAGGTCATCGCAAAGTCCCCTACAATCAGAGATTCGGTTCATATTTTTCAGCCACCAACCACAACACTCGGGACACTCACTGGTGCAGCTTGTTTCCAAGGAGATGCGTGAAAAGAACTAAAGTGTACTGAGCACCTGTTCTAATCTGACCACCCTATTTAACCCCACTGACGGAACCGAACGCTAAAACATTTGTGCTTTGGATCCATCTGCGTGCCACGTGGATTGGTACTATATTTAAAAAATACTTAGGCAGCATAAACTTGTACAGCGGTATAGCAATTGGCGCTCTCTGTCCTGCCTTCCCAGACTACTGCAGTTATAGGTTTGAAAATCTAGAATGTTCCAGCTGGGAGAAGTTAAAAGAGTTTGGTCCTGTAGCCAGGAGACTCCGAGAAGGAAGTTTGCTGAACGTCAGAGTCACCTGGGAGCTTTAGGACCCCGAGGATCTCGGCACACTCCAGGCCAGTTCAGTCAGACCCTCTGGAGTGGGACCCCAGCCTTCTCAGTTCTGAAAGCTCAACATGTGAGAAGGCGGTGACATCAGCAAGAGGGAGGGCTAGGAGGCCCCAGTGTTTATCTCTTCATAAAAACAGTAAACAACTGCAAACCGACTAGCTCAGGAAAGCTCTGGAATACAATGACAAAGCAGGCAAAACCCTGCAGAGCTCAAAAACTGGGATGGTCACACGGACAAGAACAGGAAGTGTTTCATGTGTCACCCCATGCTCGAGACAAGAGCTCGAGTGCTCACCAAACGCAGGACGGGAGCCACGGCGGCCTGGAGCCCTGCTCTCAGTCTCTGCCCAAGCCTTGTGCCAGTACATACAAGTCAGCCTCTGGGTCCCGGGTCACACCTGACCATTCCCAGCCGCGCCCTGCTACCGCCCCAGGCCCCACGCCTCGGTCCCCGATCGACAGTCTGAGCCATCACTGCCGAGACACACTGTCCTCGCTCCCAGCCCTGCCCCTGGGGCCCAGGTCAAAGCTCTGAACTGTCCTTGCCAGAGGCCAACTGTCATCGCCCTGAGCCCTGCTCCCTGGATCCTGCCACCAGGCTTTAACGGGCCACCACCAGGTAGGTGGCCCTCCACGGCATGGTTTAGCAGAGACATCACTTTGCCAACAAAGGTCCGTCTAGTCAAGGCTATGGTTTTTCCAGTAGTCACGTATGAATATGAGAGTTAGACTGTAAAGAAAGCTGAGTGCAGAAGAATTGATGCTTTTGAACTGTGGTGGTGGAGAAGACTCTTGAGAATCCCTTGGACTGCAAGGAGATCCAACCAGTCCATCCTGTAGGAAATCAGTCCTGGTTGTTCATTGGAAGGACTGATGTTGAAGCTGAAACTCCAATACTTAGGCAACCTGATTGATGCAAAGAGCTGACTCATTTGAAAAGACCCTGGTGCTGGGAAAAGATTGAAGGTGGGAGGAGAAGGGGACGACAGAGGATGAGATGGTTGGATGGCACCATGGACATGAGTTTGGGTAAACTCCGGGAGTTGGTAATGGATTGGGAGGCCTGGTGTGCTGCAGTCCACGGGGTCGCAGAGAGTCAGACACGAGTCAGACACGACTGAGTGACTAAACTGAACTGAACTGAACCAGGTAGGCGCTATCACCATCCTACAACTGCCCCTCAACTGGAGCCAAAGTTGGGACTTTGATCCACCATCTGGAGGCTGGGTGGCGACTGCACCCTGCACCCCAGGGCTGGGGACCTTGTCACTTCAGGACCTGAGCCTCTTCTGCACCAGCACTACCACCCCCGCCAGAGTCACTGTGGAGAGACCCCAGAGACCCGGACTTGGGGCCACAGGTGGTCTGCACACACGCCCACACCTTAGACAGCAGTGTCTCTGCCTCAGCAAATGGCCCCAGGGCTCCAGGTCCACTCCAGGTCTGCCAGCACACCAGATCACAGCCGAGAGGGACCCTGTTGGCTAGAAGCTCCTCCCATGGGGAAAACAGAACAGAAGACCCAGCAACCTTCACCTCCAAGGTTCCCAAAAGCCTTCGTTGCCAATGGTACCCAGAGGAGGACTTTCGCACAGAGGACTCTGGCCATTTGCACCTCTCTGACCTGAGCCAACAGAGCTGCACAGGGACTACGCTGCTGGGCCCAATTTACGGTCAGGTCTGGCCAACACAGGGCTTCCGTGATGGCTCAGACGATAAAGCGTCTGCCTGCAATGCGGGAGACCAGGGTTCGATCCCTGGATCAGGAACATTCCCCTGGAGAAGGCAATGGCAACCCACTCCAGTACTCTTGCCTGGAAAATCCCATGGATGGAGGAGCCTGGTAGGCTACAGTCCATGGGGTCGCAAAGAGTCAGACACGACTGAGCGACTTCACCGCCCAACACTTCACATCAAGAGTCCATAGAATGATAACTGCAGGAAGCCCTGGTAAGACCAGGGCTCAGAGTTAAGGGCACAGGCCTCCTCTTTGCAGCCAACACCCCCTGAAATCCCCAAGGGGCTCAGCAAATACACATTTGTGGAACCGCACCCCCATCCCCTCGAGACTGACTCAGTGGGTTTGGGCTGGGCTCCTGCCCCCTGACGTTTCTGACGTGAGTCAGGGGACCCATCCTGACAAACGTGAGCCCTGCCTGCCTGTGGCGGAGGGCACATCACCCCACACTAACCTGTCCTCTGTCATGATCCTACTCTCCGCAGAGCCTGTTTCCTTTCCTACAGCCGAAGCCGTGCCGCGTTCAGTCGTGTCTGACTCTTCGTGATTCCCATGGACCATAGCCCGCCAGGCTCCTCTGTCCATGGAATTCTCCAGGGAAGAATACTGGAGTGGGGTTGCCGTTTCCTCATCCTCCAGGGGATCTTCCCGACCCAAGGATGGAAGCCGCATCTCCTCCATTTCCTGCGTTGGCAGGCGGATTCTTTTCCACTGAGCCACCTGGGAAGCCCAGGTTTTCTAGAAAATGTGACTCGTAACACACCGTCTTGGGGTCAGTGTGAAATCAGGGGCTCTGGTCTGAGCTTTCTTGTATGGAGGGCTCTCTGTCAAGGGGAGGTGGTGGTCCATGCCAGGAGGGAAGGTGCTCAGCAGCAGAACCGCAGAACCCAGCCCTCCATGTCCATCCCAGGGAGACCATTCATCCCAGGGAGACCATTCATCCAGGGAGACCATTCGTCCCTGGGAGACCATTCGTCCCAGGGAGACCATTCGTCCCAGGGAGACCATTCATCCAGGGAGACCATTCATCCCAGGGAGACCATTCGTCCCAGGGAGACCATTTGCCCCTGGGAGACCATTCCAGCTGCGCTTGGCTCGCAGGAGGCTCTGATAGGGTGAGGGGAGGTGCCCACAGAAGCCGGCCTGTGTCTCACCAACAGTCGTGCAGCAGGAACCTTAGGAGGGTGGGGGTGGAGGGACTCCTAGCTGTGTGACCCCAGCTGTGACCTCTCTGAACTTCCGCTTCCAGATTTACAAAACCAGGAAGGTACTACCTCACAGATGGTTTTAAGGATTAAAGAGAGTGATAAACATCGTGCACGGGGCACAGGGCCTAACAGTGCCAGGGCGTTACCATCACCCTCAGGTTGACAGACTCTAGGCCTGGCTTCCCAGGTGGCTCTTGTGGTAAAGAACCCGCCTGTCAATGCAGGAGATGTGAGAGATGGATCGGGAAGATCCCCTGGAGAAGGAAATGGCAACCCACTCCAATATTCTTGCCTGGAAAATGCTATGGACAGGGGAGCCTGGCAGGCTACAGTCCATGGGGCCTCAAAGAGTCAGATACGACTGAAGCAACTTAGCATGCACTCAGTCCTGCCTGTGAAAAAGTGTTAGCTGGGCATGAAAAGACGGCCAGAATTTTCCGATAAATACTAACCCTGTATTTTATTTATTCATTTTTTGACTGTGCTGGGTCTTCATTGCTGCCCACGGGCTGCCCACAGCTCCAGTTGTGATGCTTGGGCTTCTCGATTGCAGTGGCTTCTTCCGTTGCAGAGCAGGCCTCAGTCACTCTGGTGCACCTTCTTAGTCGCCCCCTGGCATGTGGGACCCTCCCAGACCAAGGATCCAAAGTGTGCCCCCTGCATTGGCAGGCGGACGCTTAACCAGTGGACCGCCAGGGAAGTCCCTAACCCTACATTTTTAAAAGTAGTTTTATTGAAATATAGCTTACATGCCATACAATCCACCCATTTAAAGTGTATAATTCAAAGGGTTTTAGTATATTTAGTTGTGCAATGATTACCACAATCAATTTTAGAATATTTTCATCACCCCAAAAAGGAGCCCCGCACTCTTGAGCTGTCGCCCTCCAATCCCTCCAGGACTCTGCCCCGCCTTCAATCTCTAGTCTACCTCCCACCTCTAGGGGGTGGTTTAGTCACTAAGTTGCGTCAAACTCTTGCGACCCCATGCACCGTAGCCCTCCAGGCTCCTCTGTCCATGGGATTTTCCAGGCAAGAAGACTGGAGTGGGTTGCCATTCTCTTCTCCAGGGCATCTTCCCGACCCAGAGATCGAACCTGGGTCTTCTGCATGGAAGGCAGATTCTTTACGGACTGAGCAACCAGGGAACTGCCCCCACGTCTAGGGATTTGCAGCTGGATTCTTCTCTTCAGCATGATGTTGTTAAGGCCCATCCATGTGGCCTGTGTCAGTGCTCCCCCCTTCTCTGGTGAGTAACACTGGTAGACCGCATTTGTTGATCCATTCATCCACTAACGGCCGTCTGGGTTGGGGGCTGCTACGAACATTCATGCTCGTGCTTTGACGTAGACATACGTTCCCAATTCTCTTGGGTTTGCACCTAAACGGGGAAGTGTTGGGTCATAAAATAACGAATATGCTTATTAACTTTCTGAGCCACTGCCAAATTGTTCCCCAAAGCGGCCGCACCCCTTTCCTTTCCACCAGCAGCGTACGAGGTCCCGGCTTCTCCACATCCTCCACACCTGTTGCTACCCACCCTTAACACTGCTGTGCTAGAGGGTGTGAAGCGGTGCACTTACATTTTTATTAAACCGTACTCTATTTTTGTGAGCAGTTTTATTTTTAATTTAGTCATAGCCTAGTGTTAAAACTACATGGAACAGAAGGAAATTAAACAAGAAACCAACTCCTCAAGGAAAGGTTACAACAGAATGGTAAACGACAGAAACGTCCTCTGCAAGGTGAGAGGCAACAGTCCTGGAGAGAGCAGATGGCGCTGCTGTACAGGGTACACGCCACTGCTGCCTGGGTACGACACCTGTGCGCACGGTACATTGCTGCCTGTGGTGCACTCACACTGCTGTGTGTGGCACACTGCATTACTGTATGTGGTGTCACAGTACTCTATGTGATACAAGGACACTGGTGTGTGGGGTGCGTTGCACGGTTGTGTGTGCTGTGACACTGTCTGTGGGACGATGACACTGGTGTGTGGGGTACACTGCCTTGTTGTATGTGGTATGAAATTGTTGTCTGTGGTGCAATCACACTGGTGTGTGTGTGTGTGTGTGTGTGGGGAACACTGCACTGTAGTGTCTAGTATGACGTTATTGTAGGTCACACCGGTGTGTGGCACACTGCTTTGCTGCCTGTGCTGCGACGACACTGCTGTGCGTGCTACACTGGCGGGGATGCAGAAAAGTACATCAGGCCTTCCTCCTAATCTTGTTCCCTGTAACTCACACGTGACCTCCTGGATCTGCAAAACTAAGCTCTTTTCCAGTAAACTCACACAGTGGCATTCCTGACAAAGCTCCACATTCAAACGTCAGCTGATAAACCAGAACAGGTTTTGTTATACTTCCTCCTCGGGACAACGCTTACTGCCCGACATTGATCTATCAGAGAATGTAGCTGCTGTTTACCAACCGAGGGGCTAAAGTAAACCCCTCACTTCTGTGCCAACGGCTCCTTCAAGGGGGTGTCCAGGTGCTTCGATGAAAGCCGTCTTCACGGAATCACAGCCCTGGTTTCCTGAAAGGTCATTCCCAGTCTCCACCTTCAGGCAGCAGCACTTAAAGTGCCCTAGTCTGAGGCGAGCCTCCTCTACGTCTAGCTTGAAAGATTCGAGCAACACCTCGAACCATCCTTAACCTCTTGGCACCTGTCCCCTCGGGCCAGTCAGCAGCTGGAGCTTTACCGGCCACAAACTCTGGAACCAGACACCAACAAGGGCAGGTGTGTCAGGAACCTCAGGCCAGCCCAAGGTCTAGGAAAGAGAAAACAAAAAAGGGGGAAGGAGGAAAATGGCGACAGGGGAGGGGTGGTGAGTGAGAGAAGGGCCCAGACAGCACCGCTGGTAGGAGACACAGCGCTGCCCCATGGGGCAGACCCGCTGCGGCCCTCACAGAGACCAGCACGGACGAGCCCAGGCAGGCGGTACGTGGCCTGCCTGCGACCCACCCCGTGGGCCACACTGTCCACCAGGAGCCACGCGAGTCTCGCAAGGAGTCAGAATACATTTACACGCCACACATCATCTGCAAACTGAGAGTCTTATAATACTGGGGTTTTTTTCAATTAATTTTTATTGGAGTCGAGTTGGTTTACAACGTCACGTTGGTTCCTGCTGTACAGCAAAGCAAACCAGTGATATGCAGACATGCATACATATATACATCCTTTTTTTTAAGATTCTTTTCCCGTAATAGTACAGAGGATTGAGGAGAGGTCCCTGTGTCCGCAGTAGGTTCCTATTAGACTACTGATTTCTTTTCAAACAAGGGTAGATGTGTTGCAGATGATGAAACAGTTCTCATTTGCAAATGTCTGAGTGGTTGTTTCTCGTCACTGTCCATTTTTTCTAATCGTGGACAACGAAAGCACACAATTACCACATGGGTCTATCAAGTTTTTCTTGTCAAGGGGAGGCTTTAGTTTCAAAAGGCACAAAGCATCTACAAGCAGGAATTAATATGTGTGCGCTCACTCACTCAGTCGGGTCCAACTCTTTGCGACCCCATGGACTGCAGCCCACCAGGCTCCTCTGTCCACGGGATTTGCCAGGCAAGAATACTGGCGTGGGCTGCCATTCCCGTCTCCAGGGGGATCTTCCCAACTCAGGGATCAAACCCACATCTCTTATGTCTCCTGCATTGGCAGGCAGGTTCTTTTCCCACTCGGGAAGCCCAAGAATTAATATATTTAGGTCCTAAATGTCCACAGAGATGGAACAGGAAAATAAACGATGGTGCAGTCAGGGTCAGTGCACGGGGCCCGCGGCCTGAGTGGTGACTCAAGCTTCACCAGGACACACCACGCATTTATGTCTGCACGCCGCCCATGACTGCTGTGTCCTACAGCTTGGACAAATGCCCCGCAAGCTTCATTATTTACTATTTTACAGATATGTTTACAATTTTACAGAAAAAGCTGGCAAATGCATGGTAGAGCGTATTCTGAAACACACTGCAGCCAATAAAAAACAAACTCAACACCAACTACATCTATGAACAGGGAAGGGGTTCGCGATACAACAGTGAAGATGTTTTATTTCTAACTCTGACTCCCAAGGTGCCCAGCACGGTGGTGGCAGGGGTGGGTAGCATCCCTCCTCAACCTCAGGGCCCCGGCTTCTCTGAAAGTCCCCCCTCCTCTGACTTATCCAGGGCTCCCTGAGACCAAAGACTGCCGAGGCCTGAGGAAGGGATACGTCCCCTTCCCACCCCAGTCCTAAAAAGGCTAAGAAATACTGTTTGGGAAGGATTAAGGCTAAAGCATGCCCATTTGCCCTAGGTCAGTCTCCCTACACAGAGTCCCAGAACCAAGCAGAGGGCCCCACTGAGGCTGGGCTGTGCTGGGTGGGGCTGGGACCCCCAGGGAGAGCTGCAGAGGGAAGATCCCGGGAGTAGAGCTAAAAGAGCTGTGCGGGGTGAGCCCCAAGCACAAAACTTGATCTCTGATTCCTCGCAACACCCCCATTAAAATGAAGAAAAGCAGCAGAAGAAAGGAGTCAAAACCCCACCACAGACAACGGGCTTCCCTGGTGGCTCAAACGGTAAAGAATCTGCCTGTGTTGTAGGAGACCTGGGCTCAACCCCTGGGTCAGGAAGATCCCCTGGAGAAGGGAATGGCCACCCGCTCCAGTATTCTTGCCTGGAGAATCCCGTGGACAGAGGAGCCTGGTGGGCAGCAGTCCATGGTGTCGCACAGAGTCGGATGGAGGAGCTGACACACAAAGAATGGTAAAGGGAGGACACCGGCTGAGCAGAGATTCAAACACATTCTGGAAAAAAACTGTAAACAGAGGGAAGACTGGAGAGGGGGAGGGGAGAGGGGAAAGGGGGAGGGGATGGGGAGCACCCTGTGCCGGCTCCTCCACCCCGCTGCTGGGTGGGAGCGCAGGGAAACCCCCCTCCCCATCCCAGTCCAACAACCTCATTTTCAGATGTGCAATCAAGGGTGAAAAATTCAAAGTGAGTCACTCCAGCTCAGGGCGGCCGAGACCCGGGATGGCTGTGCGTCCCCCACAACCCCACTTCAAAAGCCGAAATGGTGAGGGAGTGGGGGGGCTCTGAGCATAAAGAAGCACAGCCTCCTGTTACCACACACGGAGCCCCGGGCTGACCCTGGCTCCGTCCCAGCCTCCCCTCCCCATTCCAGGTCGCACTTCGCTCAGACGTCTTCCTCCAGGACTGACTGTGAGTTACCCCAAGGGCATCAGAAGGGCTGCTGGGATGGACGGCACGTCCCCCTCACCGACAGCTCCAGGGCCCTCCAGAACCACCCGGCCCCTGCAGAGCGCCTCCACATCCCCAAGCAGCCACCACTTCCTCCCACAGACAGACAGAAGCACAGGGATGGGACTGAACAGATAACTCTTCGTTGACTCTCAATGAGTCCATATAAAATAAACCTGAGTTAAAAAATGTTTGAAGAAGCCACACCCAGCAGAGGAGGTGACCTTACGCACTCGGTGAAGTGTGTTATGAAAAAGCTGTTTGCAAGGTGGTCAGGGCCTTGGCAGAGGCCTGGAGAATCTTCAGCTCTTCCGTCCGCAGTGTTTCTACCAAAGTCAATTGGTTCATCAAAGCCACTTCTTCATCCTTCATGCGAGAAACCTGGAAGTTATTTTTAAATGGTTTTTTTTAGTGTAGTAAAATACACCTAAGATTTAAGACCCTAACCGGTTTTAAATGTACAATTCAGTGGCACTAAGTACATTCACAGTGTGTGAAATCACAGCCACCATCTGTCTCCAGGACTTTTTCATCTTCCCAAACAGAAACCGCACCCATCAAACATTAACTCCCCACCTCCCCCTCCCCAAATCCCTGGGAACCTCTAGTCTGCTTTCTGTCTCCATAAATTCTGGAATACCAGACGTCTCATTTAATTTGAATCATACAGTATCTGTCTTTTCATGTCCTGGTTTATTTCACGCACACAATGTCGCCAAAGTTCAATAAAATCATTTGTTAATCACAGTAATGTTTTCATTCAAATGAGCTGCTGCTGCTGCTGCTAAGTCGCTTCAGTCGTGTCCAACTCTGTGCCACCCCATAGACGGCAGCCCACCAGGCTCCCCCGTCCCTGGGATTCTCCAGGCAAGAACACTGGAGTGGGTTGCCATTTCCTTCTCCAAGGCATGAAGGTGAAAAGTGAAAGTGAAGTCGCTCAGTTATGTCCAACTCTTAGCGACCCCATGGACTGCAGCCTACCCAGGCTCCTCCATCCATGGGATTTTCCAGGCAAGTGTACTGGAGTGGGGTGCCATTGCCTTCTCCCTCATTTAATTAAAACATTCACTACACAAACGGGAAAAAAGTACCTTAAAAATCTATGAAAAAGAATTCACGCACTAATTTACCTACTAAAAGGTGTGTGTGTGCTGTGTGCTAAGTCGCTCAGTCATGTCCGACTCTGTGACCCCATGAACTGTAGCCTGCTAGGCTCCTCTGTCCATGGGATTCTCCAGGCGAGAGTGCGGGAGTGGGTTGCCAGGCCCTCCTCCAGGGGATCTTCCCCACCCACGGGTTGAACCGTCTCTTACATCTCCTGCATCGGCAGGTGGGTTCTTTACCACTAGCGCCACCTGGGGAGCCCACTGAACAGTATAAACACATGTTAAGAGTCAAAAACACAGATTACGTCAGTGTTTATTTATTAAGGCGTTAACAGCACCCCAATAAGGTGGACTATTCCTATCCAACAAGTACAAAACAACTTCTCAATCAAAACACTTAAGAATGAGATATTCTAGAATCATACCTTTCGAAGCACAGCATGAGTCTCCTCTATGAAATAATGGCATATTTTCTGGGCTACGTCCAAACTTGCCTTCTCATTTGTATCAGAAATTATTTCCCCAAGAAGTACTTTTTTCCAGCACATACTAGAACCAAAAATGTTCAAGGTCATTTCAGCAGGTTCTCAGAAATAAAGGCTTTTCCACTTCAACACTTGTCCTGTTTTTCCAAAAACATAATGAAACTCATTCCATCAGCGCATTCCTTCAAACCTCCTGCCAACGCGCAGGTCCTGTGTTGAAGCAGACACAGTAGACAAGAAGGAAGGAACCCTGGGGATCAGAAGCAAGGGGCTGAGTTTCCTAGCATCACAGTCCTTTGGCTCACAAGCAAGCGGAGCCACGGCCACCGGCCACAGGGAGGGAACAGAGGATGGACGAAAAGGCGAGCCCACAGCCAGAGGACCACAGACTAAGGAGCAGAGGCGGCGGGTTTCATTTTCTTCAAATCACAGCATCTCCTTTAAACAACAACAAAAATGACAAACTCAACACAGGACGTTTCAGAAAGTAAAGTGCTCTACAGATGGAAAAGAAGTCTTTTTCACCATGCAGGTCATGCCAATCTTATACAAGAAAGTCTGTAGGAAAGGGGGCTCCGTGGGCTGGTGGGGACATGGTGGGGACAACTTCCTGCAGGCAGAACAGCGCTGCCGTGCCCGGACAGGCAAGACGCCGAGCCGGAGGCGGCCAGGCAGAATCGACACGCTGGTAGAAGCACAAAGAGGAAGGAAGCGGGGTGGAGGACAGGTTCCGGACGCGGAGACTGTGGATGTGGGCGTGGCGAGGAGGAAGAGGCAGGAGAGGGCTGCACCTTCCTAGTGCACGGCACGGGAATCGCTGAGAAATTCCCCACAGCCCCCAAGCCACACACGCATACAGTCTCAGAAGTCGTCTCTAGAGACGGTGGTAACCTCAGCAGCAGGCAGGTTCTTGGGAAAGGAGGGAGGGGAGGGAGAGAGGGGGAGCAAGAAAGAAAGGACATTCCTTTGCGCTGGGTGCAGTGTTTCCTACTAAACCGCTATCTGTTTTAACCCTCACGACTGCCCAGCAAAGAAAGCATTATTATCCCCACCTTTTAGACACAAAGAAACTGAGAATCCAGAACAGTGAAGAACTGAGCCTAAGTGACAGAGCTAGTGAGAGGCAGAAATAAGCGTGCAAACACCAGTCAGGCAGAATCCCAAATGCACGCTTCCTCTGCCACACCACTCCAGTCAGTCAGAAAGAACTCCAAGGGATGGCTTCCCTGGTGGTCCAGGGATTAAGAATCCGCCTGCCAATGCAGGGGACACAGGTTCGATCCCTGTGGGCTGGGAAGATCCCATGTGCCTCAAGGCAGCTACGCCTGTGTAGCACAACTGCTGAGCCCACGCTCTAGCGCCCGAGTCACGACTACTGAAACCGCACACCGCAACTACACAAACCCGAGGGCCCTAGAACCCGCTCTGCAACAAGACAAGCCGCCCCGATGAGAAGCCCACACCGCAACTCGACAGAGCGACCCCTGCTCTCCTCGACTAGAGAAGGCCCTCCTGCAGCAACCAAGACCCAGAACAGCCAATAATTAAATAAACAAAAAGTTTTCGATTAAAAAAAATAATAATAACTCCAAGGGAAGCAAAGAGGCCTCAGCAGGAGCCCTGGGAAACACCCAGTTGCTTTTTTTAATCCGAGGTTAACATGTCTTGAAAAAGCACTGGTACCTTTTTCCAAGGAAGATGCAAAGAAACTTACATGGTCGGTACACATGAGATAAAATGAAACGGAAGACAAATGGATGGGCAAAACAAGACAAAGGAAAGACACGGGGAGGAAAGATGAGATGGCGAGTCAGGGATGAGCCCGTGATGACTCGCATGCCTTAAAATCCGGCACACTTGGACGGACCACAGATCAAGTTGCCTGAGTTTTCTAGCAAGCAACAAGACGAAGGAAGTGTGTCGGATACAGAATTCAGCGTCTGCTACGAAAAAACGCACGGTTTCTGGCGTGGAGACCCGGGAGGGAGTTTTTTTTCCTCCCAGAGTCCCTACAGAAACGTAGGCAACGTCGCGAACAGGAACGTCGCAGGCGTGACGGAAGGAGCGCCGGCCGCCGAGCCGGGGACTAGGTCTCGGCGCTGAAGCACCGAGTCCCCGCCACAGCTCGAGGACGGTTCCGCCACCTGCAGGATGTACCCGCTCCGGTTTCTCTCAGCTGAGCTCCTGCTGAGTAGCGGGCATTACTCCTCCCCGACTCCCGCGCAAGGGGCTCCAGGGCGCGCAGCGCGTTCCTCTGACTACGCTTGCCACGCTAAGGGGAGGACGAGCAGCCTCTCGGGAGTGCTGAGGACCCAACCTGGACGCGCGTCTCCAGCGGGGGCTCCTCTACCCGCCTGCCCTCTGAAGAGACCCAGGCCTCTCCTCAGTGGGGGTCGGGGTCTGCCCGCAAGACGGAACCGGGCGGGGTCCGTGCTCAGGAGCCCTGTCTGCTTCTGGGGAAAAACCTCCCTACTCAAAGACTCTCCTGTGACCCGCGTCAGTGCGCACACTTTCTGAAGTGTTCACCCTGAACAGCGAACTGCAGGTCACCCGGGTTGCGGGGGGAGAAATACCTGAGGAGAGGCCAGTTCTCAGGACCATGCACTCAGATTATGAGTCTAAAACAGATACTTCCAGAAACCGTAGAAAGCTATACATTCCCCCACGTGGGGCGAGTTACACAAAGAATGTGCGTGCTAAGTCATATCTGTCAGTCGTATCTGACTCTTCGCGACCCCGTGGACTGTAGCCCCCCAGGCTCCTCGGTCCATGGGATTCTCCAGGCAAGAACACTGGAGTGGGTTGTCATGCCCTCCTCCAAGGGATCTTGCGGACCCAGGGATTGAATCCGCGTCTCTTACCATCTCCTGCATTGGCAGGTGGGCTCTTTACCACTAGTGCCACCTGGGAAGCCCACACGGAGAATAAGCAGCCCCAGTATACAAGGGCATTTCTTTCTCCTCTGAAATGGGGCATTTGAATGTCGGCCAAACCAAAAGCCACAGTTACGTCCAAATTGTAGTGGCAGCGGGTGACCAACAGACAGGGCACTTACAATTCTTCAGCTTCCAGACATAACAACTTAAGAGCTGTGAGCAGCCGCCAAGACGGTCCATCCCATCCAAACGTCAGATTCCTAAAGCAGAAAAAGGACAGGTGTATGTATCGATCACTGAATCTCTGTGTCCTACACCTGAAACTAACTCAACAGTGTAAACCAACTACACTCCCATACAAACTAACCCTAACCCTAAAATTAATTTTTAAAAATGACGAATCTGTCCCTGCGACACTTCACTGCACCCCAGTAAATGGCTCAGGGGCCACACATTTTTTTAAAGGGGCCGTTAAACATGGTGCAGCCCGCAGTCTCAGTCACAAAGACAGAAGAGAAAAATAGGTCTGCAAATACTTAAGTAGAAAGCTCTTTTGATCTGGTAAGAAGCTGAAGCTGGATGAGGAGACCACAGTGAGACAGATGAAGAAAAGTCCGGGTTGTCCTGAGGATCAAACCAAGGGTGGCATCACAGCTAGCTGGCCCTCACTCTGCTGCTGGAGCAGTGAGAGCTCAGTTTTGTCTAAAGCAGAAAATCCGCAAGGGGGGGAAGGGAGGGTCTCAAACCCAGTTGATCCCATTTGGTGTGGAATCACCTCAGCACCTCCCATCCCAGGAGCACGCACCCGGTTGCTGGTGACTGACGGCCAGGCTGGCTTGCAGGACTAATGCCACGCTGCCTGACTGCATGACAGCAACAAGCACTCAGGGCCACCAGTCAGTACATACAATCATTTAAGACGTCAAGTTCCTATCTCAGGTCCCCAGAAAAGTCTCTTGACAAGTATCTTCCCCTCCTTGTGCCCCACCACACATCAAGCACAATGTACTATACACAAAGAGCTCAATAAATAGCTGTCTGTCACCAGATCTGAGCCAGGAGGCCTCTCACACCTTTGAAAACCCGAACTCTCAATTTTTCATCAAAATTTCCTAAAGGAAAAATTTCAAGAGAAACACTTACTCTATGAAGTCATGATCCTCCAAAATGGAAATCTTTTTGTTCATCTGTTTAGCAGTGGATGGAAGATATTTAACAAGTATATCTGCATTAAAAAAAAAAACAAAAATCAGGCTGCGATATAGAGCATAAAATTCAGGCAAAAAGGGAGACCCTTCTCAGCTTACTTTCCATCCCATCAGCAATTTAGACACATGTAAACAATTGTACCTCTTTCACATAAAAAAAAAAAAATCTAGTCTTTTGGTCCAACTCAATGAGGTCACGACTTAGCCCTTGAAAGGATACAAGAATTACCAGACAGCAGACAGAACATCCGCTACCTCAGCTCCTGCTCCCACAAAGCAAACCAACCCACAAAGTCGGGGAATGAAGACATGACAGGACCAGTGGGAAGCCACACCCACTGAAGCACAGGCTGCAGACGATCATCAGGAAATGTTCCCAGGCTTCAGGTTTTTAAAAATCAGAATTCAAAACTATCTGGATATTAATGATTGTAATCATAAAACAACTGAAAATGATGATGCAAAAATTGACAAAGCTTTTTGGGGTAATAGGATAATGAAGGATTTTTCTATTTTTTATAAAATTTCTTTTTATTTTTTCTTACATGCAAAATAAAGTGTGAATTTTGTTCAAAGTATTTAACAAATCAATACTGCATGGTCATCAATATTAAAAGTTATTCTGATAATACAATGCTAGTCTCAAAGCTAGCTTTCTAAGAGACCCAGCAATACCCAGTTTTTGCTGTTCTATTTCATTTTGAAAAACGGCATTACTACTCTAGCTAGAGGATGGAGTGGTAGCACTTTGACCAAGTTTCTATTTCCACTAGAACTTATATTAAAATTACTTCAAATTTACACTCGGTAAATCTCCAGCCATTTCTTCAACGCCTAGAAAACTGCTTCTCTGCTGCTTGAAGGGAAGGGAGAATACATCAGCCTTCCATGTATTATTTTTAATACTATATTCGGAATTTTTACAACTTTAATACGTATTTTTAAAATATGACGATGATGCTAAGTAACAAATGGAATCCATTTTTTTATCACAGCCTTAAACCCCCTCAAACAAGGGCTGTGTGTAACATATTTATCCTGTGATTGGTGCAGTGTGATTACACACAATGGGTGTTTCGTAAGTCCTTTTTACTTGGAACTCTCTCATCCTGCACTTTATTTTTTATGCTTCCATTCTTTCTTCAGTATTCCTTTACTTATTGAGCTGCACGAGGTCTTGCTTGCGGCACACAGCATCTTCACTGTGTCATGCGGGGTCTTCAGGTGTGGCGCGTAGGCTTAGTTGCCCTGCAGCATGTGGGATCTTAGTTCCCCAATCAGGGATCGAACCTGCGTCCCCAGCATTGCAAGGCAAATTCTTAGCCACTGGACTGCCATGGCAGTCAAGTGCCCCCACTGCTCTATCTTTAGTGACAATGTCTCAGGACAAAATTTCCATTTCTCGTCATCTACAAGTACTCTATTTCCTAGGAGTTTTCCTTTGCTTTCATTCTACTGTCCGACCTAATGCAAAAAAACTTTTCTCAGTTCTTAACCTCAATATGGATCAAAGCTACGTTGCTTTTACTTCAACACTGAAATGACGTGGTCGGTAAGAACTGGGATAGCTCTACCTAGGAGAAAGTAACTGATACACATTTTAAGGTTTTGTCATTTTTATAAAAAAAGAACCAGATTGGTAGCAGGGAATCCAATTATCTTAGTGATGAAACCAAAGTCAGTTCCAACCTTTAGAGACATAAACACAAGCGTGAGGATTGCTGACGCAGACAAATCCGTACTCCAGGAGCAGGCGGTGGTTATCGTGGGGGCCGTAGCAGATGAAAACCTCCTTGTGTTTGCCACAGCGTGTAGCCGTTCTAATTTCATAACAGCGAGTTTCCTCATTAAATGCTGCTTTTACCTAGAAAAAAAAACAAATTGCAAAACATGTCTCTTAAAGCAAAGCAGAAAATCAAAAAGATTAACTGATTACATTCATTTAAGCAAGATGCAGCTTTCAAGTCAGTACAGAATGTACCCACATGAATAAAAAAACGCCACATCTGAACTTCGGCCTCTTTGGTTTGCCTTAATCTCAGTCCACTGGGGATATAGTCATCTCCTTTAGGAGAGGGCAGAAGCCTGGGGATGAAGAGGTCTCTAGCTGACTCCCAAAGTGGGATCCCTTCTCGATTTCCCACAAACACCCATCCAGTCAGAACCCGTTGGCTGAACACCGCCTCCGTGCCAGGCCCTGTGCTGAGCACTGCGGTTACACCAAGCGCAAGGTAAAAGCCCTGTCCTCCAAGGCTAGAGCTCAGGGGCAAGCAGCAAGACCCTCAGCGATCACAGCTAAACCCTGAGAGCGATGCCACCAAGTGTGGAAGGAAAACAGACAGGAAAGCAAGTGAGGCTTTGGTCCCAGGTCTGAAAGGACGAAAAGATGCTGCCCCCTGGGGAGCTGCTGGTTCAGACCCTCCAGGGGAAACGGCACCAGGCTCTGTGGGTCTGGAGAGCAGAGTCGGGAAATGGGGCAAAGGAAAAGGATGCCAGGAGGTGGAGACAGGGTCAGGAGGAAAGACAGGAGCCTACCAGACCTGACGGCAGGGAGGCTGACCAGCTGCCCCGTTCCCTGGGGCTCTGCTCACTACTCCGGTCGCAGGTTCTACACGGCCCTATTGAAACCGAACCCAGGTCCCCCGGTGGATGTCTCACCTGGACGTCGGGGCTATGGTTCAGCAGATCCAGGTAGGGGGCGAGTGCGCAGGTGTCTGGCTCTGGGGAAAGGCACAGCAGAGGTGGGCGCTTCATGTACACAGCCCTGGTGTTGACGGCGCACCAGGCCCACCGCAGGGCGCGGTAACTAAAGATGGTCTCAACGGCCTCAGAAAACAGAGGCTGCAGCGAGGAGAAAAAGCCTCGAGAAGAAGAAAAGAACTCCCACACGTGGCTTCTCTGCTCCCAGGCCTTTGTTTTCAAAGGGTTGGGAAGAAGATTCACCACTTCCGGCTCCAAACAAACTGGGCAGGTGTAGGCCTTTGGTAAAACCTCCAGGTAAGGCTTCCAGGGAGACCGATCCCCAGCATGCTTCTCTGACACTAAAAAGGTGCACAGAGCCAGCAGAGGAGATGGAGGAGGCTGCCACCTTTTAAAACGAAAGTCCAGATTGGAGGAGTTACTTTGATTCAAAATATGGAATAAGCAAGAGATGCAGACACCTGAGGGCTTAGTTCTGCTTCCAGAGGGGCTGTGGCCAAGTGGTCAGTACACTCCATGTTCACCGAATGCATCCAAGAGAGGGTCTTCCTTCCTCAAGGGCTCCTCCCGGGACCACCCCCAGTACAGAGGCCATGAACAGGCCACACTGACACAAGAACTGGCTCGCTAACCTGAGTCCAGCTTTGTTTGCAAGAGATTACTTTCTGCAAAAACCTCTTTGCTTCCAACTCTGTTCTCCAGTTTTAAAGCTGTTGCTAGAATTTCACTTGTTCCACTTTAGTAAGGATATAAAATTGGGGGATATGGGGAGCAATTCATAGAAAGAACCTAGACATTCCCCATTCGACAGGGTACCCACTGGGCACCAGGAGCTATTCCAATTCTTGCTTTCTAGTTAAATAATATTGAAAATTCAATTCCCCAGTCATAGGAGCCACATTCCAAGTGCTCGTCGGCCATATGTGGCTACCATACAGGAGAACTCAACGTGAAATACTTCTATCACTGCAGAGAGTTCTACTGCGCAGTAATAACCCAGGCAGAAAAATGAATAAGCTCATTATATACCTGTTACAGTTCGGAAGTTTTTGGTCTTAAACTCCCCCATTCTATTGCAAATTATATACTGCAGTATTTTTGTTTATTACCAATAAAAAGAGCTCATGTGGCATAGGTGTACTTAGAAAAGTTTTCATTAATCCTTCAAAATTCAGGTTCCTATATAACCATGCATTCTACTCAAAACTCCAGAAGGATACAGAAAATGTTAATACCAAGAGCATCCTTGCCTCTACTCAGGCTCATGAAAATATATCAGCCTTCTTACAAAAGTAAGCCAGAGGGGCTTACCGTGGGTTGAGAAACAACATAATCTTTCTTCCTTTATCATTTAGAAACCTCTTATGCTGAGGACCTTCCTCAATCTGTCCTCGAAAACCCACCCAAAAGAAAGAGAGACCCCCCTATAATATCAGCCAGAAAGCAGTTTTCAGCTCCTATGTTGGCCTCTTCTCTTCTATGCCAAATCTAACCAGCTCCTTCATATTGTCAACAGCTCTTCATAGCTGAAGGAGAATTCAAGCAAGTACAGTAAGGGTAAAAATAAAAGCGTAAATAGCATCTGTCAAGACCTACAACAGTGGAAGAGGAGTGGAGTGCTGAGTCAAGGCACTCAGTTATGGTGTGTGTGTCTATGCTCCCATGTAATCCTCATTTTTTGGTAAGGTCAGCTCAGGATTCAAATTCACTTCCTAAGCAGCCTATTAAAACCTTAAAAATGCAGTTTGCCATGAATTAAGAGCCAACTTCATAGAATCAACTTTTCACATCACTTCTGACATATACTAGCCACATGAAGGGACTGGGTCCTAAGGGACTATGTCTTAGCTGACATACTTGCTGACGATACAAACTTGAAAGGAGAAACACTTGCGCCAGATGAGCTGGTGAGCGGTCACTTACTTAGCAATGTACGCCCCTAAGTAGCTTCTGATCACTGTGTCCGTGGTGAGCAGGCAGCTCTCAGGCAATGAGATAATCGTCTGTCCCTCCTTACCAGAAAGAAAGTAAAGTTTAGAACACCCGTGCTTGGGGGAGGACCTGAGTGAATCTTCTGAATTCCCCGATTCCACAGTCATCTACTAAGAACCCAGTGGAGCCCAACCATAGACAACCAAAGAGCTTCCAAAGAGCCCGGGGACGGGCTCCCCAGGCCGAGTCAGCAGACACGGGCAGAACTGCTCCCACGCCGGGCACTACAACCCCAACGAGAGTCAGAGGTTAATGGTGTGACTGACACCCACCACCAGTCAACCTTCCATCAGAAAGGAATGCAGAAACACTATGACTCAAGTCACAGTGTTCCTTCATGTTCTTACACCAGCAAACAGTGCCACCTACAGGCAACAGACAGAAACCACACCAAAAATTTCTTCCAGTGAAATGCATGTGCCTGGTCATTCCCAGTAATGACCTATTTGCCATATAACCTGTAACAAGTAGCTGAATTTGAAAGGGCAAGGGTGGCCCCCCCAGCACAAGAATCCCACTTGATCACCTGCAAAAGTAGAGTTTTCAGTTTCTCCCACTGAGACAGAAACACAGGAAGAAAAATTAAGACACCAAGGAACAGACCAGTAGAAATAAAGCACTAAGAAGCCAGATAAAAGATCCTGCTTTCATCATAACTGACACCTAAATAGGGGTTAAACATCTTGGCCAAAAATCTCATTTCAGTTTCTGGTCTCCTCATCTGTCAATCAAGACTGAGCTGGGACTTTCCCTGTGGTCCAGTGGTTAAGAATCTGCCCGCCAGTGCGGGAGACACGGGTTCGGCCCCTGATCCGGGAGGATCCCCCATGCCACGGAGCAACTCAGCTCGTGCACCACAACGCCTGAAGCCACCACACTACACAAGGAGCGGTCCCTGCTCACTGCAACTGGAGAAAGCCTGTGCACAGCAGCAAAGACTCAAAAATTAAAAAAGAAAGACCAAAGACCAAAAACAACAACAACAACAACAACAAACATTTAAAGAACGATTATCTTCACACACAAAAGACTGAGTTGGTACGGTCACTAAAATCCCTTCCTGCTCTGACATCCCATGTCAACAAAAAACCAAACAAACCAAAAACAACCCTCTGAATACAAGGTTCTATATCTTGATTGAAATAAATGTCTTCATCATCAAAACCCTATCAAACTGGACACTTAAAAATGTGTGTATTTCACTATGTGTAAAATATGTCTCAATTTTCAAAGTTTTTGCAAAAAAGCCACATTTGAAAGTACGTGTAAAGTAACTGCCAAGTATCATTTCCTGATCCAAGCAAAAACTACCCAGAGTCACCACTCTATTTATCAGAGGTATACTTCTCCCCCTCAAAGTCTGCTACAGAACAGTCATATACCTCCCCTCAAAAAGAAAGATACTGCACAACAATGTGAATGGTGAATGTACTTAGGACTATTCAACTGTACACTTAAAAATGGTGATGATAATAAATTTTCTGTTGTGTGCATTTTACCACAATTAAAAATGAAAAAAAAATTATGATAGCATAATAGAATTACAACATTAAAAGCTACCATTCTTTAGGTTAAAGATACAGACACAGCTGGGTTTTATCTAAATTAAGGAGTAAACATAAAACAGTTTTTAAACAGAAAATTTAAATAATTACAAATAAGGAATGCATGTCTAGCTCTACAGAAAACTGTGCACTGGCTGTCCTTTAAACATCACGGAAGAACTAAAAGAGACCTGGCAGAGCAGCTCTGTCATTTACTTGCTCACTGTCCAGCCTTGGAGACCGAAGCCAAGAGGGTCAGGGGCCTCGCTTGGCAGAAGGGGACCCCGGGACAGGCTGAGAGGTCCCCTCCCCTGCCTGCTGGGCTGCTGGGTTCTACCTACTACAGAGGCTCAGATTTGAGCAGATCCCCTCCAGCCCCAGCCCACACTCAGCACATTTAAAACATGATCAGACTTACAAACCTGCTGTGGCGGAGACGGCCAGTCGTGCACCCCAACGCGCTCTCCCTTCTCACCCTCCCTGGGCGCTGGCAGGTGAGATGTGGCTGGAACTTTGTGGATGAGCAGAAGCCTGCCCCTCCTCACCCCCTGCTCCCTCCTGCTACACGCTGGAGCTACACCCTGGTACTACACCCTGGAGCTCAGCTGATGGAGCCCGGACCACCACACCGGCTCAGGACCACCTACCCAGGCTCGTTGACCTGACTACCAAAGAAACGTGCGCTCCGTGACATTGGCTTTGTTTCTTGCACACAGCCAACAATTCTAACTGACAGAACTGTATGCAAACCCATCCATTAAGTTGAAAAAAAAAAGTATGTCTAAAATATTTTTAATTCATTTGACTTGAACCCCAAAACCAAGCAGAAAAATCCACTTTGGGTTTCAAGGTGAGAGAGAAATTCTCACCTGCAGGGACGTCTTGCTCATCAGTCCTCTTCCTGTACCTACAAACGCACAGAGAGAAAAAAGATAAATCCTATGACAGCTTCAAGGTCTTAGAGATACTATTCTGCATAAGAGATGTGGGTGAACTTCAAAATGACACAAAGCTGAAGCAGAGTGTGTCGCATCCTTTGACTCCCTGGGGAAACCAAGGATCAAGAAGCTATTCGGGATGATGTCTCAACCTCCTTTTGGGTTTATGATCCTTGAAGGGCAAAATCCGCCTTAGACGCGACACCTAAAGATTATCGCCTTCAGGCAGCTCAGGTGCTGGGTCTTGGATGGGCCACCTGAAGCTGGACTCTCTCCCCTGGGGTCTCCTGGCCAAGGTGGGGGACCAACTCCCCAGGATGCCTACCCAACTTCGGAGGCTGGACCCGCAGGTTACTTCTACCCATTACCAGACCCAGCGTTCCGCAGGAATGATCTCCAGTCTTTGGCTGAATGACCACTAAAGCCCATTCAGGTGCCACAAAGCCTGGGGCTGTGCCCTCCCCTCCCCAAACAGGCAAGCCACGAGCCATGCTCTCTTTGACCTGACAAGCCATAAGCTGTGCTCTCCTTGACCTGACAAGCCATGAGCTATGCTCTCGACAGGATAAGCCACGAGCTATGCTCTCGACAGGATAAGCCACGAGCTATGCTCTCGACAGGATAAGCCACAAGCTGCGCTCTCCTTGACAGGACAAGCCACGAGCCATGCTCTTTGACCGGACAAGCTCGGTGAGGTAGATCCAGAACCAGCTGCTCCCACGAGCCAAGGCCTTGACCAGAGCACAGTCATGACACTAGCTTCCCCGGTGGCTCTGGCAACACCACCGACATCCGTAAGTTTACCTTCCGTGCCCAGGGCTCCCCTCCTGCCAGTCCGCTGACAGCTTTTCTCAAAGAGATGGACACGATATGACCTGTAATCATTATATGGAATCTCTCTAGTCTTCTCAAAACCACAGTTTCTGACTTTTTTCTCTCTGCTGGTTGCTGTGGTTGTTCAGTCACTAAGTCATATCCGACTCTTTGTGACCCCACGGACGGCAGCACGCCAGGCTCCCTGTCCTTCACCGTCTCCCGAAGTTTGCTCAGACTCTCAGATGGGAAGGAATATAATACAGCAAAAGTCAATGCCTGTAGGCCTAATGGGAGATTCTGGATCATGAAGAGAATTCTTGACTCGAGTCCGGAATCAGGTGTCTGGCAAGTTTAATCTGATGAGTAGTCCTTCCTACCTAGAAGCATACTGTCTGCTCGAACACATGGCTCTGATTTTAAGAACTTAATTTCTTTTGTGTGTCCCACAGTAAAGTTAACCATCCCTGTGGGCCAAAACCTTTAAGAACCCTTAAACGGGAGGAATTTTTTCCTGTGGAGTCCCTGGTGGCTCAGCCAGTAAAGAATCCACCTGCAATGCGGGAGAGCTCGGTTAGATCCCTGGGTTGGGAAGACCTCCTGGAGAATGGAATGACTACCCACTCCAGTATTCTGGCCTGGAGAATTCTCTGGACCGCACAGTCCATGGGGTCGCAAAGAGCCAGACAAGACTGAGCAACTTTCACTTTCATCCTTTAAAAAAATCCATGTGCTAATTTAAGTGGAAATTCCTGTCTAATACATATATGAACAGAACTCGGCAGATGGAATAAATCCAGAAGGTACTTTACCTATGTGTCCCCTACATAGTGGTCAACAGACCAGAAAACAGATGACAGTAACTTGCACTTACTAAGGCAAGGTAGGAAGTGCTCGTTAGAATGTTATTAGACTACTCACTGCCTTATAATTTCTGCTGCTATCTATCCAAGAGGCCCAGATTTGGACAGTGCTTTTAGTGTTAAAAGGAAGTATTAGAAAAAAATAAAATAAAAATAAAACGAAATACCAGGTCTGCCCCCAAAACATAAATTAGATCAAAGTCTAAAGACTGAATCCTGCTTTTAACTTGGAATCCTGCCTTGACTCTCCACAAACTAACTCCCCAGAATTTCATACATTTTGACAGAATCCCATGAACTTTCTCTGCTATCCTACACTGATTAAGAGCTAAAGATATAGAAAACGCTTAGGGAAGGTGTTGTGGACTGAATGCTTGTGTCCCCTTAAATTCGTATGGGTTTGGAGGTGGGGCTTTGATAAGTGACTAGGTCCTAAGGGTGGAGCCCTCACGAATGGAACTTGTGCCCTTGCAGGAAGAGAGAAGAGAGTTCCTCATGTGAGGACACGAGAAGATGGCAATTCACAAAGCAGGAATCAGTCCTCACTAGATACTGAATCTGCCGAAACCACAGTTTTAGACTTCTCAACCTCCAGAACTGTCTGAAATAAATTGCTGTTTAAGCCACTGGGTCTATGGTAATTGGTTACAGCAGCCCACACTGATGAAGGTTCCTTGCCCCCAGAATTGTAAGTGCAGGCCTCAGGCACAGCAAGTCCACTCTGGACACTGCTCTTCTCTTGATCATCTCAAAGAATTCCATCCGGGACTTCCCTGGTGGCCAGTGGTTTAAGGCTCCTCCTGCCAGTGTAGGGGACACAGGTTCAATCCTTGATCTGGGAAGGTCCACATGCCCTGAAGCAACTGAGCCCACGCACCAGAACTACCAAGCCACGGCACAGAGAGCCTGTGCTCTGCAACGAGAAGCCTGTGCCTACAGCTACAAAGTAGCCCCCCAGCCCTGATCGGTGCAACCTGAGAAAGCCCACATGCAGCAACAGAGACCCAGCACGGCCAAAAATAAATACATTTTTTAAATACATTTATTAAGGGAAAAAAACTCCATTCAGTAAATCTAAGAGTATGTTTTTTTTACTAGGCATTCCCCAACACACAGCAACAGAAAGTTAAACACTGTGTTAGAGGCTAATAAATATGGTTCATCATCATAAAAATGGAGCAATCCTAACAGAGAATGGTTCAAAATCAGGTATGTTAGCCCAGTCATCAGGTATTACTAACACATAGGGAACAGCTTCACACACATCGCCTCACTAGACCAGGAGCACATGAGGTAAACAGTTTATCTTGAGGGCGGATGAGGAAGGCACTGTGCTCTGAGTTCCATTACCTAACGGGCACCTGAAAGGTCACTTTAAGGGCCAAGGGGAACCTTCAGAGGCTCACAACTCAAGCATTCTATAAGGCGAAACGTCTGCACCTGCCCTGTGATCCTGAACTTCGAGGCCCTCAGCTCACAACTGTCTCTGTGCTACAGCAAACCTGAAACCCATTTGAGGAGCACATCGGTCCTCTCGCTGGTGACCGCAAGCCCACTTGTGGACAGAGCTGGGTGGCCCTGTCCGCAGGCACATGCCCATAACTGCCAGCTCCCCGACTTCTGTGAGAAAATGTTCCAGAAGAGCATGCTGACCCAAACTTCATGACAAATTTCTCAATTTTCGGTAAATGTTAATCCAACCTCCACAGGCAAACACCTAAACTTTCAGAAAAGAATATTCACCCGTCCCTGTTCAGGTGGCTGTGGACGCCAGGGCCACAGAGGGGCTCCTCCTCAGTTAAGGCTTCCCTCAGGGCTCCTCTCCTCGAGCCACCCACCCAGGGAACAAGCACCCCCACTGCTTCTCTGGAACCCGCTGGCCTGAGAAAACTCCTGGGATATACCTGAGCTAGGGGATAATCCCATCAGCTGCATGGGCTTGAAAATCTCACGAAACCACCACGAGCAGGTTGATAGGATCACAAGTCCCCACGTTACACAGTGTCTTCCCTACAAAATCCCAGTGAAGACATTTCCCTCACGTTTACATTCTAGAAATACCTATAGCTCTGATGAGTAAACAAGTTAGTTGTGCTTACAGAACACTAAGATTCAGATAACTGACCATGTACACTGGGCTGCTGGACAGAGGAGTCAAATTGGCAGCCCACCTCTGACAGGGGTACAGTTCAGTTCAGTCACTCAATTGTGTCCGACTCTTTGCCACCCATGGACTGCACCACGCCAGGCCTCCCTGTCCTGACCAACTCCCAGTGTTCACTCAGACTCATGTCCATTGAGTCAGTGATGCCATCCAGCCATCTCGTCCTCTGTCGTCCCCTTCTCCTCTCGCCTTCAATTGGGGGTACAAGATGTCATAATTATGGCTTTTAGGTGTTATCCTTATCCCTGCCTTCATCTTATTTTTCTATTCTCATTTCCCTTTTCTAACTTTTATTTCACCATTTCAGAATTTCTGTCCACAAGCCCCTTAAAACTCATTTTCCAAATAAGGTAAAGTGTAAATAAATATTGTACCTACAAGGCAGGAAGCCTGCCACACAACAGAAGACGTGCTCCCAGAAAGAATACAGCCCGCCTGCGAGAATCACCCTGGTTCTCCCATCACCTGGGCCCATGTGTCTCTCAGGAGACAGGTGAATGAATGCCAGATCTTACCTGGAAAATGGGCAGGTATCAAGGTTGTATCTTCAAACCTCCTATCTTTCAGCCACTTCTTAAGCTCTATAAATTCAGGCTTGTAGCTCTCATTCACTAATCAAGAGAGGAAAGAAAACCTGGTGACTAAAATCACTATATAATTGGATCACTCCAAACTGACAAGATGACTTTAAAATTCATATGGAAATACAAAAGACCTGGAATAGCCAAAAACACTTTGAAATACTGACCTCAAAACTTTTTATCACTAAAAATGACAGTAACTAAGATTGTGTGATACCGTCATCGAGACAGAAAAAGAAATCAATGGAATAGAAAAGAAAGCCCAAAATAGACCTACACATATGCTAACAACTGTTTTGTTTTTTTTTTAATGCAAAGGCAATTCCATGGAGAAAGGACAGTTTTGTTTTGTTTTTTAATAAATACTGCTAGAACATTTGGAATAAACAAATCACGGACTATAATTCATGTTAAAACAAAGACCTATTGATATACGTTAACAACACAGAATTATCTCAAAATAATTATGCTGAGTAAAAGACAGATTTTTAAAAATACATACTATATAATTAAATAAAACCATAAAACACAAATCAATAGTGAAAGTCCGAAGATGGAAGAAAGGAGGGTTCAAAAAGGGGCCAGATCAAAGGATTACCAAGGGAAATGAGAAACTTCTTAGGGTGATAAATACCGTTCACATCTTGACCTTGGTAATGGCCTCCTGTGTGTATACATATGTCAAATTCTATCAAATGTGTGACATTCACTGTGGGTCAGTTATACCTCAATGAAAGTGTTTTCTTAAGAAACATATGATCCAAAATATAAGGCTCCTAAAATAGGTTATCACAACCTAGAGTTCACAGTAAGAGCACTGAATAAGCAACTACTACACTCCCAGCACTGCTAACCACCGTGGAGGACGTCAACATGCTCTTTACCCTCGAGAAGTTAATGTTCTGGTTGGGGAAATAAGACTTCCACAAAATCCAACTGGAAAACCAGAAGGTCCTGAAGAGTAATACCCAAGAAGCATGGAAACCGGGTGACATTAGTGAGAACTGGAAATGGCATTACCGAAAACATGAGACCTCAACTCAGTCTCAAAGGTTAGAGAGAAACGCAACAAGTTGGGAGAAGGGAAGAAAGCAGATTTGGCTGGAGAAAGACTACGAGGAACGGCAGATGTGGGGGACGCTGGTAGAGAACACACTTTTAGCACAGGGAGTGGCGGGGGGCGGGGCACTTAGAAAGGGAGCTGATGGCGAACAGCATACAAGAGACAATGAGGCTGGACTTCCCTGGTGGGCCCGTGGCTGAGACGTCACACCTTCCACTGCAGGCGGCATGGGTTCCATCTCTAGTGTGGGAACTAAGCTCCTGCATGCTGCACAGTGCGACCAAAATAAAGAAGAAGACAGACAGAGGGTAATGGGTCTTTAAAATAAAAATAAAGACAATGAAGATCCTGGAAGCTCCTAAACCAAAGAGGCAACAGTCCCTTAGGAAAGTCAGACTGACGGTGGCAACTGGAACTACCAACAGGAAAGAAAAACAGCGATGTGATGAACAGCCGGCTGAGGTCACCTCTGGGTACAACAGAGAGGGAGAAGTTAACCTAAGAAAGACCAGGTGAGAGTGAGTGGGACATGGCCTACAGGGCAGAGAAGGCTACATAGTCAAAGACAGCCTCTGATGGTGCTGACGAGCTGCGGGTCAGCGGGGAGACATTTTGCTAACTTTCATCAAAAACAACAAGTGCACTTACGCAGTCCTCTC
This sequence comes from Bos indicus x Bos taurus, assembly GCF_003369695.1. NCBI lineage: Eukaryota > Metazoa > Chordata > Mammalia > Artiodactyla > Bovidae > Bos > Bos indicus x Bos taurus. The sequence goes on from NC_040076.1 coordinate 147,705,715, forward strand.
CAGTGGGCCAAGGGCCTTCACATACAGTATCTCGCTCAGCCTGGGTGACACTGAACTGGAAATGATAAACTTATGTCCAAACACTGATAACCTATTGGTAGTGAGAGGTCAGGCCAAGAAGCAGAAACCTGGGAGTCATCCCCAGAGAAGACAAAGCTGAAGCAATACATTTGTAATCCCATAAGCGTTTAAAAGAATAAAATTGCACTATTACAAAACAGGATTCTCTAAGGGGGCTTCCCTGGAGGCTCAAATGGTAAACAACCTGCCTGCAGGGCAGGAGACCCAGGTTGGGAAGAGCCCCTGGAGAAGGGAACAGCTCCCACCCCAGTATTCCAAGTATTCTCTATGAACACTGCTTATGTGCCTTTGAGAAAAGGTCTGTGTATCTGTTAATATCAACCAGCAAAGGATTCCTTTTTTCATCACTGGCACCAAAAGAATCAAAACTGTACCTCCTCTTGATTCAGAACTTGTGAAGAGTTTTCGTCTTCTGATCCGGCTTGTTCTTCCTCCTCCGTTCTTCATACTAAAAATGCAGTTTTTGTTTAATTGTCCAAACTAAAACAAAAAGCATTTTCTTTGCTTTTCTTTCCAGTTGTATGACAATCACTGTTCTTTGTACCTGTAAGGATATAAATATATAAAACATTTCTCTAAAATGTTTTTGTATACAAATTGTTTATACTATGAGCTAAATCATGATCCCTGCGCAGTAATAGAATTACCATTATATTGGTCCCTCTAAAACAGTTTTATCTCAACTTCCTACTAAATGCTAATTAATCATGGAAATTCTCATTATCAAGTTCATAATTGTGTGCACATCTCAATGCTAATCAACGTTTACTAAGCAACAGCCTAACTGTACTCTGAATAAACAGTAGCCATGCACATGAAAAGATGCTCAATGTTACTCATTATTAGAGAAATGCAAATCAAAACTACAATGAGGTACCATCTCACACCACTCAGAATGGCCATGATTAAAAACTCTACAATGGAGAGGGAGTAGAGGAGAGGGAGCCCTCCTACACTGCTGGTGGGAATATAAGTTGGTGCAGCCGCTATGGAAAACAGCATGGGAGGCTTCTCCAGAAACTAAAAGCCGAGTTGCTATAGGATCCAGCAATCCCATTCCTGTGTATATATCTGAACAAAACTATAATTCAAAAAGATACATGCACCCCTACGTTCAAAGCAGCGTCATACACAATAGCCAAAGCATGGAAACAAGCTAAATGTCCACCTACAGATATGGTGCATATATACAATGGAGTACTAGCCACCCACTCCAAAAAAGAACGGAATAATGCCATCCGCAGTAACATGGACGGAAGCAGAGGTTATCTAAGTGAAGTGAGCCAGAAAGGGAAAGGCAAATACCATGCAATGCCACCTATATGTTGACCTAAAACATGACATAAATGAACCCACCTATGAACAGAAACAGAGTCAGCAGAGAGAACAGACTTGCAGGTGCCCGGAGAGGGAGGCGAGGACGGATGGACTGCGTTGAGATGCAAACAGTTACATACAGAATGAACGAACAAGGCTTAGTGTATAGCACAGGGAACTATATTCAACATCCTGGATAAACTATAATGGAAAGGAATATAAAAAAGAATGTGTATGTGTGTTTATACATATAAATATATATATAGAATCACTTTGCCGTACAGCAGAAATTAACACAACACTGTAAATCAACTGTACTTAAAAAAAACAAAACAAAACAAAACAAAAACCATTGCCCCCATTTGCCAGGAAGTTGTACAGGAAGAAAAAAGGATTCTCTTTCAGTGTGAAGTAATAATTTGTTCTTAAAACCAGGATCCTGAAGTAAACATAAACTAAGTAGGTGGCTGCCAGAGATTAGGGAGAAAATCAAAGCAAAGAGATGATTATAAAATCTACAGTGACCACTACAGTTTCTACATGATACTTCCTCAGAAATATAAAAATGAAATCCATGAATCACACTGGCATGATACAGGTAATGGAGTATTATGAAGCCATTAATTAAAAGTACCTATGAAGATAGAATAATATACAAGATATATTAAGTGAAAAAACAAAGTTGCAGAAGAAATTCAAAGACCCCTTATTGGTCTCTGTTGGGCACATTTTCTGTTTACAAAACAGGAGGATTTTACGAAAATATTCAAAAACGTACAAGGGGAGGGGGCTTTTACTATTCCTTCTGTAACTTCCTATTCTGACGTGTACATATATATATATATATATATATACACACACATATATAAATACACATATATATATATATGAGTACATAAGTGACATAATCCTAGTATTACTTATGTGCGTATTATGTGCACTTTAAGACTTCCCTGTAGCTCAGACGGTGAAGAATCTGCCTGCAAGGCAAGAAACCCAGGTTCAATCCCTGGGTCGAGAAGATCCCCTGGAGAAGGAAACACCAACCCACTAGTACTCTTGCCGGAGAATCCCATGGACAGGGGAGCCCGGTGGGCTACAGTCCATGGGGTCGCAAAGGGTCGGACACGACTGAGCGACCAACGCTACTAGTACTACGTGCACTTTAACCAAACCACTGTTTTTCTTAAGTTACTAAAAATTACCAGGCAGCCCATGAATAAAGAGACACGAATCCCAGGCTCTGCTACTGTACTATTCCTTCCCAGCGATGGAAGGTTCCGTATTTGATCGACCAGAAGGTGGAGTCGGGCCCCAGGGCCCACCCCGGCTCGTCCCCTCGGCGGCCCCAGAGCCACTGCAGCGCGCGGGCCGGGACGCCTCCGCGCGGACCCCCAAGACCCGAGGTCCGGGGAGCGAGGTGTGCACGTGGCGCCCGGGTGACCGCAAGGCTGGCGGCACCGTCCTCGCCCCCCGTTCTCCTACGCCAGACTTGAGGCCGCCCCTCCGTTGGCACACACTCCGCACCTACCCCGCCCCGCCCCACAGCTCTGCCGCCGCCGGAGAACACAGGGCTGAGACCCCGGCCGCTGACAAACGCCCTGACTTAGGGCCCTTCGCGCCGAGGATTCTCGGGTCGACTTTCGCTAAAAGAACGAGCCCCAAATACTGGGGGGACGTTAAGTGTAATGCGCAGCGGCATGGCAGAGGGTGGACGATCTGAATTCAGCTCTCTTTTTAAATAATAAAAGGGGAGCCCAGGAGAAAGCCGAGTCCCGTTACCCCGGCAACCGGAGGCCCCGCCCCGGAAGTTTGCCAGCGCACCTTGATACAGCTCCAAGATGGCGGTGGGTGGGCCCGAAGCGCGTGAACAGCCGGAACAGCACGCCAGTTGCTCGCGAGTTACAGAAGTGGGCCGCAGCAGCAGGGGGAACAGCCGAGCGCCGCCAGGCCCGCCTCTAGGCCACACTGACCCAAGTCCGTGGTCGCCAGGCTGAGCTCTCGGCGCCGCGGGCCTCCGCCTACCGGCTTGCACATGCGCATTCTTCCGGGGGGAGGGATGGAAGGGGACGGCACGGCTGACAGAGCTAGCTAGGGTCGTCCGTGGCTGGACTGCAGGTCCAGGAGTAAGGAAACCTTGTGGCCCGTGGACCAGGAGTCTACGCTCTGAAAGCCGACCTGGAGCTTCTTTCCTTCCGTAGTTCCAAGGGAGGAGCAGCCAAGTGTGCGTCTGCCAGGGCGGCCACCGGGCCCTCTCCGTGGCCCACCCACTTCCGCCTTGCCGGGCGGGGCCGAGGCCTTGCAAGGCCAGGCTAGCCCCCATTTCCGGGCTGACTTTGCTTCGACCCTCACTCAGCCTGTCCGTGGGCCAGAGTGCCCTGTCGCGTTCCTCTTCAGCTTAAGGGCACTTCAGATCATCTGGCCCAGTTGGCTGTCCCAGGAACAGCGTAACTTCTCCCTACAGAAGACGGAGTTCAATTGCTGCCCTACCCACTATTCAGTTCAGTCACTCAGTAGTGTGTGACTTTTTGCAACCCCGTGGACTGCAGCATGCCAGGCCTCCCTGTCCAACACCAACTCCCAGAACTTGCTCAAACTCATGTCCATGGAGTGCGTGATGCCATCCAAACATCTCATCCTCTGCCGGCCCCTTCTCCTCCCGCCTTCAATCTTTGCCAGCATCAGGGTCTTTTCCAGTGAGTCAGTTCTTTGCATCAGGTAGCCAAAGTATTGGAGTTTCAGCTTCAGCATCTGTCCTTCCAATGAATATTCACAACTGATTTCCTTTAGGATGGACTGGTTGGATCTCCTGGCTATACAAGGGACTCTCAAGAGCCTTCTCCAACGCCACAATTCAAGGGCATCAATTCTTTGGTGCTCAACTTTCTTTGTGGTCTGTCACATCCATACATGACTACTGGAAAAACACTAGCTATTGGTTTATACTGACTATAGGGACTTTTGTCCGCAAAGTAATGTCTCTGCTTTTTATTGTGCTGTATAGGTTGGTCGTAGCTTTTCTTCCAAGGAGCAAGCGTCTTTTAGTTTCATGGCTGCAGTCAACCGTCTCCAGTGATTTTGGAGCCCCAAAAAATAAAATCTGTCACTGTTTCCATTGTTTCCCCATCTATTTGCAATGAAGTTATGGGGCTGGATACCATGATCTTAGTTTTTGGAATGTTGAGTTTTAAGCCAGATTTTTCACTCTCCTCTTTCACTTTCATCAAGAGGCCCTTCATTTCTTCTTTGCTTTCTGCCACAAGGGTGGTGTCATCTGCATATCTGAGGTTATTGATATTTCTCTCCGCAATCTTGATTCCAGCTTCTGCTTCATCCAGCCCAGCATTTCCATGATGTACTCTGCATATAAGTTAAATAAGCAGGGTGACAGTATACAGCCTTGACTACTCCTTTCCCAATTTGAAACCAGTCTGTTGTTCCATGTCCGGTTCTAACTGTTGCTTCTCGACCTGCATACAGATTTCTTAGGAGCCAGGTAAGGTGGTCCGGTATTCCCATCTCTTGAATTTTCCAGTTTGTTGTGATCCACACAGTCAAAGGCTTTGACGTAGTCAATAAAGCAGAAGCAGATGTTTTTCTGGAATTCCCTTGCTTTTTCTGTGATCCAACAGATGTTGGCAATTTGATCTCTGGTTCCTCTGCCTTTTCTAAATCCACCTTGAACATCTGGAGGTTCTTGGTTCATGTACTGTTGAAACCTAGCTTGGAGAATTTTGAGCATTACTCTGCTAGCATGTGAGATGAGTGCAGTTGTGCGGTGGTTTGAACGTTCTTAGGTATTGCCCTTCTTTGAAATTGAAATGAAAACTGGCCTTTTCTAGTCCTGTGGCCACTGCTGAGTTTTCCAAATTTGCTGACATATTGAGTGCAGAACTTAAATCATCTTTTAGAATTTGAGATAGCACAACGGGAATTCCATTACCTCACTAACTTTGTTCATAGTGATGCCTCCTAAGGCCCACTTGACTTCACATTCCAGGATGTCTGGCTTTAGGTGAGTGATCACACTGTCATGGTTATCTGGGTCATGAAGATCTTTTTTGTATAATTCTGTGAATTCTTGCCACCTCTTCTTAATATCTTCTGCTTCTGTTAGGTCCATACCATTTCTATCCTGTATTGTGCCCATCTTTATATGAAATGTGCCCTTGGTATCTCTAATTTTCTTAAAGAGATCTCTAGTCTTTCCCATTCTATTGTTTTCCTCTATTTCTTTGCATTGATCACTGAAGAAGGCTTTCTTATCTCTCCTTGTTATTCTTTGGAACTCTGCATTCAATGGGTGTATCTTTCCTTTTCTCCCTTGCCTTCAGCTTCTCTTCTTTTCTCAGCTATTTATAAGGCCTCCTCAGACAACCATTTTGCCTTTTTGCATTTCTTTCTTGGGGATGGTTTTGATCACTGCCTCCTGTACAATGTCATGAACCTCTCTCTGTCCATAGTTCTTCAGGCCCTCTGTCTATCAGATCTAATCTCTTGAATCTATTTGTCACTTTCACTGTATAATCATAAGGGATTTGATTTAGGTCATACCTGAATGGTCTAGTGGTTTTCCATACTTTCTTCAGTTTAAGTCTGAATTTTGCAATGAGTTCATGATCTGAGCCGCACTGACCCCACACTTTTTATCAGCTAGCCTCCAAAAGAGCCCAATATGGAAAAGAGGGGAAGGTAGTATTAACTTTGGAGAAACTTGGCCAATGCTAAATTGGCTGAGTAATAAAGAATAATAACAGAGATAAGTCATGTTGATTGCAGGTTTCCCATCTATAGGAAGGGTACTTGGCCTTTGTGATATTACCCTCCAAAACCCTTAACCTTAGTTCAGTAAAAGAAGAACAACCTGATTCTATGGTGTGTGTGTCCCTTTAAGGTTGTTTGTATTGTTGCCTGTGCTTAGTCATGCTGGCTCTGCACTCTTGTGTTGTTGAACAGAGAAAGAACTTTGTCCATAGCCTGAAATATACATGTAATAGCCCTTTCCCAAGGCCCTGTCTCCCAGGCGTGAATTTTAAAGGCCTAACACTTTTCCTTTATGTAAAGATAAAATTGCTGAATTTGTTAAAGGTTATGCACAACTGCAAAAACAGAGGATTATCTCCCCCCTCCAAGTCTGGCTGAGCAACTTCACTTTCACTTTTCACTTTCATGCACTGGAGAAGGAAATGGCAACCCACTCCAGTGTTTTTGCCTGGAGAATCCCAGGGACGGGGGAGCCTGGTGGGCTGCCATCTATGGGGTCGTACAGAGTCGGACACAACTGAAGTGACTTAGCAGCAGCAGCAGCAGAGTTCTCTTTGGGCCACAGCTGATATTGCTAGAGGGCACTCCATCACTTGGTCAGTTATAATACCTGCTCTGACCCTGGCCATAAATATAATTTTTTCTTTAGAGCCAAGCAAGCTCAATCAGAACAACCAACTGAATCTCACTCAAAAATCATAACCTTCCTCTGTCATGGGATGGACTTATGTGGTTAACACCAAGCTACGGTCATTAAAGTTTAAAGGCTCCTTTGTGCTGTGATTGTGACATTGTAAAAACATTACCATTGAGGAAACTGGGTAAAGTATAAGGAATTTCTGTATTATTTGTTACTACTGTTCGTGAATCTACAATCATCTCATAAAGTTTTGTCAAAAAGCAGAGTTCTTTCCCTGATTATTAGTTTTGTTGTTTTTTTTTTTTTTGCAACTGATTAGAAAAATTCCTTGAAGTTGTAATATAATTGGAAACTATCTAAAGCATAGCTGTTCAAAGAAAGTTTCTGCTGTGATGGAAAGCGATACATGCACTGTCTGGTACAGCCATCACTAACACATGTGACTCAGCCCTTGAAATGTGGTTAGTGGAACTAACAGACTGAATTTTAATTGTATTATTTTGATTAAAATTACATTTAAGTAGCCACTAGCTTCTGGCTACCATAAAAGAATGTGGACAAAGAACATTACCTACCATTTCAGTAAACAGAGGATATTGAAGCCATCGAGTCATTAGCCACTGCAGCCCACCCCAACGGTGCACCCAGAAAGGAATTCACAGCAGAGAAAAACAGGATACTGGCCCCAGATAGAGTTCAAGTGCACATCAAAGGAATAATTTCAGTAAGCCCAAACACTTATCATACACTGAAAACTGCTAAATTCATTAATTTGTGATGTTTTATTTAATTAGCAGTAATTGATGTTTCAGGACCTGGGTTTTTTGGGCTATTTTTGCAAAAACTCCTGTATATCCTGGCTCCTCCCTTACCTCTCCAGAACAATCCCTTAGAGGTATCTGAAGAGGCTATATCCCAGGCTTAAAACCTCAGTTCAGTTCAGTCGCTCAGTTGTGTCCGACTCTTTGCAACCCCATAAACCGCAGCACACCAGGCCTCCCTGTCCATCACCAACGCCCGGAGTCCACCCAAACCCATGTCCATTGAGTCGGTGATGCCATCCAACCATGTCATTCTCTGTCATCCCCTTCTCCTGCCTTCAATCTTTCCCAGTATCAGGGTCTTTTCAAATGAGTCAGCTCTTCGAATCAGGTGGCCGAAGTATTGGAATTTCAGCTTCAAAATCAGTCCTACCAATGAACACCCAGGACTATCTCCCCTAGGATGGACTGGATGGATCTCCTTGCAGTCCAAGGGACTCTCAAGAGTCTTCTCCAACACCACAGTTCAAAAGCATCAAATCCTTGGCACTCAGCTTTCTTTATAGTCCAACTCTTACATCCATGTAAGCCAGCCAAATAAAATGTAATTCTCAACTTTCGTGCTTAGTCACCTAGTCCGAATCTTTGTGACCCCATAGCCTGCCAGGCTCCTCTGTCCATAGGATTCTCCAGGAAAGAATACTGGAGTGGGTTGTCATGCCCTCGGCCAGGGGATCTTCCCAACCCAGGGATGGAACCCAGATCTTCCACATTGCAGGTGAATTCTTTCCCACCTGAGCCACCAGGCAAGCCCAATATAACAATATTTGACAGATTAAACCTGGGCACAATGAAAATATTATACTTAATAACTCTTAACATGCTTATATTACTTAGATCAACAAGCAAACATTAACACTAAGTATTTAATACTGAATAATTCCCAGTTCATTGTGAACCTGAAATTCATTTTGGTTAATTTCTCTTGCATTTAGAATTATTTGCTTTGTAAGCATTTATTTTTCTGTAGGCCAATTAGATTAGAACTCATTTACAAACCAATCATAACAATATTATCCAAAAATATCTCAACTTTTAGTTTGTGCTTTTTCTTTCAGTGGACAGGACACAGCACAGAAAGGAAAATGATATTATAACCCCCTAATTCCTCTGTTTTAAGCACTAACAGGTAAGGAAGAAAATTAATTTCCCACCACTGAACTAATTTATGAACCTTCTCAGTCTCCATTTCCTCACTTTAAAAATGTAAATAAAAAGATGAATCCTAAGGCGCTACTTGAGTGGGAGAAAGGGCTGCAACGCCCCTTTGCACCTGTACACTTCAGGAACTGCAAACAAGTAACCTGACAACCCTGCAAATAAACAGTGATTTAGTGAACACTCCTCACGAGGTAAAAATCAGCCAAGGCTAAGCCAGTAGCTTTGCTTTCATATTTACGGGAGAAACCAACAATTACTTGATCTCTACATTTTCTTCCAACTTATTCCACAACTCGGGGTTCCCAAGACTTCAGTTACAGTGATATTTTTCAAACACCAGGAGAAATAAAGTTAGTACATATGATTCATTTCTGCAAGCCCAACCGTGAACACGGGAGAACAGGAGGAAATCTGAGGATCACTTCAGCTCAGTTCAGTCGCTCAGTTGTGTCCGACTCTTTGTGACCCCATGGATTCCTGCACACCAGGCCTCCCCGTCCATCACCAACTCACGGAGTTTACTCAAACTCATGCCCATGAGTCGGTGATGCCATCCAACCATGAGGACGGGTATCAGTTTTAAACTGAGCGTTTAACGTTCTCTACGTTAACCTAGAGAACACGACCAATAAGAATGATTCTCTCTGCCTCCAGCCCGCAAGTCGCCAGCAGCAACTTTTCAAGAGGACTGTTCGGAAAACTCCGCAGAAGTCTTCTCTCTACACACGCCGCACCTCTGGGGGTCCCCAGGGAGCCGAGCCCCGAGGGGCGGAGCCTGCGTCTGCGCCTGCGCGCTCAGCCCAGGCGCCCCTGGGTGATTCAAGCCAGTGATCGCTCCGCGCACTGCTGTCTCGCTCAAACGCTGGGACTCGCCGCTCCCTATTGAAGGCAACTCAACGCCCTGCACACCGGCCATGTCGTCCTCCAACTGCGTGGCGCTGGTCACCGGGGCCAACAAGGGCATCGGCTTCGTCATCGTGCGTGACCTGTGCCGGCGGTTCTCGGGCGACGTGGTGCTCACGGCGCGGGACGAGGCGCGGGGTCGGGCGGCCGTGCAGCAGCTGCAGGCTGAGGGCCTGAGCCCCCTTTTCCACCAGCTGGACATCGACGACCGGCAGAGCATCCGCGCCCTGCGTGACTTCCTGCGCAAGGAGTACGGGGGCCTCGATGTGCTGGTCAACAACGCGGGCATTGCCTTCAAGAGTAAGAAGCGGCTGGGTGCTCCAGGAGAGGCTGTCACCCGCTCTGAGCATCTCGGTCCAAGATGGACCAAATCTGTCGGGGAATCGCTGTAGAGGGGCTTCTCCCGCCTGTGGGGTCCAGAATGACTCCCTAGAGAAGGAGAAGGGAAAGGGGAAGAGGTGCGGCTAGAGGAATTGCGAGGAATTGGCTGCTCTCTAGCCGGAGAGAACTTTTAGTTTCTCTGGCTCAGAATCCCGGGCACCTTTTCCAGGTTGATGCACAGCCCCTTTCTGATGCACAGAGGTCCCATGTACCCTTTGTACAGCGCCGTGCCAGTGGTGCGTTCTTGCAGAACTATGGTTCATTATCAACCTGAGAAATTCACACGGGTCCAATACTGATTGTATTGTGCACAAAATTCAACCGATTTTTACCTTCACTAGTTGCACACAAAATTCATGAGCGATACCTTCTTAGGGAATGTTACCGCGCGAGAACTGTTTCTTGACTCCACTTTGCTTTTCTCTTGAAAGCTGCTGACACCACACCATTTCACATTCAAGCAGAGGTGACTATGAAAACAAACTTCTTTGGCACCAGAGATGTGTGCACGGAGCTCCTGCCTCTAATAAAACCGCAAGGTGAGTCTGATTGGAGCCCAGACAGCAGTGCTTCTGGCAAGATCTGGGCCCACCTGGCTCTGGTCTCATCTACAGGCCCCTGCCACTCCTGCTCAGCTTCCCTGCCCTCCACCGTGTCTCCACCCAGCTGGGTGTCCTGCACCCTGAGGTCCCTCCACACACTGCCCAGGTCCTTGGTGCTGTCTGTCCACCTGCTTTTTGCACATCTGGCTCTTTCTTCTCTTTCCCATCTTAGCTCAGAGGTTTCCTCCTCCAAGAGGCCCTTGAGCTGCTCTGTGCCCATCACAGGGGCAGTTCCCTCAGGAGTCCTTCCCAGACCTCTTTCTCCTGTCCCCCTCTTACTCAGGCTAGTGGCGCCTGCACCACCACCAGTTCATTAGTCCCCTTCCCCCCAAAGACTTGTCCTTTCCCCAAAACCTCTTGGTAACTAATCCTGTCATCCACGCACCAGGAAACTGGAGGGCACCCTGCCCATACGTGGGAAGTAAGCCTGCCCGCTTATTGTCATTACCAGGTCCTAAATTCGTCCAGCTGAGTTTCTCCCCAGCCGTCTGCCCCATCCTAGCTCTACAAACAGGCCCTCAGCTGTTGTTTCTAAACACTTGTAAACCCTCCTAAGGGACCCCTTGCCCTTCTTGAATCCTTTTCTTTCTTGACAGGTTCACTGCCCCTCCCATAAATCCTGCAAGTGTGAATGAAGTCCAAGCCCTTAGTGTGGCTAATAGAGATCTCTAATCTGATAACTGCCCTTCAGTGTGCTCGGTGTTCTGGACAAAACAAACTCATTCCTCTAGCTTAAACTACTGTAATGTTTACCCTGAAGCAAGGGGCTGCGAGAGGAACCACCCCCCATTAAACACACAAAGTAAGACAAGCAGATACTTTAAGAAGGATTCCGAGTGTGCCTAGAGATTGAGGACACGTGTTTACAGTTGACACTCAGCTTCTCACCTGTTTCCCTGTCCACTCCTGGAAGGTGCTACTCCTTCAAACTTGGTTCACTAGGACCTCAGAAGTCAGCTCCTAAGTGTCCCCTGATTCTCTGAAGTGATGTCTTTGCTTTTTAACAGCCTGTCTGCATTTGTCATAGCTTTGTTCCCAAGCAGCTCTCACCTGATTTCATGGCTGGCTTCACCATCCGCAGTGGTCTTAGAGCCCAGGAAGAGGAGCTCTGTCACTGCTTCCACCTTTTGCCCTATTGGCCATGAGCTAATGGGACCAGATGCCATGATCGTGGTTTTTTAAATACTGAGTGTTAAGCCAGCTCTTTCACTCTCCTCCTTCACCCTCATCAAGAGGCTCTTTAGTTCCACTTCACTTTCTACCATTAGAGACCATCTGCATATCTGCGGTTGTTAATATTTCTCCCACAATCTTGATTTCCAGCTTGTTAACTCACCCAACCCGGCATTTCACATGATGTGCTCTGCGTAAAAGTTAAGCACGGTGACAATAGGGAGCCTTGTACTCCTTTCTCAACCAGTCAGTTGTGCCATACAGGGTTCTAACTGTTGCTTCTTGACCTGTATACAGGGTTCTCAGGAGACAGGTAAGAAGGTCTGGTATTCCTGTCTCTTTAACAGCTTTCCACAGTTTGTTATGACCCACACAGTCACAGGCTTTAGTGTAGCCAGTGAAGCAGAGGTGGATATTTTTCTGGAATTCCCTTGCTTTCTCTGTGATTCAGTGAATGTTGGCAATTTGATCTCTGATTTGTCTTCCTTTTCTAAACTCAGCTTGAACATCTGAAAATTCTCAATTCACACAATGCTAAAGTGTCACTTGGAGGATTTTGAGCTAATGGGAGATGAGTATAATTGTCCAGTGGTTTGAACATTCTTTAGTATTCCCCAACTTGGGGCTGTGATGAGGATTGACCTTTTCCAGTCCTGTGGTCACTGCTGGGTTTTCTAAATGTGCTGACATGTTGAGTTCAGCACTTTAATAGCATCATATTTAGGATTTGAAATAGTTTTGCCAGAATCTCATCTCTCCACTAGCTTTATTGATCGCAGTGCTTGCTAGGGCCCACTTGACTTCAGACTCCAGAATGTCTGGCTCTGAATGAGAGACTACACCATCGTGCTTATCCAGGTCATTAAATCTTTTTCATATAGTTCTGTATATTCTTTCCAACTCTTCTTGATTTCTTCAGCTTCTCTTAGTCTTTACCACTTCTGTCCTTTATTGTACCCATCTTTGGATGAAATCTTCCTTTGATATTTCTGATTTTCTTGAGGAGATCTCTAGTCTTACCCTTTCTGTTGTTTCCCTCTGTTTCTTTGCATTGTTCATTGAAGAAGGCCTTCTTGTCTCCCCTTGTTATTCTCTGGAATCGGCATTCACATGGGTGAACCTTTCCCTTTCTCCCTTGCTTTTCGCTTCTCTTCTTTCCTCAGTTATTTGTAAAGCCTCCTCAGACAACCACTTCGCCTTCTTGCGTTTCTTTTTCTTTAGGATGGTTTGCTCACTGCCTCCAGTGTAGTATTAGGGACTTCTCTCCATAGATCTTCAGGCACTCTGTTTACTAGATCTAATTGCTTGAATCTATTCATTAGGTGCACTGTATAGTCATGGGGAACTGGATTTAAGTCGTGGCTGACCTGCCTAATGGTTATCCCCACTTTCTTTAGTGAAAGCCTGAATTTTGCTATGAAGAGCTGATGGTCTGAGCCCCAGTCAGCTCCAGGTCTTGTTTTTGCTAACTGTTACAAAGAATGTAATCACTCTGATTTCGGTATTGACCAATCATTTGGTGATGTCCATGTATAGAGTTGTCTCTTGTGCTGATAAAAAAGGATATTTGCTATGACCAGTGATAGTCCTAGGGCATTCTCAGGATGCCCAGCCCAAGGTTAGAGCCTTGGTCCCACGAGTTAGGACTGGGTTGGAAAAGGAAGTCCTAACCTCCTAGGTACACTTACCAGGAAATGAACCTCTGCAGCAGGTAGCTGAGAAACAGGATGAGAAATGCTGATGTCATCTCCATCGTGGGAAGATCCCACAGCCCCTTGGCAGGGAGGGAGCCCTGCGTCTGAGATGCAGCATTGCAGAGTGAAGTTTCCATTGTTATGGTCAGAAAGGAGGAAAGGAAGAAGCAGTCATGGTTGAACTAGATGCTCTCTGTTCTCACCTGCGTTATTGGAGATAGTCTGGGGGAAAAGGTTCATTTGCTGTATGCCCTAGGGACCATTTCCAGAGACTTTAAATGGTTGAGTTTTGAAAATAATTTTCACAAGTCATTCTGGGTGGTAGATTCACAGACTTCTTCCTTCGTGACTTATTTATTGAGTTTGAATGAAATATTTCATTCCTGTAATTTCTAAGATAATTCAGTTCAGTTCAGTCGCTCAGTCGTGTCCGATTCTTTGCAACCCCATGAATTGCAGCACGCCAGGCCTCCCTGTCCATCCCCAACTCCCAGAGTTCACTCAAACTTATGTCCATCAAGTCGGTGATGCAATCCAGCCATCTCATCCCCTGTCGTCCCCTTCTCCTCCTGCCCCCCATCCCTCCCAGCATCTTTTGATCTTTGAATCTTTTCCAGTGAGTCAACTCTTCACATGAGGTAGCCAAAGTACTGGAGTTTCAGCTTTAGCATCAGTCCCTCCAATGAACACCCAGGACTGATCTCCTTTAGGATGGACTGGTTGGATCTCCTTACAGTCCAAGGGACTCTCAGGAGTCTTCTCCAATACCACAGTTCAAAAGCATCAATTCTTTGGTGCTCAACTTTCTTCACAGTCCAACTCTCACATCCATACATGACCACTGGGAAAACCATAGCCTTGACTAGACAGACCTTTGTTGGCAAAGTAATGTCTCTGCTCTTTAATATGCTATCTAGGTTGGTCATAACTTTCCTTCCAAGGAGTAAGCGCCTTTTAATTTCATGGCTGCAGTCACCATCTGCAGTGATTTTGGAGCCCAGAAAAACAAAGTCTGACACTGTTTCCACTGTTTCCCCATCTATTTCCCATGAAGTGATGGGACCAGATGCCATGATCTTAGTTTTCTGAATGTTGAGCTTTAAGCCAACTTTTTCACTCTCCTCTTTAACTTTCATCAAGAGGCTCTTTAGTTCCTCTTCACTTTCTGCCATAAGGGTGGTGTCATCTACATATCTGAGGTTATTGATATTTCTCCCGGCAATCTTGATTCCAGCTTGTGCTTCTTCCAACCCAGCATTTCTCATGATGTACTCTGCATATAAATTAAATAAGCAAAAATAAATTAATTAATTAATTAAATAAGCAGAGTGACAATATAGAGCCTTAACATACTCCTTTCCCTATTTGGAACCAGTCTGTTGTTCCATGTCCAGTTCTAACTGTTGCTTCCTGACCGGCATAGAGATTTCTCAAGAGGCAGGTCAGGTGGTCTGGTATTCCCATCTCTTGAAGAATTTTCCACAGTTGATTGTGATCCACACAGTCAAAGGCTTTCGCATAGTCAATAAAGCAGAAATAGATTTTCTCTGGAACTCTCTTGCTTTTTCGATGATCCAGCGGATGTTGGCAATTTGATCTCTGGTTCCTCTGCCTTTTCTAAAAGCAGCTTGAACTTCTGGACGTTCATGGTTCACATATTGCTGAAGCCTGGCTTGGAGAATTTTGAGCATTACTTTGCTAACGTGTGAGATGAGTGCAATTGGGCGGTAGTTTCAACATTCTTTGGCATTGCCTTTCTTTGGGATTGGAATGAAAACTGACCTTTTCCAGTCCTGTGGCCACTGCTGAGTTTTCCAAATTTGCTGGCATATTGAGTGCAGCACTTTCACAGCATCATCTTTCAGGATTTGAAATCGCTCAACTGGAATTCCATCACCTCCACTAGCTTTGTTCGTAGTGATGCTTTCTAAGGCCCACTTGACTTCACATTCCAGGATGTCTGGCTCTAGGTGAGTGATCACACGATCGTGATTATCTTGGTCGTGAAAATCTTTTTTGTACAATTCTTCTGTGTATTCTTTCCACCTCTTCTTAATATCTTTTGCTTCTGTTAGGTCCATACCATTTCTGTCCTCTATTGAGACCATATTTGCATGAAATCTTCCCTTTAGATGTAGCTTACTTTTGAAAAACATTAGAAATAACACGTTGTCACTTATAATAATAAAACACATAAAACCCTTTGAGCAACCCCCTCCCAAAATACATTCCCTTCCTTCCCTAATGTCCTCTTTCAAAAGGTCAGGCCTGTCCCAATTGGGTATCATCCTTCTCGTGCTTGCCCTTCTATGGACTGATTTGTGTTGTATTTTAGGCAGAGTGGTGAATGTATCCAGCTTTGTCAGTGTCAACTCTCTAAAGAAATGCAGCCGTGAACTGCAGCAGAAGTTTCGAAGTGAGACCATCACAGAGGAGGAGCTGGTGGGGCTCATGAACAAGTTTGTGGAAGACACAAAGAACGGGGTGCACAGGAAGGAGGGCTGGCCCGATACCGCATATGGAGTGACGAAAATTGGAGTCACAGTCCTGTCCAGAATCCACGCCAGGAAACTGAGTGAGCAGAGAGGAGGGGACAAGATCCTCCTGAACGCCTGCTGCCCAGGGTGGGTGAGAACCGACATGGGGGGACCCAAAGCCTCCAAAAGCCCAGAAGAAGGAGCAGAGACCCCCGTGTACTTGGCCCTTCTGCCCCCGGATGCTGAAGGGCCTCATGGACAGTTTGTCCATGAGAAAGAAGTTGTGCAATGGTGAGCTCACTCACAGCTCCACCCATGGGTCCGTTTATATTGCTGTCCCAGATTGACCAAACAGACACTGACAAAATTATCGCTGTGCAGAAAAAAAGAAAAAGGAATCAAAATATCCAGATCAAGTTCTCACTGGGAGAGGGCTGCTAATCTTGTAAAGAGTTTTCTGACTTCTTCTGTGATCCCAGGGGAGGAAAAGTGGGATGGGTGACAAATAATAAAAATAAATAATTCCTTATAAATGTCCCTTTGTGCAAACTCTTAAATGGTGAATCTGCTCCATTATCCGTAATAGTTGAAGCTAGTTTGGTGGACATGTGGGTGTCAAGTATTAGTTCCACTTTTCTATTCAAAATTTTTCAGGACAAACATCTGGAACCAGAGAGTCCTGGCTCGGCCATCTTCCTGGATGACCTTGAGCCAAAATCCAACAGGATACTACTCCCTAACACAGGGAAACCTGCTCAGTGTTACATGACAGCCTGGGAAGGAGGGGAGATTGTAGAGAACCAATACGTGTATATGTGTGGCTGAGGCCCTGTGCTGCCCAGCTGAAACTGTGGTGACAGTTCAGAATGTTGTCAATCAACTATGAAAGTGTTAGTCGCCCAGTCCTGTCTAGGTCTTTGCGGTTCCATGCACAGCTCTCTGCAATTCCATGCACTGTGGCCCACTGGGCTCCTCTGTCCATGGGATTTCCCAGGCAAGAATACTGGAGTCAGCTGCCATTTATTTCTCCAGGGGCTCCTCCTAACCCAGAGATCAAACCTGGGTCTCCCCCCATTGCAGGCAGATTCTTTACTGTCCCAGCCACCAGGAAAGCCCTGTCCTCCAATATAAAATAAAAAGTTTAAAGAAAAAGAGGGCTGTGTCCTCTTTTTTGGCTCAGGTTACAGCATGAGGAAAAAGATGGAGCCAGGTGTGGTGTTGGAACATTTGATCCCTCCTTAAGCAGGAGAAGAAAGCAGGGCCTCCTCCTTCTCAAGTAGTCACTGCACTGGATCCCAGGACACAGTTCTTTGCCTTCTGGACTGTGGCGGGTCTCCACGTCCCATGCTGCGCCACCCCGTCGGTCTCCAGCCTTGTCAGCTCTACTCCAAAGGGCCCTGCCCACTGGCCATGTCCTCCTCCACCCGCGTGGCGCTGGTCAACGGGGCCAACAAGTGCCTCGGTTTTGCCATCGTGCGCGACCTGTGTCGGCAGTTCCCGGGGAAATTGGTGCTCATGGCGCGGGGCGAGGCGTTCGGTCGGGCAGCCACACAGCAGCTGCAGACCAAGGGCCCGAGCCCCCTTTTCCACCAGCTGGACATTACTGCCCTGCAGAGCATCCGGGCACTGCGCGACTTTCTGCGCAAGGAGTACAGGGGCCTCGTCGCGCTGGTCAACAACGCAGCCATCGCCTTCCAGAATAAGTGCGTGGGAGCTGGCGGGTTACAGCCACTGTGGCGGGAGCCTGACGGGGCGGGGCGGGGGCTATTGCCTGAACCTCTGCTGTGGGATCTAGAACCCTCTCCCTAGGGATGGAGCACAGGCCGGAGGTCACAGGGAGAGCAGGTCCTCCGCCATTACAAGCTTTTCCAGCAAGAAGGCCTTCCAATAGCTTTGACCAGGGTCAAGGACAGCACCCAGATTTTCGCAGTATTGATTTCACTGAACTTTGGATGAGTTGGGTGAATTTTTAACTTCTGAAACCAATTTAAAATTGCAGAGTGGTACACAGGAGGTCGTATGGGCTTCTTTCACTCAGCCTCCCCTGATGATGCCATGTTATGTAAGTATAAAGCAGTATCAAACCAGAAAACACCCATTGGTGCAATACCGTTCACTAACACCAAACATTACTAGACGAAAACAGAGTTCACGGAAAAAATAGTGTATCAAGTAAGCATTTTTACCATATGGCTTGTGTTTATTAGCCCTATTCTTTTTCTATCCTAAAAGTTGGTGATCCCACACCGATTGCAATTCAGGCAGAAGTGACCATGAAAACAAACGTCCTTGGTACCCGAGCTCTGTGCACAGAGCTCTTGCCTCTGATAAAAAGCCGAGGTGAGTCCGATTGAGCCCAAACTGCAGGGTTTCTGGCAAGATCTGAGCCCACCTGCATCTGGTCTCATCCTTCTCAGCTGCACTGACTTCCACCTGTGTGGTCACTCGGCAGGATGCCCTGTGGCCTCTGGTCCCTCTACACCCGGCCCGAGTCGTTGGTGCTCTCTGTCCATCTGCACTTTGCACATTTGGCTCTTTCT
This sequence comes from Bos indicus x Bos taurus, assembly GCF_003369695.1. Taxonomy (NCBI): domain Eukaryota; kingdom Metazoa; phylum Chordata; class Mammalia; order Artiodactyla; family Bovidae; genus Bos; species Bos indicus x Bos taurus. Next base: position 147,724,269 of record NC_040076.1, read on the forward strand.
TCTCTTTCCCATCTTAGTTCAAAGGTCTCCTCCAAGAGGCCCTCCACGTGCTCCATGCCCATCACAGGGGGTGTCCTCTCAGGAGTCTTTCCCAGACCTTCTCTCTCCCGTGCCCCTCTCAGAGGGACCTGGTTTGGGTTTGTGGTGCTCATCCTACCACATTCATTAGACCCCTGAAGACTTTTCTGCTTCCTGCCAGCAGAGTGTTTCTTCCTATGGCACTGACATGGTGTATTACCAATACAGGTTTCTAGATGCTAAACCAAGTATACATACTTTGGTCTTTAAGGTTCAGGAAGTTCCCAGACCATCCTCAAGTTCAATAATTCACTGTAAGGACCAAGAACTCGACAAAAAGCTATGATATTCAAAAGGACATGGTATTAGAAAAGCGAACAGTAGCTCAGTTCAGCAGTGGTTAAAGGTCTCATGGACCAGGGTCTAAGAAGCCCAGTATGGAACTGGGACTTGACGTCTCCCTGCAGATCCTGGATCTCCCCCAAACAGCCTGTGTCAGACACAAGGGGCATTACCAAGCAGCGGGCTCGACCCAGCCTTGATGTCCAGGGTTCTTGGTGAGGGGTGGTCACGCAGGAATGGCCCACTGCCCTCGTGGCGGGCCCTGCTCTCCAGCCCATCCAGGGGTCCAGCTGATACCAGCTAGGCCGAGGCCCCCACCATACTCACACGCGAACACGGATTAGGTAACCTGACCCTCGAACAAGTAATTGAGGACAGTCTTCTCAGGCAAGGACGTTCAGGCTTCACTATTACATCCCAGATGTCCTGGAATAGGGCTGAAGCTTCCTCTGGCCAAGCTTAGCCCTTTACTTATAGAGAACACCCTCTGGACCTTCACTAAGACTCCCTTACATCCAAAGGATCATCGAGCATCTAAGTTTAGCCTAGATTTTATTTAACAGATACAGAAAGAGTACAGAAATAACATCTCTCATCGGGGGCAGCCAGACTGGGGTTTGAGTAGTTGAGAGCAACAGATATTCCAGTTTCTAAAGCCACTACTTCCATTTTCATGTGTTTCCACTGATACTAATTTGTTTTCAGCTTTTATCGGAAGATGGTCGCTTTGCAGTATTGTGCTGGTTTCTGCCATACATCAACATGAATCAGCCACAGGGATACCTACGTCCCCTCCCTCCTGAACCTCTGCCACCTCCCACCCCATCCACCCCTCTAGGTTGTCGCAGAGCACTGGGTTGATCTCCCTGAGTCACACAGCAGATTCCCCCTGGCTCCGTACCTTGCATGTGGCAACGTGTGTGTTTCCGTGGTCCTCTCTCAGTGCCTCCCACCCTCTCCTTCCCCCACTGTGTGCACAAGTGAGTTCTCTGCGTCTGCGTCTCCACTGCTACCCTGCAAATAGGCTCATCAGTACCATCTTTCTACTTTCCATACACCTGCCTTAATACACAGTATTCATCTTTCCCTTTCTGACTTACTTCAGTCTGTACAGTAGGCTCTAGGTTCATCCACCTTATTGATACTAACTTGATTCTCACCTTGATCAACTGCTACTTGTACCTTCAGTTCAGTTCAGTCGCTCAGTCGTGTCTGACTCTTTGAGACCCCATGGACCACAGCTCTCCAGGCCTCCCTGTCCATCACCACCTCCCGGAGTTTACCCAAACCCATGTCCATTGAGTCAGAGATGCCAGACAACCATCTCACCCTCTGTCGTCCCCTTCACCTCCTGCCCTCAATCTTTCCCAGCATCAGGGTCTTTCCAGATGAATCAGCTCTTCGCATCAGGTGGCCAAAGTATTGGAATTTCAGCTTCAGCATCAGTCCTTCCAGTGAACACTCAGGACTGATCTCCTTTAGGATGGACTGGATGGATCTCCTTGCCGTACAAGGGACTCTCTAGAGTCTTCTCCAACACCACAGTTCAAAAGCATCAATTCTTCAGCGCTCAGCTTTTTATTTAGCATAAAACTGTTTGTGCAGTCTATTTAGTATTGTTAAGAGAGAAAAAGAGGCAAAAAAAAAAATTATTTCAGTTTGAGACAAAGAACTCTTTGAATGGGAAATCACCAAACCAGAATTACTGAGCATGGCCCGGCTGACAGGCACTCAGGAACAGACCATTGTGGAGAAAAGGCTGAAGCAAAGTAAGGAAACTGTGGACTGTCTTCAGCTTCTGGCCCAGGTGGCTCTTTGTGACTATCAGTCCTTAGGTTCCCATTTTGTCACCTTGAGGCATTTTCAGGCTTCCGTTTTGTTTTGCTTACAGAGGCCACCAAGGAATTAGAGCCAGCTCAGCCCAATGACCTCCGTGTTTCACTCATTTACATCATGGAAACTGGCTCATGGTTGGCTGTGCCGAGTTCTTCACCAACTAGTTATTTGCCATTAGTATTACACCCTGCAGAGACTTTACCTCCGTCTCCCATCACACTTGGTCATCCCTATCGGTATCTTCCTGTGGCTGCTTTACATGTGAGAGTGGACTATTACCAGCAAGGCCAGTGATAACCCCCATCACAGGACGGTAGGTAGAACATGTGACCTGAAGACTAAGACTCAAGAGATGCTGGCACCTGGCTAGAGAAACACTCAGTGATTAACGATTGGTTCAATCCATCCCATGTCTGTGGGATAAAAATATCCCAGGGCTTCTGCTTGACTTTCAGTTCAGTCCACTTGCTCACTTGTGTCCAACTCTTTGTGACCCCATGGATTTCAGCATGCCAGACCTCCCTGTCCATCACCACCTCCCGGAGTTTACTCAAACTCATGTCCATTGAGTCAGTGAAGCCATCCAGTCCTCTCATCTCATCCTCTGTTATCCCCTTCTCCTCCTGCCTTCAGTCTTTCCCAGCATCAGGGTCTTTTCCAATGAGTCAGTTCTCTGCATCAGGTGGCCAAAGTATTGGAGTTTCAGCTTCAGCATCAGTCCTTCCAATGAATATTCAGGACTGATTTCCTTTGGATGGACTGGCTGGATCTCCTTGCAGTCCAAGGGACTCTCAAGCGTCTTCTCAAACACCACAGTTTAAAAGCATCAATTCTTTGGCATTCAGCTTTCTTTATATTCCAACTCTTACATCCATGCTTGACTTTGGCAGGTCCTAAAGCAGGAGTGACCTTGACTGCAGGTTGCTTCACTCTATCAGGCATCTGGGATAAGTGAGCTAAAAGAGGCTATCACCTCCTGCTCTCAGAGTCATATTGATTTCTCTTATTGCATTACCCATTTAAACATCCTCAGTTCCATTCCCCCTCCTCCCCACATGTCATCGCCTTTTACCCGTACTTTCTCATCCTTCAGAGGGATGGTAAGTTCCGTCACTGCTCATGCTGACTGCCCTCACAATACTCGCCTAACAAGTGCCTCCCCTTAGTCCACCCCCATCACACAAGTCGGGTTACACAGGCCCAGACTGGTGGACTGTTTAAGCTGCTGACTAGACAATACAGCTGCAGTTGCTCTTCCTCCAAATTGGCCAGATAGGTGAAGACACAGTCCATTTCATCGGGCCCTTCAGAATTCTGACCAAAAAAAAGTTTATAGTTAACTTTCTTGCTTACCAGTTATCCCCTGACTTCCAGATCATAAATTGCAAATGGGTCCCAGAACTATAGTATAGCCAGAAAAACGAAGGTTGAAATGAAGTAGGGAAAAGAGTGTAGAGTCACCCTGGCATCCTCCACACCCCTTCTTCCCCAGAGGAGAGAGGAATCTATCTGGGGGCTTCTTCCAAGGCTCCCATCATGCTGATTGTGGGCATAAGCTCACAAATGTCTGTAAGCCAACGTTTGACACAACCAGTTTCATTTCCTGTCCCAGTTCTGTATCAAACCTCTACTCTGAGCATGAAAGTGTGTTCCCTGGCCTGAGGAATATACCTCCTCAGTCCAAATCATGCAGTGTCTTCTGCTCCAGTACCATAATACAACTTGGGCACAAGGATCTACTGCTGGGTACACGGAGCCGTGCCCACAGACAGCATCGCACCTCATCAGGACATTTTCTACCTTCCCAGGGCTACTACCTGCAACTCACCTGCTCTGTGTCAATCCTTTGGCTCAAAGAATATGACTCATACCATGCAAAGACGTCTTCTCTCATGCTGTCAGACACAGCAGGAATGGGAGAGGCGTGGATGAACAAGGATCCCATCTCTGCATTCCTGCAGCACCCCCATTTGCACTCATTTCATGGGGCCAGGCCTCAGTTCGATTCCTGGGTTGGGAAGAGCCACTGGAGAAGGGATAGGCTACCCACTCCAGTATTCTTGGGCTTCCCTTGTGACTCAGCTGGTAAAGATCTGCCTGCAGTGCAGGAGACCTTGGTTGGATCCCTAGGCTGGAAAGATCCTCTGAAGAAGGGGAAGGCTACCCACTCCAGTATTCTGGCCTGGAGAATTCCATGAACTGTATAGTCCATGGGGTTGCAAAGAGTCAGACACGACTGAGCGACTTTCACTTTCATGGGGCCAGGTAGCACTTCAAATAAGCACACCTGAAAACACTCAGTGGTTCCAATTGCCTTCCAATTTTGGAAGTGGTTCTTCTGATGAGCCTTAAGTAGTTGTACTTTAATTCCTCCTAACTTCCCATTTGACTCTCAGAGTATCATGCTCATGTGACCGTCCCTTAAATAGTCTAGTTTCTGCTGCCTGCCTCTGTCATCATACAGCCAGGACTTGATTCACCACTCCCGAGCTGATATAAACCCAAACCCAAAGAAACAAGCATCAGTTCAGCCCTGTGAACTGAGTTAATTTCACCATCCTTCAACCTGATGCTCTCTGGTCAACTTGGAACTGCCATCCACAAACCCATCAGCCCTTTGCTGGTCAACAGAGGCCTGGCATAGAGCCCTGCCCAAGTGACCTAAGGTCCTCAGCTGGTTCCAGAGGAGGCCTTTGAGAAAAAGATGCTGTCTGCTTCTGAGTGCAGCAAGGAGTCCTCCAACCTATGGAGCTCTTTCCTCGATATACCATTTTCATTTTCTTATGGAAATCTGGGCACTACCCTCCCCATTATACCATGTCTTTCTCTTTAGTTACCCTAGGATCATGGTAGGGCAGGTTACAAGACTGTCTAATGCCCTTCACTCATAGTGAAGTGAAGTGAAAGTCACCCAGCTGTGTCCAACTCTTTGCAACCCCATGGACTATACAGTCCATGAAATTCTCCAGACCAGAATACTGGAGTGGGTGGCCATTCCCTTCTCCAGGGGATCTTCCCAACCCAGGGATCGAACCCAGGTCTCCCGCATTGCAGGTGGATGCTTCACTCACAGATGCAGTCTAAATTCATCTTGTAGGAAACTGGTACGTGGCTCTCCAGTGGTAATCGAGTCCAACATCTCAGCAAATTGGGTATTCATTATTCTCATACATACCTTCCCAAGTAATGGTTTGTGTTGCATTTTAGGCAGAGTGGTGAATGTCTCTAGTGCATGGGGCTTCAAAGCTCTTGAAAGCTGCAGCCTGAACTGCAGCAGAAATTGAGAAGTGAGACCATCATGGAGGAGGAGCTGGTGGGGCTCATGAACAAGTTTGTGGAAGACACAAAGAACGGGGTGCACAGGAAGGAGGGCTGGCCAGATAATAATATACATGAAGTGGCGAAAATCGGCATCATGGCCCTGTCCAGAATCCAAGCCAGGAAACTGAGTGAGCAGAGAGGAGGAGACAAGATCCTCCTGAATGCCTGCTGCCCAGGGTGGGTGAGAACCAACATGGGGGGATCCAAAGCCCCCAAAGCTTAGAAGAAGGAATAGAGATCCCCGTGTACTTGGCCCTTCTGCCCTCAGATGCCGAGGGGCCTCATGGACAGTTTGTCCATGAGAAAAAAGTTGCAAAATGGCAATTCTTGCCTGAGTTCTACCCATAGGCCCCACTTGGTTACCTGTCCTGATTAGACTAAGAAAACACAGTGTTCAAAACATCTCCCCATGAAAAAAATGAAACATGCCTACCTCTATGTAAATTTCAAAGCCACTTTGAAATGGCTACTATTCTGTGAGATCTTTTGTGATTTCTTTTGTGATCCCAGGGAATAAAAGAAGAATGGATGACAAATAATGAATAAACATCAATAGATGAATACATGGTTCTTTATAAATGTCTGTTTGTTCCAATTGATTATATGCAGAACCAGCTCAGAAGTCTAATAGACCAAAATGTAGGTCAAGGAAAGTGAGAGTACTACTTGGGGAAAGAATTATCATCAATAGGGCCAGATGGGAAATACTTTTAGTTTTCAGGTTCAAGTGGTCTCTGTGAGAACTGTTCACCTGCTCTCTTTTACCAAGAAAGTAGCCAGAGACAATATATAAGCCAACAAGCATGGCCATATTGGGTCTGCCAGCTTTAGCTGACCAGCCTCTAGTATAACATGGACCACACCGTGAGGGAAAACATCTGCTCTGGTGCCTGTAAACACCAAACTCATTGGGAAAAAAAGCAATGTAAATGTGAAATGTAAGGGGGTGCTGGTATGAAAGATAACATCCTACGAGAATCTGAGACAATGGGGAAAACTGAGAATGGGTGGGTATGAGTGGGTATGAGAGATCGCTGTCAAATCTCTTCAGCATGAATGTGTCATTTTTGTGGGATGAGGTGTCAGGAGGTCTGAAACATTAGCATGGTTCTGCAAAATACACACAGAAGTGGAACACATAACTAGAGTAACATATGCATAACAGCTGAACCTAGTTGGGAGGACATATGGGTGACCACCTTACTATGCTTTAGGTTTTCTGTTTAAAATCTTTGAACCGAAACAGCCTGGCTCTGCCCTTTCCTGTGCAGCCTTGAGCAAAATCCCACATCTACTCTATCCCCTAAATTGTAGAATGAAGAGAACAGTCATAGGATTGCTGTAAATTGTCCAGGTGTCGTTGATACTGCTGAAATACATTGGAGGTGCCAAGTGTCCTATGTCATGAGTCCCTGTAAGAGGGGCACAGCTGCACCCAGGGCCTTGATGAGAAGCTTCCTGCTGCCCAGAACTACGTCTGGGTCCTCAAGGCCCCAAAGACTGTCCGCCACATCGCCTCTTCACAGAAGCTCCGTGTTGTACAGATGCCCCTTCTGTCATGGTTACCTGACACTGTCCCCCTCTCATTGTCAGCCCTGGGGAAGTAAAAAGGGACAGCCCCTGAAGGCAAAGGCAGGGCCCTTCCTGAAGAGCCAGGTTGACTTCACAACTGTAGGCCTTCAACTAGTCTGTTATTTTCCTCCCCCACACCCCACACCATATGACAGCAGAGGATCATCAATGTCTAGATCAGCAGTCAGCATCACACCTGCTAGTTTGGAAATGGACAGTGGAATCACAATGATCATGCACCCTTAGTTCCAGAAAAATAAAGCCCACGTGATAAACAAGTTGTTAACTGTGACCTAAGACAAATCAAAATGTATGCACTTTTGGGATGTATGGGATGATTTGGGAGAATGGCATTGAAACATGTGTAATATCATATATGAAACGAGTCGCCAGTCCAGGTTTGATGCACGATACTGGATGCTTGGGGCTGGTGCACTGGGATGACCCAGAGGGATGGTACAGGGAGGGAGAAGGGAGGAGGGTTCAAGATGGGGAACACGTGTATACCTGTGGCAGATTCATGTTGATATATGGCAAAACCAATACAATATTGTAAAGTTAAAAAAAAAAAAAGGCAAAAAAAAATGTATGCACTTTCAACAAACCTAGGGATATGTAACTTTTAAATGCAACATTCCAATTATGACCCTGCATAGTTAGAGGTTCATAAACAACCCTTCAATATGGGATACACTGAATTCCAGAGTCAGATAGCCTGCCCACACAGAAAGTCTAATCACAGGACCTATTGTCAAAAGCTGAGTTTCTATCAAGAGAGCAGGCAGAGCTGTGTCCTTAGAAGTAGTTGTATTATTGCTCAGTCACTCAGTCATGTCCAACTCTTTGCGACCCCATGGACTGCAGCACGCCAGGCTTCCTGTCCTCCACCACCTCCTGGAGCTTGCTCAGACTCATGTCCATTGAGTCAGTGATGCCATCCAACATTTCATCTTCTGTCGCCCCCTTCTCCTCTTGCCTTCAGTCTTTCCCAGCATCAGAGTCTGTTCCAATGAGTCAGCTCTTTGCATCAGGTGACCAAAGTATTGGAGCTACAGCTTCCACATCAGTCCTTCCAATGAATATTCAGGGTTGATTTTCTTTCAGATGGACCTAAAAGGATTTGACCTCCTTGTTATCCAAGGGACTCTCAAGAGTCTTCTCCAACACCACAGTTCAAAGCAGTTACCCTAAGTAATTTCATTGCATCTTAGGAAGAAGCAACCATTCCAATTCTGTGGGTTTGATGGACCCAGCACAAGATAGTAACTGTACTCCTTCCTCTTTTTGGAGACCTACATGTGCATGCATGCAGCATCTCTAATGATTTTTATTCCTCTGCCAGGAATCCCTAGTCCCCTAATGACCATTCACCAAGCAGTTTTGTTTGGAGGACGCTCACCACTCCACCCTGCAAACCACAGTGTATCTCAGAGGTGAATCAAAAGAGGGCTGTGTCCTGGTTTGGCTCAGGATGCTGCACCAGGAAGGGGTGCAGTCAGGAGTGGTCATTAGGAACCTTCTGGAACATCTGGCCGCTCCTAGGAGGGAGGCAAAGGGGCGGGTTCTCCTTCTCAAGTAGTCACAACACTGGACCCAGGAACACAGTGCTTGGCTTTTCTGCCTGTGATGGGCCTCCACATCCCACTCTGCCCCACCTCGGGTGGCCCCAGCCTGGTAAGCTCTACTAACTGGAAAGGGCCCCGTGCACCCTGCCATGTCTATGTCCAGTACCCCCATGGCACTGGTCACCGGAGCCAACAAGGGCATCGGCCTTGCCGTCGTGCGTGACCTCTGCTGGCAGATCCTGGCATGCTACCTGACACGCTGTCTCCCGGGCTGCAGTCCTCATTTTGCCCCAAATAAAACTTAACTCGCAACTCTCACATTGGGCATCTTTTTCAGTTGACAGGTTCAAACACATCTTTATTCATCAAAATAGGAACCACTACAATCAATACGTTTTTGCCAATGAGAAATAAGTTTGTTCATTCCTGTAGCATAATTCCGTGCTTCAGGATTCAGTGAACTCTTGGAAACCATTTTCTGCCTCTTCTGGTTGTGGAAGCGTTTCCTCTCTGATATTTCAGCCATGTACATGAAGTGCTTTAAAGTGAAAAGAAACTGGTGAAATTACTGTTCACATATTTTATTTAACCCACCACAACCAGAACATCATCCCTGTGATATGTACTGGGAATGGAAATTAGTGAGATAATTTATCATTTGTTGCAGTGAGTCTTTTTTTTTTTCCGGTTGTGCTGTGTGTTCCTTGCTGCACAGGCTGTCTCTCGCCGCGGCGCTCAGGTTTCTCACTGCGGTGGCTTCTCTTGTTGCGGAGCACAGGCTCCTGAGCACAGGCTCCTGAGCACAGGCTCAGTAGTTGCAGTGCATGGACTTAGTTGTCCCTCAGCATGTGGGATCTTCCCATATCGGGGGTCAAACCCATGTCCCCTCCATTGGCAGGCAGATTCTCAACCACGGGACCACAGAGGAAGTCCAGTCTTGACATTTTAAGAGTTACAACACATCACAGTTTAGACTGCTTACCTGTCAAGTGCTTGGTGACTACCAAACTAGGCAGCATGGTTTTTTTGTTTTTTGTTTTTTCCTTCAAAATAATGATGCAGTCTTTCGTCAAGTATGTGAAGATGTTACTCTACTAATTACAATTCTCCTTCAGGATTCAATTTTTAAGACTGACTAGTGATTGCTTAGAGAACGCAATGGCACCCCACTCCAGTACTCTTGCCTGGAAAAATCCCACGGATGGAGGAGCCTGGTGAGCTGCAGTCCATGGGTTTGCTGAGGGTCGGACTCGACTGAGCGACTTCACTTTCACTTTTCACTTTCATGCATTGGAGAAGGAAATGGCAACCCACTCCAGTGTTCTTGCCTGGAGAATCCCAGGGACGGGGGAGCCCTGGTGGGCTGCCGTCTATGGGGTGGCACAGAGTCGGACACGACTGAAGTGACTTAGCAGCAGCAGCAGTGATTGCTAGTATACAAGTTCTAATTTTTTTTTCCAAAAGTTGAATTTTTGCCTTAAATGCACAAACTTTTAAAACATAGCTCAGTTGGTAAAGAATCTGCCTGCAATGCAGAGACCCCAGTTCGATTCCTGGGTCGGGCAGATCCCCTGGAGAAGGGAAAGGCTACCCACTCCAGTATTCTGGCCTGGAGAATTCCATCGACTATATAGTCCATGGGGTGGCAAAGAGTCTGACACGCCTGACTTTCACTTTCATACACACACATACACTGTACATTGTAAACCAAAATCTCAGAAACAAAACCTGAAATCAGGAAAGATTTATTAATATTTGGGGTTTGTTAGGACTGCATCCAGGAGACATAGATTCAAGAAGTACTTTAATTGTGTGCCACTAGACTACGAATCTGTCTGGCAAATTGTCGAAACCTGAAACCACTGACATGACCCTCAGGTCAGGTTCCCAGTAATTCAGATGGCTTATATTGGAGAATCCGTATGCTTCTCCTGTCTGGTTGGCTAACGTGTTCAAAATGGGATGTTCAGCTTTTCTTGTTCCTTGTTCCAACATGCCCGAGGAGGGTCAGATATCTTCCAGAACCTTTCTTTAGGTATTATTACTTCCCCCTTTCCATTTTTTTCTTGGCTATTGCTTTTGGAGACTTCCACGATCAAATAAATGAAGACATTTGCCATCAACAGGATTCCCAACAACTTTATTCTTCGACGTCCAACACTCATTTCTCATATCTTGTCCGGGAGAAGCTGCTCCTCGGCGGGGCGGGGACGGGAGATCGCGGCTGCATCCACGTCCGGGCCGCTCCGCGCGGCTCAGCCCGGCGACCACCGCCGCTCTCGTTTTATGAGTGGCGCCCGCTAGGGGGCAGCCCGGCGGCGTCGGCGGCGGGGTGGCTCCGCCTCGGCTCGGCTCGGCCCCAGCCTCGGCTCAGCGCCGGCACCTGCCGCCTCGGCCGCTGCCTGGCTCCCGGCTCTGGCTCATTTGTTCCTGTGTAGATTTGATGTTGGTACATAGTAGAAAACCTCAAGAGATGATTGATACTTGGTCTTGATTGCGGAGTGCTCATTTAAAATGCTGAATTATGTGCAAACTACATTTTACATAGAAACGTATCTCAAATAGTTCCCATTTGTGTTCTCTTCCATTAGAGGTCATTTCTATGTAAAACCATCAAAATTGCCTTTATAGGTCATGTCCATTTGACGGCCTCTAAACCCTTCAGTTCAGATGGTAAAGCGTCTGTCTCCAATGCGGGAGACCTGGGTTCCGATCCCTGGGTGGAGAAGATCCCCTGGAGAAGGAAATGGCAACCCACTCCAGTATTCTTGCCTGGAGAATCCCATGGACGGAGAAGCCTGGGGAGCTACAGTCCACGGGGTCACAAAGAGTCGGACATGACTGAGCGACTTCACTCAGACTACAAAATAGAAGGAAGCATATAAAGGCAAAAAAAAAAGTAAGGTCACAGTTACAGAAGTTGTTTGCCAAGAATTATGATTGGAGCTGGCGAAAAACTAAGGGTTTTGTTTTTGTTTTTTTCATTAGACAAGGATTGGTTGAGTTCTGCAATGTTTACAAAGGTGCAAGTGGGAATCTGAGAAAACGAGGTTGAGGGTAGCAGGTGTTCCCCTGGATTTGATACAGTTCAGAAAGATTCAGTTCTTAGTAATACAGGGACATGTCAGAGCCCAGATCCTCAATGGCTGCCCAACCCCATTATGTTTGTGTGAACTATGATTATTCCACTAGGACTCACATGGGTCATCCACACACAGATATAAAGTGTATTGTCAGGTCTTCCCTGGTTGTCCAGTGCTTAAGACTTCAAGCTGTCAATGAAGGGAACATGAGTTCCATCCCCAGTGGATGACATTCTACATGGCACACACCCAAAAAATGGATTTCATATGGTCCGTGCCATATTCTTTAAGTTCACACATGCAAATATTAAAAATACATATAAGACCAGAGTTGACCTAATCCTTACCTGATGATTGATGTCATATTATGTTGGGACTGTCAGTCTGGGGAGTCAGACGACTTTCCAACTCACAGTAGCCAGCCAAGATGGTCCCTTGACCCCCGCCGCCTATTCAAACCCTTTGTAGTCTCCTCCCACATTAGACTAGAATTGGCCTGTGTGACCAACAGCCATGGCAGAGTAGTGGTATGTAATTTATGAAGCTAGGTCATAAAAGACCCTTTTTGCCTTCTGTCTTTATCACTGTTCCCTGGATCAGTCACTCTGGAGGAAGCCAGCAGCAACATCTTGAAGATGCCCAAAGACCCTACAGAAAGGTCCACTTGGCTAAGAAGTGAAGCCTCCAACCAAGAGCCACATGAGCCAATAAACTTGGAAGGGATCCTCCAGCTGAGGTCGGGCCTTTAGAAGATACACTCCAACTGACATCTTGATTACAACCTCACAAGCCTTGAGCCAGAACTGCCCAGCTAAGCCAATACCAAATTCCTCATCTATGGAAACTGGGAAAACAAATGTTTCTTGATTTAATCACTGCTGCTGCTGCTAAGTCGCTTCAGTCGTGTCCAACTCTGTGTGACCCCACAGACGGCAACCCATCAGGCTCCACCATCCCTGGGATTCTCCAGGCAAGAACACTGGAGCGGGTTGCCATTTCCTTCTCCAATGCGTGAAAGTGAAAAGTGAAAGTGAAGTCGCTCAGTCATGACCGACTCTTAGCGACCCCATGGACTGCAGCCTACCAGGCTCCTCCATCCACGGGATTTTCCAGGCAAGAGTACTGGAGTGGGGTGCCATTGCCTTTTCGGATTTAATCACTAAGTTTCATTAATTTGTAATGGAATGAAAAGTTACCAATACACAGCTTTGATTTTAAAATTAAAATTGGCAATGGGGAATCTATATCTGTAAAATTTTGTTTAGATATAATTTACTTAAGGTACTGAAGACTTTTATAGGTTCACAAATTTGGTATTACAGAATACATATATTTTCAGTTCAGTTCAGTCGCTCAATCGTGTCCGACTCTTTGCAACCCCATGAACTGCAGCACACCAGGCCTCCCTGTCCATCACCAACTCCCAGGGTTCACCCAAACCCATGTCCATTGAGTGAGTGATGCCATCCAACCATCTCATCATCTGTCGTCCCCTTCTCTTTCTGCCCTCAATCTTTCCCAGCCTCAGGGTCTTTTCAAATGAATCAGCTCTTCGCATCAGGTGGCCAAAGTATTGGAGTTTCAGTTTCAACATTAGTCCTTCCAATGAACACCCAGAACTGATCTCCTTTAGAATGGACTGGTTGGATCTCCTTGCAGTCCAAGGGACTCTCATGAGTATATATTTTATACCAACCATTTCTTAGCACTTTAAAACAAAATTTTTATATTAAGTATTGATGAGCAAAATAGAACACTGAAATGTTTTATTAAGTAAAAATTCCGAACACTGAAATGTTTTACCTAGTTAAAATTCTGAAATTTTGACAATAATTATAATTACTCATAATTTTTAAAAGTGAATTCAAAAGCCAATATTCTATCAATTTCATTATGTTCAATTAATACCTGTTCAATATAAAATACCATCAAAAATCAGACTTGCTAAATGTGAAGTTCAAAAGCCAATGAGATTCTACAAAACAAGTAAACCTTAAAACACAACGTGAAAGAAATCATTTAGTCACAAAGAGCACATATGTTATGACTCCATCCATGTGAAGTGTTCCATATAGGCATAACAACAGACAGAAAGTAGATCAGGGGTTGCCTAGGGCTGGGGGAAAGGATGTAACTACTCATAGGTATGGGATATCTTCGGGGAGCGGGGCACAGGCGGGGTCATGAAACTGTCCTAAACCTGTGGTGATGGTTGCACAATTACGTGAACATATCAAAACCATTGAAATGTATGCTTTAAATGGGTGTATTATTCAGTATTACCTCATGATAAAGGACAGGTTCAAAGAATAAGAGTTGCTAAAAAGCAGAGGACAAATACATCTTTTGACAGCAGCACAAAGATTCTTCCCCAAGGAATATAATGTCTCTGGAAACTGCTAAAACAATCTTCTCTTTGATAGACCACTGATAACTGGAAGTACCCATCACCAGCTGAAACGGAGAGGAGCGGAAAACAGTGAGAAAGCTGTGAAAGAACATTAGTGTGGCTACCAAGATGCTTTCAAGTCTGCTTCCAAAAGGGGTCCCTCAAGTTTGGCTCCACTATAGAAAGCCTCCTGTCATAATAAGTTGAGCTGCAGTATTAAATGCTGGTCAAGAATCCACCTGCAATGCAGGAGACACAAGAGACATGGGTTCCATCTCTGGGCCAGGAAGACGCCCTGGAGGAGGGCATGGCAGCCTACTTCAGTATTCTTACCTGGAGAAACCCATGGACAGAGGGGCCTGGCGGGCTACAGTCCAAAGTGTCTCAAAGAGTTGGACATGACTACGCAACTCAGCATACACGCATTAAATGCTGAGAGCAGGAACTCAATAAAGATTATCTACCATTTTTTTAAAAGCCAGGAAGGGAGGGAAGGGAAAGAAAGCTAACAATCCAATCAAGTTTCTTTAGAGACACTTACTAATATCAGATAACAAAAAACATAAAGTTATGATATATAATTTCTATGATGATAGAAAACATGTAAGAGCAAATGATAGAAAAAGAAAACCAAACGCTATATATGTAAGCAAGAATCCTTATTTGTGAACCAAAATCACAACTAGCTGTTGAACAACCAACGACAGGCAGATGCTAAAGTGAAGTGAAGTGAAAGTCACTCAGTCCTGTCCAACTCTTTGCCACCCCATGGACTATAGAGTCCATGGAATTATAGTCCATGGAATTCTCCTGGCCAGAATACTGGAGTGGGTAGCCTTTCCCTTTTCCAGGGGATCTTCCCAACCCAGGGATCAAACCCAGGTCTCCCACATTGCAGGCAGATTCTTTACCAGCTGAGGCAGCAGGGAAGCCCAGAAGGATGCTGCTGCTGCTGCTAAGTTGCTTCAGTCGTGTCTGACTCTGTGCGACCCCAGAGACGGCAGCCCACCAGGCTCCCCCGTCCCTGGGATTCTCCAGGCAAGAACACTGGAGTGGGTTGCCATTTCCTTCTCCAATGCGTGAAAGTGAAGTCGCTCAGTCGTGTCTGACTTTTTGCAACCCCATGGACTGCAGTTCACCAGGCTCCTTCGTCCATGGGATTTTCCAGGCAAGAGTTCTGGAGTGCTGGAACCTACCAAAAAAAGGATACCCCGTGTCCAGAGGCAAAGAAGAAGCCACAGCAAGATGGTAGGAGGGGAACAATTATGATAAAATCAAGTCCCATACTCCTCAGGTAGGCAACAAACTTGAGAATGATAATACCAAAGAAATTCTCCCACTGTTGTGAAGGTTCTGAACCTCATATCAGGTTTCCCAGCCTGGGGATCCAACAAAGGGACTGGGAACCCCATGAGAATCTGCCCTTGAAGACCAGAGGATTTGATTACAAGACTTTCACAGGACTGGGGGAAACAGAGATTCCAGTCTTGGAGGGCTCAACAAAACCTTGCCTGAACCAAGACTCAGAGGAAAAGAGTAGGAGAGTGAACCAAACCAGCTGCTAGTGTTGTAGGGTCTCCTGTGGAGGTGTGGCTTGGCAGGGGTTCACCACTGGGATGGGGGTACCAGTCTGGGAAGGTCCCCTTTGGCATAAACCCTCTTGGCAGTCACCATTGACAACACAGCCTGTAAACCTAAGGTCGAGGTCACCTCAGGCCAAAAGAAATACCAGGAAGGGACCACAATCCCACCTCAGTTCAGTTGCTCAGTCGTGTCTGACTCTTTCTGGCCCCAAGAACTGCAGCACACCAGGCCTCCCTGTCCATCACCAACTCCCGGAGCTTGCTCAAACTCATGTCCATTGAGTTGGTGATGCCATCTAACCACCTCATCCTCTGTCATCCCCTTCTCCTCCTCCCTTCGATCTTTCCCAGCATCAGGGTCTTTTTCAGTGAGTCAGTTATTCGCTTCAGGTGGCCAAAGTATTGGAGTATCAGCTTCAGCATGAGTCCTACCAATGAATATTCAAGACTGATTTCCTTTAGGACTGACGGGTTGGATCTTCTTGCAGTCCAAGGGACTCTCAAGAGTCTTCTCTAACACCACAGTTCAAAAGCATCAATTCTTCGGCACTCAGCTTTCTTTATAGTCCAACTCTCACATCCATACATGACTACTGGAAAAACCATAGCCTTAACTAGAGGGACCTTTGTTGGCAAAGTCATGTCTCTGCTTTTTAATATGCTGTCTAGGTTGCTCATGACTTTTCTTCCAAGGAGCAAGTGTCCTTTAATTTCATGGCTGCAGTCACCATCTGCAATGATTTTGGAGCCCAAAAAAATAGTCTCTCATTGTTTCCATTGTTTGCCCATCTATTTGCCATGAAGTGATGGGCCCCGATACCATGATCTTTGTTTTCTGAATGTTGAGCTTTAAGCCAACTTTTTTCACTCTCCTCTTTCACTTTCAATAAGAGGCTCTTTAGTTCCTCTTTGCTTTCTGCCGTATGGGTGGTGTCATCTGCATATCTGAGGTTATGATATTTCTCCCAGCAATCTTGATTCCAGCTTGTGCTTCATCCAGCCCGGCGTTTCACTTGATGTACTCTGCATATAAGTTAAATAAGCAAGGTGACAATACACAGCCTTGATATACTTCTTTCCCAATTTGGAACCAGTCTGTTGTTCCATGATCGGTTCTAACTGTTGCTGCTTGATCTGCATACAGATTTCTCAGGAGGTGGGTCAGGTGGTCTGGAATTCTCATCTCTTTCAGAATTTTCCAGTTTGTTGTGATCCATACAGACAAAGGCTTTGGTGGAGTCAATAAAGCAGAAGTAGATGTTTTTCTAGCATTCTCTTGCTTTTTCGATCATCCAGCGGATGTTGGCAGTTTGATCTCTGGTTCCTCTGCCTTTTCTAAATCCACCTTGAACATCTGGAAGTTTATGGTTCACATACCGTCGAAGCCTGGCTTGGAGAATTTTGAGCATTACTTTGCTAGCATGTGAGATGAGTGCAAATGTGCGATAGTTTGAACATTCTTTGGCATTGCCCTTCTTTGGGATTAGAATGAAAACTGACCTTTTCCAGTCCTGTGGCCACTGCTGAGTTTTCCAAATTTGCTGACATATTAAGTGTGGCACTTTCATAGCATCATTTTTTAGGATTTGAAATAGCTCAACTGGAATTCCATCATCTCCACTAGCTTTGTTCGTAGTGATGCTTCCTAAGGCCCACTTAACTTCACATTCCAGGATGTCTGGCTCAAGGTGAGTGAGCACACCATCGTGGTTATCTGGGTCATGAAGATTTTTTTGCATAGTTCTTCTGTGTATTCTTGCCACCTCTTCTTAATATCTTCTGCTTCTGTTAGGTCCTTACCATTTCTGTCCTTTATTGAGCCCATCTTTGCATGAAATGTTCCCTTGGTATCTCTAGTTTTCTTGAAGAGATCTCTAGTCTTCCCCATTCTGTTGTTTTCCTCTATTTCTTTGGGTTGATCACTGAGGAAGGCTTCCTTAATGTCTCCTTGCTATTCTTTGGAACTCTGCATTCAGATGCTTATATCTTTCCTTTTCTCCTTTATCTTTTGCTTCTCTTCTTTTCTCAGCTATTTGTAAGACCTCCTTAGACAACCATTTTGCCTTTTTGCATTTCTTTTTCTTGGGGATGGTTTTGATCACTGCCTCCTGTACAATGTCACAAACCTCCATCTATAGTTCTTCAGGCCCTCTGCCTATCAGATCTAATCCCTTGAATCTATTTGTCACTTTCACTGTATAATCATTAAGGGATTTGATTTAGGTCATACCTGAATGGTCTAGTGGTTTTCCCTACTTTCTTCAATTTAAGTCTGAATTTGCCAATAAGGAGTTCATGATCTGAGCCACAGTCAGCTCCCGGTCTTGTTTTTGCTGACTCTATAGAGCTTCTCCATGTCTGGCTGCAAAGAGTATAATCAATCAGATTTTGGTATTGACCATCTGGTGACGTCCATGTGTAGAGTCTTCTCTGTTGTTAGAAGAGGGTGTTTGCTGATGAGTGCATTCTCTTGGCAAAACTCTTTTAGCCTTTGACCTGCTTTGTTTTATATTCCAAGGGCTAATTTGCCTGTTAATCCAGGTATCCCTTGACTCCTACTTTTGCATTCCAGTCTCCTATAATGAAAAGGACATCTTTTTGGGGTGTTCCTAGTACCATTTGCTTAATTGTTTTTGGTTTATTTTCAGTAGGTAGGTCTTATCCTTCTCTTGTTTCCTGGCTAGAGAAGTTCCTTTAGCATTTGTTGTAAAGCTGGTTTGGTGGTGCTGAATTCTCTTAACTTTTGCTTGTCTGGAAAGCTTTTGATTTTTCCATCAAATGTGAAGGAGAGTCTTGCTGAGTAGAGTATTCTTGGTTGTAAGTTCTTCCCTTTCATCTCTTTAAATATATCATGCCATTCCCTTCTGGCTTGTAGAGTTTCTGTTAAGAAATCAGTTGATAGCCTGATGGGAGTTCCCTTGTATGGTTTTTGTCATTTTTCTCTTGCTGCTTTAATATTTTATCCTCTCTTGAATTTTTGTTGGTTTGATTACTACGCGTCTCAGGGTCTCCTCCTTCCTGGGACACGCTTCCTAGGTTTGGTTGACTATTTGCTTTCTCTTGTTCAGGAAGTTTTCAGCTATTAGCTCTTCAAATATTTTCTCAGGTCCTTTCTCTCTCTCTTCTCCTTCTGGGACCCTTATAATGCGAATGTTGATGTGTTTAATGTTGTCTCAGAGGTCTCTTAGGCTGTCTTTGTTTCTTTTCATTCTTTCCTCTATCTTCTGTTCTGAGGCAGTGGGATTTCCACCCACTGGATATCAGCTGCTGACACCACACCATTTCCTATTCAAGCAGAGGTGACTATGAAAACAAACTTCTTTGGCACCAGAGTTGTGTGCACAGAGCTCCTGCCTCTACTAAAGCCCCAAGGTGAGTCTGATTGGAGCCCAGACTGCAGTGCTTCTGGCAAGATCTGGGCCCACCTGGCTCTGGTCTCATCTACAGGCCCCCTGCCGCTCCTGCCCAGCTTCCCTGGCCTCCACCGTGTCTCCACCCAGCCAGCTGTCTTGCACCCTGAGGTCCCACCACACACTGCCCAGGTCCTTGGTGCTATCTATCTGTCCACCTGCTTTTTGCACATCTGGCTCTTTCTTCTCTTTCCCATCTTAGCTCAGAGGTTTCCATCTCAAGAGGCCCTTGACTTGCTCTGTGCCCATCACAGGGTTAGTTCCTCAGGAGTCCTTCCCAGACCTTCCCTCTCCCCTGCCCGCCTCTTACACAGGCTAGTGGCGCCTGCACCACCACCAGTTCATTAGCACACCACCCCACCCCCCACCACAATCTGTCAACTGCCTAGAAAATCCCCAGAGTTCCAGGCACACATTTTGTTTTCTTACTTCTCTGTCCTCTCCAGATTTCCCCCTTCCTCCCCTGAATTCCCCCATCGAAAACACATATTTCCAAAGACTCATCCTTTCCCCGAGGCATCTTGGTCACTGATAACCTCATCCACTCACCAGGCACCTGGAGGTCACCTTGCCTGCCCACTTATTGTCATTTAGCAGGTCCTAAAGGAGTGTGTCAAGGCTGTATATTGTCACCCTGCTTATTTAACTTATATGCAGAGTACATCATGAGAAACGCTGGACTGGAAGAAACACAAGCTGGAATCAAGATTGCCGAGAGAAATATCAATAACCTCAGATATGCAGATGACACCACCCTTATGGCAGAAAGCAAAGTGGAACTAAAGAGCTTCTTGATGAAAGTGAAAGAGGAGAGTGAAAAAGTTGGCTTAAAGCTCAGCATTCAGAAAACGAAGATCATGGCATCTGGTCCCATCACTTCATGGGAAATAGATGGGAAAACAGTGCAAAGTGTCAGACTTTATTTTTCTGGGCTCCAAAATCACCGCTGATGGTGACTGCAGCCATGAAATTAAAAGATGCTTACTCCTTGGAAGGAAAGTTATGACCAACCTAGATAGCATATTCAAAAGCAGAGACCCTTTGCCAACAAAAGTCCATCTGGTCAAGGCTATGGTTTTTCCTGTGGTCATGTATGGATGTGAGAGTTGGACTGTGAAGAAGGCTGAGCGCCGAAGAATTGATGCTTTTGAATTGTGGTGTTGGAGAAGACTCTTGAGAGTTCCTTGGACTGCAAGGAGATCCAACGAGTCCATTCTGAAGGAGATCAGCCCTGGGATTGCTTTGGAAGGAATGATGCTAAAGCTGAAACTCCAGTACTTTGGCCACCTCATGCAAAGAGTTGACTCATTAGAAAAGACTCTGATGCTGGGAAGGATTGGGGGCAGGAGGAGAAGGGGACGACAGAGGATGAGATGGCTGGATGGCATCACTGACTCAATGGACATGAGTCTGAGTGAACTCCGGGAGTTGGTGATAGACAGGGAGGCCTGGCATGCTGAGATTCACGGGGTTGCAAAGAGCTGGACACGACTGAGTGACTGAACTGAACTGAAGAGTTGTCCGATTGAGTTTCTTTCCAGCCTTCTCCTCCATCCCAGCTCTACACCCAGGCCTTCAGCTGTCATTTCTAGACAACTGTAAACCCTTCTAAGGGAACCCCTGCCCTTCCTGAGTCTTTTGCTTTCTGAGCAAGCTCACTGCCCCTCCCAAAAATCCTGAAGAGAAGTCCAAGCCCTTAGCATGGCTAGTAGAGATCTCTGTAATCCGATAACTACCTTTCAGTGTGCTCCATGTTCTGGACAAAACAAATTCATATTCCTTTGGGTTGAACTACTGTAATGTTTACATTGAAGTAGGGGCCAGGTGGGTTCCTGGGCTTCGTTAAAGCCTCTGCCTGCGTCTGCCTGCAATGGGGGAGACCTGGGTTCGATTCCTGGGTGGGGAAGATCCCCTGGAGAAGGAAATGGCAACCCACTCCAATATTCTTGCCTGGAGAATCCCATGGACAAAGGAGCCTGGCAGGCTATAGTCCATAGGGTCACACAGAGTTGGACATTACTGAAGCCACTTAACACACACATGCACAGCATAAATTGCTCCACAGATTGACCTTGATCCAAGTTAATTCAGGCTCTTGTGAAGGGTACTTTTTGTGGTCTGTTCTGAACCAAAAAGGGCTCTTATCCTTAACTTTCTCTAGCAAACTTACTGATGCAAATGATTTAGTCAAAGCTACCAGTCTCTTCCTAATTGCTTTTTAGCACAGCTTTCACTTTTTTTGCTTTTTTACTCAAAGAAAGAAAATGGGCCTTGGACAGAAAGTACAGTAGTACAGTTAAGAGTATGAAGCCATTTATGTACATTTTAAGTGAATATAAAAATGATATCATTAAGTGTTCAGAAATAAAAGTAATGGTTTAGGTTTCATCACCCTCCCACCCCTCTTCCTAATCTTCTCCTCCCTTTCCTCATGAATAGACCCAGTTTTTGATATCATAGCTGTTGTTGTTCAGTCACTCAGTCCTGTCCGACTCTTTGTGACTCCATGAACTGCAGCACGCCAGGCTTCTCTGTCCTTCACCATCTCCCGCAGTCTGCTCAAACTCATGTCCATTGAGTCCGTGATGCCATCCAACCATCTCATCCTCTGTCGTCCCCTTCTGATATCATAGTGGCCCCTGCTTTTGTGAATTCTGAGCTCTCAGCCATTAGCCAGGCTGTAACAGGACTATGTTCAACATCTAAGTTACATCTAGCTTTTGGAAATTATTAACAGAGCTGCTATAAACATCTGTGCATGGGTTTTCATGTAACAATAAAATTTCATTTATCTATGGTAGATGTCCTAATGTCCAATTTTTTCAACTCCGTTTGTTAAGACTTTTAAAAATAAAATTGACCACAAAATTATGGGCAATTGATATTTTACAGAGGTGTGCCTCTCTCTTGATTGTGTACCACGTCAAGATTATTCTAGCATCATAATAATTCTTGAGTATTTCTCTTTTCCAAAAATATTTTTGCTATTCTTGTTCTCTTGCAATTGCACATAAATTTTTGAATGTTTGTATGTACAAAAAGAACTTACTGAGATTTTGATTGAAATTGCATTAAATCATACAGCAATATGAGAACAACTGACATTTTACGCGAGTCTGTCAACTCTTGAAAGCAATGTGTCCCTCCATTTAGGTGTTTTTATTTTACCACCATCCACGGGATGCTCCAGGCTAGAATACTAAAGTGGGTTGCCATGCCCTCCTCCAGGGGACCTTCCCCACTCATGGATCCAACCCGAGACTCTAATGTCTCCTGCTTTGGTAGGCCGGTTCTTTACCACTAGAGCCACCTGGGAAGCCCCCACACTCTGGTTCAAAGAAATCCCATCCTTTTGGAGGAACTTTGGGCCTCTTGGTTTTTATGTCCTATCTTTTCCCCTTTCTTGTGCTAAATCTCTAAGCCACAGGTCTGAAGGTGGGGGCAGGGATGGTGACCCTTCTGAAAGGTTGCTGCTGTGAGCCATGTGTTATGCCTGGATTCCTGACCTCCCCAGGAGAGGATTTGAATTCAGGTCAGAGAGGAGGCTTGATACCTGGAGCTTCTTATGTC
The DNA here is from genome assembly GCF_003369695.1 of Bos indicus x Bos taurus. Lineage (NCBI taxonomy): Eukaryota > Metazoa > Chordata > Mammalia > Artiodactyla > Bovidae > Bos > Bos indicus x Bos taurus. Next base: position 147,746,958 of record NC_040076.1, read on the forward strand.
GCAAAGTCTTATTAAAGTATAATAGAGATGGTGCAAGCTTTTGACATAGACTCAGAAGGGGACAGAAAGAGTGCTGTCTTGCTAGTTTTTCGCAAGGTGTTTTGTCTCTTAGCAAGCTATTAATCAGATAAGAGAGATGCCTCAAGGCTGCAGGAGTTTCACCAGGCCCCTACCCCACAGTATGCGCTTTTGAGATAGCATGGCAGGAGGTACGTCATCCCCGCCCCCTTGCTCCCCCGCACTGGCAACAGGCGGCACCTTTTGAGGAAAAGGCAAATTCATTCCGAGGCAAATACATCGTTTTATTCACACAGCTTAAGAAAAACATTTCCATAAGAAAAACACGTTGGTTACCTCAAGGCAGAACCAGGTGTCCTCAGCACAGAATTAAAAGATGCCTCTTATTTTCTGTAGAGAAGAAAAAAATGCCTGCCACTTGCAGTTTGTTTACTCTTACCACCTGGGCACTTCTGGCCTTTCTACCTTTTCAGTTCAGTCTCTCAGTCATGTCCGACTCTGCCACCCCGTGGACTGCAGCACGCCAGGCCTCCCTGTCCATCACCAACTCCCAGAGTTTACTCAAACTCACGTCCATTGAGTCGGTGATGCCATCCAACCATCTCATCCTCTGGTGTCCCCTTGTCCTCCTGCCCTCAATCTTTCCCAGCATCAGGGTCTTTTCAAATGAGTCAGTTCGTCGCATCAAGTGGCCAAAGTATTGGAGTTTCAGCTTCAACATCAGTCCTACCAATGAATATTCAGGACTGATCTCCTTTAGGATGGACTGGTTGGATCTCCTTGCAGTGCAAGGGACTCTCAAGAGTCTTCTCCAACACCACAGTTCAAAAGCATCAGTTCTGCGCCCGGCTTTCTTTATAGTCGAACTCTCACATCCATACATGACTACCGGAAAAACCATAGCCTTGAGTAGAAGGACCTTTGTTGGCAAAGTAATGTCTCTGCTTTTTAATATTCTGTCTAGGTTGGTCATAACTTTTCTTCCAAGGAGTAAGCGTCTTTTAATTTCATGGCTGCAGTCACCATCTGCAGTGATTTTGGAGCCCAAGAAAATAAAGTGTGCCACTGTTTCTGCAGTGGGACTTCCCTCATAGTTCACTTGGTAAATCATCTGCCTGCAGTGCAGGAGACCAGGGTTCAATTCCTGGATAGGGAAGATCCGCTGGAGAAGGAAATAGCAAGCCACTCCAGTATTCTTGCCTGGAGAATTCCATGGACAGAAGAGCCTGGCGGGATGCAGTCACTGGGTCACAGAGTTGGACATGACTGAGCTTACTTTCACTTTCACTTTCAAGGGGCCAGGAGGGGAACCACACCCATTGAACGGATTCTTTTAGAAAGATTAAGAGTCATCCTAGGGATCAGTAGACGTGTTTACAAGTTACACTCAGCTTCTTCCCTGTTTCCCTGTCTGGTCCTCCTGGAAAGTTCTACCACTTCTAAGACTTGGCTCACTAGGAGCTCAGGAGTCCACTCCTTAGCATGTCATGAGACTCTCCAGCCATCCCAACACTTGAGGGCAGCTGTGGAGTTCCCTGTGTCAGCTGAACGTTGTCCCTGTCTGCCTCTTGGACCTTGGGCTGATGACTCCTGCATGACTACTCTTCTTTCTTAACTGGCTGTTCCTTGCTGTGTTTGGGCTTTTTCCAGAAGGAAGAATGAATACTCTCTGGGTTTGCTAAGGCAGCCTCCTTTTAACACTTTATCTTGCCTCACTAAGGCTTAGAGTACATGGAAATTTAAGTACAGAGTCTATTCTCAGGTGAGTGCAAGATTTACTTGCCTTTTGACAGGGGAGAAGTCTTCTGTTGTGTAGGGAAAGCTATAGTGGATCATTTTCAGTTCAGTTCAGTTCAGTCGCTCAGTCATGTCCGACTCTTTGCCAGCCCATGAATTCCAGCATGCCAGGCTGCCCTGTACATCACCAACTCCCGGAGCTTGCTCAAACTCACGTCCATCAAGTCGGTGATGCCATCCAGCCATCTCATCCTCTCTCATCCCCTTCTCCTCCTGCCCTCAATCCCTCCCAGCATCAGAGTCTTTTCGAATGAGTCAGCTCTTCACATGAGGTGGCCAAAGTATTGGAGTTTGAGCTTCAGCATCAGTCCTTCCAGTGAACACCCAAGACTGATCTCCTTTAGGATGGACAGGTTGGATCTCCTTGAAGTCCAAGGGACTCTCAAGAGTCTTCTCCAACACCACAGTTTAAAAGCATCAATTCTTCGGCACTCAGCTTTCTTCACGGTCCAACTCTCACATCCATTCATGACCACTGGGAAAACCATAGCCTTGACTAGACGGACCTTTGTTGGCAAAGTAATGTCTCTGCTTTACAATATGCTATCTAGGTTGGTCATAACTTTTCTTCCAAGGAGTAAGCGTCTTATAATTTCATGGCTACAATCATCATCTGCAGTGATTTTGGAGCCCAAAATAATAAAGCCTGACACTGTTTCCATTGTTTCCCCATCTATTTCCCATGAAGTGATGGGACCAGAGGCCATGATCTTCATTTTCTGAATGTTGAGCTTTAAGCCAACTTTTTCACTCTCCTCTTTCACTTTCATCAAAAGGCTCTTTAGTTCTTCTTCACTTTCTGCCATAAGCGTGGTGTCATCTGGATGTCTGAGATTATTGGTATTTTTCCTGGCAAACTTGATTCCAGCTTGAGCTTCATCCAGCCCAGCATTTCTCATGATGTACGCTGAATATAAGTGAAATAAGCAGGATGACAATATACAGCCTTGACATACTCCTTTTCCTATTTGGAACCAGTCTGTTGTTCTAACTGTTGCTTCCTGACTTGCATACAGGTTTCTCAAGAGGCAGGTAAGGTGGTCTGGTATTCGCATCTCTTTCAGAATTTTCCACAGTTTACTTTGATCTACACAATCAAAGGCTTTGCTTTAGTCAATAAAGCAGAAATAGATTTTTTCTGGAACTCTCTTGCTTTTTCGATGATCCAGAGGATGTTGGTAATTTGATCTCTGGTTCCTCTGCTGTTTCTAAAACCAGCTTGTACATCTGAGGAGGGTTTCTTATCTCTCCTTGCTATTCTTTGGAACTCTGCATTCAGATGCTTATATCTTTCCTTTTCTCCTTTGCTTTTTGCTTCACTACTTTTCACAGCTATTTGTAAGGCCTTTACAGACAGCCATTTTGCTTTTTTGCATTTCTTTTCCATGGGGATGGTCTTGCTCCCTGTCTCCTGTATAATGTCACGAAACTCCGTCCATAGTTCATCAGGCACTCTATCTGTCAGATCGAGTCCCTTAAATCTATTTCTCACTTGCACTGTATAATCATAAGGGATTTGATTTAGGTCATACCTGAATGGTCTAGTGGTTTTCCCTAAGTAAGTAAAAGTAAAGTGAAGTCACTCAGTCCTGTCCAACTCTCTGTGACCCCATGAACTGTAGCCTACCAGGCTCCTCCATCCATGGGATATTCCAGGCAAGAATACTGGAGTGGGTTGCCATTTCCTTCTCCAGAGGATCTTCTTGACTCAGGGATTGAACCCAGGTCTCCCACATGGTAGGCAGACGCTTTACCGTCTGAGCTAAGTGGTTTCCCCTACTTTCTTCAATTTAAGTCTAAAACCACTGAATTTAAGTGGATCATCTTATTATGACTTAATCCAGGGTGTGATTCTGCTTGAGGAGTCTACAGTCTCACCGAGCTTAGGGGGGTGGGGTGCAAGGAGAGGGCTCCAGGTGACTGACTCCAGTCCCTGGGGACCTGGTCAGTGGGCAGGGCTGGCATGGAACACGTTGGGAAGAGGAAGCAGGAACATTCAGGAGTCTATTATCTGGACAGACCTTTGGATCTCCTGGTCAAGCTTCCTAGGTTGGTATTTTCACCATTGAGGTAGACTAGCTAATACCGAATAAAAAAGAGACTGTCATTTGATTATTGATTATAACCAACCTACAAGTTAATAGCTTTTTTTGCTACTGTGCAGATGGAAGACATGTGAAAAAGTAACTGCTTCCCAGGTGGCACTTGTGTTCAAGAACCAGCAGGACACATAAACAACATGGGTTTGATCCCTGGGACAGGAAGATTCCCTGGAGAAGGGCATGGCAACTCATTCCAGGATTCTTGCCTGGAGAATCCCATGGACAAAGGAGCCTGGCAGGCTATAGTCCATAGGGTCACACAGAGTTGGACATTACTGAAGCCACTTAACACACACATGCACAGCATAAATTGCTCCACAGATTGACTTTAATCTAAGTTAATTCAGGCTCTTTTGAAGGGTACTTTTGTGGTCTGTTCTGAACCAAAAAGGGCTCTTATCCTTAACTTTCTCTAGCAAACTTACTGATGCAAATGATTTAGTCAAAGCTACCAGTCTCTTCCTAATTGCTTTTTAGCACAGCTTTCACTTTTTTTGCTTTTTCACTCAAAGAAAGAAAATGGGCCTTGGACAGAAAGTACAGTAGTACAGTTAAGAGTATGAAGCCATTTATGTACATTTTAAGTGAATATAAAAATGATATCATTAAGTGTTCAGAAATAAAAGTAATGGTTTAGGTTTCATCACCCTCCCACCCCTCTTCCTAATCTTCTCCTCCCTTTCCTCATGAATAGACCCAGTTTTTGATATCATAGCTGTTGTTGTTCAGTCACTCAGTCCTGTCCGACTCTTTGTGACTCCATGAACTGCAGCACGCCAGGCTTCTCTGTCCTTCACCATCTCCCGCAGTCTGCTCAAACTCATGTCCATTGAGTCCGTGATGCCATCCAACCATCTCATCCTCTGTCGTCCCCTTCTGATATCATAGTGGCCCCTGCTTTTGTGAATTCTGAGCTCTCAGCCATTAGCCAGGCTGTAACAGGACTATGTTCAACATCTAAGTTACTTCTAGCTTTTGGAAATTATTAACAGAGCTGCTATAAACATCTGTGCATGGGTTTTCATGTAACAATAAAATTTCATTTATCTATGGTAGATATCCTAAATGTCCAATTTTTTCAACTCCGTTTGTTAAAAAGACTTTTTAAAATAAAATTGACCACAAAATTATAGGCAATTGATATTTTACAGAAGTGTGCCTCTCTCTTGATTGTGTACCACGTCAAGATTATTCTAGCATCATAATAATTCTTGACTATATCTCTTTTCCAAAAATATTTTGGCTATTTAAGTTCTTTTGCCGTAGAAGGCAATGGCACCCCACTCCAGTTTTCTTGCCTGGAAAATCTCATGGGCAGAGGAGCCTGGTGGGCTGCACTCCATGAGGTCGCTAAGAGTCAGACACGACTGACAGACTTCACTTTCACTTTTCACTTTCACAGATTGGAGAAGCAAATGGCAACCCACTCCAGTGTTCTTGCCTGGAGAATCCAGGGACGGGGGAGCCTGGTGGGCTACCGTCTATGGGGTCACACAGAGTCGGACACGACTGAAGCAACTTAGCAGCAGCAGCAGTTCTTTTGCAATTGCACATAAATTTTCAAATGTTAGTCTGTATGTATAAAAAAAAACTTTCTGAGATTTTGATTTAAATTCCATTAAATCATACAGCAATATGAGGAAACTTGACATTTTACCTGAGTCTGTCAACTCATGAATGCAATGTGTCCCTGCATTTAGGTCTTTTTTGTTAACCACCATCCACAGGATGCTCCAGGCTAGAATACTAAAGTGTGTTGCCATGCCCTCCTCCAGGGAATCTTCCCCACTCATGGATCCAACCCGAGACTCTAATGTCTCCTGCTTTGGCAGGCCGGTTCTTTACCACTAGAGCCACCTGGGAAGCCCCCACACTCTGGTTCAAAGAAATCCCATCCTTTTGGAGGAACTTTGGGCCTCTTGGTTTTTATGTCCTATCTTTTCCCCTTTCTTGTGCTAAATCTCTAAGCCACAGGTCTGAAGGTGGGGGCAGGGATGGTGACCCTTCTGAAAGGTTGCTGCTGTGAGCCATGTGTTATGCCTGGATTCCTGACCTCCCCAGGAGAGGATATGAATTCAGGTCAGAGAGGAGGCTTGATACCTGGAGCTTCTTATGTCGCAAAGTCTTATTAAAGTATAATAGAGATGGTGCAAGCTTTTGACATAGACTCAGAAGGGGACAGAAAGAGTGCTGTCTTGCTAGTTTTTCACAAGGTGTTTTGTCTCTTAGCAAGCTATTAATCAGATATGACAGATGCCTCAAGGCTGCGGGAGTTTCACCAGGCCGCTACCCCACAGTATGCACTTTTGAGATAGCATGGCAAGAGGTGCGTCATCCCCCCGGCCCCCCTGCCCCCCCTCGCCCCCCCTGCCCCAACCCCCTCCAGTACTGGCCTAAGGCGGCACCATTTGAAGAAAGGTAAATTCCAAAGCAAATACATAGTTTTATTCACACAGCTTAAGAAAAACATTTCCAAAAAAAAAAGAAAAACATTTCCATAAGAAAAACACGTTGGTTACCTCAAGGGAGAACCAGGTGTCCTCAGCACAGAATTAAAAGATGCCTCTTATTTTCTGTAAAGGAAAAAGAACGTCTGCCACTTGCAATTTGTTTCCTCTTACCACTTGGGGATTTCTGGCCTTTCTACCTGTTCAGTTCAGTCTCTCAGTCATGTCCGACTCTGCCACCCCGTGGACTGCAGCATGCCAGGCCTCCCTGTCCATCACCAACTCCCAGAGTTTACTCAAATTCACATCCATTGAGTCAGTGATGCCATCCAACCATCTCATCCTCTGGTGTCCCCTTGTCCTCCTGCCCTCAATCTTTCCCAGCATCAGGGTCTTTTCAAATGAGTCAGTTCGTCGCATCAAGTGGCCAAAGTATTGGAGTTTCAGCTTCAACATCAGTCCTACCAATGAATATTCAGGACTGATCTCCTTTAGGATGGACTGGTTGGATCTCCTTGCAGTGCAAGGGACTCTCAAGAGTCTTCTCCAACACCACAGTTCAAAAGCATCAGTTCTTCTGCGCCCGGCTTTCTTTATAGTCGAACTCTCACATCCATACATGACTACCGGAAAAACCATAGCCTTGAGTAGAAGGACCTTTGTTGGCAAAGTAATGTCTCTGCTTTTTAATATTCTGTCTAGGTTGGTCATAACTTTTCTTCCAAGGAGTAAGCGTCTTTTAATTTCATGGCTGCAGTCACCATCTGCAGTGATTTTGGAGCCCAAGAAAATAAAGTGTGCCACTGTTTCTGCAGTGGGACTTCCCTCATAGCTCACTTGGTAAATCATCTGCCTGTAATACAGGAGACTCGGGTTCAATTCCTGGGTGGGGAAGATCCCCTGGAGAAGGAAATGGCAACCCACTCCAGTATCCTTGCCTGGAAAATCCCATGGACAGAGGAACCTGGCAGGCTACAGTCCATGGGATCCCAAGAGTCTGACACGACTTAGTGACTAAACCACCACTGTTTCCACTGTTTCTCCATCTATTTGCCATGAAGTGATGGGACCGGATGCTGTGATCTTAATTTTCTTAATGTTGAGCTTTAAGCCAACTTTTTCACTCTCCTCTTTCACTTTCATCAAGAGGCTCTTTCTTCTTCACTTTCTGCCATAATGATGGTGTCATCTGCATATGAAGGTTATTGATATTTCTCCCGACATCCTTGATTCCAGCTTGTGCTTCATCCAGCCCAGGATTTCTCATGATGTACTCTGCATAGAAATTAAATACAAAGGGTAACAATATAGAGCCTTGACATACTCTTTTCCCAATTGGAACCAGTCTGTTGTTCCATGCCCAGTTCTAACTGTTGCTTCCTGACCTGCATACAGATTTCTCAAGAGGCAGGTCAGGTGGTCTGGTATTCCCATCTCTTGAAGAATTTTCCAGTTTGTTGTGAACCACACAGTCAAAGGCATAGTCAATAAAGCAGAAATAGATATTTGTCTGGAATTCTCTTGCTTTTCTGATGATCCAGCGGATGTTGGCAATTTGATCTCTGGTTCCTCTGCCTTTTCTAAAACCAGCTGGAACATCTGGAGGTTCAGGGTTCACATACTGTTGAAGCCTGGCTTGGAGAATTTTGAGCATTACTTTGCTAGCATGTGAGATGAGTGCAATTGTGTGGTAGTTTGAACATTTGGCATTTCCTTTCTTTGGGATTGGAATGAAAACTGACCTTTTCCAGTCCTGTGGCCACTGCTGAGTTTTCCAAATTTGCTGGCATATTGAGTGCAGCACTTTCACAGCATCATCTGTTAGGATTTGAAATAGCTCAACTGGAATGCCATCACCTCCGCTAGCTTTGTTGCTAGTGATTATTCTTAAGGCCCACTTGACTTCACATTCAGAATGTCTGGCTTTAGGTGAGTGATCACACCATCGTGATTATCTGAGTTGTGAAGATCTTTTTTGTACAGTTCTGCTGTGTGTTCTTGCCACCTCTTCTTAATATCTTCTGCTTTTGTTAGGTCCATACCATTTCTTTCCTTTATTGTTACCCTCCTACCTGTTACCCTCTCACTTTTCTTTCAATGACACTCCTGTGTTAGGAGCTGGGAGAGGGCGCTGTAGCCCCTGGTCTTCCCAGCATGTTACTTCCCTTTGCATGCTACTTCTGCCTCACAAACAAGGGCAGTCCAGGCTCCAGCATTCTCAGGATGCCCAGCCCAAGGTAGAGCCTTGGTCCCACAAGTGAGGGCTGGGTTGGAGAAGGAAGTCCTAACCTCCTAGATACACTTGCCAGGAACTGAACCTCTGCAGCAGGTAGCTGAGGAACAGGATGAGAAATGTGATGTCATCCTCATGGTGAGAAGATACCACAGCCCCTTGGCAGGGAGGGAGTCCTGCATCTCAGATGCACCATCCCAGAGTGAAGTTTCCATTGCTACGGTCAGAAAGGAGGAAAGGAAGGAGCAGTCATGGTTGAAATAGATTCTTTCTGTTCTCACCTGAGTTATTGGAGATAGTCTGGAAAAAAATGTTTCTTCATTTGCTGCACACACTCAGGACCATTTCCAGAGATTTTAAATAGTTCAGTTTTGAAAATAATTTTCACAAGTCATGCTGGGTAATAGGTTCACAGACTTCTTCCTCTGGTCATGACTTATTTATTGAGTTTGAGTGAAATAGTTCATTCTGGTAATTTCTAAAATAATTAGATGTAGCTTAATTTTTAAAAACATTAGAAGTAACATGTTGTTACTTATAATAATAAAAAAGATAAAACCCTTTGAGCAACCCCCTCCCAAAATACATTCCCTTCCTTCCCTAATGTCCTCTTTCAAGAGGTCAGGCCTGTCCCAACTGGGTATCATCCTTCTCGTGCTCGCCTTTCTATGGACTGATTTGTGTTGTATTTTAGGCAGAGTGGTGAATGTATCCAGCTCTGTCAGTGTCAACTCTCTAAAGAAATGCAGCCCTGAACTGCAGCAGAAGTTTCAAAGTGAGACCATCACGGAGGAGGAGCTGGTGGGGCTCATGAACAAGTTTGTGGAAGACACAAAGAACGGGGTGCACAGGAAGGAGGGCTGGCGCGATACCGCATATGGAGTGACGAAAATTGGAGTCACAGTCCTGTTCAGAATCCACGCCAGGAAACTGAGTGAGCAGAGAGGAGGGGACAAGATCCTCCTGAATGCCTGCTGCCCGGGATGGGTGAGAACCAACAAGGGTAGGGGCAGACACAAAGCCTTAAGAGCCCCAAAAGAAGGAGCAGAGACCCCTTGGCTCTTTTGCCCTCGGATGCCGAGGGGCTCCAGTCAGGTTGTTTTCGAGAGAAAAGTTGTGTGTGCACTCACTGACAGCTGTACCCATGGGCTGATTATGTTCCTATCCCAGGTTTACCAATCAGACACTTACACTGTCGCAAATATCCCTACACAGACAAAAGAAAGGAAAAAGAATCAAAGTATCCCATCAGGTTCTCACTGGGAGGTGGCTGCTAATTCTGTGAAGCATTTTTGCCACCTTGTTGGTGATAGCACAGGCGGCTTCTCTGTCCATGGGATTCCGCAGGCAAGCACACTGGATGGGTAGCCACTCCCCTCTCCAGGGGATCTTCCGAAGCCAGGGATCAAACCCGGGTCTCCAGCACTGCAGGCAGAATCTTTACCGTTTGAGCCACCAGGGAAGCCCAATGCTCCAACATATAATAAAAACTTTAAAGAAAAAAACAGGGCGGTGCCCTGGCTTGACTGAGAATACTGTACACGCGGAAAGAGGTGGAGCCAAAAGTGGTGTTTAGTAACCTTACATAACATTTGATCCCTCCTTAAGCGGGTAGAAGGCAGGGCCTCCTCCTTCTCAAAGTAGTCACTGCACTGGATCCCAGGACACAGTTCTTTGCCTTCTGGAGTGCGGCGGGTCTCCACGTCCCACGCCGCGCCACCCCGTGGGTCTCCAGCCTTGTCAGCTCTAATTCAAAGGGCCCTGCCCACCGGCCATGTCGTCCTCCACCCGCGTAGCGCTGGTCACCGGGGCCAACAAGGGCCTCGGTTTTGCCATCGTGCGCGACCTGTGTCGGCGGTTCCCAGGGGACGTGGTGCTCACGGCGCGGGACGAGGCGCGGGGTCGGGCGGCCGTGCAGCAGCTGCAGGCTGAGGGCCTGAGCCCCCGTTTCCACCAGCTGGACATCACTGACCTTCAGAGCATTCACGCCCTGCGCGACTTCCTGCGCAAGGAGTACGGGGGCCTCGACGTGCTGGTCAACAATGCGGCCATCGCCTTCCAGCGTAAGTGAGTGGGAGCTAGAGGGTTACAGCCTCTGTGCGGGGAGCCTGACGGGGCGGGGCTACTGCCTGAACCTCTGCTGTGGGATCTAGAACCCCCGCCTTAGGCTGGAGGTCACAGGGAGAGCAAGTCCTTCGAGATTACAAGCTTTTCCAGCAAGAAGGCCTTGCAATAGCTTTGATATCAGTGTTAAGGACAATGCCTAGGATTTTTACAATATTGATTTCATTGAACTTTGGACCAGTTGGGTAAATCTTTAACTTGCTTTGAAACCAATAGAAAGTTGTAAAGAGTGGTAGAGTGAGAGATAGTGTGAGCTGTCTTCATTCAGCCTCCCCTGATGATGCCATCGTACACAAATACGCGGCATTATCAAACTGTAACCGATTTCTTCCCTGGAGAAGGAAATGGCAACCCACTCCAGTATTCTTGCCTGGAAAATCCCATGGGCAGAGGAGCCTGGAGTGCTGTAGTTCATGGGGTTGCAAAGAATCAGACAGGACTAAGTGACTGAGCACATATCAAACCGCAAAATTCCCACTGGCACAATACTGTTCACTAACTCCACCCACCTCTTAGACTAAAACATTTCACAGGAAAAAATACTGTATCAAGTAAGCATTTTTACCGTATGGCTTATATTTATTTATCCTGTTTTGTTTTTTGCCCTAAAAGTTAGTGATCCCACGCCAACTCCAATTAAGGCAGAAATGACCATGAAAACAAATTTTTTTGGGACCCGGGATATATGCACAGAACTCCTGCCTCTAATGAAACCCCAAGGTGAGTCTGACTGAGCCCAAACTGCAGTGTTTCTGACAAGATCTAGGCCCACCTGCCTCTAATTCCCAGATCCCCTACATCCCATAGGAAATTGATAACTGGCTCTCCAGTGGGAATCAAGTCCAACATCTCAGCAAATTGGGTGTTCATTATTCTCATACATACCTTCCCAGACAATGGTTTGTGTTGCATTTTAGGCAGAGTGGTGAACATGTCTAGCGGATGGGGCTTCAAAGCTCTTGAAAGCTGCAGCCCTGAACTGCAGCAGAAATTGAGAAGTGAGACCATCACGGAGGAGGAGCTGGTGGGGCTCATGAACAAGTTTGTGGAAGACACAAAGAACGGGGTGCACAGGAAGGAGGGCTGGCCAGATAATAATATATATGGAGTGGCGAAAATCGGCATCACGGCCCTGTCCAGAATCCAAGCCAGGAAACTGAGTGAGCAGAGAGGAGGAGACAAGATCCTCTTGAATGCCTGCTGCCCAGGGTGGGTGAGAACCGACATGGGGGGATCCAAAGCCTTCAAAAGCCTAGAAGAAGGAATAGAGACCCCCATGTACTTGGCCCTTCTGCCCTCAGATGCCGAGGGGCCTCATGGACAGTTTGTCCATGAGAAAAAAGTTGCAAAATGGCAATTCTTGCCTGAGTTCTACCCATAGGCCCCACTTGGTTACCTGTCCTGATTAGACTAAGAAAACACAGTGTTCAAAACATCTCCCCATGAAAAAAACCAAACATGCCTACGTCTATGTAAATTTCAAAGCCACTTTGAAATGGCTACTATTCTGTGAGATCTTTTGTGATTTCTTATGTAATCCCAGGGAATAAAAGAAGAATGGACGACAAATAAAGAATAAACATCAATAGATGAATACATGGTTCTTTATAAATGTCTGTTTGTTCCAACTGATTATATGCAGAACCAGTTCAGAAGTCCAATAGACCAAAATGTAGGTCAAGGAAAGTGAGAGTACTACTTGGGGAAAGAATTATCATCAGTGGGGCCAGATGGGAAATACTTTTAGTTTTCAGGTTCAAGTGGTCTCTGTGAGAACTGTTCACCTGCTCTCTTTTACCAAGAAAGTAGCCAGAGACAATATATAAGCCAACAAGCATGCCATATTGGGTCTGCCAGCTTTAGCTGACCAGCCTCTAGTATAACATGGACCACACCGTGAGGGAAAACATCTGCTCTGGTGCCTGTAAACACAAACTCATTGGGGAAAAAAGCAATGTAAATGTGAAATGTGAGGGGGTGCTGGTATGAAAGATAACATCCTACGAGAATCTGAGACAATGGGGAAAACTGAGAATGGGTGGGTATGAGTGGGTATGAGAGATCGCTATCAAATCTCTTCAGCGTGAATGTGTCATTTTTGTGGGATGAGGTGTCAGGAGGTCTACAACATTAGCATGGTTCTGCAAAATACACACAGAAGTGGAACACATAACTAGAGTAACATATGCATAACAGCTGAACCTAGTTGGGAGGACACATGGGTATCCACTATTATGCTTTAAACTTTCTACTTAAAATCTTTCAAGATAAACATCTTGAACCAAAAAAGCCTGGCTCTGCAACTTTCCTGTGTGACCTTGAGCAAAATCCCACATCTGCTGTATCCCCTCAATTGTAAAATGAGAACTGTCATAGGATTGTGGTACTGTAAAGGTTAACTGTCTGGATATAGCTGACAGTGCTGAAAATACATCAGAAGTGCCAAGTATCTTTTATCATGAGTCCCTGAAAGAGGGGCCCAGCTGCACCCAGGGCAGCTTTCTGCTTCCCTGTCACGGGCTTTGTAGACCGGAACCTAGGGACTGGAGTTGATGAGAAGAGGGACGCAGGGGATCCAAGTCTCAAGTGAAACAAGGGTGCTTTATTTTCAGAAATGCACGTTTATATATCTTCATACAAGGCAGCTTTAGGCAGTAACAAAATAGAGCAAAAACAAAGCCAAGCAAATAACAATCTTAAAAGGGCCAGAAAGCATTCCACATCCTGAGTAAGAGGGGCATAACTGAATAGACTACCTTTAAGTAAAAGGTCACTGAAGGGAGTCACTGAAAGGAATCCAAGCAGGTGCCTTTTCTCATGATCTCAGTCCTGAGAACTGCATGCAGCTCCGCTCATTCCAGTTTTCCAGGAACTGATAAGGAATAGAGTCCTTGAGAAACCGCACACAAAAGAAGAGAATAACATATTGGATCCCTTAAAGCTGAACGTCCCCTGACACTTCCCAACCCCATATCCGGCTCCCCAGGGCCCCAAAGACTGTCTGCCTCTTCACAGAAGCTCCATGTGGTACAGATGCCCCTACTTTCATGGTTAGCTGTCACTGTCCACCTCTGATTGTCAGCCCTGGTAAAGCAACAGCCCCTGAAGACAAAGGCAGGGCCCTTCCCTGAAGAGTCAGGTTGACTTCACAACTGTAGGCCTTCAACTAGTCTGTTATTTTCCTCCTCCCCCCACATCCCACACCATATGACAGCAGAGGATCACCCATGTTTAGATCAAGTCAGCATCACACCTGCTAGTTTGGAAATGGATAGTGGAATCGCAATGATCATATACCCTTAGTTCCAGAAAAACAAAGCCCACGTGATAAACCAGTTGTTAACTACGACCTAAGACAAATCAAAACGTACACATTTTCAACAAACCTAGGGATATATAACTTTTAAATACAACATTCCTGTCAATGGCCCTGAACACAGTAAAAGTTTCATAAACAACCCTTCTATATGGGACACATTGAATTTCACAGAGTCAGGTAGCCTGCCCACACTGAAAGTCTAATCACAGGACCAAAGTCTTTAACAAGCTGAGTTTCTATCAAGAGAGCAAGCAGAGCTATGTCCTCAGAAGTAGTAGTTGTTGTTTTTCAGTTGCTCACTTGTGTCCAGCTCTTTGCGACCCCATGGACTGCAGCACGCCAGGCTTCCCTGTCCTTCGCCATCTCCTGGAGCTTGCTCAGACTCATGTCCATTGAGTCAGCAATGCCATCCAACCATCTCACCCTCTGTCGTCCCCTTCTCCTCTTGCTTTCAGTCTTTCCCAGCATCAGGGTCTTTTTCAGTGAGTCAGTTCTTCACATCAGGTGGCCAAAGTATTGGAGCTTCAGCTTCCGCATCAGTCCTTCCAATGAATATTCAGGACTGATTTCCTATAGGATGGACTGGTTAGATCTCCTTGTTGCCCAAGGAACTCTCAAGAGTCTTCTCCAACACCACAGTTCAAAGCAGTTACCCTAAGTAATTTCATTGCATCTTAGGAAGAAGCAACCATTCCAATTCTTCGGGTTTGATGGACCCAGAACAAGATAGTAACTGTACTCCTTCCTCTTTTTGGAGACCTACACGTGTATGCATGCAGCACCTCTAATGATTTTTATTCCTCTGCCAGGAATCCCTAGTCCCCTAATGACCATTCACCAAGCTGTTTTGTTTGGAGGACGCTCACCACTCCACCCTGCAAACCACAGTGTATCTCAGAGGTGAATCAAAAGAGGGCTGTGTCCTGGTTTGGCTCAGGATGCTGCACCAGGAAGGGGTGCAGTCAGGAGTGGTCATTAGGAACCTTCTGGAATATCTGGCCCCTCCTAGGAGGGAGGGAAAGGGGTAGGGCCTCCTTCTCAAGTACTCACAGCACTGGACCTGGGAACACTGCTGCTGCTGCTGAGTCGCTTCAGTCGTGTCCGACTCTGTGCGACCCCATAGACGGCAGCCCACCAGGCTCCCCTGTCCCTGGGATTCTCCAGGCAAGAACACTGGAGTGGGTTGCCATTTCCTTCTCCAATGCATGAAAGTGAAAAGTGAAAGTGAAGTTGCTCAGTCGTGTCCGACTTAGCGACCCCATGGACTGCAGCCTACCAGGCTCCTCCACCCATGGGGTTTTCCAGGCCAGAGTACTGGAGTGGGATGCCATTGCCTTCTCTGGCTGGGAACACAGTCCTTGGCTTTTCTGACTGTGACAGACCCCCCCATCCCATGCTATCCCACCACTGCTGGCCCCCAGCCTGGTCAGCTCTGCTTGAAAAGGCCCTGCACGCCCCGCACCTGGCCATGTTCAACAGGTTCAGTTCATCACCACGTCCTATGTCCATATCCCATAGATGTTCCCAGGGCTTCTGCTTGACCTTGTCAAGTTTCAAGCAGGAGTGGTCTTGACAGCATGTAGCTTCACCTTACAGGCATCTGCGATAAGTGAGCTAAGAGAGGATGTCACTGCCTGTGCTCAGACCCTCCAGGCACCAGTAAATCTGGACACTGACCTCCCCATTGGAGCATTGCTTTCTCTGTTCTCATCCTAGACATCATGGCTATGACAGGCCAACAGGCTGTTTCATGTACTTCTATGGTATAAGCAGTATTAACCAATCTCACAGAAACTGGTAACTGGCCATCAAATGGAAGTTAGAGGTCCAACAGCCCAGCGAATTGGGTACTCATCATGTTTGTGCGCACCCTTCTAGGCAATGATCTGTATTGTGTTTTAGGCAGAGTGGTGAATGTGTCAAGCAGAGTGAGCTTTGCAGCTTTGAAAACCTGCACATCAAAAACTGCAGCAGAAACTGAGGAGTGAGACCATCACAGAGGAGGAGCTGGTGGGGCTCATGAACAAATTTGTGGAAGACACAAAGAACGGGGTGCATAGGAAGGAGGGCTGGCTGGATAATAATATATATGGAGTGGTGAAAATCGGCATCACGGCCCTGTCCAGAATCCAAGCCAGGAAACTGAGTGAGCAGAGAGGACGGGACAAGATCCTCCTGAATGCCTGCTGCCCAGGGTGGGTGAGAACCGACATGGCAGGACTCAAAGCCCCCAAAAGCCCAGAAGAAGGAGCCCCCGTGTACTTGGCCCTTCTGCCATCAGATGCTAAGGGCCGTCATGGAGAGTTTGTTTCCGAGAAAAAATTGTACAATGCTGAGCTCACTCACAGCTCACCCATGGGTCCCTTTATATCGCTATCCCAGATTCACCAAACAGACACTTACACTGTCACAAATCTCCCTACGCAGACAAAAGAAAGAAAAAAGAATCAAAGTATCCCTTTCAAGTTCTCACTGGGAAATGGCTGCTAATTTTGTGAAGCCTTCTGTGATGTCTTCTGTGATCTCAGGGGAGGAAAAGCAGGATGGATGATAAATAATAAAGAGAAATCAATAAATGAATAAATAGTTCTTTATAAATGTCCATTTGTGCAGACTGGTTATATGCTGAACCAGTTCAGAAGTTTGTTTTTTTTTAATATTTATTCATTTGGTGGCACCTGGTCTTAGTTGCAACACGTGGGATCTTCTTTGCCACGTGCGAGGTCTTTAGCTGTGGCACATATACTCTTTGGTTAGGGCATGTGGGATCTAGTTCCCTAACCAAGGATCGAACCTGGGCCCCACTGCCTGGGGAGTCTGGAGTCTTGGCCACTGGACCACCAGGGAAATCCCCATCTTCCCTGGTGTAATATATTGCATGTAATATATCAAAAGGTAGGTCAAGAGAAAAGAGAGTAAAACTCGGGTGTACAACCTTTATAGACAGGACCGGTAGGAAATATTTTCAGCTTTTCAGGTTGAAATAGTCTCTGTGGGAACTGCTCAGATCCGCTCTTATACCATGAAAGTAGCCAGAGACAATATATAAGTCAACAACCATGGCCAGATTGGGCCTGCCAGCTATTCTCTCAACTTTTCTGTTAGAAATTTTACAAGACAAACACCTGGTAGAGTCCAGGCTTTACCACCTTCCTGCACGACCTTAAGCCAAATGTGTCCTTCAACTGTAAAATGGGGGTAATAGGATAGGATAGATGCACAGATTAATTTTCTGGATATAAGTGATAGTGCTGAAAAGAAGTTAGAAGCGCCAAGTGTCCTATATCACGAGTCCCTGGAAGAGGGGCTCGGCTGCACCAGGGGCGGTGACGAGAAGCTTCATGCTGCCCAGACCACACCCAGCTCCCCCAAGGCTCCAGGAATTGCTCACCACACACCTTCCCCTCACAAAGCACTCCATGCTGTATAGATGCCTCTACTGTCACGTTATTTGTCACTTCCCATGTAAGATTTCCAACCCTGGGGAAGTGGAAAGTGACAGCCCCTGAAAGCAAGTATGGAACCCTTATTTGAAGAGTAAGGTCTACTTTATAATTGTTACTCCTCAACTAAGCTGTTACTTTGCTCCCTATGATTATGTTTTTCTAAACATACACCAGAGGACACTCAATGCCTAAATCAACATCACAGCATCATATTAGCTAGTTTTGAAGTACACACTGGAATCACAAAGATCTTTTCTTAATTCTGTAAAATAATACCTAACTATATACACCACTTCATAACTATGATACAGGACAATACCAGAACAAAGGCACATTTAGCAATCCTAAGGTTGAGGTCGGAGAAGGCAATGGCACCCCACTCCAGTACTCTTGCCTGGAA
The DNA here is from genome assembly GCF_003369695.1 of Bos indicus x Bos taurus. Classification (NCBI taxonomy): domain Eukaryota; kingdom Metazoa; phylum Chordata; class Mammalia; order Artiodactyla; family Bovidae; genus Bos; species Bos indicus x Bos taurus. Next base: position 147,764,844 of record NC_040076.1, read on the forward strand.
AATCCCATGGATGGAGGAGCCTGGTAGGCTGCAGTCCATGGGGTCGCTAAGTCGGACATGACTGAGCAACTTCACTTTCACTTTTCACTTTCATGCATTGGAGAAGGAAATGGCAACCCACTCCAGTGTTCTTGCCTGGAGAATCCCAGGGGCAGGGGAGCCTGGTGGGCTGCCGTCTATGGGGTCACACAGAGTCAGACACGACTGAATTGACTTAGCAGCAGCAGCAGCAGCAAGGATGAGGTAACCATTAAATCATAAGTTCTGGTTAATGACTTTGCACTCAATAGAAGCTTCATAAACAAATGTCCCGCCTGGAAGCATACTGGAAATGCCACACAGTTAGGAACCCTGCCCACTCTGAAAGTCTAACCATAGGATCACTTTTTTCTAACTCTGTCACGAGTCTTTTAAGTGAGCAACGAGAGCTATGTCTTCAGAAGCAATTAATCTAAGTAATTTCATTCCATCTCAGGAAATAGCCACCATTGCCATTCTGCCGTGGATAATGGTCCCAGCAGATAACAATTACTGCTTCCTTTTTATCTGTTCAGGGTTCTTTTTTTCTCCTTTCCATGCAAGAAAATGGTTTTTGCTCATCTACCAGGAACCCCTAACCACCACCCCACCCTCCACCCCAACCCTTCAATAGCAGTTTTCCTTGAAGGAAGCAAACCTCTTTGCCTTGTAAACCATTGTGTTTCTCAGATATAGTATCAAAAGAGGGCTATGTCCAGACTTGGCTCACAGAGCAGCATCAGGAATGGGCTGGACGCAGTAATTGATCATTAGAAGCCTTCTGGTACATTTGGCCTTTCCTTGCAGGGAAAGAAGGAGGTAGCAGATGGGGTCTGGAGCAATCATAACCAGGGAAAAGAACCTACCGTGGGACACAGGTGACCCAGTTCCAGGGTAGAGCCTGGGTGAGGTGCCAGTAGCCATTGTTGGCACTTATTCAAGCAGCACACCAAAGCATCCCAGAACTCCGATGGCAGTCACTCACAATACAAGAATCTCTGTGGGTCCCAACTGCCCTGCTCTGTGGCTCCATGAAAGTGCAGGGGGTCAGGCGGAAAGTCTAGTGTCAGGGATTACCTGTGAGGGACAGAGTGAACTTACACCCAAGGCTGAGTCTGAGCCGACTGAAGGAAACAACCGCAGGCACCTGCACGGGCAGCACACTAAAGACAGTGAGGGGCCTCTGTCTGCAGTCCACACGACACGAGGACCCACACAGGCCATGGGCCTCAGCACTTTGTCCCTCTGGGCAAGGATTCTGACGTGGGGAGAAGGGAATACATACACTTAAAGGGAAAAGAGCCAGCTTGGGCCAGACCCTCAAGGCTTCTGTCGCAGGAACTTGGGATCAGAACCTGCTCCCAGTAGTGCAGTGATGGTCACTGAGCAGAGTGGAAAGTCCACCTCACTCCAGCTGTACCTCTAGACTCTTCATCTCCAGCCACACTCAATACCAAGGTGAGAGATGCCAGCATACTCTAAAGAAAAATGTGACTTACGTTCACCTAATTCCAGCCCTCCCATTTAAGGCATTGGGCACACATAGCCCACACAGGGATACTCCCACAGAAGAACATTACTTCAAGACTATAGTACATAACTGTATAACCTGATTGACAGAGGCAGAGAAAGTTAACCAAAATGAAAAAGGCAGAAGAAATACTCTCAACTGAAACAGGAAGAGAAATCCTAGAAAAAAATAATGAAGCATAAACAAACAATTTTCCAGATACAGAGTTCAAGGCATTGGTCATAAAAATGTTAACTGAATTAGGGAAAGAAAAGATCTACTGAAAAGATGTCACATGCAAGTAGAAAATAAGGGCTTCCCTAGTGGCTCAGACAGTAAAGCATCTGCCTGCAATGCAGGAGACTCGAGTTTGGCATATAAAAAGACCCAATCAGAAATGAAATAAAAATACAGTAAAGGAATGATTAGAAGACTATGTGATACAGAAGAAAATATACCTTATCTGGAAGATAGATAATGGAAATCACCCAATCAGAACAGTAAAAAGAGACACAAATTTTAGGGAATTCCCTAGCAGTCCAATGGTTAGGATTCCACACATCCACTGCAGAGGGCATGGGTTTGATCCTGCTTGCCTCAAAGTACAGTCAAAAGAGAAAGAAGAAGAAAGAAACACAAATTTTAAAAAATGAAAACAGCTTAAGGGGTTTTTGGGGTAACATTAAGAATACAAACATTCACATTATAAGGATCGCAGAAGGACAAGAGACAGAGAAGGGGATGGCAACTGTTTTTGACAAAGTTAGTTTTGAAAACATCTTGAATCTGAGGAAGGAAACAGATATCCAAGTACAGGAAGTATAGAGGGTTCCATACAAGACAAACAACCCCATACCAAAACGTATCAGAATTACGATAGCAGTAGTAAAGATAAGAAGATTCTAAAGTCAGCAAGAGAATAAAGAGTCATATACAAGAGAACCTCCCTAGGGCTATCAGCTGATTTCTCAGTAGAAACTCTGCAGGTCATAAAGGAGTAGCATGATACCTTCAAAGTGCTAAAAGTGGAAAAATCTGCAACCTAGGATACTCAGCAAGATTATCATTTAGAGTAGGAGAGATAAAGAACTTCTCAGATAAGCAAAAACTAAGGAAGTTCATCAAGAGTACCACTCTTTTAAGAAATGTTAAAGGGACTTCCCTAAGTGGGATGGAAGTAAGAATATTTAGGAAAGAGAAAATACCACCAGAAAAGGCAAATACATAGTAAACACTGGGGATCAACCACTGAAATAAGCTAGTGTGAAGATGAGAAAATAAAAAATTGTAAAAGGAATTATAAATACTACACATATTAAGGGATAAGCATGAAGATGTAAAATATGACATCAAAAAAATGTGGGGAAGGGAAGCAAAAATTTGAATTTAAATGACTGCCAGCTTAAAATGAGTAGGATGTAGTTATAGGACAACGTATATGAACCCCATGATTATCACAAATGAAAAACCTACAACAGACAGTTTTCATTCCAAAGAAAGGCAATGCCAAAGAAAGTTCAATGTTCTATGTTCAATGTTCTACCGCTCAATTGCACTCATCTCACACGCTAGTAAAGTAATGCTCAAAATTCTCCAAGCCAGGCTTCAGCAATACATGAACAGTTAACTTCCAGATGTTCAAGCTGGTTTTAGAAAAGGCAGAGGAACCAGAGACCAAATTGCCAACATCTGTTGGATCACAGAAAGAGCAGAATTCCAGAGAAAAACATCTACCTCTGCTTCACTGACTACACTGAAGCCTTTGATTGTGTGGATCACAACAAACTTTGGGAAATTCTTCAAGAGATGGAAATACCAGACCATTTGACCTGTCTCCTGAGAATCTGTATGCAGGTCAAGAAGCAACAGGTAGAACTGGACATGGAACAACAGACTGGTTCCAAATTGGGAAAGCAGTACATCAAGGCTGTATACTGTTATCCTTCATACTTAACTTCTATGCAGAGTACATCATGTGAAATGCTGGGCTGGATGAAGCACAAACTAGAATCAAGACTGCTGGGAGAAAGATCAACAACCTCAGATATGCAGATGACACCACATTTATGGCAGAAAGCAAAGAGGAACTGAAGAGCCTCTTGATGAAAGGGAAAGAGGAGAGTGAAAAAGTTGGCTTAAAACTCAACATTCAGAAAACTAAGATCATGGCATCTGGCCCCATCACTTCATGGCAAACAGATGGGGAAACAATAGAAACAGTGACAGACGTTATTTCCTTGGGCTCGAAAATCACTGTAGATGGTGACTGCAGCCATGAAATTAAAAGACGCCTGCTCCTTGGAAGAAAAGCTACGACAAACCTGTGCTTAGTCTCTCAGTCGTGTCCAATTCTTTGCAACCCCATGGGCCCACCAGGCCCTTCTGTCCACAGGGATTCTCCAGGCAAGAATACTGGAATGGGTTGCCATGCCATCCTCCAGGATGACAAACCCAGACAGCATATTAAAGAACAGAGACAGTACTTTGCTGACAAATGTCCATCTAGTCAAAGCTATGGTTTTTCCAGTAGTCATGCATGGATGTGAGAGTTGGACTATAAGGAAAGCTGAGTGCCGAAGAATTGATGCTTTTGAACTGTGGTGTTGGAGAAGACTCTTGAGAGTCCCTTGGACTGCAAGGAGATCCAACCAGTCCATTCTAAAGGAAATCAGTCCTGAATATTCATTGGAAGGACTGGTGCTGAAGCCGAAGCTCCAATACTTTGGCCACCTGATGCAAAGAACTGACTCATTGGAAAAGACCCTGATGCTGGAAAAGATTGAAGGCAGGAGGAGAGGGGGATGACAGAGAATGACATGGTTGGATGGCATCACTGACTCAATGGACACAAGTTTGAGTAAACTCCAGGGAGATGGTGACAGACAGGGAGAGGCCTTGTGTGCTGCAGTCCACGGGCTCGCAAAGAGTCAGACACAACTGAGTGACTGAATTGAACTGAAAGGCTAGAAAACTAGGACACAAATAGGAGAGTTAGTGCGAAAACAGCCTAACCAGGGAAGTGGATGTTAATCTCAATAGTTAACATTTACCCAGTGCTTACTAGGTGTGTCTTTTTAGACATGTCTATGCAGATTCTTGTTTAGTCTTCCTAATATCACTGCTATGAGCTGGCACTATTATAGCCCCTATTTTACAGAGGAGGAAACAGGCTTCAAATGTAATAGGATGGTAAAGAAATTTAGGAAACTAAATGCGAGGGGTCTGTGTGCTGATGCCTACCATTATTCGTGTTTTGGTGATCCACAGTTTAACACTTGTGGTCCATTGCAGGGGCCTGGGGGTTCCATCCCTCTTGGAGGAACTAAGTTCCCACAAGAGTAAACAGCAGGCAAAGTCAAAACCATGTGACTAGGACTTATCAGAAAGAGTGAAAGGGCACCACCTAGTGACCCTCTGGTTCAATGTATGTTTGTTTTTAGTAAGAGAACTGAACTGAACTGATTCATTGTAAAAGTCCCTGATGCTGAGAAAGATTGAGAGCAGAAGGGGAAGGGAGTCAGAGGATAAGATGGCTGGATGGCATCACCGATGCAATGAACGTGAACATGGGAAAACTCCAGGAGATGGTGAGAGATCAGGGAGACCTGGTGTGCTGCAGTCCATGGGGTCTCAAAGAGTCAGACACGACTGGCAACTGACCAACAACAAATTAAAGACACACAGACAAACAATACAACACTGATGAACTACCGCACAGCTTAAGAGCCTTAAAATTTTCACTTATGGTAAATAAATACAAGCACACTGATTAAAAATCAAAATGATCAGAAGGGTATATATGCAGTGAAATGTCAGCCTTCCTATCCCCTGGCTACCCAGTTCTCCCCAAACACACCAGTTTGTTATGTGCCCTTGCAGACACAGTATGTTTCAATATTTTTTACACAAAATGGTAGAGTAATACAGTAGTATAACACCTCCTCCCCAAGAGGCCCACTCCCTAATGCCCAGAACCTGAGAACAGGTTATGTTACATGACAAAAAACGATTTTGCAGATGTCATTAATGTTAATAAGCATTTTAAGATGGGGAGATTATCCTGAATTATTCAGGTAGGCCAGTGTCATCATATTAATCCTTAAAGATGAGAACCTTCTTAGGCTGTAGTCAGAAGAAAAGGTGACTACGGAAGGATAGTCAGAGATGCAATGTTGCTTGCGTTGAAGATGCAGGAAGCCAAGGAATGCAGTCCGCCCCTAGAAGCTGGAAAAAAGCAAAAAATAAAAATAAAAAATTTCTTCTTAAAACCTCCAAAATGGAATGTAGCCTGGCTGACACCTGGATTTTAGCCCAATCAAGACTTGCAACTTGACTTGGATCAAGACCATCCCCAAGAAAAAGAAATGCAAAAAGGCAAAATGGCTGTCTGAGGAGGCCTTACAAATAGCTGAGAAAAGAAGAGAAGTGAAAAGCAAAGGAGAAAAGGAAAGATGTAAGCATCTGAATGCAGAGTTCCAAAGAATAGCAAGGAGAGATAAGAAACTCTTCCTCAGCAATCAATGCAAAGAAATCAAGGAAAACCATAGAATGGGAAAGACTAGAGATCTCTTCAAGAAAATTAGAGATACCAAGGGAACATTTCATGCAACACACACACACACACACACACACACAGAAGTCTCTCAGTCATGTCCGACTCTTTGTGACCCCATGGATTGTAGCCCACCAGGCTCCTCGGTCCATGGGATTTTCCAGGCATGAATACTGGAGTGGGTTGCCCTTCATGCAAAGATGGGCTTGATAAAGGACAGAAATGGTATGGACCTAACAGAAGCAGAAGATATTAAGAAGAGGTGGCAAGAATACACAGAAGAACTGTACAAAAAAGATCTTCACGATCCAGATAATCACGATGGTGTGATCACTCACCTAGAGCCAGACAGCCTGGATGCCAAAATGCTCAAAATGCTCAAAATTCTCCAAGCCAGGCTTCAGCAATACATGAACAGTGAATTTCCAGATGTTCAAGCTGGTTTTAGAAAAGGCAGAGGAACCAGAGATCAAATTGCCAACATCCTCTGGATCATCAAAAGAGCAAGAGAGTTACAGAAAAAGATCTATTTCTGCTTTATTGACTATGCCAAAGCCTTTGACTATGTGGATCACAACAAACTGTGGAAAATTCTAAAAGAGATGGGAATACCAGATCACCTGATCTGCCTCTTGAGAAACCTGTATGCAGGTCAGGAAGCAACAGTTAGAACTGGACATGGAACAACACACTGGTTCCAAATTGGGAAGGGAGGACGTCAAGGCTGTATGTTGTCACCCTGCTTATTTAACTTCTATGCAGAGTACATCATGAGAAATGCTGGGCTGGATGAAGCTCAAGCTGGAATCAAATTTGCCAGGAGAAATATCAATAATCTCAGATATCCAGATGACACCACACTTATGGCAGAAAGTGAAGAAGAACTAAAGAGCCTTTTGATGAAAGTGAAAGAGGAGAGTGAAAAAGTTGGCTTAAAGCTCAACATTGAGAAAACTAAGATCATGGCATCAGGTCCCATCTCTTCATGGCAAATAGATGGGGAAACATTGGAAACAGTGTCAGACTTTATTTTTCTGGGCTACAAAATCACTGCAGATGGTGATTGCAGCCATGAAATTAAGACACTTACCTCATGGAAGGGAAGTTATGACCAACCTAGACAGCATATTAAAAAGCAGAGACATTACTTTGTCAACAAAGGTCTGTCTAGTCAAGGCTATGGTTTTTCCAGGAGTCATGTATGGATGTGAGAGTTGGACTATAAAGCAAGCTGAGCACCGAAGAATTGATGCTTTTGAACTGTGGTGATGGAGAAGACTGTTGACAGTCCCTTGGACTGCAATGAGATCCAACCAGTCCATCCTAAAGGAGACCAGTCCTGGGTGTTCATTGGAAGGACTGATGTTGAAGCTGAAACTCCAATACTTTGGCCACCTGATGCGAAGACCTGACTCATTTGAAAAGACCCTGATATTGGGAAAGATTGAGGGCAGGAGGAGAAGGGGATGAAAGAGGATGAGATGATCAGATGGCATCACCAACTCAGTGGACATGAGTTTGGGTAAACTCTGGGAGTTGGTGATAGACAGTGAGACCTGGCGTGCTGTGGTTCATGGGGTCACAAAGAGATGGACACAACTGAGTGACTGAACTCAGACTTGCATCAGAACTGTAAGATAATAAATTTGTTTTGTATTAAGCCACTAAGTTTGCAATAAACTTCTGCAGCAGCAACAGAAACTAATATACACTCTATATGATACCATGCTTTTGAGGTAAGAGATGTACAGGCCCTGGACTGAGCAACTGCAGTTGGTCTCCTGCTGATGCTGTGAGATGCATGCCAGCAGGAGCACTGAGCCCTGACTGGATGCTTTCCTGTGGGTTTTCTGGTCAGACACATGCGCAGAGGAGGCCCTCAGTCTAGGGGAAGGACAAAAGGAGGAAAAGACACCAGCTGGAATCCATCTTGGCTGAGAGATGTGCACCCACATCAGGACCAAATAGGGGATGATTGACCGGAAAAAAATCTGGAAAACTGCGTGGGTGCAGGAGGGGCTAGAGGAGCTATCTCACGTTGAAGGTCAGGAAGGGCAGCAGTGAGGAGATACCCTTCGTCCAAGGTAAGGAGCAGCGGCTGCGCTTTGCTGGAGCAGCCGTGAAGAGATACCCCACGCCCAAGGTAAGAGAAACCCAAGTAAGATGGTAGGTGTTGCAAGAGGGCATCAGAGGGCAAACACACTGAAACCATACTCACAGAAAACTAGTTAATCTAATCACATTAGGACCACAGCCTTGTCTAACTCAATGAAACTAAGCCATGCCTGTGGGGCAACCCAAGACGGGCGGGTCATGGTGGAGAGATCTGACAGAATGTGGTCCACTGGAGAAGGGAATGGCAAACCACTTTAGTATTCTTGCCTTGAGAACCCCATGAACAGTATGAAAAGGCAAAATGATAGGATACTGAAAGAGGAACTCCCCAGGTCAGTAGGTGCCCAATACGCTACTGGAGATCAATGGAGAAATAACTCCAGAAAGAATGAAGGGATGGAGCCAAAGCAAAAAGAATACCCGGCTGTGGATGTGACTGGTGATAGAAGCAAGGTCAGATGCTGTAAAGAGCAATATTGCATACGCTACGCTAAGTCACTTCAGTCGTGTCCAACTCTGTGTGACCCCATAGACGGTAGCCTACCAGGCTCCCCCGTCCCTGGGATTCTCCAGGCAAGAACACTGGAGTGGGTTGCCATTTCTTTCTCCAATGCATGAAAGTGAAAAGTGAAAGTGAATTTGCTCAGTTGTGTCCGACTTAGCGACCCCATGGACTGCAGCCCACCAGGCTCCTCCGTCCATGGGACTTTCCAGGCAAGAGTACTGGAGTCGGGTGCCATTGCCTTCTCCAGAACCTAGAATGTTAGGTCCATGAATCAAGGCAAATTGGAAGTGGTCAAACAAGAGATGGCAAGAGTGAATGTCGACATTCTAGGAATCAGCGAACTGAAATGGACTGGAATGGGTGAATTTAACTCAGATGACCATTATATCTACTACTGCGGGCAGGAATCCCTCAGAAGAAATGGAGTAGCCATCATGGTCAACAAAAGAGTCTGAAATGCAGTACTTGGATGCAATCTCAAAAACGACAGAATGATCTCTGTTCATTTCCAAGGCAAACCATTCAATATCACAATAATCCAAGTCTATGCCCCAACCAGTAACACTGAAGAAGCTGAAGTTGAATGGTTCTATGAAGACCTACAAGACCTTTTAGAACTAACACCCAAAAAAGATGTCCTTTTCATTATAGGGGACTGGAATGCAAAAGTAGGAAGTCAAGAAACACCTGGAGTAACAGGCAAATTTGGCCTTGAAATATGGAATGAAGCAGGGCAAAGACTAATAGAGTTTTGCCAAGAAAATGCACTGGTCACAGCAAACACCCTCTTCCAACACAAGAGAAGACTCTATACATGGACATCACCAGATGGTCAACACTGAAATCAGATTGATTATATTCTTTGCAGCCAAAGATGGAGAAGCTCTATACAGTCAGCAAAAACAAGACCAGGAGCTGACTGTGGCTCAGACCATGAACTCCTTATTGCCAAATTCAGACTTAAATTGAAGAAAGTAGGGAAAACCACTAGACCATTCAGGTATGACCTAAATCAAATCCCTTATAATTATACAGTGGAAGTGAGAAATAGATTTAAGGACCTAGATCTGATAGATAGAGTGCCTGATGAACTATGGAATGAGGTTCGTGACATTGTACAGGAGACAGGGGTCAAGACCATACCCATGGAAAAGAAATGCAAAAAAGCAAAATGGCTGTCTGGGGAGGTCTTACAAATAGCTGTGAAAAGAAGAGAAGCAAAAAGCAAAGGAGAAAAGGAAAGATATAAACATCTGAATGCAGAGTTCCAAAGAATAGCAAGAAGAGATAGGAAAGCCTTCTTCAGCGATCAATGCAAAGAAACAGAGGAAAACAGCAGAATGGGAAAGACTAGAGATCTCTTCAAGAAAATTAGAGATAGCAAAGGAACATTTCATGCAAAGATGGGCTCGATAAAGGACAGAAATGGTATGGACCTAACAGAAGCAGAAGATATTAAGAAGAGATGGCAAGAATACACGGAAGAACTGTACAAAAAAGATCTTCATGACCCAGATAATCACGATGGTGTGATCACTCACCTAAAGCCAGACATCCTGGAATGTGAAGTCAAGTGGGCCTTAGAAAGCATCACTACAAACAAAGCTAGTGGAGGTGATGGAATTCCAGTTGAGCTATTCCAAATCCTGAAAGATGATGCTGTGAAAGTGCTGCACTCAATATACCAGGAAATTTGGAAAACTCAGCAGTGGCCACAGGACTGGAAAAGGTCAGTTTTCATTCCAATCCCAAAGAAAGGCAATGCCAAAGAATGCTCAAACTACCGCACAATTGCACTCATCTCACACACTAGTAAGTAATGCTCAAAATTCTCCAAGCCAGGCTTCAGCAATATGTGAACTGTGAACTTCCTGATGTTCCAGCTGGTTTTAGAAAAGGCAGAGGAACCAGAGATCAAATTGCCAACATCCGCTGGATCATCGAAAAAGCAAGACAGTTCCAGAAAAACATCTATTTCTGCTTTATTGACTATGCCAAAGCCTTTGACTGTGTGGATCACAATAAACCGTGGACAATTCTGAAAGAGATGGGAATACCAGACCACCTGATCTGCCGCTTGAGAAATCTGTATGCAGGTCAGGAAGCAACAGTTAGAACTGGACATGGAACAACAGACTGGTTCCAAATAGGAAAAGGAGTATGTCAAGGCTGTATATTGTCACCCTGCTTATTTAACTTCTATGCAGAGTACATCATGAGAAACGCTGGACTGGAAGAAACACAAGCTGGAATCAAGATTGCTGGGAGAAATATCAATAACCTCAGATATGCAGATGACACCACCCTTATGGCAGAAAGTGAAGAGGAACTCAAAAGCCTCTTGATGAAAGTGAAAGTGGAGAGTGAAAAAGTTGGCTTAAAGCTCAACGTTCAGAAAACGAAGATCATGGCATCCGGTCCCATCACTTCATGGGAAATAGATGGGGAAACAGTGCAAACAGTGTCAAACTTTATTTTTTTGGGCTCCAAAATCACTGCAGATGGTGACTGCAGCCATGAAATTAAAAGACGCTTACTCCTTGGAAGGAAAGTTATGACCAACCTAGATAGCATATTCAAAAGCAGAGACATTACTTTGCCAACAAAGGTCCGGCTAGTCAAGGCTATGGTTTTTCCTGTGGTCATGTATGGATGTGAGAGTTGGACTGTGAAGAAGGCTGAGCACCGAAGAATTGATGCTTTGGAACTGTGGTGTTGGAGAAGACTCTTGAGAGTCCCTTGGACTGCAAGGAGATCCAACCAGTCCATTCTGAAGGAGATCAGCCCTGGGATTTCTTTGGAAGGAATGATGCTAAAGCTGAAACTCCAGTACTTTGGCCACCTGATGTGAAGAGTTGACTCATTGGAAAAGACTCTGATGCTGGGAGGGATTGGGAGCAAGAGGAGAAGGGGATGAGAGAGGATGAGATGGCTGGATAGCATCACTGACTCAATGGACGTGAGTCTGGGTGAACTCCGGGAGTTGGTGATGGACAGGGAGGCCTGGCGTGCTGCAGTTCATGGGGTGGCAAAGAGTCGGACACGACTGAGCCACTGATCTGATGTGATCTGATCTGCCCTAAAGTATGCAACCTAAGCCACCCCTATGCGACACAACTCATTCCAGGTTTGCCTATGTGCTCTTTCACATGGATTTTGTTTTTTCTACATGTATTTTTCTTGTAACAAACACTTTTACCTTTTTCACAATCTTGGTCTCTTTGTTGAATTCCTTCTTCAGAGGAGACAAGAACTGAGTCCTTCTTCCAGCTTTTCATTGCCAGAATTACTTTTCTCGTTTAATATATATTGAAGTCTCTTCTCTTTTACTACCTTTAAAGCTGCTGTATTCTTTTTGAGACATTCCCTGCTGACTCAGATGGTAAGGAATCTGCCTGTAACGCAGGAGACCCCGGTTCTATCCCTGGGTCAGGAAGATCCCCTGGAGAAAGAAATGACAAACCACTCCAGTATTCTTGCCTGGAGAATTCCACATATCTCTTTTTCAGTTCAGATCAGTTCAGTTGCTCGGTCGTGTCTGACTCTTTGTGACCCCACGGACTGCAGTACACCAGGCCTCCCTGTCCATCACTAACTCCTGGAGCTTGCTCAAACTCATGTCCATAGAATTGGTGATACCATCCAACCATCTTATCCCCTCTGCCATCCCCTTCTCCTCCTGCCTTTAATCTTTGCCAAAATCAGGGTCGTTTTCAATGAGTCTGTTCTTCCCATTAGGTGACCAAAGTATTGGAGCTTTAGCTTCAACATCAGTCCTTCCAATGAAAACCCAGGACTGATCTCCTTTAGGATGGACTGGTTGGATTTCCTTGCAGTCCAAGGGACTCTCAAGAGTCTTCTCCAACACCACGATTCAAAAGCATCAATTCTTCAGCACTCAGATTTCTTTATAGTCCAACTCTCACATCCATACATGACTACTGGAAAAACCACAGTTTTGACTAGATGGACATTCGTCAGCAAAGTAATGTCTCTGCTTTTCAATATGTTGTCTAAGTTGGTCATAGCTTTTCTTCCAAGGAACAAGCGTCTTTTCATTTCATGGCTGCAGTCACCATCTACAGTGATTTTGGAGCCCCCAAAAATAAAGTCTGTCACTGTTTCCATTGTTTCCCTGAGGCCCACTTGACTTTGCATTCTAGGATGTCTGGCTCTAGGTGAGTGATCACACCATCACAACTATCTGGGTCATAAAGATCTTTTTTGTACAGTTCTTCTGTGTATTCTTGCCACCTCTTCTTAATATCTTCTGCTTCTGTTAGGTCTATATCATTTCTGTCATTTATTCAGCCCATCTTTGCATGAAATGTTCCCTTGGTATCTCTAATTTTCTTGAAGAGATCTCTAGTCTTTCCCATTCTATTGTTTTCCTCTGTTTCTTTGTGTTGATCACTGAGGAAGGCTTTCTTATTTCTCCTTGCTATTCTTTGGAACTCCGCATTCAGATGGGTATATCGTTCCTTTTATCCTTTGCCTTTCGATTCTCTTCTTTCTCAGCTATTTGTAAGGCCTCCTCAGACAACCATTTTGCCTTTTTGCATTTCTTTTTCTTGGGGATGGTCTTGATCACTGCCTCCTGTACAATGTCACAAACCTCCATCCATAGTTCTTCAGGCACTCTGTCTATCAGATCTAATCCCTTGAATCTATTTGTCACTTCTACTGTATAGTCAGTAAGGGATTTGATTTAGGTCATACCTGAATGGTCTTAGTGGTTTTCCTTACTTTCTTCAATTTAAGTCTGAATTTGCCAATAAGGAGTTCATGATCTGAGCCACAGTCAGCTCCTAGTCTTGTTTTTGCTGACTGTATAGAACTTCTATACAGCTTATTCCATACTAGTCAGTATAATTTTGTTTCAAAATAATGATGCAGTCATTCTTAAAGCATGTGTAGATATTACCCTGTAACTGTGTAATTCTTCAGGATTCAAGTTATAAGACTGACTAGTGATTGCTAGTATACAATTGCTAAACTCCTTTTCAAAAGTTGAATTTTTGCCTTAAATGCACAAACTTTTAAAATATATGTATACATGCAAAGTAAACCAAAATCTCCGAAACAAAGATCTGATTGAAAGGAAGAGGCATTGATTTGGAATTTGTTAGGACTGCAGCCAGGAGATATAGACTCAAGAAGTACTTGACTTGTGTGCTTATAAAGGCAAAAATTGTAAGGCTGCAGTTACATAAGTCATTCATTAAGAATTATGATTGGAGCTGGGAAAAAAAAATACAGGTGCTTGTTAATCAAGGATTGGTTTGGGTCTGAAATGGTTACAAAAATGCAAGGGGAAACCTTGAGACAAAACTGCAGCTAGCAGATGTACCCGTGATTTGATGCTGTTCAGAAAGTTTCATTTCTCAGTGTTGCAGTGATATGTTTGAGCCCAGATGCTCAAAGGTTGCCCAACCCCATTTTGGTTGCGTGAACTGTGATTTCTCCACTATGACTCCCATCTGTCATCAACAAATAGATATAGAATGTATTTTCAGTACTTCCCTGGTGGTCCAGCAGTGAGGACTCCAAGCTTCCCATGTGGAGGGCATGGGTTCAAGTAATCCCTTGTTGAGGAAGTTCCACATGCCACGCAGGAGAAAAAAAAAATTCTTCAGGTTTAGTGTTCAAATGTTTAAAAAGGTGCAGGGGGAGCAGAGTTCACCTAATCTTTAACTAATGATCGACTCAAATTATTTTGGGACTGTCAGTCTGGGGAGTCAGATAACTTTCCCCCTGGTAGTACTGAGCCAAGCCTGTTCCATGATCCCTGACCCCTATTCATACTCTTTGTAGTCTCCTCCCACACAGGACCAGAACTGGTCTGTGTGACCAGTAGCCATGGCAAAGTAAAATTATGTAATTTATGAAACTAGGTCATAAAAGACCTCACTTCATAGCAAATAAATGGGGGAGAAACAATGGAAACAGTGACAGACTTTATTTTCTTGGGCTCCAAAATCCCTACGGACAGTGACTACAGCCACAAAATTAAAAGATGATTGCTCCTTGGAAGAAAAGCTATGACAAATCTAGGCAGCATATTAAAAAGCAGAGACATAACTTTGCCAACAAAGGTTTGTATAGTCAAAGCTCTGGTTTTTTCAGTAGTCATGTATGGATGTGAGATTCAGACCATAAAGAAGGTTGGGCACCAAAGAACTGATGCTTTTGAACAGAGGTGCTGGAGAAGACTCTTGAGAGTCCCTTGGACAGCAAGGAGATCAAACCAGTCCATCCTAAAGGAAATTAAACTTGAATATTCATTGGAAGGACTAAGGCTGAAGCTGAAGCTCCAAAACTCTGGCCACCTAATGTGAAGAACTGACTCACTGGATAAGACCCTGATGCTGGGAAAGATTGAAGGCAGGAGTTGGGGGCAGCAGAGGGTGAGATGGTTGAGTTGGGGGTAGCAGAGGGTGAGATGGTTGGATGGCATGACCAACAAAATGGACAAGAGTGTGTGCAAACTCCGGGAGATGGTGAAGGACCAAGGAAGGCTGGTGAGCTGTAGTCCATGGGGTTGCAAAGAGTTGGACACAACTGAGCAGCTGAACAACAACAACAAAAGATACTTAGGCTTCTGTCTTTCTCACCGTCCCCTGGATCAGTCACTCTGGAGGAAGCCAGCAGCTACATCTTGAGGATGCCCAAGGAGCCTGCAGAAAGGTCTACTTGGCTAAGAAGTGAAGCCTCCAACTAAGAACCATATGAGCCAACAACCTTGGGAGGGATCCTCCAGCTGAGGTCAGGCCTTTAGAAGATGCACCCCAGCTGGCATCTTGACTGCAACCTCATGAGCCTTGAGCCAGAACTACCCAGCTAAGCCATTACCAAATTCCTCAACTATGGAAACTATGGGAACACAAATGTGTCTTGATTTAATCACTAGGTTTGAGTAATTTGTTACAGAGCAAAAAGTTACTAATACACAGCTTTAATTTTAAAAACGAAATTGGCTACAGGGATCTGTATCTGAAGATATCTGTTTAGATGAGCTTCACAGGTGGCTCAGTATTAAAGAATCCACCTGCCAAGCAGGAGACCTGGGTTCGATCCCCGAGTTGGGAAGATCCCCTGGAGAATAAAACGGCAACCCACTCCAGCATTCTTGCCTGGGAAATCTTATGAACAGAGGACACTGGCGGGCTACAGTCCATGGGGTTGCAAAAGAGTTGGACACGACTTAGTGACTAAATAACAACAAAAATAAATTACTTGAGGAATTGAAGATTTTCACAGCTTCACAAATTGGATATTCAAAACATAGTTCACATCAATCATTTCTTAGCACTGTAAAACAAATTTTTTAATTAAACATATGAAAAAATAGAATGTTGAAATGTTTTACTTGGTTAAAATTCTGAAAGTTTGACAATTTTTATAACTGTTTATAATTTTTAAAAACTGACTTCTAAAGTCATAGTCTATAATACCTATTGCATCAATTTTATTACGCTCAATACCTTTAGGAATAAACATTTCTATGAACAAAAAATTCATTATAAAATCCCATCAAAAACCACACTTGCTAAATGAATAGTTCAAAACCCAATAGGATACTACAATACAAATAAACCTTGAAACATAATGTTAAGTGGAAGAAGTTACTCCCAAAAGAGCACATATCTTATTATTCCATTCATATGAAATGTTCCACATAAGCACAACTACAGACAGAAAATAGGTCAGTGGTGGCCTAGGGCTGGGGGGAAAGGATGTAATTCCTAATGGGTATGGGATATTGGGGGGTCATGAAGCTGTTACAAAACTGTGGTGATGGTTGCACAATTCCTTGAACACATTAAAACCACTGAATTGTATGCTTTATATGGGTGCATTGTTCAGTATGTGAATTACCACTTAATAAAGCTGGGGGTTTTTTAAAGGGAAGATTCAAAGGATGAGATGCCCAATAGCAGAAGATAAATATATCTTCTGACAGCAGCACAAAGATTCTTTCTCAAGGAATATAAAGTCTCTGGAAAATGATTGCTAAAGAATCTTCTCTTCTGTAGAGCTCTGGTAACTGGGAATACCCATCATCAGCTAAAACAGAGAGGAGCAGAAAGCAGTGAGACAGCTGTGAACGCACATCAATGTGGCTCCCAAGATGCTTTCAAGTCATCTTTCAAAAGGGGCCCCCAAGCTTAGCTCTACAATATAGCAAACTGCCTGGTATAATAAAATCAGTTGCATTGTTAAATGCTGAGAGCAGGAACTCCATTAAAGATTAGCTATCATTTTTTTAAAAGCCAAGAAGGGAGGGAAGGAAAAAATGTTCTAACAAACCAATGAAGCTCTAGTTTGAGACATTTAATATCAGGTAACAAATAACAAAAGATATTACATACACTTTCTATGATAGAAAAAAGTATGACTATAAAAGCAAATTACAGCAAAACTCAATGTGTAAATTGTAGGCAAGAATCCTTATTTGTGATAAGGGTTGATCAAAACTAAGGCACTGATTATACTAATTGAATCCACAGAAAGGTTAAAGATACTGTGGTAGGTTGGATAGTGGCTGCACAAAACTCATGTCCACCCTCCACTTCAGAATGTGACTCTATTTGTAACTAGTGTTTTTACAGATGTAATTAGTTTCAGTGAGGTCACACTGGGTTAGGGCATGTCCTAAATCCAATGAGTGGAGTCCTCAGAAGAAGAGGACAGGACACACAGAGATACGTGGGAAAGAAGGCCACGACAGGATGGGGACAGGGATGAGAGCGATCCAGGCCACAAGCCAAGGAATTCTAAGGAGTGCTGCCAACCACCAGAAGCTGGAGGAGACCAGGAAGGATTCTTTACTACAGCTTGGGAGGGACTAGGGCCCTGACAACACCTTGAGACAGGTCTTCTGGCCTCCATAAACGTGATAAAATTAATTCCTGTTGTTTAAAGCCACGCAGTTGGTGGTGCTTCATTATGAGACCACAGGGAACAGATACAGTTGCCATGAAGTGTAGCCACCAGACCACCAGAG
Organism: Bos indicus x Bos taurus; assembly: GCF_003369695.1. Classification (NCBI taxonomy): domain Eukaryota; kingdom Metazoa; phylum Chordata; class Mammalia; order Artiodactyla; family Bovidae; genus Bos; species Bos indicus x Bos taurus. The sequence continues at coordinate 147,782,551 of NC_040076.1, forward strand.
GGCACTGTCTACCACCAAACGTGGACCCAACATACTTCACCAGGTTTATAGAGAAACACATCAAGTGTTAACTTGAACACTTGTACCTTTCCAATAATGGTAAGCAAGTTAAAATGTATCCTTTAAATAATTTACAACTTTAATCAACTTTCTGGATAGCCTGTGACCTTTCCAAGAACTTGACTGGGAGCTGCTTTTCAAGAACATCCTTGTTTGGCAGTCATTTCATGTCCCAGGAGGTTATCTGTAGGACAAATTTCACCAATAATTTCCCTTTCAGGAAGAGATGCGTATTTTAAATTTCCATAGACAGGGTCTAATTCTTCTCCAAGAAAGAACACTAAATTACATACTCACTAGAATTGCACAAAATTGACTGGTTTTCCAGTATTTCCAATATTTTCCAGTATTTCCTCGGCAATACTGATCTAGAACCAGCAGTGACATGCACCCAAAGAACAGGACTAAGGGCCTGAGACCCACATTTCTCAGCTCTGGTACTTCACCAGCCTGATGGTACTAAAGATCCCCAGCCTCCGTAAACGCTTCTCCAGCCAGGCATTGGCACAACTGATTTCTTTTGGAGAAAGGCCTAGAGCTCAGCCTTTCCAACACCACACAGGACTGGCTCACACACCTCTGCGGGGAGATGGTGTTGCTCCAAATTAACGATGTTTACAATAAACATCACCCTTCTCCCTGGTTCACTGTGAACACAGAGGCCAGAAGCCAATGCCAGGGCACCAAAGGGACAGGCACCGCGGTGGTGACTCAAGAACAGCCCTCTCACCGTGCACACGCATTTGACTAATATCTGACAGGAATCTTCACCAGAGAAAACAGTCTCTTCTATATATGGTGCTGGGAAAATTGATTATCACATGTTTAAAGAAATGAAACTACACTCTTATCTTCTACCACTCAAACATTAACTCAAATGAATTAAAGACTTAAATGTTAGACTAGTAACCATAAAACTGCTAGGACAAAACACAGGGAAAACCTCCTTAAAATGGGTCTTGACAATGATTTTGTTGGATTTGAAACCAAAATCACAAAGCAACAACAACCAAAAAAAGAAAACAACAAGTGGACTTGTTTCAAACTGAAAGCTTTTGCACAGCAAAATAAACCATCAACAAAATAAAAGGAAAACCTACTAAATAGAAAAAAAAGATTTGGAAATCATGTAGCTTATAAGGGATTAATATCCAAAAATATATAAAGAATTCATACAACTCAATAGCAAAAAACAATTCAAGGTTTAAATGGTTAAAAGACCTGAATGGACCTTTTTTTTTTTTCTTTTTAAGACATACAAATAACCAACAGGTTCATGGGAGGTGCTCAACAACATGAATTACCAGGAAACTACAACTCAAAATCGTGAAATATTGCCTCTCACCTGTTAGGATGACTGTTATCAAAAAGACAAGAGATAACAAAAGCCCGAGAGGCTGTGGAGAAGAGGGAACTCATACCCTACTGGTACAACTATGGAAAAAAGTATAAAGTTTCCTTTAAATTAAAAATAGCTCTAGCATATGATTCAGCAATTCTACTTCTCATCAATAGAAAATAGAAATAGAAAAACTTTGTAGCTATATAAAGTGATAAGCTGTTAACCATATTTAGTGTGGTGATCATTTTCAATATACATATATCAGATCTTGCAGGAAACCTTAAACTTACACTATATCTCCATTATATCTCAATACAGCTGGGAAAAAATCATGACCCTCCAAAATGGTTTAATAGGAATATGACAGGAATGGATCTCCTGGTGGCTCTGACATTGGTACCAGTCAAGACAGTAATGTAGTGGAGAAATCATTAAACTGGTAATTTGAAGACTTGCTTCCAGTTCAGGGAGATACAAGCAGTGTCAACATTCAGAGGCCTTAATTTCCTCATGTGCAAAAAACTGGTTTGGACCAAGTGATTTCTAGATCCTAGCAAGTATTCTACTTCAAGAACAAAATATAATGAACACATCCATGTTCATTGCAGGGTTATTCACAAAAACCAAGAGTTGGAATCAACCTAAGTATCCACTGACAGTTAAACAGATAAAGAAAGTGTGGTCTCTACATACTGTGGAATATTACTCAGCCTTAAAAAAGGAAATCCTATCATACACTAAAACCTGGGTGATCCTTGAGGGCACTAGGTTAAATGAAATAAGCCAGTCATACAAAGAAATACTTAGATTCCACTTTGTGAAGTATCTAAAGTGGTCAAATTCATAAAAACAAGTAGAATGTGGTTACCAGAGTCTGGAAAAGGGGAATAGGAAGTTGTTGGCTAAGGGGTATAGATTTCTTCCAGTTACGCACCTTGAAAAAGTGCTAGAATCTGTTCCACAGTAATCTGTTCCACAGTAATCGGCATATAGTTAACACTGCTGGACTGGACATTTAAATGGTGAAGATGGTATATTTTATGTTCTGTGTTCCTCACTGCCATAAAGAATAGGCGTCCCACACCTGCTTGCCCTGCCTTCTCCCTGCTGGTCAAGCCCTGCAGGGACTACGATGGCTCAGCACTCAGACACCCAGCACAGGGGAGAGGAGGGTGAAGTTGCAGGAAGTCGAGGAGCATTGCCTGCGTTATCCAGCCCAAGTGTGTGTGCCCAACGCACAGTGACACAAAACAGCACCAAAACATCAGAGTCTGGAGCCAAGAAAGGATAACGGCAGGGCCATGCAAGGAGATGGGTGTCTCACATCCTGATATCTCTGAACTTCTGAAAGGTTTCAGCAAAGGCCTTTTATAGGAAAGTTGAGGGAGGGGCCTGATTGCAAACTTCTTGGATCTTTGTCCTTGAGGTCAGGTAAGGGTCAGGTCACAATGTACCTGTAAACCTCCACCAAAACAAATGTCATTCTCTGTCCTGACAAGAAGGGGCAAGGCCTCAAGGCTCAACCTTTGCCCTCCTGGGTATAGGCCTGGCTAAGAGGCGGGGGTCCCTGGCCCAGTACCCAGTCTGGGTCTTCCTACCAGTGCCCAGGCCCAGCTAGGAGGCAGATCTCAGATGGCAGTGCCCTCAGAATGGGTCCCCAGACCCTGAACAGCTGTCATTACAGAAGGGACAGGTGCCCTCAGCTGTTCACTGAAACTGGAAAGAAGCAATTGTACACGATCAATAGGAACAAACACACATTGCAGCAAATACCAGTCAGGTTGGTTTCCTGCTCACAACAACTGCCCTTCCTAGAGAATAGCCCCAACCACAGAGGTGGACCTGAAGTAATGATGTGCAAAGTCCTTGCAACATAACCCTGACCTCTGGCCTCCTGGGGTAGACACTGAGCTAAGCTGTCACAGGTTTTGAAACTGAATGGAGAGACTGAAACTGTTTGAAGCTGTCACCTTCTTGGCCGTGGCATTTACTCCAGTTGTGAGGTCTCCACGACTGTGACCCGCGGAGATGGCCCCCCACTATGAGGTCACAGATGTGGAGATGGCGGAGAGGTTCTCTGCTTCTTCAAGGTCTGTGCCCAGCCAGTGAGCTCTGTAGGACACAGCCCTAAGGCTGTCCCCACTGCCCCAAGGTCAGGGGGCCTGGAGAGCCCCAGGGAGAAAGCCCAGACCTGCCTCTGTCCTGACAAGAAAGGACCAGGTCCCACCACACAACCGTCACCCTCCGAAGTCCCGGTCCTGGCTAAAAGGAGGCAGAGTTCCGTGGGCAGCTCCCTCAGGGCCAGGTTCCCAACCCTGCCCAGCCATCATCTCTGAGGGAGCCAAGAGCCCAGGACCCAACTGGCCCTCAGGCTCCTCAGGCCAAGCCCCTCAAACTGCATCCTATGAGTCCTGCTGCTGCCATTACATCACAAGGGGGCAATAAGGAAGAGGTTTATGAACCACTCAAGGTCTGGGCCCGGCCAGAGAGTGGCCTTGGCGAGGGCTCTGGAACCCTGCAGGAAACAGCCCCGAGCCTGTTCCCTGGGCCCCCCAGCTCACCCACTGGCCAGGTGAGCTGGTGGGTCCTGGAGAGAAGACCAGGATTCCCCTCGTACCTCACTCTCCACCTGAGGACCACCGCTGGGAAAACCACAGACTGTTGGCTGAAGGCACACAATAGGTGCTTCCTTGACGGTTGCTTGCTTGGAGTGAGTGGCCCACTGTGGCAGCCAACCAATGGCTGAGGAGGCCCACTAACGGTCACCCATTGACAGTTGCTCACTTGGGGGCGGGGCCCACTGTGGCAGCCAACCAATGGCTGAGCAGGCCCACTCACGGTCACCCATTGGCCGTTGCTTGTTGGGGGAGGGGGTGCACTGTGGGGCCACCAACGGCTGAGTAGGCCCACTAACTGTTGCCCACTGACGGTTGCTCACTTGGGGGGAGGGGCCCACTGTGGCAGCCAACCAATGGGGAGCGACTAGTAAGGGTCTCGGGGTCACCTAACCTGGTAACAGGTTTGGGGGCTTAATGGAGTGCAACTATGGCCACATCTAAGGGCTGCCTATGGTCCGCCACGCTGTATTGCAGAACCTGCAGTACAGGTTGCTTGAAGTAGCAACTCATTCTTGCTTCTAAAAAGAAAACGGGCCCCGTTCCTGCCCGGGGTTGGCTGTCAGCAAGCCAGATACTCTGAGCATTACAGCGTCAATAGCACTTCCTCTAAGGAAGGATGAGAGACTGGGTTTCCTGTCTCCATCTCTGCCTATGAGATCATCTGCCTCCCGTAAAGAAACGTTGGTTGAGACATGACTGTCTAGCTCCAATCTTGTCATACAGGAGGACCTCAATAATGGTGTAAGATGACCATCTGTCTCCCCGGTAGAGAATATAATAACAGCAGACATTCAGTGTCCCCACTTGCCACGACTGCTCTAAGCATTTTTGTAGTATTAACTCATGTCATCCTCACCACAGTTATAAGAGGAAAGCACGATAATTATTCCCATTTTACAAACAAGCAAACTGAGGCATGAAGACATAGAGAGCCTACCCCAAGGAGCCACTAAGGAGCTGAACCAGGAGCAGCTCCATGCAGGCTCCCCCTGCCTGTTGACTCCAGTTCACATGTCTGGGGCCTAACAGGTGCTCGTATATTCACTGGCGGATGCAGATGAATGAATGCTGCAGACAGTCAGTGCCCAGGTGACGACACACCTTGCGAAGGACAAGAACCCTGAGCACATCACGCTGCTGGCATATCATGTCACTTTGGTTTGAACCCTAATGATTTAGGAAATACAGAAGAACCCACCAAGCAAGAGCAAAATCAGTTTAAATGGAATCACAATTATACATAAAAAAACCCAGAACCTATAACTTCTGACCCGGTGTGCAGGGTGGTTTAGATGGTGGGAATTTGGATCCGGCACAATAGCCTATGCATCACTTTTGCTCAGATCCGCCAACCAGGTCATGAGTCAGAGGGTGTCCTGCAGCCTTTTCCCTTTAATTCATTTCTCCTCCACCCTTAGGAAGGTATCCAAGTTTTTTTTTTTTCAAACCAGGCTTTTTCTTAAGATTTGTCACAATTTAAATCCTTCACTAGGTGTAAGTGAAGGGTGTTTTCACCCCACCCAGAAGATAAGGGAAGAATCGTCCATTTTAAGTGTGTATTTTCTGATTGCTGCTATAACAAATTGCCACACATTTAATGTTTTAAAGCAACACAAATTAATCAACTTACAATTTTGGAGGTTGGTAGCCCTAAAAATCAGCATGTCAACAGTGTTGTGTTCTGTCTGAAGGCTCTAGAGGAGAACCCATCTCCTTGCTTTTTACAAGTTCTGGAGGTTACCTGCGTCCCTGGGTCTTCACCATCTTCAAAGCCAGCAATGCTGCTGCTGCTGCTAAGTCACTACAGTCATGTCTGCAATGCAAGCATTGTCAAATCAGTCTCAGTCTTTCTCCATGCCTCTCTTGGCTTTTATCTCACATCTCATTGTGCCTCTGACCTTCCTGCTTACCTCTCATAAAGAGATTTGGGATTACATTGGGCCCACCAAGAAGGAATATCATCTCATCTCAAGATCCTCAGTTTAATCACATTTGCAAAGTCCCTTTTTCCATACAAAGGGACATCCACAGGTTCTGTGATTAGGACCTGATGTCTAGGAAGGGGGAGGGGACAATCACCTGTGCCATTTCCAAACCCTGTCTCCTCTTTTTTCTCAAAATCTTCAGCCGTTTTTTGAAGATTATGTCACTTTTAACCAATTGAAACTCCTTATTATGTAACCCAGTGATTCCTAAAGTTTGCTACACATTGGAATCAGCTTTCGAAACTCCCAGTGCTTGGGTTACACCCAAGCACAATTAAATCACAATGGGAAAAGAGCCAAACATGAGCATTTTTTTTAAAATAATATCCCCAGGGAATTCTAACATGAAAAATTGGAAATGACTGCTGTAAATAACGTGTGTGTATGTGTGCATGCGTGCTCAGAAGTGTCTGACTCTTTGTGACTCCATGGACTGTAGCCCACCAGGCTTCTCTCTCCATGGAATTTTCCAGTCTGAATACAGGAGTGGCATGCCATTTCATGGGATCTTCCTGACCCAGGGATCGAACCCCCTCATCTTACATCTCCTGCACTGGCAGGCAGCTTCCTTACCACTGTGCCACCTGGGAAGCCCCTACTATGAGCAACAAACTCTCTCCAAACCACCCCAGACCCCCTTTCATTGACCTGCTACATAATTTGAGGGCTAGTGCGAAATGAAGATGTGGGAACTCTTGTTTCTTTAAAAAAAAAAAAAAGTCTTAGGACAGAAACAGCCAAAGGCACAGACCTTGAGACCAGCACATTATTGAGTATTTTCTTCCCTCCACACTTCTTCTCTCTGAGGAGCTCAGTAGACATGTGACGGTTCCATCCAGTATCTGGCTTCTCAGTTCCTTGACTTCTAAACACCAACACAAGTCCCTGTGCCCTCTTCACCTGGTTCATCTGTACAGCCCCTGAGATCTCGATCTCAAAGCACCCCACGCTGACCCCCAGGACCCAACTTGGCTCCAGGCTACAAGCTTGCCTCCAGGGAGGTCCTGTCCTCAGAGGCCTCTGTTCCGTCAGCCCTACTGTTCTTCACCAGAGTCTCCAAACCTCTGGTGTCCTCTCCTCTGTCCTCGGAGGCCATAGCCCTACACTATGCTTCTTGCCTTGCAAACATCTCTCCCTGTGTTATGGGGGCCTGACGAAACACCACTCTCCAACTTTGCAGCTGCACTAGTGGGTGGATGATGCTGGGAGGAAATTGGAAGGGGCTGGTTGGGCTGTCTTGACATTTATGACTGCAGGTCTCAAATGGGCCCCCAACTCTGCTCACCAACGCTGCCTAATTCCCTAATAAATTTACTTTCCTGTTCTGCAAGATGGCTACACTTCCCTCAAGTCTCCCCAAAGAATTTTGCTTGTTAACAACCTCAAATCATTCATCCTTCAAAGGGAAAATAGTGCCCCCAGGAGAGCCACCCAACATCCTACAACTAGACCCCCACAAACGGCCTTCCCTGTCACAGGAGGTGTCCTGATTCCAAGGCCAAGTCCCCGTCTGAGCCCTAGGACCCATCTGCACTCACCTTCCCACACAGTTTGTTCTTGAATTATTCACTTTGTCTCTGTCACCTATTTTTACCTCTTTTCGAGATAATTCCTATTGCATAAAAATGCTTTTCTCTCTCTCTCCTAGCTTAAAAAAAAACTCCTTTAAAAGAATTCAAGTCATACAAAACATGTTCTCCATCTACAACAGAATTAAGAAATCAGTAACAGCAAGGTATCTGGAAAATCCCCAAGTAGTTGGAAGCTAAAAAAAAATACTTCTAAATACCCTTGGTCAAAGAATATATCAAAAAGTAAATTAGAAGTTACCTATTTTATTTTTATTTTTTTGGCTGCACTGCATAGTTTATGGAATCTTAGTTCCCCAACCAGGGATTGAACCTGGGCCCTTGGTAGTGAAAGCACAGAGTCCTAACCACTGGACTGCCAGGGAACTCTAGAATTATTTTAAACTGGTTGAAAGTGAAAGCACAATGTATCTGTGTTTATGGGATGGCACTAACATAGTATTAAAAGGGAAATTAATAACCCTTAATGTCTATATTATAAAAGAAGAAAGATTTCAAATCCATGATCTCAGCTTCCATAGTTAAAACTCAAAAACCAAAACAAACAAAAAGAAGCACAACACAAACCAACTAGGAAAACGAGCCAATAAAACCCCAAATGAGAAGAGAAGAAATAGACATTAGAAAAGAAACATAACCAGAAAAAATAGAGAAAAAATCAATGAAATCAAAAGCTTCTTCCTTAAGTAAATGAATAGTTCTAACCAGATAGATCAGGAAAAAAAAAATACGAAAGACAGAAACTGCCAATATCAGGAGTGAGAGAAGTGGCATTTCTATGGATATTACAAGATTAATAAAGGCATATTATGAATGACTTCATGACAGAATCAATAACCTAGATAAAATATACAAACGTTTTGGAAAACATGAATTAAGCTCTCAAGAAGAAGTAGAAAACCTGAGTAGCCCTACCTTTTGAAAAGAGAGATCCAAATAATCTTTAGGGGAAAATGAAAATAATTGCTGAGCCACAGCAGGTGCCCACCTTCTGACCTCACTTGTTGATTTGATGAAGAAAGTGCTGTCAAGGTGACAGGCTTGGGTAGCTGAGCCAAGCTGTGCTTGGGAAAAGCTCAGTCATGAAATCACTGCTCTCCATAAACCTGAAAGTCACCAATCAAACGCACTCGGATCACACTAAAAAGAGTGGGTTGAAGAGTTCTAATTGCTTGTCCACACTGTGACACATCTTTAGGGATTCATTTTCAGTTAAATTTTGTGGGCACAGAGATTTCACTGGGAGAAATTATATATATATATCTATATTAATATATATGCTGCTGCTGCTAAGTCGCTTCAGTCGTGTCCGACTCTGTGCGACCCCAAGGACTGCAGCCTACCAGGCCTCACCGTCCCTGGGATTCTTCAGGCAAGAACACTGGAGTGGGTTGCCATTTCCTTCTCCAATGCATGAAAGTGGAAAGCGAAAGTGAAGTCGCTCAGTCTCCTCTGACTCTTAGCAACCCCATGGACTGCAGCCTATCAGGCTCCTCCATCCATGGGATTTTCCGGGCAACAGTACTGGAGTGGGGTGCCATTGCCCTCTCCCATTAATATATATATATATATATATATATATATACACACACACACACAAATGTATATTCTACTTATTTAGTTGCCAAGCCTTGTCCGACTCTTTGAGAGTCCACAGGACTGTAGCCCGCCGGGCTCCTTTGTCCGCGGGATTTCCTAGCAAGAATATTGGAGTGGGTTGCCATTTCTTTCTCCAGGGGAGACACTTGGCACCCACAGGAGTTATGCAAGATGAATAAAAACATTCCGGCAAGACGCTTGACACACAATGGGAGTTTCATAAACACTCTTGCTCACGTGGGGGCGCACTGGGATCCCACAGAGCTGGGTACCCGGCCCACACCTGGAAATCTGTTCTTGGGACCTTTTTTCTCTCATCCCCTCTTTTGAGTTTCTTTGAAGCAAGGAACGGGATCGAGGTCCTGAGAAGGAGGTACCGTGTCGAAATCATTTCACTGTAGTCAAGAAAAAAGCAAGCATCCTCATTTCGTAGAGGATGGCAGGCGCACGCCCAAGAAAACTGTCAACACTTGTTTTTCTCCTTTGGGGTTTCTCCTGCGCTAGTTTCTTCATTCAAACTGCAGTAAATCTTCAGACCCTTTCGACTCACCACTGTCTGGGTTCTGCTTTAGGGGAAGCCCCTCTCCACCCCCGTAGACCACTGCTTGGCTCAGTTGTGGCTCAGAGGCGGGATCAACAGTGGGCGCTTCGCGGGCAGGGGGCGGACCCGGGAATGGGGCGTTACAAAACATTCAGGAACAGACCGCCCCTCCCAGGAGGGGAGGGATCGAGGACCGGAGCCTCTTTCTCTACAAGTCACAGCGCTGGAGCCTAGAACCCAGTTCTTCCTGGCTTCTCAGACTGTGGACCGGCCTCCGCAGCGCGCGCCGCAGGTGGCCCACGGCCCGGATCGCTCTCCACCCAAGGGCCCCGCGCTCCCTCCACACCGGCCATGTCGTCCTACACCCGCGTGGCGCTGGTCACCGGGGCCAACAAGGGGATCGGCTTTGCCATCGCGCGCGACCTGTGCCGGGAGTTCCCGGGGGACGTGGTGCTTACGGCGCGGGACAAGGCGCGGGGTCGGGCGGCCGTGCAGCAGCTGCAGGCGGAGGGCCTGAGCCCCCGTTTCCACCAGCTGGACATCGACGACCTGCAGAGCATCCGCGCCCTGCGCGACTTCCTGCGCAAGGAGTACGGGGGGCTCAACGTGCTGGTCAACAACGCGGGCATCGCCTTCAAGAGTAGGTGAAGGGGGTGGTGGGAGGTCTCCGGCTCTCCGAGGGCGCCCCGCGACGAATTGCACGCGCCCCCCGCCCCCACCAGTCCACTGGAGTGATCGGAAAGGCAGCGCCCGCCCCTCGGGATGCGCTCAGCTCTCGCCTCCCACGGCTGGTTCTCGCTTCCCACGGAGTCTTGGGAGCGGTTCGTTTCGCTCGAGAGCAGCCGCGGTGCCGGGCACAGCGTGCCCCGCCTGCCCGCCGGCCTGTGCGGGCCTGTGCGCCACAGTGCTCCACCCGGGACCCTCCCAGAACCATCAGCTGCTGAGTTTTGCAAGAGAGTCGGTCTCCGAGGAGGGGACCACGCCCTGCTAAGCTCATCAGCTTTCTAATGCCAGAAACATTTGCTCTGCGAAGGGTCTCCAAGCTCTCTTTGGGCTTTCGCTTTCCCTCAAAGGGCGCATTCATAGACACCAGGAGGCATCTGCTCGGGACAGGAAGTGAGTCTCAGAGACACGGATTAGCGCGCATATGCACGCTAGTGGACTTGGGTCTCTTTAACGCAGGGCTTTGATAGGCTCTGGCAAAAAGGAAGCGAGTGTGGTTCCCACCCCCAGGGAAGCTCGGCTTGTTATCAAACATAGACGGTTTGTTCTGGGTTTTTCTTTTTTAAGGGTGGTTTTAAGTAGCATCTTTCTTTGGAGAGGGGCAGGGAGATGGAGATTACTTGCTCCATGACTCGAATAAGAAAGTTATTGATCTGCCTTGTGCTGCGGGTAGAAATAAAAGGCCGGCCTCACTTACAACCTAATGGGAAAGAGAACTCTAAGAGGCCGAGCGGAGGAAAACGAAGCCTTGTGAAGCCTGTCTTCATTTCCCTCGGCCTTGGGCGTTGGACCGCCCGGGGCACCCGTTGGGGCAACTCAGTCTGCCGGGCTTTCTGCGCGCTCAGGCGGGGAGTTGGCGGACACCCCCTCGGAGCCCGCAGCTGAGGGATGGGTGGACAACACATGGGGGGCATACTGACCTCATCTGGCAACCCTCGCCCCTCAGCGTTTGGACCCTCGACCAGCAGTACCTGCGACCCTGGGAACTGCGGGAATCGCAGAACGGCCAGCCTCAGACGGACACCTGCTGAACTGTAATCTGCATTTTAGCAGAATCGCCAGGTGCCTCCTCCTATGCCCTTTCAAGATGGGTTTGACCACTGCTGCTCCAAGTGTAGCTCACAAACCGGTAGTTGGAGCGTCACCTGGGAACTGAATTAGAAATGCAAATTATGAAGCCCCACCCCGGAACTCCTTAATCCCAAACTCTGGGGGCAGGGCCCAGAAAGCTGTGTTCTAACAGGCCCTGCGGATGCTTCAGATAGAGGCTGGACGTCTGAGAACCATCAGCCTCCTGCTTTTAAACATCTTTGCCTGGGCTGGATCTCCGTTGTTGTGCCGGCTTTTCTCTAGCTGTGGCAAGTCGGGACGGCTGTCTGGTTGTATGCAGGCTTCTCACTGCAGTGGCTTCTCTTGTCGCAGAGCAAGGGCTCTAGGGTGCTCGGGCTTCAGTAGTTGTGGCACAGGGTCTCAGTAGTTGCGGCTCCAGGGCCCTAGAGCACAGGCTCAATGGTTGTGGCCCACGGGCTTAGCTGTTCTGCAGCACGTGGGATCTTCCCGGATCAGGGATGGAACACATGTCCCCTGCATTGGCAGGCAGATTCCTTACCACTGAGCCACCAGGGGAGCCCTTGAAATTGTTTTAGTTACCTTGCTTTGCTTTTAATCTGAGGTAAGATCCACTTTGTCTTGAGAATTTCAGGGGGGAAATGTGTGACTTTGTTTCCTCCTCTTTTTGAAAAGCTGATGACCCAACACCCTTTGACATTCAAGCTGAGATGACGCTGAAGACAAACTTCTTTGCCACGAGAAACGTCTGCACCGAATTACTGCCTATAGTCAAACCTCATGGTGAGTCCAGCTTTGCTGACCGTCAGGTTGTCTCCCTTAGCAAGGAGTGAGCCACAGGGACCCGTCCCCCAGGAGTCTTCCAGGTGGGCTATTTCTCCGTAGGGGAAAAAAATAGAAAGCTGTGTTATCTTCTCACAGTACCTGGCTTCTCATCTGAACATTTCAGCTTTATTGAAAGTCAGGTACTTTACTGTTCAGTTGCCAAGTTGTGTCCAACTCTTCGAGACTCCATGGACTGCAGATCGCCAGGTTTCTGTGTCCCTCACCATCTCCCGGAGTCTGCCCAGGTTCATGCCCATTGAATCGGTGATGCCATCCAACCATCTCATCCCGTACCAAATTTAGGGAAGAATTATTTCACTTTTCCTTCCTGACTTGTGTGTTGGTAGGCATGAGTTCCCTTAGCCAAGTCTAGATACGTACATGTGTAGATACCCGATTCATTGAGGAGAAGGGGATGACAGAAGATGGGATGGTTGGATGGCATCACTGACGCAATGGACTTGAGTTTGAATAAGCTCTGGGAGTTGGTGATGGACAGGGAAGCCTGGCGTCCTGTAGTCCATGGGGTCGCAGAGAGTCGGACATGCCTGAGCAATTGAACTGAACTGAAGGAAGGAGAGGGGATCTAAATGTACCATTTTGCAAATGGCTACCCAATTGTCCCATCACCATTTTTTAAAGGCTCAACTCCCACCTCCTGCAAAACAACAACAATAAAAGATATGTATGATCCATAGCAATCTTGGGTCCCAAGTCATTAACTCAACCCTAGAAGGAGAAGGTGTTGCCAAGTCCCATAAGGCATCTTGCCTTTGAGCAACCTCAGTGAGTTCTTCTCAACTCCCCAAGGTGACCATCCTCACCCAGCTCACCTGGGGCCTGGGGAAAGGGTCTGTTCTTGCATGATTATGAATTTGTCTGTATTCTTTTCTTCTTGTACCAACCTTTGCCAAGCTGATTCAGAACATCCAGAGGAAACTTTTCTTTATTAGGAAATATCTTACCCACACCTTCACATATTCACTAAATAACATTTATTACTGTTTCCACAAGCATGTATTGAGCACCTACCATCAGATTAGATCAGATCAGTCGCTCAGGCGTGTCTGACTCTGCAACCCCATGAATCGAAGCACGCCAGGCCTCCCTGTCCATCACCAACTCCCGGAGTTCACCCAGACTCACGTCCATCGAGTCGGTGATGCCATCCAGCCATCTCATCCTCTGTCCTCCCCTTCTCCTCCTGCCCCCAATCCCTCCCAGCATCAGAGTCTTTTCCAATGAGTCAACTCTTCACATCAGGTGGCCAAAGTACTGGAGTTTCAGCTTTAGCATCATTCCTTCCAAAGAAATCCCAGGGCTGATCTTTGGAATGGACTGGTTGGATCTCCTTGCAGTCCAAGGGACTCTCAAGAGTCTTCTCCAACACCACAGTTCCAAAGCATCAATTCTTCGGCGCTCAGCCTTCTTCACAGTCCAACTCTCACATCCATACATGACCACAGGAAAAACCATAGCCTTGACTAGACGAACTTTTGTTGGCAAAGTAATGTCTCTGCTTTTGAATATGCTATCTAGGTTGGTCATAATTTTCCTTCCAAGGAGTAAGCGTCTTTTAATTTCATGGCTGCAGTCACCATCTGTAGTGATTTTGGAGCCCAGAAAAATAAAGTCTGACACTGTTTCCACTCTTTCCCCATCTATGTCCCATGAAGTGGTGGGACCAGATGCCATGATCTTCGTTTTCTGAATGTTGAGCTTTAAGCCAACTTTTTCACTTTCCACTTTCACTTTCATCAAGGGGCTTTTGAGTTCCTCTTCACTTTCTGCCATAAGGGTGGTGTCATCTGCATATCTGAGGTTATTGAGATTTCTCCCAGCAATCTTGATTCCAGCTTGTGCTTCTTCCAGTCCAGCATTTCTCATGATGTACTCTGCATATAAGTTAAATAAACAGGGTGACAATATACAGCCTTGACGTACTCCTTTTCCTATTTGGAACCAGTCTGTTGTTCCATGTCCAGTTTTAACTGTTGCTTCCTGACCTGCATACAAATTTCTCAAGAGGCAGATCAGGTGTTCTGGTATTCCCATCCCTTTCAGAATTTTCCACAGTTTATTGTGATCCACACAGTCAAAGGCTTTGGCATAGTCAATAAAGCAGAAATAGATGTTTTTCTGGAACTCTCTTGCTTTTTCCATGATCCAGCAGATGTTGGCAATTTGATCTCTGGTTCCTCTGCCTTTTTTAAAACCAGCTTGAACATTACTCTGGCACCTGGGTTACAGTGGTGAGTGTTGTGGGCACAGACAGTCCTGTTCATGGAGCACAGAGTCCAGTCGGGGAGACTGTCACTGACAAAGAACACTAACTGTGTAAATTACAGTTGTGCTGCAAGATGGGGACAGAGGGCTGGCTTCCCCGAGGACTTTCTTTCCAAGAAATCAATCATGATTCTTAGGAAAAGAAGAGCTCTGTAGTTTTTTTTCTTGGAAATGTGCTTTCCTTAACTGAACGTTTTGAATAAAGATGATCTCAGGTGCAGATATTTAAATCTAAAAAGATGCATGGTAAGAGATCCACCTGCCTGCCCATCCCCAGTTTCCACAGGTAATTCTCTTTACTGGTTTCTTTAGTGGGATGGGATCGTAGAAAGCTCACAGGTAAGAGTTGCAAGTGCTGGTTGAAGGAAGCTTTGGGGCCAGAGGCATGGAGTTGGTGAGTGCCCAGGGCCCGGGGGATGGAGTATTTATAATTTGATCGATTGGTTGATTGATTTCTGGCTGTGCTGGCTGTTGCTCGGGCTCTTCTGGAGTCACACTGAGGAGAGGCTATTCTTTACTGTGGTGTGCAGCCTTTTCCTCGCAGTGACGCCTCTTGTGGGGAATGCGGGTTCTAGGGCGAGAGCTTCAATAGTTGTTGTTCCTGGGCTCTGGAGCACAGCTCAGTATTTGTGGCAATGGGCTTCGTTGTTCCAAGGCCTGTGGGATCTGCCTGGACCAGGGATCGAACCGGTGTCTCCTGCATTGGCAGGTGGATTCTATGTCACTGAGCCAGCAGGGAAAGCCTGGGGATGAAGTTTTTAAAGGCAAATTCCCTGGTGGTCCAGTGGCTAAGACTGCTCTCACTGCCAAGAGCCAGGATTCAATCTCTGGTGGGAAACCAAGATCCCACAGCCGTGGGGCATGGCCAAAAATAAAATTAAATAAATGCAAGCATTTATTTATTTTCTAAGCAAAAATAAATGTATATAAATTTTTGCTCTCCCTTTAAAAAAAAAAAAGACATTATGTTTGCCACCTGGCTTTCTTCACTTACTGTATCTGGGACTCATTCTGGGTCAGGACAGAAAGCTTTCTTCATCTTTTTTATAGCTGTGTAGTACTTCACTGCAGTTGTGTCTTTTACCAAGTATCAGGAAGTCCTCTCCCTACGGACTTTAGAATCATAGAATTTGAAAGCCGTGAGGTACTGATGAACATTTATGTTCCTACACCTTCAGTTTATAGAAAAGGATATTGAGGCCCAGAAAAGTAAATACAGTCAGGTAGTAATAGAACTGGAAACAGTATCCCCGTTTCCTGATTTCAATCACATCAGGATAATTAGTTCTAGTGAGGGAAGGATCACAGTATGTCAAACAACTGTGAACAAGCCATTTTGAAACATAAAAGGAAGCTTCGTGGAGGGTGGGGCCCAGGGATCAACCCAAAGCTGGTCAATCACGGTCTTCAACCAGTTTTCTGTAACAGTAATTATCAAAGCAGGAATCTTCAGTTTGTAACACATTGAGAATAATTGTGACTTTTTGACAAACCTCCTGTTCACCTGGAGGGCAAAACGCTGAACATCATAGCCCCTTGGTTTATAGGGAATCACTTTCTCCCCATTCAAAAGTGATTTAAAGCCACTCTTTTTTTAGCTTTATAATATCGCTTTAAAGAAAGCTATCCAGCTCGCTTGTTGGTTCAAGATCGAGTGAATAGGTCAAGCAACTGTAGAGCCACTTCAGTTCAGTTCCGTCGCTCAGTTGTGTCCGACTCTTTGCGACCCCATGGACTGCAGCATGCCAGGCTTCCCTGTCCATCACCAACTCCCAAAGCTTGCTCAAACGCATGTCCGTTGAGTCGGTGATGCCATCTAACCATCTCATCCTCTGTGGTCCCCTTCTCCTCCCAGCCTTCAGTCTTTCCCAGCAGCAGGGTCTTTTCAAATGAGTCAGTTTTTCGCATCAGGTGGCCAAAGTACTGGAGTTTCAGCTTCAGCATCAGTCCTTCCAATGGATATTCAGGACTTGTTATTACTTTTAAATTTCCTTCAGGATGGACCGGTTGGATCTCCTTGCAGTCCAAGGGACTCTGAAGACATTGTTGGCGTGTCTCTGCTTTTTAATATGTTGAGCCACTAGGGGGAGCTATATGCCCACTCTTTCCAGGATGCTATGGCGTTTGCAGACAGGTGGGTCCACCTGACCCTCAGCAAAAGGGTGGTGGCGATGAGGGTGCGTCTCAGTCCTTCTCAGGGCTGATTGGGCCAACTTAACCGCTGCCACTGTCACCCCTTGGGCCCTCTCCCAGAGGTGTGCCTTGAGATCAAAGAAGATGCCTCTTCCTCTTAGAAGGTTATTTCCACCAAAGGCATAGAGCAGCTCCTGCAATTTTTTTTCTTTTCTTTCCTGCTTTCCTGTTTGAATTTAATTCCTTGTAGCAGCCAAGCATTTGAGAACAAAGCTGCTTAGCAAGTAATGAAGAACGTAACTTCAGCAAAGCAGAATTCCTGATCAAAATATTGAGACGAATATAATCATTAAAATAAAAAAAGAATCTTGCCAATTCAAACTGGGGGAAATACTATAAAACAATGGCTTAGAGGCTTCAAGCTCACTGTCAACTGCTCTAGACTAAAACAGACTAAAAAGGACAACTAAACGCAATCGGTGATTCCACATTGGACCCTGGATGAAAAAAAAAACAAAAACTTGTAAAGGAAGATTATTGAGACAATCCGGGAGACTTGAATATGGACTATATTTAGATAATACTGTTGTACCCTGATAAATAGCTTAAGTATGATCACCTTTGTGGTTATGGAAGGGAGTGTCCTTACTTATGTATACTAAAGTGTTTAAGGTGAAGCCTTACACTACCTCTGGAGAAGGGAATGAAAGGCTACCCACTCCAGTATTCTGGTCTGGAGAATTCCATGGATTCTATAGTCCATGAAGTCACAAAGAGTCAGACACGAATGACTGACTTTCACTTTATGCAGGGTGAAGTGAAGTTGCTAAGTCGTGTCCAACTCTTTGCAACCCCATGGACTGTAGCCTACCACGCTCCTCCATCCATGGAATTTTCCAGGCAAGAGTACTGGAGTGGGTTGCCATTTCCTTCTCCAGGGGATCTTCCCAACCCAGGGATCAAACCTGGGTCTTCCTCATTGCAGGTAGATGCTTTACCATCTGAGCCACCAGGGAAGCCCTACTTTATGCTACCTGTCTACAATTAACAGAAAGAGTAAAAGAGAATGTGGCAAAAAGCTTAACAGTTAGTGAACTCAGCTGCAGGTTATATGGAAGTGGAAGTGAAGTCGCTCAGTCATGTCCGACTTTTTGCGACCACATGGACTGTAGCCTACCAGGCTCCGCCATCTATGGGATTTTTCCAGGCAAGAGTGCTGGAGTGGGTTGCCATTTCCTTCTCCAGGGGATCTTCCCAACCCAGGGATTGAACCCAGGTCTCCCGCATTGGAGGCAGACGCTTTACCGTCTGAGCCACCAGGGAAGCCTACAGGTTTTATGGATGTCTACTAAAGTATTCTTGCAAATCCTGTGTAGGCTGCAAAGTTTTTCGAAGTTAAGAGTTTGGAAAGAAATAGGTATTACAAGAGAGAGAGAAAAGGAAGGAAGGAATGAAGGAAAAGAAAAGAAAACACTGAAGAGTCTTAGGTGCTGGGGATGACATGGGATGCTCAGGCACAAGGCCAGAGTGAGGGTGTCTCCATATGGGGCTGGGCCCTCAAGGACACCCCAGCAAGCTCACATCCCACCCCAC
Organism: Bos indicus x Bos taurus; assembly: GCF_003369695.1. Lineage (NCBI taxonomy): Eukaryota > Metazoa > Chordata > Mammalia > Artiodactyla > Bovidae > Bos > Bos indicus x Bos taurus. The sequence continues at coordinate 147,800,913 of NC_040076.1, forward strand.
AAATGTGCACCTCTGGCGAATGCCGCTTACAAAGTGAGATAAAATCCAGTTATTCTGTTGGATGCAGTGAACATGGATCCAGGATAACATGGGAGAAAAGAACTCCCCAAATCTGGTGTTTCTTGATGTTGGACAAAATGTGTAAAGTCACACATTTACTGGTTTGGGGATTTCCACCAATGCTTCAGATTGCTTTCTAGTTTTTGGCCTATTTTATGTTATGGACAGAACTGTCTGTTTAGTAGCTGTGAATAGTTGCTAATATGAAGATGAACTCATTAAACTATATTTAATTATTTGTTAACTATGGGCTAAAAAAATAGTGATGAAAATCAAATCCGGGTTGGAGACGCAACCCCTTCCGCATGTGAGAGTATCCATCATTAAGGACAGACAAGGGTCATCGGCAAGGGATGGCTTGACTCTGACTTTGGCACTCAGGTATGCCGAGGTGGCCCCTTGGCCCTAGGAAATAATCTAAAGGTGAGGGCGCTGACTCCAGGAAAGCAAGTTCACAAACATCTGGAATTGTGTGTGTGTGTGTGTGTGTGTGTGTGTGTGTGTGTGTGTGTGTGTGTAGGGGGTGTGTTTCACCAAACTGCCTGGTGATCCTACTGCAGACCTGCCTCCTGTTCACCTAATGGAAAATCACTGCTCTTTAGCCCATGTTATCAATGGAATTATGTTCTCATTATGTTCTTTTTGGGAGAACAAAGTGCAAAAAGTTAAAATCCACAGGTGCCTTTTTGCGTCTTTTTCAAATGCCTTTTGGAGCTTTTTGTAATGACTGCTAGAATCATTTCTTAAATCAGAAATTAAGCCTGCCCCATGACTGAATCGCATGTTTGTCAGCAATCAACCAGTGATGGTGTATTTGTGACACGCTTCCATATGTTTCGTTATCCTGTTTCAGGCAGAGTGGTGAACATCAGTAGTTCACAGGGCTCCCAAGCCCTTGAAAACTGCAGCGAAGATCTGCAAGAGAAGTTCCGGTGTGAGACGCTCACAGAGGAAGACCTGGTGGACCTCATGAAGAAGTTTGTGGAGGATACGAAAAACGAGGTGCATGAGAGGGAGGGCTGGCCCAACTCGGCTTATGGGGTGTCCAAACTGGGGGTCACAGTCTTATCGAGAATCCTGGCCCGGCGCCTGGAGGAGAAGAGGAAAGCCGACAGGATTCTGCTGAACGCATGCTGCCCCGGGTGGGTGAAGACGGACTTGGGGGGCGCTCATGCCTCCAGGACAGTGGAGGAGGGGGCTGAGACTCCCGTCTACCTGGCCCTCCTGCCGCCAGATGCCACCGAGCCCCATGGTCAGCTAGTTCGGGACAAAGTTGTCCAAAACTGGTGAATGTCTGCTGCAGCCCTCGAGGCTTAATAAATGTCTGAGGAGTGAATGAAGGAGTTGTGGCATGGTAGTTTGATTCTGTTTCTGTCCTTGGGGAGCCTCGATGACAGTCTCCTCGTGAGAAAGCGTCTGGTTCTGGAAGGGAGCTGAGCAATTTTGTTCTGCCCAAACTCTGGCCCTGAGAGGGAGACAAACCTAGTCCAGTCCAGTTAAGTTCAGTTGCTCAGTCACGTCTGACTCTTTGCGACCCCATGGACTGCAGCACACCAGGCTTCCTTGTCCATCACCAACGCCTGACCTTGTTCAAACTCATGTCCGTTGAGTCGGTGATGCCATCCAACCATCTCATCCTCTGTCGTCCTCTTCTCCTGCCTTCAATCTTTCCCAGCATCAGGGTCTTTTCAATTGAGTCAGTTCTTCGCATCAGGTGGCCAAAGTATTGGAATTTCAACTTCAGCATCAGTCCTTAAAATGAATATCCAGGACTGATTTCCTTGAGAATTGACTGGTTGAATCTCTTTGCAATCCAAGGGACTCTCAAGAGTCTTCTACAACACCACAATTCAAAAGCATCAATTCTTCAGCACTCAGCTTTCTTTATAGTCCAAATCTCACATCCATACATGACTACTACAAAAACCATAGCCTTAACTAGATGGACCTTTGTTGGCAAAGTAATGTCTCTGCTTTTTAATATGCTGTCTAGGTTGGTCATAGCTTTTCTTCCAAGGAGCAAGTGTCTTTTAATTGCATGGCTGCAGTTACCATCTGCAGTAATTTTGGAGCCCCCCAAAATAAAGTCTGCCACTGTTTCCACGGTTTCCCCATCTATTTGCCATGACGTGATGGGACCGGATGCCAGGATCTTAGTTTTCTGAATGTTGAGCTTTAAGCCAACTTTTTCACTCTCCTCTTTCACTTTCATCAAGAGGCTCTTTAGTTCTTCACTTTCTGCCATAAGGGTGGTGTCATCTGCATATCTGAGATTATTGATATTTCTCCCGGCAATCTTGATTCCAGCTTGTGCTTCATCCAGCCCAGCGTTTCTCATGATGTACTCTGCATATAAGTTAAATGAGCAGCGTGACAATATACAGCCTTGACGTACAAACTAGCCCAGTGGTCACCAAATATTAGAGGGCAGCAGAGCCACCCCAAGGGTGTGATAAAGCACTGCCCAGCATCAGGGCCCAAGGGCGTGCATTTCTAACAAGTTCCCAGGGGCTGCGGGTGTGGGGATGGCACTGAGAGAACCACAAGTCTCCCGAGTGGCCCCAGGGCTGCAGAGCGGGTCCCATCCGTGTTCAGCTGTCCCTTCCTATTTCTTTCTTTTTTATCAGGCTCTTTTTTTTTCTTTTTAATTTATTTGGCTGCACCAGGTCTTAGTTGCAGCATGTGGGATCTAGTTTCCCCGACCGCAGATCGAACCCGGACCTCCTGCATGGGAAGCGCAGAGTCTTAACCACCGGACCACCGGGAAAGTCCCTCCCTGGCTGTTTCTATAAATGCATCCTGTTTCCTTAGCTCTGCCACCCAGCTTTATAACTCATTCTGGTTTCCTGTATTTGAGTACACTGAAACTCGTTCCAACACATATGAAGTACGGCTTGAAGGACTTGGGAGGGATGTCCTTACTTGTTGGGTTCTGGTTTCCTCCACAGTGGGTTTCCCATCCAGATTTTGCATTCTCTGTTCTTCCCAGGATGTGTGCCACTCCCCTCATCTCATTCATTCTGAGCAACTTTGTCCGGGCCATTTCTTTGCTCCAACAGATGTGGATACTGTCTTCTTAACCTGTTCTGCTCCCCTGTGAGCTTCAGCCCAGGGTGATGCTTCAGAGGCCTCCCTGAGCCTCTATCATCATCTCTAACAACAGGCAACTCCACCACTTTCAAACAGAATTGGTTTTGCAACCAGCCTCCTCAGTTCTGGTTATACCCTGTAGATTAAAAAAAAAAAAAAAGCCTTGGTGACTAAAGGATGTTACAAAAGACAAGAAATATACTTGCAAAGAAAGTAGTGACTTTGCAAAGTAGCCCAATCTGTTTCTTCTTTTTTTTTTTTTTGGTCTCTGGCCATGTCCCGACTTGGTATTTTTTGGATCAGCATGTAGCCCACTCAGAAGTCACTTTTCATGACTTCCCTGGTGGTTCAGTGGTTAAGAATCTGCCTTGTAATGCAGGAGACGCAGGTTCGATCCCTGGTCAGGGAACTAAGATCCCACGTGCCGTGGGGCAACTAAGCCCAAGCGCCACAACGAAGATCCTTAGTGTCTCAACTAAGACCCAATGCAGCCAAAAATAAGTTAATATTTAGAAAAAATGAAAGCTTTCAAGAGAGTTAAGACTTTAGAAAGAATGGCTAGCCAAACAAGAAAAACCCAACATGTACAGGATGGACAAAATACAAAGGAAAGTAACCACAGATTTACCTCAAGTTTGTGATGGACTGTGCACAGTAAGAAACAGCAACGTTCTCCTTGCTTATGACCACGAGGATCACGTCCCAATTCCTGACAATAGTACTGCAGACGTAAGGCGTAACCCTGCTTTCCATTCGGGGAAATCGTGAAGTATGGAAATGTTCAAGCTTTCGTGTACGTGGAGGACCAGGACTAACCAGGTGACACTGGTATTTCTGATCCATGACAGGGGGCAAGGTATTTATAATTCTCGATTCTATGACTTGCAATGGCAGCCTGGCTTCTCACAACCCTCACGTCACTTTTCCATCCACTTTGTGTAGAGGGAAGTCTGAATCACTTCCTCTAACCTTCCCTACACTGCGTGATCAAATATTCGTCTCAGACCATAGCTCCTAAGACATTTTAATGTCAGCTTGCCTGGTTCTAAAAGCATTCTAATAGCTTTCAATAAGTTTCCTGAATACCTTTCCTACTCTGGCCTTTCTGCAGCCAGCCTCCAGACTCCTGCCGATGATGGGCAGGAGCACAGGAACCATGGAGCACTTTTAGGCTCTGCCTGATGGGGTTAGACAGGAAATGCACGCCTAAACAGGCCAATCCCTTTCTTCTCCTTTTTTTTTGTTTTTTTGGTCTCTGGCCATGTCCTGACTTGGTATTTTTTGGATCAGCATGTAGCACACTCAAAAGACCCCTAATTGTAAGCTGCTGATCAGAGTGGCATTCCTCATTCTCATGTAAAGGTCAGAGGGGGCTCTTACTGAAGATCATCCCAGCAGCCTCTTCCTGAGAATTCTCTCCTGGCCCCATTTGCCCTGCTTGTTCCCATGTGAGTAGCTGCAGCAGCTGCAAGGTGACTGTCCTGCCAGCCTCTGTTTACTGCGCCAGTTGCAGGCCTTTCCTCTGAAGAGCCTGACCAGCTGGGCTGGATCAGGGAGTGAGCGCAGCTGCTCCTGTGAGTGACCGCGCCCCACCTCCTGTTGCCTAAGGAGCCTGGGGAGCCAGGCACAGTCAGAGAAGGACGCAGCGAAGGAAAGCAGCTTCAGGGAGCAGACTTGTGGACACAGGGTGGGAAGGAGAGGTGGGACAGAGAGAGTACCGCTGAAACACGTGCACTACCGCGTGTGAAATAACCGGCTGCTGGGAGCCCAACCCGCGCAACCGACATAGATGGGATTCGGTGAGGGGTGGGAGGGGGCTTCCAGAGGGAGGCTGTGTGCGTGCTCAGTCATGTTCGACTCTTTGGGACCCCCATGAACTGTAGCTCTCCAGGCTCCTCTGTCCACGGGATTCTCCAGGCAAGAATACTGGAGTGGATTGCCTTTTCCTCCTCCAGGGGCTCCTCCCCGCCCGGGGATCAAACTCAGTTTCTTGCATATCCCGCATTGGCAGGCAGATTCTTTACCGCTAGCGCCACCAAGAGAGAGGGAACATATGTATACTTACAGCTGATTCATGCTGTAAGGCAGAAACCAACATAATATTGTAAAGCAATTATCCTTCGATTAAAAAACAATACTTCAGTTAAAAAAAAAATAAAATTAAGCAGCTACAGGAACTTCCCTTGTGGTCCAGTGGTTAAGAATCTGCCTTTCAAGCAGGGGACGTGGGTTCAACCTCTGGTTGGGGAACTAAAATCCCATGGGGACACTGAGCACGTGTGCTCTGGAGCCTGCATGCTACAACGAAGACCCAGCACAAATAAACTTTAAAAAGCAGCTACAGACTGCCCCTCCCCCTAAAAGAGGCCCCTCTCCTCACAGGGGCATCCATTCCCCAGCTTCAGATCATCCCTGATATTCTGGATTCTAAGAGATGCCCTAAGAAACTCTTGTACCCTTAAAAGAAGCTGCCCTTTTCCTTAAGATAGTTTGAAATGGCTTATTGTTGCTTACAACCAAAAGGAATCTAACGAATAGTAGTGCATGAAAACGTTTCATAGTATGCTGTAAAGGAAAAAGAACAATATTTAGGCTTGGACTCACAAAGGGGAAAAAATCATGAATTGAGAACCCATGGCATGCTAGGCCATGCTGCTGCTACTGCTGCTGCTGCTAAGTCGATTCTGTCCTACTCTGTGCGACCCCAGAGACGGCAGCCCACCAGGCTCCCCCGTGGGGTGCCATTTCCTTCTCCAGTGCATGAAAGTGAAAAGTGAAAGTGAAGTCGTTCAGTCATGTCTGAGTCTTCACGACCCCATGGACTGCAGCCTACCAGGCTCCTCCATCCATGGGATTTTCCGGGCAAGAGTACTGGAGTGGGGTGCCATTGCCTTCTCCGATGCTAGGCCATAAGTCATGCTTAATGCTTTCCCAACATTGTTTCATATAATTCTCACCACAGTCCTTTGAGGTAGATTTTCTTTTTAAATATTTTATTTATTGGGCTGCACCAGGTCTTAGTTGCAGTACACAGGATCCTCAATCTTTGCTGTGGCATTTGACTCTTAGCTGTAGCGTGTGGGATCTAGTTCCCTGACCAGCGATGGAACCAGGCCCCCTGCATTGGGATCGGAGAGTCTTAACCACTGGACCACCAGGGAAGTCCCTGAGGTAGCTCTTAATGTCATTTTTCAAATAAATAAAGGTTTGGAGAGGGTGATTAATTTTTCAAGATCACAAGAGCCAAAAGTCAGAATTGTATCCAGGACTGTTTGACCACAAAATTCCTTGATGCCTAGCACTTGGTACATTCAACTTCACTATTATGAGTCTAAAGATCACAGGCAATTCCTTTGGCGTAAAAATTAGAGGAAATGATACACCAAATCTAAAGGATTTGTAAGCTATATGATTATTAGATCCCCAATCCAGCCTCTGTGTGAACTTTTCCATGAACTAGACAAATGAAATATGGTTTTAAATTGGCATATTTTTAGCAAAATGGATGGACCTAGAGATTGTCATACTGAGTGAAGTAAGTCAGATAGAGAAGGAGAAATACTGTATGACGTCCCTTATATGTGGAATCTAAAAAGAAATGATATGAATGAACTTACTTACAAAACAGAAACACACTCACAGACTTCAGAATGAGATTGTGGTTGCTGAGCGGGAGGATAGGGGGAAGGGCTAGTTAGGAAGTTGGGGATGGACTGCTGTATTTAAAATGGATAACTAACAAGGGCCTGCTGTATAGCACAGGGAACTTTTCTCACTGTCATGTGGCAGCCTGGATGGGAGGAGAGTTTAGGGGAGAATGGATACATGTGAATGTATGGCTGAGTCCCTTCGCTGTTCACCTGGAACTATCCCAGCATTGTTAATAGGCTATGTGCCTGCATGAGTGCTGAGTTGCTTCAGTCGTGTCTGACTCTTTGCCACTCCAGGGACTGTAGCCCACCAGGCTCCTCTGTCCATGGGATCCTCTAAGCAAGAATACTGGAGTGGGTTGCCATGCCCTCCTCCAGGGGATCTTCCTGACCCAGGGATTGAACCTGTGTCTCCTACATTGTAAGTGGATTCTTTACTGCTGAGTCACCAGGGAAGCCCCCCCCCTCCACAAATACAAAATAAAAAGCTTTTTTTCTTAAAAAAGGGGGGAAAAAAAGAAATGCATAGAATAGAAATAAAAGGCAGGAAAACAAAGTGGCATATTATATTTTTTATTTGTTTGGGCATGCTGCAGGATCTTAGTTCTCCAACTAGAGAGCGATCTGTTCCCCTGTGGCAAACTAACCACAGGACCACTAGGGAATTCCCTGAAGTGGCATATTTTAAATGAACTATCTCATACAATGTGTTTTTAGGCACCGAATGGAGCCAGAGATCCCATCCACATCAGCTGCTCTGTGACACACTTTTCAGGTTGTCACACGTTTTCAGTTTTCTAGGTTGACACCTGTGTGGGGAACCCAAACACAGCATCACCTTTACCCTCACCTACTGAACTGCAACAGGATTGTGACAGCTCAAGAGCCCAAACAGTGATGCAGCGGAGATGAAACAGGTGGTAATGATGATCCCGACAAAGGTTTATTTGTTCCTGCAAGTCAACACAACGTGGGCACAGCATCAACTACAGAACTATGCAAGGCTCCTACCCAGGTGGGTGGAGAAGAGACTGGCTTAGGGAGTCACCAGTATCTGCCCCTGGAGACTCAGAATGTGTCTCCCTGGCCGATCTCCCTAATAGGGGGGACCAGCCTGAGCCTGGGGTCAGGCAGATCCCCTGGAGAAGGGAATGGCTACCCACTCCAGTATTCTTACCGGGAGAATCCCATGGATAGAGGAGCCTGGCAGGCTACAGTCCACAGGGTCGAAAAGAGTCAGATACGACTGAGCGACTAACACTAAACACTAAGCCTGAGCCAGAAAATGTCATTTCCTCTGATTTATAGAGCCTTCTTTATTGTCAAAAGGCTTACAGTTCTGATTTAAATTAAATCTGAAGTGCCCTAATTAAAGTATTATTATGCAAGGCACCTAGGCTATTTACATATCTTAAACAGATGAACTCAACAGGGCATCTGGTCCCATCACTTCATGAGAAATAGATGGGGAAACAGAGTCAGACTTTATTTTTTAGGGCTCCAAAATCACTGCAGATGGTGACTGCAGCCGTGAAATTAAAAGACGCTTACTCCTTGGAAGAAAAGTTATGACCAACCTAGATATCATATTGAAAAGCAGAGACATTACTTTGCCAACAAAGGTCCATCTAGTCAAGGCTATGGTTTTTGTAGTAGTCATGTATGGATGTGAGAGTTGAACTGTGAAGAAGGCTGAGCGCTGAAGAATTCATGCTTTTGAACTGCGGTGTTGGAGAAGACTCTTGAGAGTCTCTTGGACTGCAAGGAGATCCAACCAGTCCATTCTGAAGGAGATCAGCCCTGGGATTTCTTTGGAAGGAATGATGCTAAAGCTGAAACTCCAGGACTTTGGCCACCTCATGCAAAGAGTTGACTCATTGGAAAAGACTCTGATGCTGGGAGGGATTGGGGGCAGGAGGAGAAGGGGAGGACAGAGGATGAGATGGCTGGATGGCATCACTGACTCGATGGACGTGAGTCTGAGTGAACTCCGGGAGTTGGTGATGGACAGGAAGGCCTGGCGTGCTGCGATTCATGCTTCGATTCCGAAAAGAATCAGACACGACTGAGAGACTGAACTGAACTGAACTGAAACAGATGAACATAGCTCAGTAGTAGATCAAGGGTGACAAGACAACCGGAACCAGGGAAACAGACCCTTAAAAGAAGAAAGGTTCAAATCTTAATGCTGTACATTTACCATCCAACCTGATTATGAATGGAGTTCTTCCTTTAAGGGTTTATACTATCCTGACGTGTTAAAGTTCATTTAAATTAAGTTCCCACACCCCTGGCATTCTTCAGCGCTAGGTGACTGAACTACAAGACACATGTATTATTTTATATAAATGCATTAAGACAAAATTGTACGAGGTGGTCTTGGCACTGACAGACTGATTATTCTTAACAGTGGATACAAGCAATTCTTCTATCTCTGTTGCTATTGTTTAGTCGCCAAGTTGCATCCAATTCTTTTGCAAGCCCATGGACTAGGGTCAGCCAGGCTCCTTCTGTCCATGAGATTTCCCAAGCAAGAATACTGGAGTGGGTTGCCATTTCTTTCTCCAGGAGATCTTCCCAGGGATTGAACCCATGTCACCTGCACTGCAGGCGGATTCTTTACCACTGAGCCACTGGGGAAGCCACCTTATCTCTGTTAGTTCAACGTAATGTGAAAAGTGGTAGGATTTGAGGAGCCTAAAAAAAAAAAAAAAGGAGAAAAGAAAAGAAACTCATATGTTTGTCAACTTTGTTTCTGTAAAAATGGAGTTTATCACATCTTCATTAGGAAATCAATTTTCATTCATTCTTTGTCTTGCCAAATGCTCAATCCTTTAGTTTTCTTCTATTTTCACTTGAAGACCATTTCTAGAACTGACTATTAGAGGGCTTACATCTGGGACACTTGGTATGGATGGAATGGAGATGGGAGATCAGAACCATAAGCCTGGCTGGGCCAGAGGTCCAGCATCTCAAACTATTAAAATATTATTGGTATTTTGGGTGAGGAGATAGAGCCCCTGGGAATGTGATACAAATTCTATACCCTTTCTCCAGAAACACAGATAAACACAACATGTTCTACCCAATTGCAGCGTGTTCATAGACTCCCCACTCCCATCCCCTCAGACTCTTTCACGGATGGCCTAGTATTTATGAGCCCCAGATTAGATGTGATTCTGCAAAAACCACAACCTCAATCAACAGGTGCCACTGCTCTGGTTGGCTGGGAGCCCCAAGCTGGTGTCATCAGGTGCTCAGGTGAACTCTGCCTGAGCCCGGTTATCAGGTGCCTCTTGCCCTGAGGCTGTCAGGCCAGGCCGGGTAGGTCTGGACTGTGTGGGTCCCGAAGGCACCTGAAAGCGGTTAGGGGTTCATCTGAAAATATTAATGCCCTTTAGGCTTGATGTGAGGTCTCCTTCCTGAGCCAGAGCTACGTAAATAAGCTAATTGTAGAAATTATCTCCCTCACCTCCTCTGATGCCAAGGATAGGAAAAGTGAAGCCTGTGGGGCTGGGGTGGGGCACCTTAGCCAGGGTCCCCCAAACCTCCTGTGGCCCGAGCATGTATGGAAGGATTTGCTCCGCTTCCTCCCCGAGGCTCTGGGGTGTGGTCCCGATGGCCAGGTGCCACGGACCCCCACCGGTCTCGGGTGCAACGGTTTCTCCTTGCCTGTCACTCCAAACCCCACCTGGCCCCGGCTGATTCCCTGACCCTGGGGAACACCGGGTGGAAGCGCTGCGCTTGCCAGGCCCGGGTTCAGGCCCCGCCCCCGCGCGCAGAGGACCCGCCTCCCTGAGCCCGCCCCACCCACCGGGACCGCCTTCTGCCCCCGCCCCCGAGTCCAGGGACCGCCCTGAAGCCCCGCCCCTAGCGTCGAGGACACGCCTTCGGCCCTGCCCTCACGAGCCGAGGGCTCTTTCCTTGGCCCCGCCCACACTCCTCGAGGGCCCCACCTCCCGACGCTGGCCCCGTCCCATCCTCAGAGGATCTCCGCCCGTAGCCCCACCCCTACCCGTTTGAGGACCCGCCCCCATAGACCACGCCCTCACAAACCACGCCCCGGGGAGGACCCGCCCTTGGCCACGCCCTCCCCAGGCGCCGCCGAAGACCCGCCTCCCGGCCAGCCCCAGTCTCTCGGAGCCGCTGCCGCTGGGGTTCGGGCGCGGCGTTTCCCCCGCGGTCCCGGCCGACCCGCTCGACCCGTGGCGTCCAGGCCGGTTCCTCCGCGCCTCTCTCGTGGGCGCGCCCGCCGCGGAAGAAGCCGACGCCGCCGGTAAGTGGAGCCCGCGCGCTCGTCTGCCAGATGGAAGCCGAGGGAGCCAGGCGGCGTCTCCTCCCGCGGGCCCGCGAGCGGCGGGGGCGTCCTCGCCCGGTGCCCAGGAGTTTGGGCGGTGCCTCGGGGGCGCGCCTGGGCTGCATGCAGGTGGCTCGGCGGAGCGCGCACTGCAGCAGCGCGGGGGCGGCCCTAACGAGCCCCCGCCAGTGGGCGTGGGGGCGCCGGCCCGGGACCCTCCGACCCTACCCCCAGGGGCCGCCAACCCCCACCCCCGGGTCCCCCCGGCTCCCGGCGGCGAAGGCAGGCAGGTCCGGCCCGCGCGCGCGGCCTTCTAGTCCGGCAGGTGGAGGTCAGGTGGGTCACGGCCCGCCAGCCGGCGGCGGATGCTGGAGCCGCGCGCGGCTTTGTTTTGGTTCCCAGTTCTACTCGGGAAGCTGGTCTAGGAATTGAAATCTTTTGTGAGATGAAGGTTTTCCCCGTGGAGGAAAGACCACCCCCCGCCACCACCCCAAGCCTTCCAGACTGCCCTCTGGAGAAGGGAATCTGAGCCGCAGTGCGCGCTCGGCCCGCCTGCGTCGTCTTGCAGTCTCGCCGCCGGCTGCTGACGCCCTAAATGGTCCATAAAGCATCTCTGTGCCCTGCTTATGGAGGCTGTTACCCTCAGGTGTTTCCCCTGATCTGGGACAGCTGCCCTACCCTCGGGAGAACCCTGGTAGGATTTTTTTTGGTAAGAAAGTAGAGGCGCCTTTTCCCCGCCAAAGCTGGCGCCCATTGTACGCCTCACGTTTTTCCACTACAATCTAATTACCACTCTGAAAGACCCCATTCAAAATCATGTGTGGCCTAGAGTCGATTAAACGGCTTGCAGATGAGTGTTTTTTCTGTGCTGTGGCAGAGGATCATTATTTATCGATAAGTGGGTCTCTCTCATGAGAGATGTGACTTTTTGACATTTTTTTCACTTTTATGTTTTCATCTCAGAAACAGGTCTTTCATGTCAACATTTCTAAAACTAACTTATTTTGGATCTAGGTGTTTGATTTTTCACTTCAGCTTGCTTTTCTAAGAAATTAAGCGTGGTTAAGGTGAGAGATTCCCAGCTGAGAGTTTTCCATTTTTTTCCGGCGGATTCATCTGGCCCCATGTGCTTGTTTATAGGACTGCTCCTTTGAGTGTAATTGTTACTAGGTTGTCATACTCAGTCAGTATACTGAGTTATTGAGTCTCTCACAGAAAAGGTATCCGGAGGAGATTGCAAAATCATTGTCAGGGGAGCTCTATAAAGGTTGTACTTTGAGTTTTACCTGTGGCGTAATATGGTTGAGGCTCTGTGGCATCTGGCTGGCCTGAACTGGAATCCTGATTCTGCCAGTTGTTTGCCCCAGTGGGACCCTGGCACCTTTTTTGGAAGGCCTCAATCCCGGCATCCTTATCTGGAAGTTGATGATACCCATCTACTAGGACTCTTGTGTGTAGCATGAGAGAAATACATGCAGAAATGATGGGTTTACCAAGCCCACCTAGGAGTCTCACTTACAAGCATAGCAGCAGGTGCCCCATATTTTGAAATAAAAGAGCTTGCTTGACTGTTTCCAAACTTCTCACCTGTGCTGTTAGTGACATCAAGGAGGCTTTCTTCTTACAACCAACCATAACATTGAACTGTTCCAGTTACCCGCTTTTACTGGGCTCACACCTTGCTTCCCATGAGCAGTGGTGCCCCTTGGCTGTCCCATCTCCTAAACACACATGCTGTCACTGACAAGGCTCTCTTCCTTCTAGCAAGCGCCCACACCTGTGGACTTTGAGGACTTCTCTGCTGTTCGTTGGGCTCCCTCTGCCCTTCTTGCCAGCATCACTCTGATACCTCAGCCAACCCTCCATCACTCTGTGTGCACATTAATTTTTTAAAATGTATCCTTTAGTTTTTATTGTATTTTCAGTTTTTTGGCAGTACCTTGAGGCATGTGGGCTCTTTGTTCCCCATCTAGGGATGGAACCCATGCCGCCTGCATTGGCATCAAGGAGTCTTAATTACTGGACTGCCAGGGAAGTTCCATGCCACGTTAAATTGAAATTACATGTTTAGGCATTTCCTCTTTTATTAGGCTCTGAACTGTAAGAGTCGAACCCTGCCTTGTTCTTGTTTCTTTCCCCAGTGCTTTGACACCTAATAGAGTGAACAGACTGCATGGAGTATTACAGTGGTTCAGAATATGGGATATCAGACTTATAAATCTCCTGGAATTAAAAACACGTAGACCATTGTGATGTACTAAATTCTTATGTCTTTACTCAGCAAAACAAACTACATCTCTCATTACCATCCTTATTCTTTTCAAAAACTATGAAATATTATTTCAGAAAAAAAGACAGTCTTTTCCAGGAATGAGCCGACAGTCCTATCGCGTACCTATGCGTAGTGCAGTGTGTTTTTGCAGGGAGGTCCAGCATGTGCAAAGCCCCGTGAAAGGATGAATTAGGACAAGCAGAGTGCTGCAAGGAGACAGGCAGGTAGAGCCTTGCAGGTCCAGAAGTGGGCTGGGCATGAAGGGAGTGAGGGCTTACTATATATAGACTCAATGAAGTGAAATCGCTCGACTATTTGCAACCCCATGAACTGTAACCTACCAGGCTCCTCCGTCCATGGGATTTTCTAGGCAAGAGTACTGGAGTGGGTTGCCATTTCCTTCTCCAGAGGATCTTCCTGACCCAGGGATCCAACCCGTGTCTCCCGCATTGCAGGCAGCCGCTTTACCCTCTGAGCCACCAGAGAAGCCCAATGGGAAGAGTTTAAACATGGTGGGGAAGTGTTTTATGTTTTAAGAGGACTTGGAGCGCTGTGTGAAAGTACGCACAGGAGCAGAGAGACAAGAGTCTGAAGGAGAAGCCTTAGGCTTCTCCAAGCTTGCAGGAGAAAGATGACTCACTCAGTGGAGAATCCACGGGTGTGTTGGAAGATGAGCTAACAGGACTTGGGCTCAGTGTGGCTGATAAAGAGAAGGAAGAGTTCAGGACGACGTCAGAGGTCTCATAGGTGGAGGGGCCGCTTTCTGAGGAAAGGAAGACTGGAGAGGGAACATGCTGTGCAGGTAGAATCCAGAGTGGAGGTTTGTTTTTTTTTTTCCAGTTATTTGTTTTTTAAGTTTAAGTTTATTTAAGTTTAATTGGAGGATAATTGCTTTTTACAATGTTGTGTTGGTTTCTGCAACGATTGAGTCAGTCGAAAGTGTACATATACCCCTCTAAGAGTGGAGGGCTTTTTTTTTTAAAGTTTATTTTTAATTGGAGGATAATTGCTTTGCAGTGTTGTGTTGGTTTCTGCCGTGCCCAATGATTGAGTCAGTCGAAAGTGTACACATATCCCCTCCAAGAATGGAGGGTTTTTTTGCACAAGCAACTTAAATGCCCACTGACCGATGAATGGATAAGGAAGATAAGGTGTATATACACAGTAGAATACTGCTCAGCCATAAAAAACAAATACTGCTCAGCCATAAAAAACAAATGGAATAATACCATTTGCAGCAACATGGATGCAACTGGAGATTATCATACTAAGTGAAGTAAGTTAGAAAGACAGGGAAGGACAAATATTGTATGATATCACTTCTGTATGCAATCTAAAATGTGACACGAATGAACTTATCTATAAAACGGAAACAGACAGAGAACAGATTTGTGGTTGCCGAGGGAGAGGGGAGGAGGGGGAGGCATGGATTGGGAGTTTGGGGTTAGCAGATGCGAACTATTGTATATAGAATGGATAAACACCAAGGTCCTACTGTATAGCATGGAGAGCTATAGTCAATATTCTATAGTAAACCTACTGGAAAAGAAAAAAGGAGTGGAGGGTTTTTTAAAAACAGTGTTGTTGAGTTATAATTTACAGACCATAAAATTCTTTCATTTCAGTATATCATTCAATGATTTTTAGTAAACTTATGGAGTTATGCAGCCATGGCCATAATCCAGTTTTTAGCACATTTCCATTACCCATCCGTGCCCCACTCCCCCCCCACCCCCAATAAAAAAGATCCCTTGTGCTCATTTGCAGTTACTCCCTGTTCCTACTCCCCACCCTAAGCAACCACTCATGCATCCACTTGCCATCTCTACAGACTGGCCTCTTCTGGGCATTTCATATAAATGGAGTCATGCGATACATGGCCTTTTATGACCGGCTTCTTCCACTAAGCTTGTATCTTCCAGGTGCATCCACATGTTCAGCGCTTTGTTCTTTCTCATCACCGAGGAGCATGCCATCACATGGCTAGACTTCATGTTGTTGATGGACACTAGAGAGTCTAGTTTCGGACGCGCTGTTTCAGACGTGTAGAGAAGTCAAGGAAGCATTGGCATGAATTTGGGTCTTCGAGGGGGAGGTTTGGAGGGCTATAAACCTGTGAGTCATGAACATGAAGCTGGTATTAATTACTTAAACGAATAGATCATTGAGGGGAGAGAGAGAGGGTGGGAGGGACCCAAGCATGTTGCCCGGGAATGCCAGCATCTGGCAGGCGTGTAGATGAGGGTGGGTCTGCAGAGAGGTGGGTGGGAGCCAGCACAGGGCGGATGGCCCAGAGGAGTGTGTGCTGATGGGAGGCTGTCTGCAGGAGGAGGAAGTGGCCTGCCACAGAGGAGTGTGTGCTGATGGGAGGCTGTCTGCAGGAGGAGGAAGTGGCCTGCCACACCGTCCTCCTGGGAGCGGAATGAGGACCACACCGTCCTCCTGGGAGCGGAATGAGGAAGCAGAGTCCACTCGCGTTGATGATTTGAAAGTCAGTTGTGTTGGCCTTATCACAGGGGGCCCGGAGCAATCAGAAAGCGAAGAGGATAAGACCTGGAGGGTCTTAAAACTTCCCCATAGCTATGAAACGAAACATTGAGTCTTAAAGATCACGTTGTCCCTGCAGCTCAGTTTCTTCTGTGAAGTAGTATTTGCCTTTTTGTCTGATTGATGACACGCAGTTTGGTTAGCACACTGACGCTGCCTCGGGGGAATTTACTCACGTCACCATTACTCCATGCTTCTCTCTCCTTCCAGAGCGTGAGCTAGTGAGATACCACGTAGGCTCATAAGTCAGGATCATGTTTAGCTGTGAGTAACAGAACACTTGATTTAACAGCTTAAACTCAACTCTTAACATGCAGAAAGCAGTAAGTCCGGGGCAGAGTGTCCAAGGTTGGTGTGGCGCCTTCCTTCCACTTAATGCATGGGAGTCATGCCCTAAAGATGGCTCTTTCCCCTGGGTTGCAAGGTGAGGCTTCAGCTCCAACATCAAACCTTTGTTTTGAGGCATAAAATAGGGGAAAGGTGGAAGGCAAAAGGCCAGAGGAGTCCACTCTACCACCGCTGCCTCAGGCTTTGCAGTAGCTGCAGTCCTCATGTATAATGAATGCATCTAGCCACAGGGGAGAAAAAAAAAGAATATACAAGGGCCAAAAGAAAATGGCAAGCACCTGGGCCCTGGTGTAACACACCTCCATCCAGACTCCTCGCCTGGAGACATAGCGCCATGGGGGCAGCACCCTGTCGGGGGCCAGGCAGGTAACCACTACTACTTAGAAAATAAACAGTCAAGGCTTCCCAGGTGGCGCAGTGGTAAAGAATGCACCTGCGATGCGGGAGATGTGGGTTTGATCCCTGGGTTGGGGAAGATCCGCTGCACCAAGACCCTGCTCCAGTATTCTTGCCTGGAAAATCCCACAGACAAGGGAGCCTGGTGGGCTACAGTCCATGGGGAGTCAGACAATGACTGAGCACACCCACACGCAAATGAACGGTCATGTGGTGGATTTCTGACACCACTGCTGTCAGACATGTCACGCTTAGATCCTTGGGCTTTTTAACTTTTTTCCCCCCACCTGATTTTCTTGTAGAATACTTACAGTCCTGTCTTGGAGTCTATCTGTAAAGGATTGGGTGCTAAACCAACTGTTCAGTTAGGACACAGATCTGCTTTTCCTTAGGGCTAGTAGATGCCCCATGCTGGCAGGAACCACGTGCATTCAGAATTCGCAGTTGGCAACAACACGCAGTTAGCTACTTGGTGAGTTTCGCTCCTAGAGTTCACTTTGTCCATTAAGTGGAACCCTAGCGTGTTCCTTCTTTCAGCTTCATCCATTTGTCTCCCTCAGAGTCCAGGAGACGCCAGAACCATTTATCTTTTATGTCCCCTAGCGCCTGGCTCAGCAGCCTTGCTAAATATTTGAGTTGGATCACCCAGCCCATCTGGGTATAAGAGTGTTTGCGGCCACGTGGCCTCCAGGGCAGTGGGCTGGGGACACTTTACATCCTCGAAGAGCTGCCGCATCTGTTTGTCCTCTGATTCCCTCTTAGATACCTTTTCTGCTGCGAGAATGAAAGATGGATCCAGAGGAGCAAGAGCTGTTGAATGATTACAGATACAGAAATTACTCTTCCGTGATCGAAAAGGCATTAAGAAATTTCGAGTCCTCGAGTGAATGGGCGGATCTCATATCTTCCTTGGGCAAGCTCAACAAGGTATGTGGGGCTGGGAGTGTTTGCACTGTGGGGGCAGGGGGCGGGCACACAGCTGTCCTTTTATTGTTTCAAGGACTTGTCTTTTTAATATTACACTGCATGCAGATTACAGCCATCAGATAAGAAGAACCGCCACTAATTTGTCACCCGAGTTACACCTGCTATTAACCTGTCAGCATATGAACCTCCTCTTCCAGCCCTTTCTTTCTGAGCACACAGTATAGTGTGGATAGAGTCCATAGAACAGCTGAACTCTTTTTTTTCTCAACAATATTTAGTTCTAAACAAGATAAATTTATAAATGATCCATTTATTCAAAGATGAATTGTCCTTCCTGTACTGCTCAGAATTTTTATGGCTTTTTTTTTTTTCCCCTTCTCTAATCTTTTCCACCATTTTACTGCTAACTGGTAACTCCTAGAAGAATAAAGGATGAAGCAGTTATGGAAATCTGCCCAGAAATTGTATGTGTGTGTTTGGACAAGGGAAAGTGGGTTGGGTCTAAGGAGACCAAAACCGATCACTTGTGGGCTTGAGCTCGTGTGCCATGGATGGGGACCTTTGTTTATTTCCGTCCTGCCCAGAAGGAGGGTGATTACTGTGACCTTTAGGAAGACGATAACCTGGGCTCAGAGAGGCTGTGCCCGGTTCTATTGCCGGTTACCTGGGCTCCTGGGTGTGACACCTGACTTTGGAGCCCAAGTGACGTATGGGTGCTGGGAGGTAGCTAACCGAGTCTGGGGGGGTCCCCACTCTCCAGGTCACACACACTAGGGGGGCTCAAACAAACCCCACTAGAGAGAATTTGTCCATTTACTGCTTCAAGGAGCCAGGGGGAGAGAGAAGGTGGGCAGCCTGACCACAGGGGCGGCACCTGAGCAGCTGTCCAGCACCAACCGCCCGAAAGCAGCTATCAGCACCCACAGATGGCAGAGAGGAGATGGGCGGTTATTGCAGATAGTGCCCAGGAAGCTGCGTGGTCTCTGCAAAGTGTATTTACAACATGTGAACCCCGTGGCTGGTGCTGGCTGGGAGGAAAGTGGAAGTGTAAGTCACTCAGTTGTGTCTGACTTTTTGTGACCCCATGAAATGTGGCCCACCAGGCTCCTCTGTCCATGGAATTCCCCTTGAATACTGGAGTGGTTGCCAACCCCTTCTTTAGGGAATCGTTCCAACACAGAAATTGAACCCTCATCTTCTGTATCGCAGGCAGATTCTTTATTGTCTGAACCCCCAGGGTTGGGATGGAGACGTATAATAAAACAGCAAATAAGAGCTTGAGAATTCTTTGGTGGCAGAGCTCTGACTTAGGACTTTTCTGGCTGAAGGTAATATTCACTGTGTTGCACAGAGGTAAGCTGCTTTTTTAGGGGAAAGCAAGATGCCCTGGAGTGGGACTTGGACATATTCCAGTTCTTCTACGTATTTTACTATTTTAGTACTTGACTCTCCTGGAATCTAATAATACCATACTTGGGGAGAGGGGGATGTGCTTACTGCTTTTCTGTTGAGTTAAAATTCATGCAACATAAAATTTACTTTTTTTTTTTTTTTACCATTTTTTTTATTTTTGTTGTTTGTGCTGGGTGTTTGTTGCTAGGTGGGCTTTTCTCTAGTCACGGCGAGCAGGGGATACTCTGTAGTTGCACAGGCCCTCATGGTGATGGCTTCTCTTGTTGCAGAACACGGGGTCTAGGACCCAGGGGTTTCAGTAGTAGTGGCTCCTGGGCTCTAGAGCGCAGCCTCAGGAGTTGCGGCGCACAGGCCTAAGTTGCTCTGTGGCGTGTGGGATCTTCCCAGACCAGGGATCGAACCTATATCTCCTGCCTTGGCAGTGGACTCTTTCCCACTGAGCCACCAAGTCCCAATCAACCATCTTAAAATACATGGCTTTTAGTGCATTCATGATGTATGACCGTCACCAGTGTCTACTTCCCAGACATTTTCACCACCCCAAGGGAAACCCTCCCCATTTCTGTCTTTACCCAGGCCCTGGTAGTCACTAATCTACTTTCTGTATCTGTGGATATTCCACATAAAAGGGATCGTACGATAATGTGGCACTTTTGTGTCTGGCTTCTTTCACTTAGTATGTTTCCAAGGTCCATCCACGTTGTAGCCTGTATCAGTACTTCATTGATTTATGGCTGAATAATGTTCCGGGGTATGAACAGACCACATTTTGTTTAGCCATTCTTCAGTTGGCTCTTCGGAGTAGTCCCGTGTGAATATTTGTGTACAAGTTTTTGTTTGAACACCTGTCTTTGTTTCTTTCAGGAGTATACCTAGGAGTGGGATTAGTCACGTGGTTACTCTATATTGAAGTTATTGAGGAACCATCAAGATGTTTTCCGCAGTAGCTACCCCATTTCACATGCCCACCAGCTACGTATTAGGGCTCCAATTTCTTCTCGTTCTCAGTTTTCAGGGTGGTTTTCTTTTTTGACAATAGCCATTCTAGTGGGTGTGAAGCGGTATATCTTACATACCTTAGGGTTTTGATTTGCATTCCCCTAATGACTAAAATTTTGAGCATCTTGTCACTTGCTTGTTGGCCATTTGTATATCTTTCTTGGAGAAATTTCTATTCAAGTATTTTGTTTATTTTTTTAACTATGCTACTTGTCTTTTTGTTGTGATTTGTAACAGTGTCTTTTATATCCTGGATTCTGGTCCTTTACAGGATTTATGATTTGCAGATTGTTTTTTTCCCCATTCTTTAGGCTGTCGTTTCGGTTTTTGATAGTGTCTTTTGATGCACACCATTTTAAAATTTTTGGTGAAGTCTCATTTGTTTTTTCTTTTGTTGATTATGCTCTTGGTGCATATCTGAGAAACCATTGCCAATTCCACGATGAAGAAGATTTACCCGTGTTTTCTTCTTCTAAGAGTTTTTAGTTTTTGTTTTTGCAATTAGATCTTTGATTCATTTTGAGTTAATTTGTGTTTTTTGTTGTTGTTGTTTTTCATAGATGAATATTGAGTTTGTAGTAAGAATAAAATTACCTCATAGCACATATGCAATTCAGACATTAAAAATTAAGCAATCTATGGTTGGGAAATGCAAACAATATGATAAACAAATACATGATATGAAATAAATACATGATAAACGCAATTAAAAAGTATATGATAAAAACATTGACCATATTATGGTATATAACCAGAGACATTAAATGTTTCAGATGGAAGGAGTATAGGTTTGGGCATGTGCAAGCATTCTAACGTTCTGGAAATATTTTTTTTCTTTAAATCTAATTTTTTATTTTATATCAGAGTACAGTCGATTTACAATATTCGTTTCAGGTGTACAGCAAAGGGTGTCCATTGTGCATGTATGTGTCCCATTCTTTTTCAGGTTCTTTCCCCATGTAGGTTGTTACAGATTACTGAGGAGAGTTTCCTGTGCCATATAGTAGGTCCTTGTCCATCATCTGTTTAGTAGCTATATAGTAGCATGTATCTGTTAATCCCCAAATCCTAATTTCTTTCCCTGATTATCTAACCCTAATTTATCTTTCCCCCTACCTTTGCCCTTTAGTAACCATATCTTTGTTTGTGAAATCTGGGAATCTGCTTCTGTTTTGTAAATGAGTTAATTTGTATCATTTTTTAGATTCCACCTATAAGCGATTATGTGACACTTGTCTTTTATATACTTCAATTGTGTACGCTCCAGGTCCGTCCATGTTGCTGCAGACGGCATCAGCTCATTCTTTTTCACGGCTGAGTAACACTCCACGGTGTACTCATGCCACGTTATCTCCATCCGTTCATCTGTTGATGGACATTTAAGTTGCTTCCATGTCTTGGCTGTTGTAAATAGTGCTGCAATGAACATTGGGGTGCGTGTTTCTTTTCAAATCATGTTTGTCTCTGGATATATGCCCAGGAATGCGATTGCTGGATCGTATGGTAGTTTGTTTTTAGTTTTTTAAGGAACCTCTAAACTGTTCTCCATAGTGGCTGCACCAATTTACATTCCCACTAACAGTGTAGGAGGATTCCCTTTTCTCCACACCCTTTCCAGCATTTATTGTTTATACTCTTTGATGATAGACATGCTGATCAAGTTAATTTTTGTACATGGCTTAAGGAGGCTCCAACTTCATTCCTTCTCACATGGAAATCTAGTTGTTTTACATGTGGAAAACCATCTGTTGACGAGACTGTTCTTTTGAAGGGCCTTGGAATCCTTGTTGAAAATCAGTTATCTATAGAAAGATGTTTAATTCTTGACTTTCCTCTTTTTCCATTTATCCTTATGTCTATCTTTATGCCACTTTGTTTATTGTAGTTTTGTAGTAAGTTTTGAAATGGGGAAGTAAGAGTCCTTGAACTTGGTTGTTCTTTTTCAGAGTTGTTCTGGATTCCTTGACATTCTGTATGAATTTTAGGATCAGCATGTCAATTTCTGCAAAAAAGCCAAGTGGGATTTTGATAGGGATTACACGGACTCTGTAGATTGCTTTGGGAACTATTGCCATGTGCACAATATTGTCTTCTAATCCGTGAACACAGAGTATTTTTCCATTTATTTAGGAACATACACACACATATATATTTATTGACTTTTGGCTGTGCTGGGTCTTCCTTGCCGCACGGGCTTTTCTTTGGTTGCAGTGAACGGGAGCTCTTCTCTAGCTGCAGTGTGCAGGCTTCTTATAGTGGTGGCTTCTCTTGTTGCAGAGCACAGGCTCTAGGGCGCACAGGCGTCGGGAGTTGCAGTTCCTGGGCTCTAGCACACAGGCTCAGTAGTTGTGGTGCACGGGCTTAGTTGCTCCAAGACATGTGAGATCTTCCCAGAGCAGAGATCGATAAACCCATGTGTCCGGCATAAGCAGGCAGATTCTTTACCACTGGGCCACCAGGCAAGCTCAGAACATGTTTATTTTGAGGTAGGTAAAATTATGAACTTGAAAAATGCAGTTCTTGAGCAGTGAGTTATCCTATGAACCAGGCTTTGTTTCAATGTGCCAGAAGAGCTTTCAAAAATGTTGAATCATTGTAACCTGCCTTTTAAGTGCAGGATATTGAGTACAGTTGCGTCTTTCTTTAAGGAGCTTTGGAAGTGTTAGCCATTCCTTCTTTCAGTGGCTGTCTGAGTGCCTAGAATGTGCCAGCAGACGCCAGGGTGTGGCAGAGAGCCAAACTGACAAGACCCTGCCTTCATTGTGGTAGGGGTGGGGAAGCTGGATAGGGAATGAAAGATACACCTTGTTGGTGGGTGATGAGCGTGGTGGGAATGGTAAGGAAGGCAGTGCATGGTGAGCGTAGCTGAGATGGTGCCATTGGATCAAGTACAGAGGCTCTAGTGTGTCCAAGGCTGGGGAGGTTGTCACCGAGCAGGGATGGGGAGAGGATAGGAAAGGAGGCTGCAGAGGAGAGGGGTAGGGAGGGCATCTCATCTTACCAGTCCTTTGGAGCTGGCGTCTGAGTGTGGCCCCTGAGTTGGGGGCGGCTGCCCAGCAGCGGGCATGGCCTGTCTTCCTGTTTAGGTGCTGGAACCATCTCCAGCTGCTCTGCTGGGTGGGGTCAGGCAGAAACAGGGAGACCAGTTATGAGGCCCATGGGGAAGGGCTTGGATTCTAAATATACTTTGGAGGTATGGCCAAGAGGCTTTGTCCTCAGAGCAAATGGGAAAGGCGAGGGAAAAAGAAGAGTCGAGTATGACTTGCAGGTTCTCCCGGGTTGGGGGCTCGAGGAGCTGAAAGGCTGTGATAGAGAGACTGGGGAGCAGCCGGCCCCTCGGGCCAGGTGGGGAGACCCCGGGTTCCCACTGGAAAGCGTGCATTTGAGCATCCATCAGATGTCCCTGTGTGACCTCTGTGGGCCGTGGGATGGATGTGAGTTTGAAAAGACAGCTTGTTGTTAAAAGTCTTCCCCCCAATTCCGTGTAACCCCACTCTCAGGTCCTCTTCACTCCTGCTTCCTGTTCTCTGTTGCCATGATGGGGTGATGAGGGTGAGCTGCCCGCTGCAGGAACTTGCTCAGTGTTGGGGAGATGAGGGTGACACTGTCTGTCCCCCCTGCAGCCCTGCCGATGACAGTGGACATCTGGAGAGAGCCCACTGTGGGCCAGGGGCCTGGCGTGCAACCTCGTCCAGGCGCACAGCATGGCCTGAGGCCGGACCCAGACTAAACAGCCTGTGCCTGATCAGAGCCGGCAGATGGCAAAGGGGGGCCCAGCCCCTGAGCAGAGCCCTTGGCTCCTCTCACGTCTGAGTCTGTGGCTCACAGAGAGGACAGAGATGCCCCTCTGCTTTCTTTGTTAGCCAGATAAGGGAGACCTGATGATCAGCCCCCTTTTGCTGGTGAAATTACCTAACTCATTCCATGTCTGGTGGCAGCGAAGTGGCTTTTACGGGTTGAATTGTGTCCTTGGAAATTGACGTGTCCTCACCCCCAGTATCTCAGAGTGTGGCCTTATTTGGAGATCCAGTCTTTACAGAGACAGCCAGGTTAAAACGAAGTCCTTATCCAACATGATAACTATATCCTTGTAAGAGGGGATAAGCTGGACACAGACACAGAGATGCCGACAGGGAAGGCGCCCTGCAAGGGTGAAGGCAGAGACCAGGCTGATGCGGATAGAAGCCAAGGAATGCCGAGATTGCCAGAAGCTGTGGCGCAGCCTGGAGCGGTTTCCCGCTCACAGCCTCGGAGGGAACCAGCCCTGCTGACACTTGCCGACGTCTTGATCTCAGCCCGGTGCCTAGATCTCAGCCTCCTGGCCTCCCAGTTCCATGGCCGTAGCCTCCCTGTGGCTGGCGCTTTGTTACAGAAGCCCTCTGGCAAACTGATAGAGCAGTAGAACCAAGGTATGTATTGAACACTTAGGTGCTAAGGACCTGACGTTGAACACCTGATTCCTGCTCCCATGGAGCATAAGGCTTTGCTGGCAGCAGACAAAACAGCAAATAAACACGTGACGTCAGGTGCTGAATGCTAAGAAGAGAAATCAACCGTGAGAGTGGGTAGCAAGGAAGGAGGACGGGGCACTCGCTCAGACAGAGACGGCTCTTTGATTACGTGACATTTGAATTTTGAGCAGAGGCCCAGATGTGTCGCCCTGGCTGGCAGGGACGCCATCTGGGGCTCGGGCCTGAGTCCAAGGTCCAGGAGGGGATGGGCATGGCTGGAGAAGGAGAGGTGGTAGGAGATGAGGAGGAGAGGGAGCCCTCCTCCCCGGGCAGGTCTCGGGGCTTTATCCTGCAGTGAGGGGTGCCACTGAGCTCCCAGGAAGGCCTTGAGCAGGGTGACCCATCACTGCCTTTTCCGCAGAGAGGAATGCCTCTGGCTGATGGGCGGGGAGGGAGCCTGATCATGGGAGCCTGCAGGAGGGAGGGGGCAGCTTCAGCACCGGGTGGATTGGAGTTACTGGACACAGAGGGTTTGGGAAGGGGCTGGAGGGAACAAGCCTCCTGCAGCTTAGCAATCACTCACTTCTGGGAGACCCACAACTACTGCATTCAAGGAGTAGGAGTTGATGTGAATAAAGAATTTTCTTAGGGCTTTAGTGACGGTCAAATTTCTTGCATGGAGTCTTGCATGGATACAGAAATTCAGTGAGTAAATTAGTGAGAAGTTAATTAAAAAAAAATCTTTATGATGCAAGAAGCAGCAGTAGTATCGTGGTCTTTAGGTTGCAAAGTTAGGTCAGGTTGTGTTCTAATGAAAGCAGATGATCGCAGGTTCTAAAACATAAACCATGGTCTCACAGCAGAAGTGCCTCTGGCTCAACTCTTGACAAGAGAAAACCGAGCCCCAAGAGGTCTCTTGTTTGTCAGACTACCGACAGGTTCTAATTGTATCGTTTCTAAAACCTGCTAAGCTTTCAGTACCATTTTTAAAATTTTTTTCTGTTAGGGAAAAGTTTATCTTTTGTAGTTGTTATGTGTATCAACCTGGATAGAGTAATTTTTGCTTCATAGTTTGAGACTTCAAGCTGTCACCTTTCACGGATCATTTTAAGGTGAATTTTAATCAAGCTCATTTTGAACCCTTAGGAACCCAATCACCATACCAAGCCTGGATTGTAAATTTAATTATGGAAATGAAGAATAGTTTATTTAAACTCTGTACATTTAACTTCTTTAAAAAAAAAAAAAAAAAGGTCCTGTTTTCCTCCCTGGCCGCTTGAAGATGAGCTGCCATCATGAACGACACAGTAACCATCCGGACTGGGAAGTTCATGACCAACAGACTGCTTCAGCGGAAACAAATGGTCGTCGATGTTCTTCACCCTGGGAAGGCAACAGTACCTAAAACAGAAATTTGGGAAAAACTGGCCAAAATGTATAAGACCACACCAGATGTCATCTTTGTATTTGGATTCAGAACGCATTTAGGCGGTGGCAAGACAACTGGCTTCGGCATGATTTATGATTCCTTGGATTACGCAAAGAAGAATGAGCCCAAACACAGGCTTGCGAGACATGGCCTGTATGATAAGAAAAAGACCTCAAGAAAACAGTGAAAGGAAAGCAAGAGCAGAATGAAGAAAGTCCGGGGGACTGCAAAGGCCAACGTTGGTGCTGGCAAAAAAAAAGTGAGCTGGAGATTGGACAACAGAAGGAGTAAAGATTCTGCAGTGACTGTATCTGTGGTGATTGTGCAGGTTTTTCATGAAAGAGAGAATAAACTAAGACCTTTTACAAAAAAAAAAATGTTGTAATGCTCCTAAATGAGCCACTCTCTTTTGGCTGCTTTTATGCAATATCCTACTGTTTCACAAAATGGCCTGAAAGTGGGTGGCATGAATAGCAAGGGATGTGGGTCTTGGGTGTTCCGTGTTTCAGCTTCAAAAGTCTTACTGCTTAATGACAAGTACCTGCTTTTTAAAGCAGAGCCTCTTTGTCGTGATGAGAGGAAGGTGGCTGGAACTCAGAGGCCAGGTGAACCGTTCTGACTCTTTATAGATGAGCTCCGAGACGTCTTCTAGCTGAAAACTTGATGAGGTCACCTGGATCCTGATGTTTGCCTGTGCCCTGATCAGTTACTTCTCTATTAAACAGTATTAGTTCAGGTGAAGCATCTTGCAGGTCTGAAGACAGATGTCCAAGATCAGGGTGTCAGCAGATTTGGCTTCCTCTGAGGCGTCTCTCCTTGACTCAGCTGGCTGCTTCTCACTGTGTCCTCCTCCCTGTGGTTTATGTGTCCTAATCTCCCCTTCTTATAAGGCCACCAGTCATATTGGACACCATGTATATGACCTCATTTTACCCTGGTCACCTCTTTAAGGGCCCCATCTCCAGCATGTCTGCATTCTGAGGTACCAGGGGTCAGGGCTTCATACATGAATTTTAGGGACACGGTGCAGCTTGTAACAGGGTTTAATAATGAAGTACAGATCATCTCTCCACATATCAACATTTTAAAAAAGCTTCCATGAAAGCTTCTCATGGAAGCTCAGATGGCTTTTGTCACGTGCTTCATGGAAGGGTAGTGTTCTTTATTTCATCTCTTCTCCTGCCCTGGAGTACCATGAAGACCTGCAGTTCTCCTGTGTGTGTGGTGATCCAAGATATGCCCGGAACTTCTGGGTCTCTCAGCCTTCCCGACCACCTTAGTCCACTCAGGACGCTGCTGTAACCGTCCCACAGCCCGGGGGCTAATCAACAACACACATTTTATTTCTCACTGTTCTGGAGGCTGGAGTCAAGGTCACGGAGCAGGCAGACTCAGTGTCTGGCCAGTGCCCTCTTCCTGGTTCACAGTTAGCCGTCTTTGGGTCTGTCGTCACATGGTAGGGGGCAGGGAGCCCTGCAGGGCCTCTTTCATAATAAAAGGGCACTAATCCCACTCACAAGGGCTCCACCTTCATGACCTCATCACCTCCCAAAGGCCCCACCCTCGTGACCTCATCACCTCCCAAAGGCCACTCCTAAGACCATCATTCTGGGGAACACACTTCCAGACCACTGATGGGCCTGATAACCTGTGCCCACCCAATAGCACCTCACCAGTTCTGCACCAGCCAGTTAGTGGGTGCTGTTTGTGGGGTGTCTTTTAGGGAAGGTCAGCCCTCCAGGTTGGGCTTCCCAATGTGTCCCCCCCGAGAGGGCCCTCCCAGTCCTCCTCCCCAACCTGTCCTCTGTCCACTGAGACACAGTTGGCATTGCTGCCCGTGATCCCTACTGCACCAGACTCTGCTTAGCACGTGAGCTGGAAGTAGGGCCAGGAGCTCCCCCCTTAGCCCTGTGATGCCTGGTTCCATCATGTGAACTCGCCTTTGGGACCCCATCTTGTAGAGAAACGGCATCTCAGTTTTGGGCGTTTGTTTTAGTCATCTTCCAGCAACCTGTGCTGTTGTCTGGAGGGGTGACCTTGAGGGTGGAAGGGGTCAGGTAAGTGGGGTATCCAGGTCATACTGGAAAGACTGAGCCCGAATGCCTCCTGAGAAGAGACCGCATTTGATGATGTTGGCAATTATTGACGCTTCGCTTGTCGGCAGAGTGGATCCTCTGCGGGAGAGTGGTGAGCAGAGGGCCCGTTTGCTTCTGGCAGTGTTCTCATGGTCTCGGCTCTGGGGTTTAGGAGACACAGCTGATAGAGCTCCCGTCCCTGGTCGTGAAGATGATGCCAGTGCTCTGTCATTCCTCACTGGTGGGGGAGGTCCCGGGGCCCAGGTGGCATCACTGACTCCTTCCCACCCCAGGGTATCCCGGAGGAGCTGAGAACTGGCAGGAATGTTGCTGCTTGGGGTCGAAAGCGTGGCCTCACTGTGAGCCGCTCAGACACCATAAGGCCAACAACATAGTCCTTCTGAAAGGAGCGTTTCTCTTTGCTGAAAGGAGTCTGATACACTTGCAATAATTTATAGCTGAGGTACTCTCTTTTACATCTGAGCAAAGGATTTTTTTTTCTTTTTCTGGCTAGTCTTCTTTTCAGATATACTGAAGGGATAGAAATAGTCCAGATTTGGGCAGGTGAATTATTCTTCCAGTAAGCTAATGATGAAAGCGCATCTGAAAAAAAAAAAAAAAGGCTCATCTAGCAGAATGGAATGTATGGACAAGGGAAGGGGCCTGTGATTCACTTACATGTTCTAAATACTATCATGAAAGCTAAGAAACCAGGACTGAATTGTGTCTCCCCCACCCCTGACCCTGACTCCCGCCACCAAATTCATGTCAACACAACCCCCAGTGTGGCTGTACCTGGAGTTGGCATTTTCAGGAGATAAGTAAGGTTCAATGAGGTCATTAGGGTGGGGCCCCAATCCAGTAGGACTGTGGCCTTCCCAGAAGAGCAAGCTCTCTTCCCTCCACACGAGGATCCAGTGAGAAGACACCTCTGCAAACCCGGAGGAGAACTGAATCAGCTGGCACCTTGATCTTGGACCTCCAGCCTCCAGAACAGTGAGAAATAAACTTCCGTTGTTGAAGCCCCCCAGACTGTGGTATTTTGTTATGGCAAACTTATACAGAAGGAAATGAGTTAAGCTGGGCTATTTTTCAAAAAGGATGACCGATGGAACATGAACACCAGCACTCAAGCTTGTGTTTGAGCCAAATTACAAGCATTCCCATTTATTTATCTTTTTTAATGGTCTTTTCTTTAAAAAAAAAAATAGCTTTGTTGTACAATAAGCTATACGTTTATGAAGTGCTTAATTGATGAGTTCTGATCTTCAGTTCAGTACGGGGGCTTCTCTGGTGTTTCAGACAGTAAAGAATCTGCCTGCAGTGCAGGAGACCCAGGTTCAATCCCTGGGTCAGGAAGATCCCCTGAGGAGGAAATGGCAACCCGCTCCAGTCTTCTTGCTTGGAAAATTTCATGGACAGAGGAGCCTGGCAGGCTACAGTCTGTGGGGCCGCAAAGAGTGGGGCAGGACTGAGCGTGTGCACACGGAACCTTCCCCACATAAGAGCGTGCATCCATCCCCAGAAGTTTCCCCACAGCCTTCTGTGGTCCCTTCTCCATCCCCTCTCCCCATCCTTAGGTAACTGCTGGGCTGCTTTCCTTTACAATTCGACTAGTTTGCATTTTCTAAAATTTTATGTAAACAGACTCATACAGCATATGTTCTTTTTCACCCTCACCTCGCCTCCCCCTCACCCCACAGTCTGTCTGCTTTTACTCAGCAAAACTCTTCTGAGAGTCATCCAAGGCCTGTGTATTGATAGTTTATTCCTTTTTACTGCTGAGTACAGTTTTATGGATATACACCATTTACTTGGTCATTTGCCTGTTAATGGACACTGGGTTGCTTCCAGTGGGCAGGTAAATATTTTTAAAAACTGCCAAATTGTTTTCCAAAGTGGCTATATCGTTTTACACCCCACCAGCACTTATAATAACTCCAGTTCTTCCATATTCTTATCAACACTTGGTATGGGCAGTCTTTCTTTTTTAAATTGAAGTACAGTTGATTTATATTTTCAGGTGTACAGGATAGCGATTCAGTATTTTTGCAGTTTATGCTGTATTAAAAGTTGTTATACAATGATGGCTATAATTCCCTGTGCTATATTATATAATATATCCTTGTTGCTTATCTATTTTATGCATAATAGTTTGTATCTCTTAATCTAATACCCCTACTTTGTCCCTCACGCCTTCCCCAACCCCTCCAGTGGTTTGTTGTCTGTATCTGTGAGTCTGTTCCTGTTTGGGGCTTCCCTGGTGGCTCAGCTGGTAAAGAATCCACCCACAAAGTGGGAGACTTGGGTTCAGTCCCTGGGTTGGGAAGATCCCCCAGAGAAGAGAAAGGCTACCCACTCCAGTATTCTGGCCTGGACAATTCCGTGGACTGTATAGTCCATGGGGTTGCAAAGAGTTGGACACGACTGAGCGACTTTCACTTTCTGTTTTGCATATACATTCATTGTATTATTTTTTAGATTCCACATATAAGTGATATCATAAAATATTTGTATTGTATGATGTCTCTGCCTGATTTATTTCACTAAGCATAATATTCTCTCAGTCCATCCACATGGCTGCAGATGCAGAATTTCATTCTCTTTTATGGTTGAGTAAATATTGCATTGTGTGTGTGCACATGTGAGCACACACACACGCCACATCTTCCTTATCCATTCATCTGGTGATAGGCAGTCAGGCTGCTTCTGTGTCTTGCCTGCTGTAGATAGTGCTGCTGCGAACAGTGGGGTGCCTGTATCTTTTTAAATTAATGCTTTTATTTTTTCTGACTATTCAGCAGTAGAAATGACTGGATCATATGGTCATTCTACTTTTAGTTTTAATTTAGGGACCTCCATACTGTTTTCCATAGTGTCTGCACCAGTTTACTTTCCCAGCAACAGTGTATGAGTGTTCCCTTTTCTTCACATCATCTCCAACAATTGATATCTGACTGATGATAGCCATTCTGACAGTTGTGAGGGGATATCATTGTTCTTTTGATTGCATTTCTTTAATAATTGGTGATGTTGAACATTTTTCCATGTGCCTGTTAGCTGCCTGTATGTGCTTTTTGGAAAAACATCGGTTGAGGTCTTCTGCCCATTTCTGATTGAGTTTTTTTTTTTTTTTCTTTTTGATATTGAGTTGTCTTGAGTTCTTTGTATATTTGGATATTAACACCTTGTCAATCTATCATTTCCAAATATTTTCTCCAGTTCCATAGGTTTTCTTTTTGTTTTGTCCATGGTTTCCTTTGCTTTGCAAAATCTTTTATTAGGTCCCATTTGTTTATTTTTGTTTTTATTTCCTTAGATCCAGAAAAAATATTGCTATGGGTTATGTCCTAGAGTTCTGCCTATGTTCTTTCATAGGAGTTTTATGGTTTCTGGTCTTACATTTACTCCATTTTGGTCTTTAACCCCCTTTGAGTTTATTTTTATATGGTGTGAGGTGATCTTCTAATCTCATGGTTTTACATGTGCCTGTCTCATTTTCCCAGTATCAGTTGTTGAGGAGACTTTTTTCCCATTGTATGCTCTTGCCTCCTCTCTATTTTTAGATTAATTAACCATACAGGCATGGATTTACTTCTGGCTCGCTAGTCTGTTCCATTGATCTATGTGTCTATGATCTATGCGACCTATGTGTCTGTCTTTGTGCCAGTACCATACTGTTTTGATTACGATAGCTTTGTAGTATAACCTGAAGTCTTGAGAGGCTGATAACCTCTAGCTTTGTTCTTTTTCCCCTATTGCTTTGGCAGTTCAGGGTCTTTTATGGTTCCATGTGAATTTTAGGATTATTTGTTCTAGTTCTGTGAAAAAAAATGTCATGGATATCTTCATAGCAATTGCATGAAATCTGTAGGTTGCTTTGGGTAGGATGGCCATTTTAACAATATTAATTCTCCCGATTTAAGAGCACAGGATATGGCAGTCTTTTTGTTTTTGGCTTATCGGTAGGAGTGTGGTCATGTCTCCCTTTATCTTTTGCGTTTCCCAAATGATTAATGATCAGATGGTTAGTGTGTGACCACTGTAAATTTGTTTTAACCTGATAAAATACAACACAAAGAGAACTCTAAGGCTCGACACCGTTTCGATATATGTAATAGTGAAGCACTGGGAATGACCGCCCTCAGTAGGGGCTGATGCAAGTGTGGTGACCAGCAGCGTTCACCTGAGGTGGACTTGTAGTTACTAACGTGAAAAATACTCGAGATAAAGTAGAGGGGCAAAAAAGGCGGGTTGAACAGTTCGTGTATAGCTGTGTCTCCTGTGTGTGTGGGTGTGTGTGTGTAAGGAAAAAAGGGAGTGAGGGGGCACTGTATAGGGATGGACAAGATCTTGAAACCCTTTATTGTTAGACTAGTTCACTTCCGGTTTTTTGTAATTCTAAAGCAGGTTCTTACAGGTGTCTTTCTTCCTGTGGCTGTTTGTGTAAGGTGCGTCTCCCATGGCGGAGCTGCTGTGTCAGTGAACGTAGAGTTAAACCTTTGGACACACGAGTCCGTGTGGACTTTACTGTGCTCCACTAATTGTCTGCATGGTGCCAGGGCCACACCTTCCAGCTCCTGTGCTTTATGCCTTTATCTGGCAGGACCATGTTTTCCACCCTAGCCTCATAACCACTCTTCAATTCCAGAATTTTTCTACCTTTCCCAGGTGGTTTTCTTCCAGGTGAACTTCAGAGTCATTTGCAAAGTTTAAAGAAACTCTTACAGGGGCTGTTGGTATTAGGTATCAGTTATTGTATATTTCAGGGGAAGTGACATCTTCACACAATTGGGCTTCCTCCAGCCTGAAAATGTGGTGGTCTCCTCAGTGACTAAAAAGCGTTCACTTAGGTTCCTAAGCATTGGATTGTGTTTCTTACCTAAATCTTTACTGTATCTTAAATATATTAAGATATTTTATACATGTATTTTTTTGCTATTATCAATGGGATTATTTTACACTGTTTTAATGACTGTTGCCAGTGTTCTTGCCTGGAGAATCCCAGGGATGGGGGAGCCTGGTGGGCTGCCATCTATGGGGTCACGCAGAGTCGGACACGACTGAAGCGACTTAGCAGCAGCAGCAATGACTGTTGCCACATTGGAAACTATCAATTTACAGAATTTGGAAACTAGCCAACTTGGTGAATTTATTTCTTAGTTTTTTTTCAGCTAATTGTATTGAGTTCTTCGGGTAGACAGTTGTACGTACTATCATACCATCAACTAGTCCTGTTTGTGTTTTTTCGTTAGCGTCTTCTGGATCTGGGTTGAACACCGATGATACTGTCAGTGCTTCAGTAACAGTACCGTGAGCTGCTGTCGCAAAGAAGTCGAAAACTTCAGTGCCACCCTAAGACTGAAGTTTCTTGCTCATGAATCAGTTCTGCAGTGGTGGGTCCAGATTGGGCGACTGACGTTCACATGATCATTCCACAGGCTAAAGCCAGGGACCCTGCTGTACTTAACGTGGCTCCCAACATTTGCTGACATTCTGTCCCACCGGAAGGGGGAGGAGCATCTAGGTGTGTGCTCGGACTTTAATGGCACAAGCTGCACTGTGTGGGCTCAGTCACGTCTGACCCTCTGTGACCCCATGGCACATGCTGCTGCTGCTGCTAAGTCACTTCAGTCGTGTCCGACTCTGTGCGCCCCCAAAGATGGCAGCCCATCAGGCTCCCCTGTCCCTGGGATTCTCCAGGCAAGAACACTGGAGCGCTTCCACTCATATCTTCAAGGGAGAGGAATGCTCAGCTGGCGCAGCGTCCCTGGCCCGGTTTATACCCCTTACCACAGAAGGGGACTTGATTCAGGTGGGCAGTCCCTGCCCCTGCCCACCTCCCCACCCCACGCCCTGGCATGCACCAACATTAAAGGGAGTGCCTCAGCTGGGCAGGTCCATTGTATTGCTTGCCTCATCAAGGACCGGTTTGTTCCCTATTCACTAACCTTAAGAACTTCTTATCTCTATATGGCAAGAAATGTATTAATGTGTTCATTTCATTACCTGATCAGTTTGTAAGGTATTGATTGCTTTCATCCAAGCAACACTGTCTGCCTTATGTTTTACTCCATGTGCTTTCGGTGCTTATTGTCTGGCTTAAGTCACATCCTCCCAGCACCTGAGATACGCCTTGGAAGTGAACATGTTGTGCTAAGGTGTGCTGAGTCAGAGGTTGTGGGGTGAAGGAGGAAACACCCAGCTTAGGAGCAGAGCCCTGGGGCTCAGGGGCAGGCCCCGCACTTTGCAGCTTGGGGCCAACGTGCTGGTCACCCACTCGACCACCCCCCTTGCTCCTCGTTGAGAGAACCCAGGCACATCTAGGGATCAGGTGGTGATGCACTACAGGATGGTAGCCCCCGCCTTCCAGCCCCAGTGGAATATTATTGTCGGAGGACTTAATCCTAGTAGTTCCATTATCCTTGGCACTTGGCAGGGATTAATTCAGACATAGGTACGTGATCTCTGACCGTGAGATGTGGCCGGCCAGTTTTGGGAGAGGATTTCCTCTAATACAGACAGACAAGAAAGGAACAGACCTTTTTTTTTTTTTCTTGCTTTTCTCTGTAGTCATGTGAGAATTTAATGCCTAATATGCAGTGGACCTCTGAGGTTATGGAAGGAAAACTGAAGAGAAGTCAGTTTACTGTTGGGAGTATATAAGCACGAAAGCGTTTGAGTCCCTTTAGGATGTCACTGAGCTCTTGCATTGACCAAACACAGAAGCATCTGGACCAGGGTTTCTTGGCCCAGCGTTGTTAACCTTCTGTGATTCCTGCATCAGCAAGGAAGCCCCGCATCTCTTCCCTGAGACGGGGAGAGTCAGATACCCTACTCTTTACATTCCAAAAGCTCCCTATCTGATCTGCAACCTTGGACCGTCCGTAACCCATGGAAGCCTGTTTCCTCTGTGGGCTGATGCAGGCACACTTGCTTCTTGACAGTAGGTGTGTGTGTGTCCTTCATAGATGCAGAGTGTCCTGTGTGTGTGTGTCCTTGATGGATGCAGAGTGTCCTGTGGTGGCCTTTTCCCCACCACTGGCCTTGGCATGGTTCTGACCAGAATCAGTCTTTATGGCATAACTGTGTGTGTGTGTGTGTTGCTTCTTGACAGTAGGGTGTGTGTGTGTCCTTCATGGATGCAGAGTGTCCTGTGTGTGTGTCCTTTGTGGATGCACAGTGTCCTGTGTGTGTGTGTGTGTGTGTGTGTGTCCTTCACAGATGCAGAGTGTCCTGTGGTGACCTTTTCCCCCGCTGCTGGCGTTGGCTTGGTTCTGGCCTGAAGCAGTCTTTACCGAGTAACTGGTGAGGATTTTATCTCCGTGCCCACATGGACTTCATCCTGCATACGGACCCCCTCACATCTCCGAGGAGACTGTGTTCCTCCAGGACCTGCCCTGTGCCCGCTGTGCGCTCTGCCTCTCGGTCCCAAGTGTCCCTGGCAGCTTTGTAAATGCTGGGTTTGGAGGGAGGAGACGGCATCGGGCTCGAGCCGACCTGGAGAGAGTGAGCCAGGCCCTCGGGCCTTGGCCACCACTGCTGGGCATGCCACTGGCAGCCGCACCGCCCACCCCCAGCGGCCTTGTTCAGCATCGCCTGCTTCCACGCAGGAGCATACCCCAGGATGAGCCCGGCTGAGTGGGCTTCCAGCCGGCCGGTGCGTGGCGGAGAGTTTCAGCCCTGACCTGAGGCTGAACTACCGTCCCCGGCGCTGTGGCTGCCCCTGCTGGCCACCCACCCCTGGTGCCTCCCGGTGCCTGAGGCCCTTGTGGGCCAGGGCAGCCCAAGCACCGGGAGGGCGCGTCCCGTTCTGCTCCAGCGGGTGGGGGGCGGTCGGGAGGTGCCCCTGGGACTTCAGTCCCAACACTGAGTCTCACTTGAGCACGCCAGTTCTGTTCTCCCTGGTGTTGTGAAGTTTGAAGAACATTGAGTTCTACCAGTAAAGCGTCTGTGTCTGAAGCCTCTTTGGAATTTATAACGAGACCCT
This sequence comes from Bos indicus x Bos taurus, assembly GCF_003369695.1. NCBI lineage: Eukaryota > Metazoa > Chordata > Mammalia > Artiodactyla > Bovidae > Bos > Bos indicus x Bos taurus. The sequence continues at coordinate 147,836,857 of NC_040076.1, forward strand.
TACCTGCCACATCTTCTTTCTTTCCTCCTGGCTCTTAAACTTTTGACAAGTTGGTTATTAGGCTTTTGGTTTGTCTGTTAGACCTGTCACTTGCATGTGGGTTAACATACGTTTAAAGAGCAGAAAAACAAGATGTTTCCAGATATTTCACCATCTGTGTGTCTAAATGGTAGGCTTGCATTTATTACTGAATCCGCGTATGCATGGAGGTTAATTATTTCAGCCGTCTCTGCATCATGTATGTTTCAGGGTTTAGACTGCACTCTGAAGGGTGTGTTTGCCCCTCGTGTTCATTTGCCTTTCATGTGGTTTACTGTAGAGCTCAGGTGCCTTGACCTTCACGATTTTCCATCTCTAGCCGCCCCCACTACAATGTGGTGATTCCCTTTAACCCCCTGTTGTGTGCTTCTCATCCATTATTTTTCAAACCTAGAATCCTCCAAAATTCTCCACTCCTGTTACTGATAAAGACACCAAATGAAGCCCGGGCTCTTCTGCACATGGTGTTTCAGCCCCAGCGCCCATCCAAGTCCATGGAATAGGGCAGGGTGGGGTGGTTGGCATGTGGACATGAGGGAGGGCCCAGGACCTGTCTTGCAGTCAGCAAAGAATCAAGTCTGGAAACCCAGAAAGCTCTGGAAAGCATCACAGTAGCCCCTGAAGTTCCTAAACAGGCGGGGGGGTGGGGGGACAGGGAAAGGAGGTGTAGTGATGAGTGCAGTGGCTCTTATAGCCCACACGTCGTAAATTCAGAGGAGAGGAAGCAAAGAGCCGCGTGTGAGCCCACGTGTAGTAGCCTGCCCCTCCGTGAGGCAGCGAAGCGTTCGTTGGGATGTTTCAAGAAGAGTTTTCTGGCCTAGTGTCAGACTCCCGAGTCCCGTCAGCCAGGAGCCTGGGGTGGCCCCCCAGTGCTGTGTCCCGTGTGCGTGCACACGCATGAGATCCTGATGCCCTGGGGGGCGGGAGTGGACTCAACGCCCCGGAGGCCTCGGCTCCCTTTGGAGTCTGGTCTGCGGAACCAGCGTGAGGGCAGGTGATGGTGCGTTTTCTGTTAATAACGTGAGATGACGGGCGGCAGCCTGGGACAGGCAGGACGGCTGGAGAGGAGGGCCCGAGAGCTCCCGCCCGGCGCCCCCGTCGGAGCCCGGGTTCCATGTGAGATGACGGGCGGCAGCCTGGGACAGGCAGGACGGCTGGAGAGGAGGGCCCGAGAGTTCCCGCCCGGTGCCCCCGTCGGAGCCCGGGTTCCCCGTCGCGTCGCCCTTACCCTTGGCTTCCTGGTCTTTCCCGTGTGTGAGGCCCGCCTGGTCCTCCCTCCGCGGCCGAGCCGCCGCACAAGCTGATAGAAACGAGCTTCTGAGACTCGCCGAGCAGAGCCCAGGCCCAGGGCTTGATCTGGCGGTTCTTGGCACACACAGTTGGACCATGCCCCTCTCTGGGCACCGTAAGGTCTCTCCAGGCGTGGAGAGGCTCAGCCTTCAGTCCATTCTTCCTGTGCCACCAGCGTGCTATTTGTTCAGAAAGTACCAGTGAATGCAAGCTCCAGCAATAAGGTAAACCAGATGCAAAAGAAATAATCTTTAAGACAATTTTTAAAAGGAAAAAAAAGTGTCCTATTGGGTCTCTCACAGATGCAGGCAGCTGAGTGAACCTCCGCATCCCGGGCTCTGCAGGCAGCTTTTTTGCTTGGATCATGCAGCGTGGATGAGAACTGACTCCGTAAGGGTGCAGCTCTGCAGGCTTGCTCTCAGCGTTGATCAGAAAGCAGTACAGCGACACACGAGTCAAGGACCTTTGTCAGCAGGAAGCTTGTCCTGTATGGAGTTGGACCTGTGTCACTCCCCTGCTGCCCATGAAAACCGAAGCTGGCCTCGCTGGCTACCTGGGATCCTGGCCCCCGCCCCGGCTCTCGGAGGCTGTGGTGACATGCCAGGTTCCCCACCTGTTTCCTGCCCCCTCCCAAGCTGGTGCAGTGGCCAGGTCGCTGCCATCTGAGGGCAGGCTGGATGCTCTCTGCCGAGGCCTGCTTTACCACGGGAAGTCCTGGCGGTTTGTCCCTACTCAGCAGCTGTCCTGTTTTCATTCCGTCTGGAGGGCACTGTTGCTGTCACCTGGCAAGTATTTAGCGAGTGTTCAAGCTTGTGCTGCCTGGCCAGTGTGACTCACCCTGCAGCTTCATTTTTGTGGCGTGAAACAAACATCCTCATAAAGATGATGGACTTCCAGAAGGGAAACATGCAGGCCTCACCATCTGCTTGACAAGATCCGGGGTTTTAAATTGGCTTCCTCAGCATCCCTTTATAGACGAGCGTCAGGCGTTCCAAGGTCAGCACTAACACTGGGAGGGCAGGTCTGGGCTGTCTCCTTTGGGAAGTTCTGTTTATGTTTATTTTCAGATTAATTCATATTAGAGTATGGAGAAGGAAGTGGCAACCCACTCCAGTGTTCTTGCCTGGAGAGTCCCATGGACAGAGGAGCCTGGTGGGCTGCAGTTCACGCGGTCACAAAGAGTCGGACAGGACTGAGTGACCAACACAGACGTATTAGAGGATAGTTGCTTTTCAACATCGTGTTAGTATCTGCTGTACAGCAAAGTGAATCAGTTAAACACATACGTGGATCCACTCTCTTTTAGATCCTTTTCCCATATAGCTCATTAGAGTACTGAGCAGAGTTCCCTATGCTATACAGTAGGTCCTTGTTAGTTATCTGTTTTATATATAGCAGTGTGGACATGTTTTCTTCTAGAAATTTTTAAAGGAAACATTTAAAAATTTTATTTTAGAGGCTAAAGCATTTTTAAAATGTAATTTAACTCTCCCCTCACCCATGTTATTAAATTACCCTAACATTTTTAAAAATTGTGATTAAAATGCACATAACATAAAATTTATCATCTTAACCATTTCCAAGTATATTGAGTTACTTTCCGAGTCCACGACTTGCCCTTTTGGAATTTTTAATCATGTTTCTTACGTAGAGCTGTTTTAATCATGCTGGGAGTCCTGCAGAATATCAGAGTGTCAGACTGCGTAATGTCAGTGAAACAAAAGGGAAACATAGGCATTGCCTTGGGTGGAGTGAAGTGAGACTTCCTGGTCTCTGTTAATGGAGCTCAGATGTGGTTCAGACCTTTCCTTTACAACTTATATTTTGTATTTTATTATTTTGTTCTAAGATCAGTCTGCTGAGCCTATGAATACAATGAGGTTAAAACTATTGTAATTATATCTTAATTATAGTTCAAGAAATACTGTAAAATAATACAGGGCCTGGGTGAAACAAATAAGGAAGTTTAATTTCCTGTCTAATCATATTTTTCCTTTTTGGTTAGCATGTTAAAAAGTAATTTTGAAAACATGCTATGTTTTCCTTCCCAATTCATCTGTTTCCCTGAGATATTTATTATACACCTGTAGAAGAGCATTTCACTCTAAGTATACATTGTTTATTCAGTGTTCGTGTGTGTGTGTGTGTGTGTGTGTGTATTAAGCTTATTGGCCAGTCACTTTGGGTTTCTGTTTTCCTAAGGAACACAACCCAAACAATGAAGCTTCCCTGGAAATGTTCCCTGAGCTTAGCTCACTGGAGAAGTGTCTTGCCAAAGTGAAATGCCTGGATGGAGGCTGGAAAGAGCAAGGCAGAGTCAGGGTGGGCCTCCTTGACCTGAACCGGGTTCGGTCTTGGCAGCTCTTAAGCAGCTCGAGGGGCAGGAGGAGGGAGTCAGGTGTTTTCAAGCTCTAGCTGGTGGGACTCGGTTCTGGGGTGAGGGGGAGCTATTTTGCTAATTAAAGGGTAAGAAACTCTCACTCTTGAGGGGCTGGAGCAAGTCCCTGGGTCCCTTCAGGACTGTTAAAAAAGAGGCCCTTTGCTCTCTGGTCAAGAAAGAGTGTTCAGTTTAATCCAAGGCATGGACGTCACTCAGGAGTTCATGGCCCTTGCAGCTCAAGACCGGTCTGGCAAGGGCAGCTGGGTGAACACAGCATTCATTTCCTTCTTGGTTTTTGGTGGTGAAATATACATAGAGTAAAATTTACCGTTTTAACTCTTTCTGAGCGTGCAGTCCAGTGACATGCAGTGTCCTTCACTGCTGTGTGGCCATCACCACCATTCATCCCAGAACTTTTGCCTCTTCCTGAGCTGCAAATGCCCTGCCCATTAAACTCACCTCCATCCCCCCATCTCCCCAGCCCCTGCTCACCACCAATTACTTTCTGTGTCTATCACTTGACTACACTAGAAATCTCATGTAAGTGGGATCAGGTAATATCTTTGTGTTTTTGTGTCTGGCTTATTTCATGCTGTGCCTTCAAGGTTCATCCATGCTCTAGCACATGTCAGGATTTCCTTCCTTTTTAAGGCTGAATAATATTCCATCGTACATACAAACCACCTTTATTCATCCATTCATCCACTGATGGGCTCTTGGGTGGTTTCCACCTTTGGGCTACTGTGAATTGTAATGCAGTGAACGTGGTGTGCACATAACTGTCTGAGTCCCTGCTTTCAGTTCTTCTGGGTGTGTGCCCAAAAATGGAGTTGCTGGATCAAATGGAAATAATAATTTGGTAAAGAAATCAAGTGTTTAATACTGTGAGGAGCACAGCAGCTGACCCATCTTATATTCCCAGCAGCAGTGCACAGCACTGTTTTGAAACCTCCTAGGACAGAGTTGCTCCAGGGAGAAGGTCTCCTTCTTCAAGAGCAGCAGAAGCTGAGGGCATCAGGAGCCCACCAGGCTCCTTCCAGAGGAGCTGCAGCAGAATGCCTACCCCCAGCCCCGACTTCCCACTGAGAAGTATCTTAGTGGGCCGGCCATGCTGGCCAGATGCTTAGCTCATGCCCCAGGGTGACAGCACTGGTGCCAGAGTTAACAGCCCGCAAGCAGAGATGCACCTGGATTGAGGGTGTGTGGGTGAAGAAAGCCACCAGGGCTGAACCAGCACTCGCTGCTTAGAATATGTAATAGCCAGAGCGAGGAATACATCTTTAGATAACTCCTGTCCTAAGTTTGCCTTAAAAACATGGAGCTGATTCTCTCCATGCATTAGTCCTCAGTGAGACAGCAGGACAGTCTCGTGAAAGTAGAGACTATATATATATGTATTTTTAATATATCAGGTATGTATGTATTTGGCTGCACCAGGTCTTAGTGGCGTCACATGGGCTCTTCTGTCTTCATTGCAGCATTTGGGATCTTTAGTTGCAACATCTAGGATCTAGCTCCCTATCCAAGGATTGAACCTAGGCCCCCTGCATTGGGAATGCAGAGTCTTAGCCACTGGTGTGTGTGTCTGTGTGACTCCATGGACCATAGCCCACCAGGCTCCTCTGTCCATGGAATTCTCCAGGCAAGAATACTGGAGTGGGGAGACATTCCCTTCTCCAGGGGATCTTCCCTACCCAGGGATCAAAACTGGGTTTCCTGCATTGCAGGCAGACTCTTTACCACTGAGCCACCTGGGAAGGTGATTTTTCCAGTAGTCATGTACAGATGTGAGAATTGAACCATAAAGAGCGCTGAGTGCTGAAGAATTGATGCTTTCAAACTGGGGTGATGGAGAAGACTCTTGTGAGTCCCTTGGACAGCAAATCAAATCAGTCAGTCCTAAAGGAAATCAACACTGAATATTCATTGGAAGGACTGATGTTGAAGCTCTAATACTTTGGCCACCTGATGGGAATACTCTACTCATTGAAAAAGACCCTGATGCTGGGAAACATTGAGGGAAGGAGGAGAAGGGGGCGACAGAGGATGAGATGGTTGGATGGCGTCATTGACTCAACAGACATGAGTTTGAGCAAATTCCAGGAGATAATGAAGAACAGGAAAGCCTGGTTTGCTGCAGTCCATGGGTTCACAAAGAGTCAGACATGACTGAGTAACTGAACAACAATTCCTCAAACCTTCTTCTTAAGACATTTAACTAGTGTCCTTATTTGCTTTTGTGACAATAAACGACATTATTTGTAAGTGATTGGATTTCAGTCAGTTCTTTTAAAATGCAGTGCATTTTGTCTCCATTTTTAATACTAGCTGACTATGGCTCAGATCATGAACTCCTTATTGCCAAATTCAGACTTAAATTGAAGAAAGTAGGGAAAACCACTAGACCATTCAGGTATGACCTAAATCAAATCCCTTACGACTATACAGTGGAAGTGAGAAATAGATTCAAGGGATTAGATCTAATAGAGCGCCTGAAGAACTATGGACAGAGGTTCGAGACATTGTACAGGAGGCAGTGATCAAGACCATCCCCAAGAAAAAGACATGCAAAAAGGCAAAATGGTTGTCTGAAGAGACCTTACAAATAACTATGAAAAGAAGAAAAGTGAAAGGCAAACGAGAAAAGCAAAGATATACCCATTTGAATGCAGAGTTTCAAGGAATAGCAAGGAGAGATAAGAAAGGCTTCCTCAGTGCAAAGAAATAGAGGAAAACAATAGAATGGGGAAGACTAGAGATCTCTTCAAGAAAATTAGAGATACAAAGGGAACATTTCATGCAAAGATGGGCTTGATAAAGGACAGAAATGGTATGGACCTAACAGAAGCAGAAGATATTAAGAAGAGGTGGCAAGAATACACAGAAGAACTGTACAAAAAAGATCTTCATGACCCAGATAACCATGATGGTATGATCACTCACCTAGAGCCAAACTTCCTGGAATGTGAAGTCAAGTGGGCCTTAGGAAGCATCACTATGAACAAAGCTAGTGGAGGTGATGGAATTCCAGTTGAGCTATTTCAAATCCTGAAAGATGATGCTGTGAAAGTGCTGTACTCAATATGCCAGCAAATTTGGAAAACGCAGCAGTGGCCACAGGACTGGAAAAGGTCAGTTTTCATTCCAGTCCCAAAGAAAGACAATGCCAAAGAATGCTCAAACTACCGCACAATTGCACTCATCTCACACACTAGCAAAATAAGTCTCAAAATTCTCCAAGCCAGGCTTCAACAGTACGTGAACTGTCAACTTCCAGATGTTCAAGGTGGCTTTAGAAAAGGCACAGGAACCAGAGATCAAATTGCCAACATCCGTTAGATCATTGAAAAAGCAAGAGAGTATTTTATAAGCAGGAGAGCTTTTGACACTAGATCACCTGACCTGCATCCTGAGAAATCTGTATGCAGGTCAAAAAGAACCAGTTAGAACTGGACATGGAACAACAGACTGCTTTCAGATTGGGAAAGGATACATCAAGGCTGTGTATTGTCACCCTGCTTGTTTAACTTTTATGCAGAGTACATCATGAGAAATGCTGGACTGGATGAAGCACAAGCTGGAATCAGGATTGCCTGGAGAAATATCAATAACCTCAGATATGCATATGACACCGCCCTTATGGCAGAAAGAGCCTCTTGATGAAAGTGAAAGAGGAGAGTGAAAAAGCTGGCTTAAAACTCAACATTCAGAAAACGAAGATCATGGCATCTGGTCCCATCACTTCATGGCAAATAGATCAGTAAACAGTGGAAACAGTGGCTGACTTTATTTTTTGGGCTCCAAAATCACTGCAGATGGTGACTGCAACCATGAGCTTAAAAGATGCTTGCTCCTTGGAAGAAAAGTTATGACCAACCTAGACAGCTTATTAAAAAGCAGAAACATTACTTTGCCGACAAAGATCCATCTAGTCAAAGCTATGGTTTTTCCAGTAGTCATGTATGGATGTGAGAGTTGGACTGTAAAGAAAGCTGAGCGCTGAAGAATTGATGCTTTTGAACTATGGTGTTGGAGGAGACTCTTGAAGAGTCCCCTGGACTGCAAGGAGATCCAACCAGTCAATCCTAAAGGAAACCAGTCCTGAATATTCATTGGAAGGACTGATGCTGAAGCTGAAACTGTAATACTGATGTGAAGAACTGACTCATATGAAAAGACCCTGATGCTGGGAAAGATTGAAGGCAGAAGGAGAAGGGGACGATAGAGGATGAGATGGTTGGATGGCATCACCAACTCAATGGATGTGAGTGTGAGTAAACTCCGGGAGTTGGTGATGGACCAGGAGGCCTGGCGTGCTGCAGTCCATGGGGTCTCAAGGAGTCGGATAAGACTGACTGAACTGAACTGTCATTATAATAAGAGGAGATGCTTGTTGATTGCTTACTCATGGTAGACCCTGTGTGTGATATGTCATGATGCTTGCAACTTTGTGAGGCCCCTTTCTTCCTGTGAAACTGCAGCCCAGAAAGGTTAAGGGGTTCATCTAACAGAGGATGGAACTGGAATTCCAGACTCTGACCCCTAAGCTTGCGTACTTAAACCAGGCATTATAATAACCTCTGTCTCATTGTTTGTGTAACCTCAGTTTTGAAGCGCTTATTAAATGCCAGCCTCTGTGAGAAGTGTGTTAACAAAATCACTATGACCGAGGCACTATTTTAGCCCCATTGTTCGTGATAAGAGTGGTACAGAGGGCAATCTATATTGTAGCCGCTCCGAGGAGCAAGCTTGCAAATACCGTCTGGCCAAATCCCGACTGTGGCTTGATGAACCCAGTTCGTGATCTCTGGGCGTCTCTGCTCTGCTCCTGAACCTGTGTGCTTTCGTCTAACTTGCCAGCCTGATGGATGGGTGAAAAGAATAGCACTTCCCAGAAGTTTTGATTTGTGTTCTTTTTAATCAGAAAGGATGAGCACCTTCTCGTTTTTCTAAGTAATGTCTGATTCTGTCCTTTGTCCTTTGTTGCTCAGTTGCTCATTTATTTCTGACTCTTTGCGACCCCATGGATTGTGGCATGCAGGCTTCCCTGTCCCTCACCGTCTCCCAGAGTTTGCTCAAACTCATGTCTGTTGAGGCGATGATGCCATACAGCCATCTCATCCTCTGTTGTCCCCTTTGTTCTTGCTGGTCTTCAAATCAAACAGCTTCCTTCATCTTCGTGTACCTGTTACTCAGAGGCCCTGACTCCCTGACTCGGGTGTGATGTGTTTGCTTGGATTTGCGTGGGCAGAGTACAGTGAACAATCCATTTCACATGTTCTGGTAAGGTCGCAGTTCTCAGTTATGTTTCTTTAACAAAATTAAACGGAGTAACAATTTTAAAAGCAATAGCAACCAGCCTTGTTCATTTGGAATGAATGGCTGTGCTTCCTTGTAATTCCATTTACCTGGGAAGATTTGTATCAGTCAGGAGAGGGGAGGTTATGCCATGGTAACAAACAGTTCCCCAAAACAAACAGCTCAGTGGTTTTCACAGCATGGTTGAGCTCTGCTTCTGTGGGTCAGCAGGTGGTTCCTGCTGTCTGTAATTTCTCAGGGGCCCAGTCTGGGAGGGGCTGCAGTTCGTGGCAGGGTCTCCACGATCTTAGAAGCAGGGAAAGAAAACCCATTGGGCCTTGAAGTTGGCTTCTAAAGCCTGTACCGGGAGTGACACATGATGCCACTCAGCTCACTGGCCAGGGTAGGTCATGGTGCCCACACCAGTGTTCAGAAGGGTGGAGAAATGAGATCCTGCTGATGTACAGCCCCAGGGCGTGGCGGGGGGTGGACAAACACTTATGGGTCCCAGGGGATCCCCTTGGGAGCAGCAGCCCATCTTCTGCACCTCAAGTAGCAGAAGTCCTGAGACTGTGCTGAGCAGAAGTGAGATTTTGACTTAAACAGCAGGAGCTCTACCTGACGGATGTAACAGGTGAGGCCAGAGCTGGTTCTCCTCCTCTGGGATCGGGGAGAAAGCCCAGGACCCAGGTATCGAGAGGCTAGCCAGTGAGTGGGTCACAGACATGGTTTCCTGAAAGCCTTGTCGTCGGGATTGGCCCGCTCACACGTGTTGAACCTGGGTTGTGCGTTCCGATTCCACCTGCTTTTCTGCGTGTTCGAAAGTCATCAGATGAGCTCTTTCCTGTGTGTTTCCCATGGTCATTTTCTCTCTGCCTCAATAACTCAGCTCTCACCTGCTGTCACAATGCGTTTTGCCAGGTCACTGCCTCAATTTTTTTTTTGGACACGAGCACATTAAAAGGCACTGGTTGGCTTTCCCTTTCTTTTAAGTCATCCAACTCTTACAAATAATATTCTTGATGATCTTGAGGGTTTTTTTTTTTTTTTTTTTCCTTTAGAGGTAGTTTTATTGATTTTGAGAGTTCAGTTTACTCTGTGCTTCTGGTGGAAAATGTCATTTTCCTTCTTTTCCCTTGACTTCCTGCATAGCCTCAGTGTGTGTTTTAGAGGTGAGATCGTTTTCCTTGCTTCTAGAAAGTAAGCTGTCACAGGCCTGAGACCACACAGCTCTGACACACATCAGGTGATGTTCCTGTGAGCTGTCTGCCTTTGAGAACAGCAGAGGAAGAAGGCAGATCCAGCCCCATATGGCTCACACAGCTCAGCCCGGGAGAGGATGGTGCTTAGCTCCACACTGTCAGTCAGCGACACGTGGAACCCGACGGAGCACAGCTGCACAGGCACCCTGCCCTGGGTGGGGGACGCTCCTACCTCCCTGAGTAGGTGCTGAGCTGAGTCCAGTGAGGAGAACATTCAGGCAGAGCTGGTTGGGGGGCAGCGGGGGGCAGGCAGGGACCTCTGGTGGACCTGTGTTGTTAGAAAGTTTGAAGCCAAAGCATTGAGATATGGGTCCGGCGAATGGGGCCGGAGTCTGCCTTTGAGGCCTTCTTGAGTGGCTTTGTGAGAAGCATGGACTTCACCCTGTCAGCTTTCAGTAAATATTTGTGTGAGTCATGTGGATTGTTCCACAGGAAGGACAGACATTTGGTGTATAAGACTGAGTCATGAGGACCCACCCAGCGCTCTCGAAGTGGCTACTCGTTGCTGTGAAGTACAACATGGACCTGGCCCCAGGAGGGAGGCGCCCTGTTAGGAGGAAGTCCACCCACTGTATTTCTTAGGTGCAGCGAACGCCCAGGAATGCCCTAGCAGAGACCAGGCCCACAGTCCTGGCTTCCCAGGTGGCGCTAGTGGTAAAGAACTTGCCTGCCAATGCAGGAGCTGCAAGAGACAGGAGTTGGAGCCCTGGGTCAGGAAGATCCCCTGGAGGAAGGCGTGGCATCCCACTCCAGTATTCTTGCCTGGAGAATCCCACGGACAGAGGAGCCTGGTGGGCTACCATCTTTGGAGCCGCAAAGATTTGGACACTGAGCGACTTAGCACGCACACAGGCCCTTGTCCTGCCTGAGGAGGCCTGCTCGGGGCAGGGTGGTAGGGGGACTGTCATTCCACACCAGCAGGGATCTGACTTCTCCTGTGGAACTTCCTGGCGAAGACGCTGGGAATCCTGGCCTAGAAGCACACGGCTCCCCATCTCTGCTGGGTGCCCCCCACCGACCCCCTGAACTGCACTCAGAACATGCGGCTGTGAAGCGCAGCTGGGAGGTTGATGGGAAACACAGGCCTTCCACGGCTCACACACAAGGCTCTGCTCGGGGACAGGGAGGTCTGTGTTCTGCTCGGTCGCAGGTGTAGACTGGAGGCTTCCCCGGACAGAAGCACGCAGCTTCACAGGAAGCTGGCCTGATGGAGACAGAGGCCCTTTGAAGGGAACACATGTACGGTGTGGTCAGTTGTGTCCGACTCTTTGCGACCCCATGGACTTAAGCCCACCAGGCTCCTCTGTCCGTGGGATTTTCTAGGCAAGAACACTGGCGTGGGTTGTGATTTCCTTCTCTGTTGAAGGGACGCAGGATCACCCTCACTCTCGAAACCGCACCCTGCCTCCATTCCAGCGATGCTGGGGGCTTCCCCAGCCCTGTCTCCCCAACGCTGGCTCGCGACCCTGGACCCTGAGCCCTCCCAAGCTGTCCCTGTGTCTTCCTGTCTGCTCACATCCTGCCTCTTACACCCATGCCGCGACTTGCTGGGGTCTTCCCAGCCTCCAGACGGGTGATGCGTACCCCTCTGTCCGTGTCGCTGCCTTCTTCCTCACATGCGTCTCCTCTTGTTTTCCAGGCTCTGCAGAGTAACCTGAGGTACTCCCTGTTGCCCAGACGACTCGTCATCAGCAAGAGATTAGCCCAGTGCCTGCATCCCGCCTTGCCCAGTGGCGTGCACTTAAAAGCCCTAGAAACCTATGAGATCATCTTTAAGATCGTGGGGACCAAATGGTTGGCCAAGGATTTGTTCCTGTACAGGTAATGCTAGCTTCACCCACCACTTCCCTCTTCTATTCCCCAAGGAATCCACGTTTCAGTTCGCCAGCTCAGAAAAGTATGCTGCTGCTGGTGCTAAATCGCGTCGGTCGTGTCCAACTCTGCAACCCCATGGACAGAAGCCTACCAGGCTTCCCTGTCCACGGAATTCTCCAGGCAAGAATACTGGAGTGGGTTGCCATTTCCTCCTCCAAGAAAAGGATGAACAAGGCAAAATACAAAGGGATGCGTCCATTCGCCATGAAGCCATCCATCAGGAGGTTCCCCCAGGGCCCACCCTCCAGAGTCAGTCCTCCCTGACTTTTCTCCTTAAGCTGAGACGCACTGTTGCACACTGCCTGTGGCCTGCCCCCTGCCAGCACTGGGTGCTGACTGTCCCGTGACGGCTGGGCACCTCCGTCACCAGCATAGACGGCTGGCTGGCTGGCTGGCCGATCCCTTGGAGCTTCTGACCAGGCCTCTCATTTTCCTTCCTCTCCCTTTTTTCTCTGTCCTCAAAGCTGCGGGCTGTTCCCGCTTCTGGCGCACGCAGCCATGTCGGTGAGACCCGTACTGCTCGGCCTGTACGAGAAGTACTTCCTCCCGCTGCAGAAGCTGCTGCTCCCAAGCCTCCAGGCCTTTGTCGTTGGCCTGTTGCCCGGCCTGGAGGAGGGCTCGGAGATCTATGACAGGTGGGTGTCGGCCAGAGCCCATGGCCGCCCGCCCCGGGGTGGGGGGTGCCCACTTGTGTTTTATTCTGCTGCTTTGTGAGAAACGAGGGGAGACGTGCGGAGAAGACCTCGGAAGCAGGGTAGGTGCAGAACGTCAGGCTGACATTCACCTTTCTGTGGCGTCTCTGCCTGACGAAGTACCGCGTGCCCCTTTGAATTTTACCATGTTTCCAGGTGAGGGTCAGGAGGTGAGAAAGTTCCCCAGAGTCTCTAGGTCTGTGGGCAGTGGGGATGGGGTTCTGCCTCTTATGTGTCAGGTTCTGAGGGTCTCCCTCCTTCTGTATACTCGTGAACATGAAAGCATTCGTCGCTCAGTCACGTGCGACTCTTCAGGAACTTACAGACTGGAGCCTGGCTGGCTCCTCTGTCCATGGGGATTCTCCAGGCCAAGAATACTGGAGGGGTTTGCCATGCCCTCCTCCAGGGGATCTTCCCGACCCAGGGATTGAACCCAGGTCTCCAGCATTGCAGGCAGATTCTTTACTGTCTGAGCCACCAGGGAAGCCCATTGTTTACCAGGCTGCTTCCAAATAAAAAAGCAAGCCTGGGTTTCATTGATGGGTAGGGCTCAGCTTGACGAGTTGCAAGCATCTCGGAGAAATTCGGCAAGCTCACAGGCACAGAAGTTCATGCAATGGTATTCGTTTGTTTTGTTTATTTTAAATGGAGGCCAATTACAATATTGTGGTTTTGGTCACTGCTTAGGATGGTAAAGAATCTGCCAATAATGTGGGAGACCTGGGTTCGATCCCTAGGTTAGGAAGATCCCTTGGAGAAGGGAACAGCTACCCACTCCAGTATTCTAGTCTGGAGAATTCCATGGACTGTATAATCCATGGGGTCACAAAGAGTCAAACATGACAGAGTCTCTTTCACTTTCACTAGGAATGGGAGAGAGGATTTATCCATTCGGACCATGGCATATACACAGAGAATCATTTCTGGAGAATCATAGTATGAAAACTCAACTTCCAGGGTGTGAACTGTTCTGAGTGATGCCACAGGACGAGCCTCTGTTCACAGGACCCGTTTCCAGAGCCCATGTGCAGCTGGCTGGCAGGTCTAGAAACCTGCATGCTTGCACAAGTTTCCATGTGATGACCCAAAGCCCTGTTCGAATCTTCCCCACACCAGAGACCCCAGCCGCGCCACCTTTGCCCTATGGTGTCAGCTGTGGCAGGGAGTGGCAGGGGGCGTGGAGTGGAAGCATGGAGTCCATCCAGGGCCCACTCAGAGTGTGCCCCTCAAAGAAACCAAATAATCAGAATGTTTGCAGGATGGTGGCTGGTGACCCAAGGGTGCGTTAAAGTCACACGCATCCATCCTGGCATTTGATGTGCACTTGGGCTGTTTGAGGCTTCCACTCAGAGCGGGTGGTGGCCCTCTACCTCCCCGTGGGGAATCCACCTCTGTGATATGCTGAGTCACTAGCATCCACTTCCCTTGGAGGCAGGGTCTGTCTTGTTGCTATCTTAAACCTAGCTCCACGCCCTGAGAAGCCAGGTAGGCCTGTGGGTTCAGGAAGAGTCAGGGTCACACGGGGTTAACAAGCCAACTTTTATCCGACTCTGCTCTTGACTCCTAGCCCCAGGCTCTTTCTAGAAGTTCTGGTCCATTCCTGTTTTACAGATGTTTACTGTAAATGCTTTCCCCGTGCCCCCATCATCTAAAGATGAGCACTTCAGCTCCCACAGTGTAAGGCAATTTTTTTTTAACCTGTAAGAATGAATCACACCAGAAACCTGTCAGTAGTCAGGGTGTTGTCATATATTCTCCCAGCTGATCAATGAATGTTCATTTAAACGGTTGCTCCAGCCGATGAACACGAGTGTTTTCTCCTAATATTATGATTTCTCAGTGTTCAACCGCGAGCTGAGTAAAGCTCTGTGAGTCACGGGGTACACGTGGCTGTGACACAAAGCCCGATCCGGCGTCTTCAGTGCTCAGGGGTACGAGCGACCGGCCTCCGAGGTGAAGGCTGGGGCAGGGTTGCATGGTCTCTGAGCCCAGGCGTGTGGGCACAGCGATCAGGTGACTAAATGTATCCAGGTCAGTTTGAGAGGGTTCCTTCCTAACCTGCTCAGGAATTGAGTCAGACACCCCCCCAACCCCTCACCCCCAGCAGATACTCTGCAGAGGGTCTGGGGGTGGGCCGGTCACCATGTCCGAGCCGGTGGAAAATACTGAGGGGTGAGTGAGTGAGCGCGTTGGGGCTGCTGAGTCATGGGTTTCATGGAGGCGGGGACAGTTCCTGGTCTCTGCTTGTCAGTGAACCATAAGGCAATGGAGATTTTGGCCGGCGTTCCGTCTCATTATTCACCCTGGCTTTCTAATAACCCTTTGATGTCCACAAACACTCCCGCCCAGGATCCCCCTTGTAAAGTGCACAGGAAGTGCCCACATGGCTTGCTGTGAGTTGCTGTACGAGGAAGACAGGATTCGTGGTTGGGGGTGGATGCTAAACCCCTGCTCCGAGGAGATGGAAGAGAGGTGGGAAGTTTTCAGTGGTTGGAAAGCAGGCAAAACCCGGGTCCCCAGACATGACCCTTGAACTTAGTGGTTCTCAGCCTAGGGTGGCTCCAGCCCCCAGGGCACCCTTGGCAGTACCTGAGTACATTTTTTGGGTGTTACACCGGGGTGGGGCGGGTGCTACTGGCATCTAGTGGGTAGAGGTGAGGGGTGTGCCTGAACACCCCAAGATGCACACGATTGCCCCCACTGCAAAGAAGGGCCCAGCCCCAGGATCCACATGGTACAGGGTGAGAAACCCTGATTTAAATGGCAGTGGGCAAATCTTCATTGGCCCCTCTCCTGGCCAAGGCCAGCACCACGCTGAGGAAGCCCTGCTGGTCCTAGAGTTTTCTCCCCCTTGTTGTTCATTCGCTAAGTTGCGTCCAACTTTTTGCAACTCCAACCCCGCGGACTGCAGCACACCAGGCCTTCCTGTCCCTCACTATCTGAGTGACTTTGACTTTAGCTTTTAACCCCAGTTATCTTGCTCTTTAGTTTGCTCTCCATAGAAGTTTTGTTGTTTAGTTGCTCAGTCATGTCTAACACTTTTGTGACACCATGGACTGTAGCCCTCTATGCTCCTGTCCATGAGATTCTCCAGGCAAGAATACTGGAGTGGGTTGTCATTCCCTTCTCCAGGGGATCTTCCTGACCCAGGAATCAAATCTGCCTCTCCTGCATTGGCAGGCAGATTCTTTACCACTAGCACCACCTAGGAACCCCCCTCCATGGCAGAGTCTTTTCATAATTACTTGTTTTTCTGACCTGTAACATCATTTAAATTTTTAATATCCATTCATTTTTAAGGTAAAATTTTTATTTTTATATTAAACTGCTTCTTTAATATGAAAGTCATTCAGTCTTGTCTGACTCTTGATGAGCCCAGAGACTGTACAGTCCATGGAATTCTCCAGGCCAGAATACTGGAGTGGGTAGCCTTTCCTTCTCCAGGGGATCTTCCCAACCCAGAGACTGAACCCAGGTCTCTTGCATTGCAGGTGGGTTCTTTACCAGCTGAGCCACAAGGGAAGCCCGTTTCTTTAATATAGAAAACTGGGCAGTGTTCTCTGAATGTTGAAGAAGGGATAGCATAAGTGGCATTCCCCAGGCTCTCGGATGGTGGAACCCCCTCTACCGTGGCCAGTGTTCCCTGAAACGTGCTTTGGGGATACGCTTTTGTAAGCAAGGGGCAGGAGACAGCAGTGTCCACGCTGTAGCATTTGTGATGGGTTTTAGCTTGGCGTTGGTCTTGTGTGATAGGGACCCTGGAGAGACGAGCTCTCCGGGGGCTTCCTGGATTAACCTGCTGCTGTGGGAATCTCTTCCTAGCTCAGGACCATCCTGTGCGTCCACTGTGTCCACAGGGACCCATCTACCCAGCTTACCGCAACTGCAGCTGCTGAATGCTGCTTCTACCCCAAACTAGGGCTTTTGGTGGTTTTCAGAGCTGGGCAGAGAGAAGCTCTATTTGTTGGCTCAGCTCTGATAGAAGGCTGATCAATACCTTTAGCCTCTAAACCATTCTGTGTCCTTCTAAGCATTTGGCTGTTACTGATGCTGCTTCATTTTGTTTTTTTTTCTCTGTGTCATTCGCTACGGATATTTTATGAGTTGAAAAGCGCTAGGGTTAAGGAAAATAGAATTAATTTTTGATGTTGAAAGGTAGTAGACTTTATTGTACAAAATGTTTAAATATACACTGAGCAAGCTGAACTTGGGCAAACTCCGGGAGACGGTGAGGGACAGGGAGGCCTGGTGTGTTGCAGTTAGTGGGGTCACAAAGAGTCGGACGTGACTTAGCTGTGGAACAACAAGAGCAAGCTGCACACAGTGTGGGTCACAGTGAAGTGGAGAGAGTGGCATTCATCTGACAGTTTTCTGGAGGCCCAGCCATGTGTCAGACGCTCATCTGGGCACTGGGGAGGGTCAGCTAGCAGAACAGACCCGTGATGAGTGTCTACTCAAGAGACAACTTGCGTTGTTTTCACCCCTTTTCTCTGCCACGGCTGAGATGACATGCACAGGGCTTTCATTTGTCCCAGGCTCCACTGCCAAGAAGTAGATAGAGGATTGCTGATTCTAGAACGCCACTGCTTTATACTGGGCTTGTCCTTTTTTTTTTTTTTCCCGCTGTGGTCAATGCAAATAGGAAGCATATGAAAGATGAAATCATTTTAGCTTTCGAGTCAGACCCCCTCCTTAAGTGAAATCCCTTCGTGGGAGCTGCCTCCACTGTCGTACTGATAAGTGCCATCACCGGGCCCACAAGCTGTGTTTTCACAGTTGGTGGGAAAGGGCCCCGCTAGCCACAGGCGCTCCCCAAGCGGAGAGGGGCCCACCTCAGTCCGTATTGGTGGAAAAACAAGCTTACACCCCCCAATGCTGCTTCTCTCTGAGGAGGTCCGTCCAAGTGCCGATGCGGTGTCACGGCATCCCAGGTAAAGATAAGACCTGAATCCAGGCGGGTGGTCCACAGGAGGGCTTCCAGCAGTGGCAGCTGGGGTGTGGAGATGCTGGGGGCAGAGTGTCAGGAAAACGGCCCCAGACCTTCTAGAATGTGACATGGTGTGGGAGGCCCAGGCAACAACTGTCCCCAGTATTTCTGAATTCCAGTGTCCCTGGGCACGTGTGTGGCCGTGCTCAGGTCAGGGATGTCTTTATCACTGAGTGAGTGAGTGATAGTCGCTAAGTCGTGTCTGACTCTTTGTGACCCCATGGATTGTAGCCTGCCAGGCTTCTGTGTCCATGGGATTCTCCAGGCAAGAATACTAGAGTGGGTTGCCATTTCCTTCTCCAGGGGATCTTCCCCACCCAGGGATTGAACACAAGTCTGCATTGCAGCCGGATTCTTCACCATCTGAGCCACTATGGAAGTCTTTATCATTACTTAGGTCTTTAATCAGTCGTGTCAGCTTTTGTTGTGTTTTTTTCCGCACATTAATGACTCCTTGTGCTTTTATACAGGGTGACTGTCTGCTTATCTCCTTGGGGCAGTGGGCCCGCCTCCCACAAGCACAGTGACATCTGTGGTGAGGCCAGAGGTGGAGACTGATCTCTGTGCCCCAAGGGGGACACGACCGGTCAGATGCTGCCCCTCAGCCAAGACGCGGCCCCTCTCGGTGACACGTTTGTCCTAGCAAATTCAGTTTTCAGTAACAGCTGACACCGAAGGGGC